>NC_143016.1:97757716-98468966 GCF_055824585.1 Amblyomma mixtum
CCTCTATTTGCTCCGCAAACACTATATACTCCAGCGCTCTAGAAAACCCTACAGTGACGTCCGTGTAATACCTACCACGTCTAAGACAAACCTTATCAAGAAAATTACAGTCTTCTCGTCACTGAGCGTATGTAAGCAAGAATGCTCTCTGCAGTACTGGCACATGACATGCGAGCACTCTGAACGCCTTGCGGATAGAGGGAGACTACTGCGATTTACAAGTTCACATTGAGGCAACGCAAGGCGAGAAGTTTTTAGGAAGCAGGGTGCCTCGATGAGCGCGCTCTCCTCCGCCGCTCCGTGGCGCTGGCGTCGTGGGTGAGCGCGCATCGAGGCACCCCTTTCAGCAGTACTCAGCCTCCAGCGCCCTCTCGGATGGTTAAATTCAGTTAGAAGCCAGCAAACGCAACAGCGTGTATTAAGTACGCATCACCGAGTACAGCAACGGAAACGTCTTTGGTGTGAACTCCAGGATCACTCCGTGCACTTGCAACGCGCACATATACACTGTTGGTCCAGGAATTCATTAGCCTTAAATTCCACCAGAGTTTCGGGCTAATAAAGGGCTGTTTGGGAGAAATCAATGCATGCCATCACCTTACGACCCCAATCATCGCCATCATCATCCCTATCCTGAGTCTACCGTAACACAAATGCCTCGGTCCAACCCGGCAAAGACGCGTTTGACCGGAAGGAATGTGAACTCGCACACATAAATGCAGGGGCAAGAGAACACGATTAAAGATGAAAAGTAAAAAGTATGTAAAGAACGCAAGCACAGGCAACTGCATGCTGTTTGCGCGTATTGATGGTGCTAGTAACGGGGCACCCTAATTGACTCCGCCCCGACCATCACTGCGAGCCACTAGGTCATCTTCACAACGCAATGAGCAGCGCGGCATACGGCACCGAAATATACAGCATAAAATGCAGGAGGTGATGTGCCACTAACGACGTGCAACCCGCCGGGCCATGTGATTACCGTTTTATCAGGGGGCAAACGGCTAAGTATATAGCAGCCGCGGTTCCCAAGCCCACAAGACCAATGCAAGCGGCAACGCTGTTACACGGCACCGAAGCTAGCAACGAGCTGGCAATGCAACGCTAACTATCAATGCAGTCAGGTTACGTACGTGCTACCGCAGAGTCCAGCAGCGCAACTAACGACGTTTCCGACCTGCATTGCCAGGGTGAGAAATCACCGATGTAACAGAGACAAACGACAAAGTAGCAGCTGCGCGCTGTTCCGGGGGGTGCAACAGCCGAACACGACAGCTGGGGCTCGCGGAGCTATTCGCTTCGCATCCGCACGACGACACCCCTGCTGCTGCTGCTACCTTCGTAGCGCACTCCGTTCCTAATAGACGCCCCGAAGCTGCGAAGAGCGCTACAGGTGCGGACACGAGAAGCAAAGGCGTTCACTGCGCCAGCCATCTCGCGCTAACCTTGGGCAAGAGAAGGCGCGGGGTGACGGGCAAAGCGTCGAAGCGTGCGTAAGATTATCCACGTACGTGCAGTCTTTGTCAAAAGTAACCAGGCCGCATGGTTTGCTTCTAGCTCGTACAGTGGAGCCCTTACAGCGTCCCTGTAGCTGAAATGGTCGTTAAAGGTGAGGACTGGGGGTCCTCTTACCTTCCAACACCTTTTGATCTTCAGGAAAGCCACAAGGGCTCCACTATACAAGTTAGAAGCAAACCATGCAGCCTGGTTACTTTTGACAAAGACTGTACATACGAAGTGAAAATTTTATGGAACCGATTAGAGATGGTTTTATGGGGATGAAGTCCCAAAGCGACTCAGGATATGAGGGACGCCATAGTGGAGGGCTCCGGAAATTTCGATCTACTGGGTTCTTTAACGTACGCTGACATCGCACAGTACACGGCCCTCTAGAATTTCGCCTTCATCGAAATTCGACCGCCGCGGCCGGGATCGAAACCGAGCCTTTCGGGTCAGCAGCCGAGCACCATAACCACTGAGCACAGAGGCGGGGACCGATTAGCGAGAAAGCTTAACTTCAACGCTGTCGCTTCCACGAAACTTGGGATACGCACGTGCAGTCTAATCCGGCGCACGAATTACGGAGTGCACGTTAAATGGCAAGCCACGCGCTCGGATAGCAAAGAAACAAAATTTCATGGCCCAACTTGCGTTCCATAAACTTACGACGGCAGCTGTAGTGACGGACAAAAGTTTGGCGGGAAAAAAGAATCGATCAATCGACTGATCCGGCTCACTGGAGAGGCTCAGGTGCAATGAACATGCTCCGTCCACTGCAGTGTATATATATACATATATTCCAGCGCAATGGCGTCCCGTAAACCTTTATCCACGACTGTACATACAGCACCATACGGGTTTGGAAGATGAATAGCTTCCTTCATGCATATTCGCTACATCCTCTTACAGGTCCACAAAAGCCGCCATTAATGTGGAGCGAAGTAATGGTAAAAAAAAAAATGAGAAAGAACGACAGTAAACCACGGGTTTCACGGGAACACCCCTGAGTCATCCGAGCTCCGTGTAAAAAAGAACCCACGTACTGCTGTAAAAAAGAGCGCGCCGAAACACGTCTGCGAGCGGCGGGCCGGTGCAATTTGCGCTTTCAAAGGAACGCCGCTGCGCACGCGGAAAGACTCCATTGCCGCTCACGCCACTTCGAATGACGGCTCCGTTATAAAACCACGCACACTAGCGCACGCAAACACAGACGCACACACACTCACGGCGCGCCGCGCCTAAGTGCTTCGTTTACGGCGCGCAAGTTATCTGCGCCCTTCCCGAACACTCGCTGCACAAACCCCCAAGAGAGTCTTACAACGGGGAAGGAGCCCGACGACCGATAAGCAGCCCTCCTCTCATTCACCGCGGGTGAATGAGCGGGTGAATGAGCTGCGAATCTGCCTAGTGTTGTCTGAACGCGCATCCAACAACCCTAAGAATAAGCGTCGCTGGACTCGCTGTCTTGTCGTGCTGACTGCTACCAACGCAGCCGCACAAGCCCAATACATCTACGGCAATTCTCAACCGACACGATACCAAGGCGCGCCTTCTGCTGTTTCCGTTCAGGACCATACACTGCAGCGTCTACAACATTATTGAGGGACACTTACAAAAGCGGCCGCGCGAACGATAACACTCCCGAATTTCCAACACCGCCGCCAAAATTGGATTAAATATTTCGTTGAGCGACGATCTGCGATACCCTCGCGACGTTTCGAAATTGGCGCCGCCAAACAGCCCACCGAGAGTCGAGCATCCTCTAGCCTAACACTGATGTATACCCGCATTGGCAGCTACGCGTATGTCGGTTGACTCGACTCCGATTTCCCAGCAATTGCGCTCGAGTGCCGTTCAGGTGCCGTGGTCTCAAATGAGTAACCCAGAAAAACCCGCCAAATAAATGAGAAGCTGAGAATCGGGCAAGTCTGCGCAGCCCGCACGCAGCAACAAAAGATGCAGGAACCGCATTTTTTTTTTCTTTTTCCTGCGACGAAGACCGTGGCAACAACACGTAGGCAATACACGGACGGGCAACGACGCATTTTCCCTCTATCAAATTAGAGGTTTTCCTTTCCAGTAGCATGACACGGGAGATACGGACATGAACGACGCCAGCAGACAGCAGTCTTCAGATAGACTTAGTAATTTAGTCATACCGTTACACCGGTACACAGAATATGTTGCTAAGTGGACTGGCGCCGATTTAGGCACTGGGGGAGGTATTGCTGCTATGCGCGCCTATCGGGATGCATCCCGAATGGTTCACTACATATGTAATTCGCCATAAGAGGCCAGAGAACGCGTGTTTTAGCTACCCTACCGAACGCGCACAACGCCGGCTGCCATTCAAATGCCAGTCATTTGGCACTTGAACAGCATGGCAAACGGACGAGTGACAACTGCGCATTCCCACTAATTTCCCGCGGCGATTAGGTCGCAGCTGCTGTTCGAAGGGCAAGGAAATCGCTTTAGATGCTCCGACTTCGAAGTAAAACCGAGGAAAAACGCGATAAAGTAAGATTTTTTGATACTTACAAATTGGCGAGAACTCGGCTGCAGACTGAATGGGCTCCCGCGTCCATAGCAGCCGAAGCGGCGCGTCGATCCCGTAGATGCACCCCTTCAAGCTAGATGGCAGCACCAGCTCGGAGGCACCGTCGCGCCCCCCATAATGCGCGCCTGTCAGTGGATTTCCCCGCGCGCGCGCAGTTGTCTGACTCACCACCAGATGACTCGCGCTGTCTGGAAAAATTAGAGTTATTAGGACGCATCCACGGAGGTTGGGGAAAATCTCGACACTTCGCGCCGCGGTACTATAGCGGTACTGTATATGAAGCAAATTGGCGGGAAAGCATAAAGCGCACGCGGTGAGGATGAATTACACGCGAAAAGGACAAAAAAAAAAGTGCTCTGTCTTGCGCACTCCGCCTTCGAACGGCAGTTTAGAGGTGCTGCAACTGTTGTTACAGAGCGCGCGAATAGACTGGAAGCAGAATTGAGCTTGCTTTTTTTTTTGTTGTTGTTCAGCCGATCACCAAACACGCCTGCCAGCTACTGGTTTCTTAGGATGGCGTTGCGCACACGAAAAAACGAACAAAGGAAAGATCAGAAGATGACAAATTCTGTGTCATCTTCTACTCTTTCCTGTGTTCGTTTCTTCGTGTGCGCAACGCCTATCTGTCATCTTCTGTTCTTTCGTGTGTTCGTTTTTTTCGTGTGCGCAACGCCATCCCAAGAAAGCTATGCACCAACTCGCCCAGCAAGAAGTTCTTCTACATTACCAGCTACTGATACTGGTTTTTCAGATGCCTGGAAAGTACAGATTCCAGCGCGTTCTTTTATCTTTATATCGCTCTGAAGCAGTTACTGTGGAAAACAGATTTGTAATTTTCTATTATGCGCTCTTGTGCTTATAGCCTTCTTCCTCCAACTGTCCATATTATCTACGTACCCATTCTTAGGCAATATTCGCATTACACGCCCCTGCCTGCTTCGATTGGCTCGCTTTGAAACAAGCTTATCATTTTGGAAATAAACGCGCCAAAAGACTCATTTAGTCGAGCTTAAACCGGCCGGCCATGTAATCTTCGGTACATTGCACAAAGCGTGGCCGTTACTACGTATTTTACCAACGAATATTCTTTTCCTGGTACCACTTATACCGTGAGAAGATAACACCTCAGTCGTAGCAGTTTAACGTATGTGCCGGCCAATACTGCACGGAACACAGGGACGCGGCACAAAACCCAAGCGAAAAATCGCAGGCTCAAGAGAGAGCAGGACGTCGCCGTGCCCGGTCAGCGCTAGTTAGAAAATCTGGGTCGCGCGCAGCCATCTCGTCCCGCCGGCTCGTTACAACTAGGACAGGCTTCTCCCCCCCCCCCCGCCCCCCCCTTCGCTCGGTTAATACTCGTTCGGGGGCTCAAGGCTGCGCACAGCCGGCATACACACAGCTGAGGCACAGCAGCGGCAGCTCGATCTCCAGCGACGACGAATTCGCGGAAAGCACGAGCGAAGCCAGCCGACGGCGTAACATGCCCTAACGTATCTTTATTATCATCGCTATCGCGCGAGCATATTCCCTCCGCCTCCGCAACCGAGGCAAACGAAACCGAAATCATTCATTATCAGCGCTCCGAATCGCTGCAAAGCCACCCACCGATCTGCTATTAAATGCCAGCCCAGAGCGTGCGCGCGCTCTCCGAGTTAACAGCGGCGATTAATCTTCTCGGTGGCCGCTTTCAACGCTGAAACCAGTTTAACCACAAAGTTAGCATTCCCCCCCCCCCCCCCCCCCCCCCAAGTCCGTTACTTTAGCGGACCTTCCCGACCCGCTTTCTGCTTCCACCTCTTTTCACCCCCACACCCTCGGCCTTGCACTGTTCTGTCCTTTTTTTTTTTATTATTGGTCTGTAAGCGCACGCTGGACGTCGAGCTGCAAATGCCACACTCTAGTCCCTCGCATTTAACCCGCCTACGCAAGCACTCTTGTTTTGTTAGCTCCGAACAAGACGGTAGCCTGGCGATAATTCCGGCAGCCGGCAATATTGCTAATGCCTAATAGCGTTCAGCTGCGGAGCGCGAGACTGCCGAGCTTAATTCGGCACCGTGGGCGGGCGGGTAATTTAGGCGCGAGTGAAATGACAAAGAAAACAAAGGGAGCTGGGGGGGAAGCAACTAATACGTCTCTTCGCGCGCATTTCATCAATTATCATACATAGGCACGCCCACGCATGCAGGTAGCTCCGCGTCGGTACGCAACAGTAAATTTCAGAGGGGAGGGCGAAGCACAACTCGCCGTATGCGCAATTCCGTGCTTTCTGGCATCACCTGTTCGTGATGCGACGTTCGGCGCTTTATGTATGGGAACGTGGGATGAAATCCCCGTCGCCGCGGCCGCGTTTCGACGGCGGCGAAACAGCAACAGTCGCCCGTGCGCTGTGCGATGTCAGAGCACGTATAAACGAACTCCAGGTTGTCGAAATTTATCTGGAGCTCTCCACTACGGCAATTTTATCCCTGTCTGCTTTCACTTCCACCACCCCCCCTCACGGTGCGGTTGAAGTGTCCAACACGAAACGAGTCAGTCACTATCTTTGACTTGCTCAAAAACAAACCCAACCAATTTGAGATGTCAATTCGGAGAAGCGCGACAGAATTACTGAGCCCTTTCCTTTCCTCAGAACCAATTTTCATTTTCAGTTTAACTAAGTTCGAGGTTCGACGAGTAGGAGCGAAACCGTTACAGAGGGATTTTTTGTGCGATGGGCGTTGGTTTTCTCGTCGAGATAAGGGAATAAAAAGGTGCACGAAACTGAGGCACACCAGATGCAGGATTCCAGAAAAAAAAAAAAAAGAAGAAAAAAGTAGTCGTGTATGTTCTAGCTTCTTTTTTTTCCTTCTACGTCGTTCCGCCCGACATTCAGGATTCAAACTTCGGCGCAAAATGGCAGCTAAGTTTGTAGTCGTCTACGGTCTACGATCTATTCGCGCACCTGCGCACATCTTCACACGCGGACACAAAAGACACAGCCCCGGCGAAGCCTAAGCGGTTGCCGAGGCTGCCACTTCAGGTTAGCCTGTCCACGACTGTGCAGTCGGGCACCACTTTCCTTGCACAGTACTCGCATCGCGAAACAACCTTAGTGCGCGGCAAAGAGGCGTACACACAAGAAAAGCGAATATGCACAATATAACCCAGTGTGAGAGCGTGCAGTGTGCAGCTATAGCTCCGTTTCCGTTTCAGTTCCCGACGAAGAGAGAGGGAGAGGGAGTGAACCCAGCCCCTGGTCGGGGCGCCCTTGGTCCCCATGCGGAGCAGGTGTCTAAATCGGAGCCAAGCGACGGCGCGACGACGCACTCCTCGCTCGACCCCCAAGGACGCCCGACTCGACGCTTCATGCGCAGACCGCCGGTGGCTGGCGAAAGATACGAGGAGGACTTCCGGAGACGGGGACACCGCGAGATACTAGGAGGCACTGTTCTGCACTTGTACCTACTACACGCACCAACTATGGCCTCACTTCGATCAAGTACACATTACCGGCGTTAGTAGACAAATTAGAGCAGAAAGACCTCATGTGTGACTGACTATCATTTGACGATGCATTCAACACACTGTCCGTTTTGTGAGCATTAAAACAGGGGGTTTCATTGAAAACAGGCACAGGGCCCTAGGCCTGTTTTCACCCTGTTTTCATTGACCCCCCCCCCCCCCCCCCCCCCCCTCCATGTTTTATTATTCTTCTTTCACAGTTTGCTTATTTGTGTGCGTTTGTGTGTTCCTATTCTGTACGTTGTTTAATGTCAAGTCCAAACCAACATTACAAACGTATGTGGTTTCTCCTTTCATATGTATCCAATAGTATTCTGTTGAGTGACGTGTGTTTACAAAATTTCTAGTTTTGGCTATGTTAATGCTATAGCTTTTATTATTAGCTTGTTTACATTCCTGTGTTGTGTGTAACACATTCTAGTTTAGTTGGCGCTCGCTGATGACTGCCAAATTTTGGAGATAGGGCCTTGGAAAAGTGCTACTCGCGCAGCTTTTCGCCCAAGCAATCTTATTTCTTTTAAAGAAAGCAAATAAACATGAAATTGATGGTGGTGATAATAATAGTGGAGTTGATTTTTATGGCCCAAGGAAAACCTGGCCAATAAGCGCCATGGCCAATATGTGCTTGCTTCGCGCAAAGTGGGCTCAAAGGGCGATTTGTCCCAAGTATTTCACCTCAGAGAAGTCGCGCCCCATGGCCAGCGGAAATTGCGCGTCTATTGGAAAACCAGTGGGAATAACCGGTGACAGGTGGAGACCGAACCCAGTACCTCGTGCATTCGAGGCGGGTGCTACAAACCGCCGCCGCTGTGGTCACTACAGATGAACTGACGAGGTCCTAAAATAACGTATTAACGCATTACAAGGGAAAAGGCGTACTTTCAGTGAAAACGAAGCTCTTATAAGTTGCAAGCTAGAATTTTTTTATACATACATGAAAGACTGCTGCCGCCACCGCCGTCAGTTTCCGCAAGTACAATGCGGTAGCGTCGGGTGATATTTTGTGTGTGTGTGTGTGTGTGTGTGTGTGTGTGTGCGAACAGAACAGAACAGAAAACACAGAGGCATGTGTACTGCGCATGTCAGTGCACGTTAAAGAGCCCCAGGTGGCCGAAATTTCCGGAGCTCTTCACTACGGCGTCTCTCATAGCCTCAGTCGCTTTGGGACTTTAAAGGGACCCTGAAAAGCTCTTTGCAAAGGTTAGCAAAAGCCCACGAGAGATCGGCATTCCATCACTTGTCGCCGCACCGCAAAAATTGTTAAGCGAACTCCATCAACACCGAAGATATCGCCGATTAAAAATGATGTTCCTCCTCTCCCCCACATACCACCCTCAACTCATACACGCGGGGCTCGCTCCGAAAAAAAAAAAGAAAAGACGGGCCGATGCTCCGCCCATGCATACGTCAGGCAATGGCGCTCTGCTTGTTTACTTCCGGTGGTCGCAGACACATGTGCGAAAGTGAGTGAGATTCACTGCGGTGCGCTGTTGCGAACGGCGTCGCAACGTCCGATCGCAGCTCGTCGCCTGCGTGCAACTTGCTAGATGTCAACGACGAGCCGCGCGCGGCAGACGCAACGACGGGAAGCGGGAGCGAAAGCGAGCACGGAGAGCGGCAGCGTCGTGATGACGTACAGCGCGCTCCTCAGGGCGCTCGGGGCCGAGCCACACCGGGCCGGCCTGCCAGCCTTGACGCCGGCCGCCGGCGAGTGAAAAACGCGCTAGTATTGTTTGTCACGTTTATAGCAAGCCCTGGGATAGATGCATGTCAAAAATGCATCACTTCTGACGGTCGTTGGCCAATACCGAGCTGATCGTACTACAAGTGATGAATGCGATACTAGCAAATTTTATCCCATAGCCGCTTTGGCGCTTCGCCTGCCGCCTGCTAGCTCCGTTGCTGAAGGCGTCGTGGAAATCGAATATATATTCTATTATGGGACGAGTTCGCAGTAAAGCGATGTGAAGAGTAGGCCTTTTGATATAGCGCAAGCGACTTCCGAAGCGCCGTCAGCGATGCGAAACCATTAGGCCTAGCGACGACTAGGGCAGCCTGGGACCAGCGCGCAGTTCGTCGCCCGGCGTTGCCGCAATCGGTGTCGTTGCCGAAAGATCCACTTTTTAACAGACATGTTGTCGTTGCTCGAATCTAGAAAGCATCATCTCTGGTAGAATGGCTGTTTTGTATTTCCTTGTGCGAATGTCAAGTACGCCGAGCATGCCGGCCGGCCGACCGGCCTGGATCAGGTCTGCCGGCGTCATAAAAAATGAGCTAAAGAGTGTTCTTGACGTAAATAATAAACCTTAGGCCAAGAAATGTGAAAAATGTGTCATTTTTGAGGATCGCTGACCAATACTGAGCTGCTGGTAAAGGTAACAACTGTGATACGAGCAAATTTCTGGCCACAACCGCCTTGCAGCTGCCGCTGGCCTGACGTTGGGGTCCGGCTCGCCTGGCGCCCGCTCGCTTCGCGGCTGAAGGCGTCGCGGAAAGTGACCATACTATTACTTTATTGTGAGATGATGCTGTTCATTGTAAAGCGATGTGTAGAGTAAGCCTTTTATTATAGCTCAGGCGACTTCCGAAGCGCCGGCCGCTGCCTCTTCGACGCGAAACGAGCTATAGGCCTAGCGACGACCACGACAGCCAGGCAGCAGCAGAGCTCGTCGCTCGGAGAGCCCGCGAGCGGTGCCGTTGCCGAAAGCTCCCAACATAAGCAGGCATGCTTTGTCGCTGCTCGAGTATAGCTGGCAGTCTTTCTGATGACGATCGGTGCCGCGCCGTCCAAGTTTTCGCACATCTGTCTCCTGATTGCTGCTCGAACAGCATGGATCCGGAGCTCGAAGCGCGGCTGCGTGCAGCCACCGCTGAGATGGGCTTCGAGCCTTTCAGTACACGCCATACCGAGACCCACAGGGCGACGACAGCAGCGATATGCAGCGACTCGTCGGCGCAGCTAGGAAACTCGCAAAGGCGGGCGCCGAGATTTGACGAAAACACATGCTTATGTGAGCAGACGGATTTCCTTCTTTACCGGAAGTACCACATTAATTTCAAGAAATGAGCTGGGTTCTTACCTCTGTATACGTATGTTTTTAAAAAATAAGCAATCAATAACATAATATTTCAAGGAGCATAAGTGTCAGTTCCAAATGAAATGTTGCAAAAATTGCGCGTGACGTCAATGGGCAGAGCCAATGAGAAGGGTCGCCCAGTCCATGGCCAAGGCTGCCCAGTTTACGTCAAGTGGTAGGGGCGGGTAAAAACGCGCGGTGAGGTGTCGCCCTAATCGGCTGTGAGCGGCAAGTTTGAAAAATTGTTTGTAAATTATTGGTTCCACGCGCAGCTTTCTGAATCAGATTAGAATACTCGCAGAGACCACCTCTACAGAGTTGTTGCAATAAAATATGATTGAAGAAACCATTTCAGGGTCCCTTTAAACCCCATAAACCAGAAAAGTAAACATTACGCGTGCGCGAATATTACGGCGGCTTTTCAAACACTACTACTACTTCACTTTCATCGCACGCGCGCAGTAGGGAGATAACTACGCGTGGAAAATTAAACCAAGAAAACGTACGACAATCGACGTTATCAACAAAGTCACGAGGTTTAAGCGCTGAGTGGCTGAAAAAAGAAATACTTCAACTTCAGCTGCAAATCCTTCGGTAATCACAGTCTTCTGCTGCCGAACATCAACGACGACAGAGTCGCAAATGAGCGCAGTCAACGGGTTTCACTATATACAAAGACCTGATGAAGTCGTGCTCATTGCGTTTATTAGACGTTTCTAGCATACCGGAGAAGTATTAGCGAAGACGCACTGCGATTTACCGGACACCACCGCGCATGCGCACGAGGCGTCCGGGGACCCGGTATTCGTCTCTGCTAATACGCCACCGTTATGCTAGAAACGTCTAGAATACGTAGAACGCGGTGACGCTCGTTACCCCCTCTCCGCTTACAACAACGTCACGATCTGAATGCCGATAAAGCATAAAAAGCGCGCATGTGAGACGAAGCTCCTGTTTTAGCGTGCGAAGAAGCGCCCGCGTTCCGCACTCCTTACGGGTCCCGGATGTACGCGTACACGCCTCCATTTTCTTCCGTGTACCACTCTCTCTCGCTAGCGTGACTTAAGGCCGGAACAGCGCCAGACGCGTGTCGACTGGAATCAGACACGAAAAAGCGCTTTGCGCACGCAGAACCACACACACTGTCTACTATAGTATATGTGGCTCTCTAAAGAAACATGCACGCCAGTGGACATGAACTTAGACTGTCTTATCCGAGTCGACATTTTATACGCGTTGTTTGTTCGTCACTGCCAGTGGTGCCACTCAACGACAGCACTAGAAAGGGCGCATCTGTGGACAACTGTTGGAGCGGCCTGATTAGGAGGTGGGCTGGTTTGTAAAACACCTTTCCTCATAAAAATAGAGTTGCGATGGTTTTCCCACAAAAAAGAAAAAAACCTCTGTACAATGAAATGGGGGAAAGGGAACGAGACCTATTTCATTCCCTGGCCGGTCCCCGAACACGCAATCGTAAGGCGCCTGACACGGCTTGCGCTTCTTTTACCCTGGTATGCCGCTCTGCCACCCTGACGCTGCACTTGCGGAGAAGTATACTGCTGCTGCTGCAGCGGGGATTGAGGAGAGCTGTGTTCTCTCTCCGGGCATCTCATTTCGTGGTGATTTCTTTTAATCGGACGAAAGCGACCATAATTTTAAAGGAACGAATGACAAGTGCCCGACTGGAGGACGACAGGCAAGAATATCTGAAACCATGAACATGAAAACTCGCCCGCTAAGAAACAAGGATATTCAAATTCGTGCGCCGAATCCGGCATTGGCAGCACTATGCAGCGGCCGCTGTCTCCTGGAACATTTAACCACGGGCAACTCAATAACAAAGGTGATCACGTCTATGTTTACAGACAGGAGACGTAGTTACACAATCGTTGCCGTTCTAACGGGCGGGCTGTACGAATGCGACGAGAAAATCCAGCACAGTCCTGCGCTATCGACCATGAAAAGAAAGCCAGCGGTCCGCTCGAAGCGTGGGTTGAAGCCTGCCGTCAGAACCACTGTGACGGCCCGATAATCACTCTTTGCGCTAAAGCTGGTATATACTCCGAACCTTATGGGGACGGATTTGTAGGAACACTTGACCGGAGTAACCGGGAGAGTGGGGAGTAGGTAGTCCAATTTTCACACGTCAACTGGGGGCTTTCTCGTCGAAAAAATAGTGCTAGACGTTATTTTCATACAAACAATCCCCCCACACCCCCCCCAAAAAAAAAATTACCCCCATATGAAACCAGTGTCTGGAACCATACAGCGTCCTCTCCCGTCTCTCGATATACCCTCACGGTTTTCATACTCGTGACTGCACTCCGCCCCTTCATCGCGCACAGCACCGCGCGAGTCGACCTCACGTTTGGGGTAAACATCTAAACAGCGGGCTCAGGTAAACAGCGCAGAAAGAACGCAGAATTCTCGGAGCAGAGAAGGCGGGAACGCTGGCGCTCCCCAAGTCATCATCGTCGCGGCCATACGCCACTTCGTGCCATCCGTCCGCGCGCCGCAAGTCGGGGGGGGAGGCACCGCAAATGACAACGAACTCGAGCAGCGGCGGCGACTTGTCTCTGCAGAGGCGAGCGCGCAATTCCACGAAGCAAGCAAGCAAGCACAAAGGACAGAGAGCACCGCAGTGACGAAGCGAGTGCCCCGTTGCAAGTAAGCAACATCCTCGACACGCCCACACCGTCGAGCGTCGTCGTCTCACCCCAGGGAGGAGGATGAGGAGGTAGCGGCGCGGTGTGGCTTTCTCTCGCAGTTCACGCCGCGTCCATCTCGCCATCTCTCTTTCTCTCAATTTTCATCTCATCTCTTCTTTCTCTCCATCTCTTTCGCGCACTCTCCTCTTCGGTGACGCCGGAGCAGCTCCGGCTGCCCGCGTATCGAATTCCCCTTTCCCCGCCTCGCTGCAGCCAAGAAGCCGGCCGGCGGCCTTCTCCTCGCAGCAGAGCAGAGCGGCGTCTTCGGACAGCACAAAAGGAAGGGCCGCAACGGAGGAGACGCTCGCGCACGCGAAGAGCGAAAAATAAAACGCGTGACGTCAACAGGAAATGCCAGACTGCGCCCGAGACGCTGCTTGCCGGCTCCTTCTTGCTCCTTGCACTGCAGCCGCCGCCACAGCCTGCTGTTATTGCTTTGTTGTTCTCGAGCGCGGACTAATAATGCCGCCGAGACTGGTACGCACCCGTTCCCTCGGCCAGGTCTCTAGGCGAGTGCGAAGGACGAGAGAGAGAGAGAGAGAGCGGAGCGGCGGGCTCGCAGGTGTGTGTGTGTGTGTGTGTGTGTGTGTGTGTGTGTGTGTGTGTGTGTGTGTGCGTGTGTGTGTGTGTGTGTGTGTGTGTGTGTGTGTGTGTGTGTGTGTGTGTGTGTGTGTGTGTGTGTGTGTGTGTGTGTGTGTGTGTTTTGCGCCACCGTGCGCTGGATGGGCGTCAATGCGTACCGCCGCGATGAAGGCTGTAATCTTTGGACACGGTACATGCACTGGTCGCCCGTTTGTTTTGTTTCCCGCCTTCACCTCGCGATGTTCGGTGTTCCAGGACCTCGCCGCAACGGATGCAGTTCTGCCAAAGGCGCGTATACTGGAAGCATGACCGAGAACAAACCGCCGCCGACGCCTCTGAGACGCGGCGGCCAGTGTAGAGGAAAATGAAAAGAAAGCGCGTCAAATCTCCGGCGTAATGGTCCGCTTGAGCTAAGCGCGAAGGATCCTCGGGGCGCCATAACAACGGCGGCATTTCAGAAGCGCAGTAATTCCCGGCGTCGTCCGCTCGTGACTGTAGTGCGTCACGCTGCTGCACTGGCGCGGAGCCGGAGGTGGACGGACGGAGGGCATGACTTCGGCGTTGTTTACAACCTGAACGACCGGACTCTGCCAGGTGCGTGCGGGAAAGCTCGTCGACGCGCATAAAGGGGGAGGATAATCGGACACGGATCCGCTGTTCGCGAGAGACGTTACCATTCCGCACACAGTATTTCCCCGGTGCACGTTGCATCAGGCGACCGGAAGGCCACGCGACCTGTTGGCCCGTTTGCGACGATTGGACACGGTAGCGCTGCGATAAGGTGCCCCAACCGCTTGCAAAGAGGCCAGGAGCGTGTGAGAACGTCACGGTACGGAATTCACACACAGGCCGTGGTGGAGACGAGCTTCCACCTTACCAGCATTTCGTCCCAAACAGCTTGCGGGAGCCCGACTGACAAAAGGACGGCAAAACTGGAGTAACATACGAGTGAGCAGCAGGCGCATGCGTATCGCGAACAAAGCAGTTTGCACGGCTGCATCGACACACCTCACGCTTCGAAGAAGCGAGGAAACTGAACGCATTCCCACGAACGGTCAAGACAAGCGTGGTTAAAGCAAGAAAATGCAGATTTGAGAAAGGCCCGATACAATAGGCCTGAAGCCTGCATGATGCGCCGCTTCTCGGTGACTATGTAAATACGTTCCCAGGCCGAAACTAGGGTGCCTCGATGGGCCAGCTCGGGCATCGAGGCACCCTAGTCGACACATCAGACTGACTGGCGGGCCTGGTGTGGCGACAAGGAACTGCGCGACCACTGTTCATACCCGTCCTCGCCCTAAGGTGGCTGAAGCTGCGCCTAAGATGAGCCTAGGACCTTGGCGACCGCTGCGCGGTGTTGCGGCTCAGGTAGCATGGTCGGGTCGGAGAGCGGATGAGGGAGGTCGGAGACGAGGTTACGGGAAAGACAAGAAAAATAACTTTATACAGGTAAATTTATATTATATACAAACAGCAACTGAGAGAACGTCTCAGTAAGAGAGTCTCGATAACAAGGAGCTTGATGACGAGAAGCTACATGACGGTGAGCTCGATGATCAGGAGCTACTCGGCCGTCCAAGGCGCCGACTTTTATAGCGTTTCCTTTCCCTGGGCTCCCCAGACGGGGGATGGGCCTGCCGAGGAAAGAGTGTCCTGTGGCACCCATCACACACTCTCTCAATAGGGAACACGTCCCCGTCACGTGTTGGGAGAGAGAGAAGGATGCCATCTGCGTCGAGCAGCGTTCCCGCGCTTTTCAGTGGCCGCACGTGCAGGGTCCAGGCTACGTGCAAGTCTGCGCGTGTAGGAGAAATGCTCGCCGTAAACTTCTTCCCGGAAGACGGACGCTGCTGTCAAATTTGATGACTTGACTCAGCTGGCCCCCAGGCCCCTCGGAATGTCAAGTACTGCCGACCTTGGCAGCTAACTTTTTTTTGTAGAGGAGGGTGCACTGCAGAGCTGCGCTGGCTAGTTGCGGGGTGGATTACTGACGCCGCTTCCGTGGCTAATCCAGGCGCTAACCCCGCGTGCCTTTCGTGACTCGTCGGCATTCCGCTGCAACCGCGCCGATTTTTCCTCAGGACGAAGGCGAAACGTAACAGCGGACATTTCAAGAGAAGCGCGCTCTGGACTCTTGAAAGGCAGTGTGCAGTAAGCTGACGCTGACGTCAGCCGAATGATGGGCGGGAGAAGCTCGCCGACAGCCACTGTAAATTTACGAGCCCACCGCTACCCGCCTCCTCAAGGCAGCTTATACAAGGCTTACACGACTAACGGTGTTTCTCAATGTTTGTGCGCTACGTGTATACAGCGCGGTGTAGGAAAAACAAAAACTGTCGCCTATGACTCCCACTAAAGAGGCTTTAGAATACGCTGAAGAAGGCGGTCCCTCGGAAACAATCGCATCGTTCATGCGTAAAGTGGAGCGGAAACCTTTGACAAACACCGTACGGACGCGCACAAAAGCTATAGCGAAGAAACGGTTGATTCATCAAAGAAAACCAACGCCATTGAAGGCGAATTTCACAAGGCATTGTTTCGCGGCATCGGACGACCCACAAGCAGGCGAAGGCAGAGGACATCTGTAGTTTCGGCGATAATGACGTCACAAAGAGCTCCCCAGCGCTTCCCCAACGCAGTGAGGAGAAGCCTGAAGATGGTCGTGGTTTTAATCGACGACTACGTCTAAATGCTAAATGCATTCTTTGCAGTAGCAAAAATGCATTTTGCTCGTGCATTTCGAATGCAAGTGCAAAAGCACTTCGCATGCTTTACCTAGGAGCTCCGTAAATTAGAATTTTTGAATAACCTCGAATTCTCACAAAAGCATTTCAGCTTCCCTTTGAGTTTGGGCGCGTACAGAGCACGTCCATGGGGAGCACGTCCATAGGGAGCACGTCCATGGGGAGCACGTGTTCGGCTGAATCCCGGGTGGAAACCATACACACGAAGAATTATAGGAGGATGAGGATCGGGGTACTCACGAGCTGGCAGTCATCTGCTGGAGGATGGAGCTGGAGAGCTGAAGGCAACTCATGCTGCTGGAGGCGGCGCTCCAGAAAGTGCCTCGAGAGGCGGCCAAGTACTCCTGCGAGAGGCAGAAAGAGAAGAGGGGGAGAGGTTGAGATGGGCACGGCCACCTCCGACTGCACGTGGCTTTCCACAAGGGGCCGCTTTATACACACTCCTCGCCCGGCGCGCCGCTCTGATTACTTGCTTTCTCGTTTTTTTATATGTTTGTTTGCTTAGCAGCGCCACGGTTTTAAGGAAACACGACCCGTGATACGCGCTGCGCCGAAGGAAAGAAGCGAATACTTCGTGAAAAAATAAAAAAAATAAATCGCGCTTCACAAGTGGCAGCGAGATTTCGTACAACAAGGAAACGATAGAAAAACAATTATGCAAGTTACTTTTATCTTTTGTGTGTTGCTGAATGCGAGTGTGTGTGGTAAACGTGTGTTTACGGAGCGAGTGAAACAAGTGCGCGAACGGGTTGAACCGATCGAGAAACGACAACAGCGTTCTTTGTTTCGCCACTCAAGAGGCAATAAAGCTCTCTGGCAAACTCGTATCCATCTATAGAGAACAGCGAATGTGCGATAAGGGCTTCGTTAAAGAAGGTGGTTCGGGCTTCCGTCTTTTGACCTGGACCCGACAATCGCACGATCATCTGGTCGAAACACTTGAGACTTCTTTCTATAACGTACTCCGGCCGAGAGCAAACGCGAGACAATCACGTACCGGACCTCGTTGTCGGAATCCCACTTCGCACGGTCTTGTTTTTATAGTATAGACGTACACATGCCGCTCGGGAACGGAAAGAGGCATGTAGAGGCTTTCCCTAAAGTTGCCTACATCACCATCCTACTTTTTCTCACTCTGACATAGGTAGCCCTCTGTCATGCACTATATATATTTTCGGTACACGTGCGCCACACGAAACATCACCTTTAACCAGCGCGCACTATTTTCCATGTTTTTAGGTCATGCGCAACATGCTTCTTTCTGCTGACGTCACATTTGCGTCACGACGCATCCATAAGGTGCTACACGAAAGATAGACGCCTCTAAATAGGCTAGACTGTGACCGATGGAACCGCGCTTTCGGCCTATAGAAAGCGTCCACGCCGTTTCACCGCTTAATATAACTTTGCAGAAATTTTGTTGACGCTCCGCGTCTCGCTACTCTTTCGTAATTCTCTGTTGCCATTTGCGCACCTCTGACCTTCACGTAAACAAAGCTTTTAAAGAAAGACCACGTGCCACGCGGAGAGACAGACTTTCTGCTGTCTCGACTTTATCTGGAAGCATCGTATCTGAGACCTCGGGCATTCTAAAAACAGCGTCCCCTCGGCACTTACTAACCCCTGAGTGCAGTGTAATGGCGTGATGGTGGGAGACGCAGTCTGAATGAGAACTGAGCGAATACCTGCCGGCAGTGTAACCCGTTGCGACGGTGGTAATAGAAGGAAAAAGCGGGCCACGCAGTGATCTCAAATCGCGATCACACCACACGTTTCTCGTCGGCAAAAAAAGGAGACTGACAGGCACAAACAACACACAAAAAAATGACGGACGATTCAGCGCAGGTTAGGCCAAATGCGGAGTGAGTGTGCTAGCACTTCGGTTTTCGGTTCGGTTCCTGTTTCGGGGCTCGGTTATTAGGGTCAAGCACGCTTGGGGTCTTAGAGCTAACTAGCGCTAAAAGCGTACACACGCGAAAAGCTGGTATAGAACTTCCTCGGAAACACCTATCCCCACTGTCACTCGATACAAAGCACTTTCTGTCGAGGCTCTCCTTTCGAACATCCCACTCTCCTTTCATCTTCCTCCTCTTCCAAGCTAACCTGGAACTGTATTGATAACCTATCCTCCTTCGCAGGTACGCCGCAAAGTGTGCACTTTACGCTACACGTCGGTATATATACGGTGTATGTGCAAAAATTCCAGCCAGCATTTCTTCATTAGAGGCTCCCGAACCGCGACAACCAGAACGCTCCCATCTGAGCTGACTTTAACTGCACTCAAGAGCCCCGTTGGCACTAACGAATACAACCTCCGCTTTTTTTCTTTAATTTTGTTCGCGTTATGCGAGTGTTACTTCGTTGCAAGCACTTCCGTGAACAAAAAGCTGAGCTCGTGCCAGGTCTCCCGTCGCATCTGGCAGGGAACGGATAACGAATGGGCGCCGCTGTCTTGGTCCCACCCCGTCCCAGACGTACCACGTGTCTGTGGCTCGGACGGCACCGGCGCCCAAATCACCCACTTGGTGACGTTAACGCTTAAACGTTGGGAGGAGAATTGCGCGAGCGACGCAACCACCAGAGCGTGGCCCAAGGGTGTACGCTAAGTAATACTACTTATTGCCACGACCATTAGCAATTAGGGCCCAGCCCACCGTCACGTAACGTTGTTTACTCGCCAAACTACTATTCGACCTTCTGCACCGCGCAGCGCCAAGGATGTACTTACACGCGGACAGTTCAGCCCGGCGCTGGAACTCATCCCTGCGTATGACCAGACTGTCTTACTACTCTACAACTCTAACATAGCACTAACCTACGTAAACGTGTACGCTGTACTTTTCTCATCTCCATACCTCTCTACCATATCCTTCTTATTTCCGCCGGCTGCAGATCAGCTGCTCGACAATTATGTGTCAGTTTCCGCGACCTGAAACTCATATTTCTCCTTTCTTTTATAACGTCATTTCAAAAACGAAATCACTACTGCTACCTAACTGTTCGTTCTAACCTAGAACACTAAACTAACTTGAGCTGACAGGTTGCCCCAGGGTTAAACGCCTACGTCGCAGAAATAACGGCGGCAGCAAACTTTCGATATTATAACCTGAACAGCTGACCCCTAAAGGCAAGCTGAAAAGCAAAATGCTCATGATGAAGGAGGGAAGAGAACGCAGTGTTTACGACAATATTGGACGTGACGCAAGGGTGGTCAGTGTCCAAACCACATGACAAATAAGGGGTGAATAATGACAAAACAAGACACGGGGCAAGAAAATATCTTACGAACCATATACATATCGTATTTGTTGATGAGAAAGCGAGCTGTTCGGTATTTTGTCACCGCGAGCAGTTTAGAGAAATTTTAGTACGAAACGAACTGCTTGCGGTAGCAGCAAGGCCTGTACTGTGGTACAGATCCCTTGAACGACCTGCAGCCACCAGCTAGCTCAACAATTGAATTCCTGGGGTCGGAAGACCAAACACAGAAACAAGGTCACTTGGCAGCTCCCCGTCCTCCCCCTTTAAGACTTCACAATGAAACCCACAAATGCCCGACTTCAAAACAGCCGAATCAAGAAACGAAAAGAAAAAAAAGTATATAACAGTAATCGCAAAATGCCGGCGAAACGGAACCCCGACGCAGAGGAGAACGGAGCGGGACAGACGCGAAGAAGACATTCGTTAGGGCGGGCAATAAAAATAAATAGGGGAAATAGCGAAGACACGAGGAGGGGATGAAAGACAGAAAGAATGGAGCTAACGGAGGCAGACGAAAGACGAGGAGTCCAATCCCCACTGGCGCCGCCAAAAGCCAGACAGAGCAAAAAGATGGATGCGACAGCGCCCCACGACCGCACACGCGCCACGCCAGTACAACGCCAGACCGCCAGACTTCTTCTGCCTCCCCCTACCCTCCCCCTCTCTTTGAAGGCCCTTCTGCCTTCCTCTACACCGCTTCTGCTGCCGCTTCGTTTATTCTTTATTCCGCCTCTTTTTCCAGTTTATGAATGCTTCATTCCCTCACGCCCTCCTAGACAGACAGCACTTGCCCAGCGGCGAGACGAAAAGAAAATAAAAATCGAACGCATCTACCCCTTACCCCTTCCTAAAGCCTCCCCCCCCCCCTCCCCTTTCAGCGAAGGGATGGCTGCAAAGGGACTAACTGCACAGATGCTGCTGCTGCGGTCGCAGTGGGTACGTCTCTGTCTGCTCCTTGAGCCCCGCGAGCCGGAAACGGACGATTCGGCCGCATTCCGGCCGCGGCTCTGACAGCGAGCCGCCCGCGGAACGGCAGCAGCAGCAGCAGCGGCGCAGATACATCACAACGCGCGCGTGCATGGAGCAAGGAAGAAGAGGAAAGAAAGCGAACTCGGCACGGGACGCCGCCGGGGCGAGGCAGAGAGCGACTCGAGCCTGCTTTCCCTGCTCGCGGAGAGGAGGCGGGAATGTTGCGAAGAAAGAAGCGCGAACAGCGCAGAAATTTGGAGCAGGCACGGAGGGGCCCGGGCTGCTGCCACGTGTCATTTCAGGCTGCTCCTCGAGCCTAGCGCTTTTTTCGCGACATCTCTCTCGTGGTGCCCCGTTCCCAAACCGTCGAGAGCGCGTCGCTTTTATTTTGCCGCTGTTCTCCGAATGCCGCGTGTATCGTGTTCCGCAGAGTTGTTTCACCCGCTGTCCCTGGGGGGGGGGCGGGGGGGGGGGGGGGAACTGGGTTCCGTGTTTTTAGAAAGTGTCAGCCGAGCGCGCACGCCCACACACACACACACACACCTAGATAAGCAGAGCGCGGACTCCCACGTTGTTTGTACACGCGTGCTCCAAATGCGATCAGCAGGCACCAAGATGTGTTCTACAGCACGGTGTGTGTGTGTGTGCGTGCGTGTGTGTGTGTGTGTGTGTGTGTGTGTGTGTGTGTGTGTGTGTGTGTGTGTGTGTGTGTGTGTGTGTGTGTGTGTGTGTGTGTGTGTGTGTCAGAGAGAGAGAGAGAGAGGAACGTAGTGCGTACAGCCAAGCTTCAGGACTAAAAGCTGCGCTCGGTCCGCTTTCCAGAGAAACTGCCGACATTTTACAAAGCGCCGCTGCAATGGCAACTCGAGGGAAGACGTCCGCCGCTATTTGGGACCGAACCTGCGCACGCACATCTAACTGTGGCCACCCACCCCAGAACGACGCGCTCGCGAGCGCAGACCCGAGGTGGCGGTGTCAAGGAAAAAGGGTGCGGGACGTGATGAATGGAAGCGTTCGCGTGGCGACTGTCATCGCTTCCGCGCGCTCCGTTCGCTTTCCTTCGTTATTTGTTCCGCCTCTCTTTCCCTCCAGTGCAACCGCTAGGGTTCGTCTTTCACTGAGTGCGCGTCGCAGCGTCAAGCCGCCGAGACCTCCCCCCGTTCCCGGTCGCTGCAGCGTTTAACCCCTTGCAGCCCCGACGATGACGACCTCCTGCCGGGGGGGACGAACAAACGCAAGAAATCCGCCAGCTGAGCTCTTCCGCGTGCCAGACCATCGTGGGGAGTGCGCGCCTGACGCACGCACGCACACACACACACACACACACACGCAGTCTCTCTCTCTCTCTCTCCCACTTATCTATATTTCCTTCTCCCTTCGCTGGGTGCTTGCGTCCGGACTCGTGGCCTCGGCCACCCCAACGAATACAAACTTCGAAACAATAGAAAGAAGAGGAAAAAAAGGAAGTGCCACGCCTCCATGTTTCAACAACGATTAATCGGACCGACAGAATGAATGAAGAAATTAACGGCGTCAGAAAGGAAAGATGGAGGTTTCTTGGCACCTTCAGGATCCGAATACCGTTTATTTCTTTTTATTACATCTCCCACTCCCCTCCCCCTGCTGTTCTCCACAATGGCGCGTACCGCCGCGTCGCCCATTTCGCACGCTTATCATGAGGCGCGTCGCTTCCCCGTGGGGCTGGCGTTTTCGAGCCTTTTCTCTCTCTCCCTCTCCCTTGCGCTTTGTTTTCTTTCGTACCCTACGTTCTTCGTTCATTTCCTCCCCCCCACGCACGAAGGAAAGTACTACCGTCACGTACCTCGCGTCACGCCTTTTTTTCTCGTGCTGGTATCAAGGTTTCAAAATCACAACTGCCATCAGCAGCGATCCAGTCGGAACCTCAACGAACTACCTGGGCCGCGTGCCATCCACAAAACTGGGGAGAACGAGATTGATTGATTGATTCCTTCATTCCTACGCGCGACTGAAACGACACCGGCTCCGGCTAGAGTGATTCATCTTATTAGCGGATCCGGAGAGTTCGACGATTACGCCCTCACTTTCTTCTCCCTCCCCCTTTAACGTTTTTTTTTTGTTTCTATCGCGTCGGGATGCGATCCCGAGACGAGCAATTTCCCGTCAAGCATGCGATGGCTCACGTAATAATTTGATTTGAACGCGGGCTGATGCTGGTGGCGTGCAGGGGATGTGGAGGGGTCGATCTGCTCTCTCGAGAGGCACATGGAGAAGAAGCGAGAAAACGGGAGAAAGCGCGAGTTAGTGGGCTCGTCGATCAATAGGCGGGCGCGAAAGCAGAAAGAGGCAGGTGCAGTACAAATGAATTTAACGCGCTCGGATGATTCCGGCGTTGCAAATTTTCTCTCTCAGCTTCGATCTGAAGCTTCGATCTGAAGCTCGATCTGAAGCTGTGTTACGGAGTCAGCAACCTCTCAGCTTCGATCTGAAGCTGAGAGGTTGCTGACTCCGTAACACAGCTCTTTGACTACGGCCTTACCCAGCGTCGTCATTTCGCGTATGCAAAACCGCAACGATCCATGCACGCCGGCGGCCGGATGGTAAATGAACCTGACAATGACGGCAATCTGTCAGATTTGTGTCACGCTCCTTTCGACATAAATTCGCGATTCATTCCATCCGCTTTCAACGTACCGTGCAAGCCTTCCATAACTCCAATTCCCGTACTTCAAACGAAAGAGGGGAATACAGAAAAGAACACGATGGGTAGGGATACCTAAGAGAAGGTGAAGGCGGCGAAATGTGCATGCCTGTGGGCTATCACCGCGCCAAAAACACGAATGCCTAACTCCTCAACTGTCGCATGAATCAATAAGCCACGCTGCCTAAACCGCGCCGTTTACATTTTCACTGCCCTCGTGGCGGTCTCAGATCGCGCTAACCTCGTCCCCACATTCCCTTCTTGATCCTTAGACACGTTTAGCATGCGGCTGCACACCGCGTATAGCGCTACAGTTAACGAAGTACCGGGAGACCGCCAACCGCCACTGCGCAAGCGCCTCTGCCGGGCCCCTCGCGCCATCTGGCGAATTCAAGGAGATCTGTTCGTGCGCACTGACGGCGCGCAGGCTCCTGGTGCTCCAGTAACGGTAACAGGGTAAACGATATGCTCAAGGTGTCTATTATTTCTACTGTACACCAACACACAAGATGACGTTCAATGCCATCCAATCTCCACCCCCCCCCCCCCCCCCCCCCCCCCCCCTTTGAGTTGAATGCAGCATTGAGTCGATGCCGCCAAAACTTCGTGCCAAAACTTGCGCTTGTGTGTGTGTCCGTGTCTTTTCTTTGTGGTTCGTCCCGTGTTTGCGCAACCTACACCTGCACAGCAACATGTACCAACTAGGCCCAACCGAAGTTTTATTCGTGCAATAAGCCCTTTCCATATCTTTATAAACCTATTGCGTTCGACCCCTCGCGTTTTCGATTTCTCCGATGCTTTATGCAGAAAAGAAGAAAGATGAGATTCCCAGAAAAGCGGCCGAGCCTCGCGGCGAAGCCAAACAAGCGATCCACCACCGGCGCGAGAGGAACGCGGGATCGGCCGATCCTCTGCGGAGGGCCCGTAAATCTCTCCCGAGATAGCTCCGCGCCGAAGCGCGCCTCCCGAACACGCACATACACCTTTACAGCTCATTCGCTACCGTGCGCGAGCCCTCGTTCGCGGAAGGCTCCAGTTGGCCGGGCTTCAAGAGCAGCCGGCAATGCACGAGAGGCGCCGCATTCCGCTATGCACAAACAACGGGACTCGGGGCGGAGAGGGACGCGCGCTCGCTCGGTGAGCTGAAACGCTTCTTCCCTCTCCGTCTTCCTTCTTTCCCAAATGCGCGCGCTCCTTGATCCGGTTCTGGCCGAGTTTTTGACAGCGCGCTCTTCTCCTTAATCCCTTGAAGGAAGTTCGCGCTTTGCGAACGTACGTACACGCCAAACAGTGCCCAGAAAACAAACTTTCCACACACACACACACACACACACACACAAAAGAAAGACTGAAAGTGCACACGCGAGCTCTCTGCACAGGCAGAGAGCGCGCAGAAGGCTGACTTTGACCAACTCATGCTCCAGCGTTGCTTAACGAATCGACACACATTCCACACTCTATACAAATGTCTCTAAAAAAATGTTACTGCACGTTTCTTTTGTGTGTTTTCGTTTTCACGAGACCATGAGTTACACAATGTTGCCGTTGGCGTCTATCAAAATTGCCTAGCCTCGGATTGGTCGTGACTTTCATTTTTCTTCAATTCCTGATTATTCAAATTTTACTCCTTAACTGCCGCACAGACCGTTCCCATTGTTTATTATACCCTGCTTGATCATTTAGGCTTTTTTTTTTTGCTTTCTTATTTGGTTTTCGCAAGCCTGGTAGACCGGAATAGTACTGTCCCACCATTCACCTTACCAAGTGAATTAACGGAGAGATTTCTGCACCCACAGCAAGCGAGCGCAAAAGCCGCGCATGAAGATCGTTTCAGTTAACCGCGACAATCACAATCTCACGCCGTCCCGGAACCTCCGCATTCCACGAACTCGTCATGCGGACAAAAGCAATCCCACAGCACGTGTTCACTATCGAGTGCATCGAGCATTTCTTTACGCACACACAATCCCCGCGAATGACGTCACACGCCGCGCAGATAAGAGCACTCTGACGCACGCAGGGGCATCCTCCGTCTGACAAAGCGAACACGTGTACATGCCTTCGTTATCGACGAGAAGACGAAGACAGATAACGCTGCCCTCCCCATTATGACCGTCCGCGGCCTCTTGACAAGCGCGAGAAGGAGGAGCGGGCGTCGAGTGCCTCGGGGCATGTATGGCGCGTAAATGGATCGGGGATGTCCCGCATACCTGCGCCGCGTACACACGGGAGGGGCCACACGCCGTAATCGCCGCCACCGCTTCAAAAGCGCCTCCACGCTCCTCGATGCGTGTACACGCTTACACACACACGCACACGCACTGGTGCTGTCTCGCGAAAGTGGCTCAGCGGAAGAGGAGCAACGCGATAACGGTTTCCGCCTCCACTCCCGCAGGAATTCCGCCTCTCGCGAAGTCCTCCCGCGACGTCTGCTTTGTTTATCTCTATTTGATTCCTGCCCCTCGAAGTTGCGGCCATTGGTGACACGCTTACCGATATCTTTCCCTCAAGCCGCATCCTGCCATGTTTCAATGCTTAGTGAATACCTCTCTCTTTCTCTCTCGCCGTTCCCCTATCTGTAAAAGGCGCCTTAGTGATGTGCGATGTCAGAGTACGTTTAAGAGACCCGTGGTCAAAATTATTCCGGAGCCCTCCACTGGTAGAGGCGTGAGAAAAAAAAAAAAAAAAAACATCTGCACGAGTGACGTCACCGGAGCGGCGAAATCTCGCCGCGCGAGTGGCGCGGTTTGCGAACATGTGCCTAGCAATCTCGTTATCGGGGTGTTCCTAACCGCAGCGCCGAGCACTGTCATCTATCGCGCGCCGGTAGTCCGTCACTGGCACTTTCTTTTTTTTTTTTTGGGGGGGGGGGGGGGGGGGGGGCTGACGCCTGTACGTCTCTTCAGAAGTTACAGAAAGTTATAAACAGGGTACGGCGTACAGCAGGAGCACGTTAACGTGAAAGCGTTGACGCAACAATGCTGCAACTAAAATGTCCCAATCGGCATGACAGGGTAGCCACACCAGAGCTCGGATGTACACCTCCGCGTGCAGCCCGAGCCGCAAGCTGCATAAACCGACGATAACCGCGGGTAGCAATCTCACGGGCCGCCAGAAAGGTAAACAAAAGTAGCGGAGCATCTACAGAAGCGAGCAGCTGCGGCGTTTCCAAGCTCCGTGCCGCTATCGCAGCCTTGTTCGCGCCGCGCGCATAAATAATGCGCACGTCGATCGTTACACACGCGAGGCGAAATAGTGCCGACGCCCGTATATACATATATGCGTGCAGAAAACGACCGACAAACGGCCACAGTCAATCACCTCGCCGGTTACTTGATTGCTTGCCAGTCCGCGGCGCCGGTGCCATACAGTGGTTTGTTATGAGCGACCTGTGCTTGTGCAAAAGAGGTGTGCTGAGATAGAGAGTTCGACGACTGCTGCACACAATTAACTCACTGCGCAGACCTGGACGCCGGAGGGCGCTCGCGTCTCACGGCACTTTCTCCTCAGCCAAAGCCACTCAACGATAAACACCATCCAAAAATGCACCCCGAACTGAAAGCTGCCGTGCGAACGATCATCGTTAGGACGGGGCGACGGCTCTAACAGTGCAATAGTTTAGTTTGTACAGTCAGGCCGGAATGAAACGCGAACAGAGCATGTCAAGAAAACAAAATAGTTTACCTGCCTACTTGCAGCTGAAGTGTACAACTAGCCTGATTGACGTGTCTGGGTAAAGGGCCTACTGAAATGCATAATCGAAAATAGGCTGTAAAGGAATATCTCGCTGCAAAGCAGAAATGTATGACATATGCGTGTTCGCGTTTCATTCCGGCCTGACTGTACTTTGCTACATAACGAGGCGCTCTTTTTCAACGTCGCGCAGCGCGGCGCCTGGAGTGGACACTTCACGGGCAGGCTTCACCGCGAAGCCGCTTGCCAGTCAGGTGGCGCAGTAGGTACTACATGCTCTCCCGGGCGTGACGACGCCACGCCGACGCGAAGAACACACAGCTCGTCGCGTCGCAAAACAGGCGCGCGCACGGCGATGTATTATACGCCGTTCGGAAAACATGCGCGCTTTTCGCAGCGACAACAATCTTCGCGAGACAGCAGTGCGGCATGCTGCGCGTGCCACGACCTTGGCTTAATTATGATGGGCGGCCCGTCATTAGCCTGAGGCCGCGACCTTGGCGGGGTCGCGCGCTCACGGCGAGCCCAGAAAAACCGGCTCGTGTTACTAATTGCGACCGCGGCAAACGCCGGAGCGCGGAAGTAAACAACGCGCTACTGCCGAGAAGCGCCTTTTGTATACGTGCATGCATGCACAGGCATGCGCACATACGGGCCACTTTTTAGTTCCGTGCAGCACTTAAGAATGGTGTCCTCCCTCCCGTGTAATGAATGCATCCATTACAGAGTCTATATGCACTATAGACGGATACAACTCAAGAACAAAGAGGCGAATGTCCCTCAAAGGAGGCGCCACAAGCCAATGGCGTTGACGGACTGCCATGACGTCGGTGCTGTACAGATGGATGAACTACACAAGATTTTCCCGACACAATATGCAGACGAATGTCCGTGGTGTCAGGGTAAACCTACACTAGAACATATCACATGGACCTGCCCTACGGCAGACTTAGAGCCAAGAATAAACAACCCGAGTGTGATGCAGTGGGAGCACTTGCTGGCCAGCGAGGACGAGGAAGCGCAACGATTTCTTGTGCGCCGAGCCACGATGGCAGCAGTCAAGTGCGGCATCCTGGACCAAGGATCGACCACGGCGCCCAGTGACCCGTAAGGGTCACGAACACCAATTTATTTACAAGAAAGTTTTTTCCATCCATCCATCCATGGATGAAAGACTAGAGCGCCCCTCTGAAACGGGGTGGCAGCAGTTGCAACCATGCTCGGCTTTTTTCCTCTATTTTTATTTTACTGTGTTACAAAATGGTCGTAAAATTCGCCGTTTTCTTTAAATACGCTTTCAATTCAATGCTTCTGACCTTATGCCCCCTTATGTGCTTAATCCTCTTGCACCTGCGATAATGCGGGGGCTTTCAGGTGCGGATTAACTGCCACATCAGGACAACCGATCGACGCCACTGGCCTCCTTTTGAGGGCGTCCGGAGCTTTGATTTTTTTTAGTTGTATCCGACTACAGTACAACCAAAAAACGAGAAAAACCCGTCGGACCCGGTTGAACTACTACGCTGCCATTCCTCGCATTGCCACCACTGAGAGCAATGTCGATCACATTCATCTATCTACTTCCTTTTCTTTGCATCCGCTTTCCGGGAAGGAACCCCCCTTCACTGCTTCCAGTTTAAAGGATTGCACCACTGGAAAAAGATGTCGGCAAAGAGCAGGAAAGAAGCCACAGCTCAGTGCATGCTTGCTTGCGTCAGTAACGGATATAGCGTCAACGCCCACATTAGCACAGAGAAGACCAACTAAAGGACGGACATGTGGAATAACAAGCAAAGAAAGTCACGTACCGTTACCACAGAAACAGTCCACAACCAGTAGAATCCAGTTACGGCCGGTGCACTATGTATTTTTTTTTTTTTTTCACAAAATAAAAAAAGATGCGATGAACTACGCACTGTGGGTCAGCAACAGCGGAAGGAAACCGTGTGAAGAAAAGAGCTGTCCGGCCGGGAACAACTACAAGAGTCCACATGCAGCCAGAATGCAGAGCACTCTGACAGGTGGCTCTGACCGCTCTGGCTGTGAGCGAAAAGAAGAGAAAGAGAGAAAGAGGGGGGGGGGGGGGGGCAGCTCTGCACCCGACAGTTTCACTGCACGCTTGAAGGCTAGACATACCATTGCGCTCTCTCGATTCCCGGAACGACACAGCTCAATCAAGGCAAACAGAACGTCAGGGTCGCATCCACGGCGTAAACAACGCCAGTATATGCATACGCGTCACGCTTCTGCGCATGCTCCGTTCACCGAATCAGCTAGCGGAGGCACGCAAAAGGGGAAGACAGAGGAGATCGGCGCGAGATTGTTCACGAAAAGGGGGGGGGGGGGGGGGGGGGGGGGGGGGGGGGGGGATAGAAAGAGGGCAAATACAATACGGAACAAGAGAGAGCGTAAAGAAAGAGGAAGAGATATGATTAGCAATTCTAGAACAAACACGCTGATGCACGTGACCAAGAGACGCAAAAAGGCCTTTCGGCAATTAGCTGCGCGAAAAAGAAAAAAAAAGTTTTGTAAGGTTAACAAAAGACGGAGCCGTACAGATTAGTTAACTACAAAGCACACTACATACGTCTTGCGCCGCGAGCGCCGAATTCCGGCAAGATCAGCGCTACAGTCGGGCGAGCGAGGCGGCCTTCGGGTGTTTTTCGCGGTTTTTCTCCATACCTTGTTGTGCCACTGTTTCGCCGGTCGGAATAAGTCGATTCTGCTGTGTGACCCTCAGGATACTGTGGCAATCGGTTAATTACGATTCCTGTTCTTTTCTCCAGAGCAGTTGGTGACCGGAGACTGCAGAGCGCGATGCCGAAGGTTTCAAAGGCCGAACTCTATAGCTCATACCGTTCTGAAGTGTTTTCTTGAAGAGCCGTGCCCTAATCGGCGGTTTCAAAGCAAAGTTCACCCGGTTAGCTTCTAGCAGCTGTGGCGCAAATTATTGCACAGGTTTGACGTAAAGCGTGCATCGAACAAAGATGCTAGAAGTCGACCATACTGTAAGGATTTCGCTCCTCCGCTATAATTAGGGTGTCCTTAATTCTCCCGTGAGCAACGTCGCACCATCACGCCAATTTTGCCAGCACTCTCCTCTTTATTTTCCTCCTGTTTTGAACAGCACATAATTTTGAGATGTGCTCGTTAAACATGGATTCACATGATGGATGAGGTCGGGGACGAATCCGCGACGTCACGCAAAATCGGGGCACACCCCGCGTGCTGAACGCATTCACACAACGGAATTGCAACCGTAGATCGCAAAGCGAAAAAGCGCCCTCCTTGTTCCATCCGTGTCGTTATAGCGGACATGAGTTGGTTGGCCTGGATCGATGACGTCATGCCACGTGAGGCGCGCTTCGTCCTCGCAATCTGCTATTCCGTCCGTCGTGCGAATCCGCAAATATCTCGAGGACGAACCGTGTATCGCGCGGCATGACGTCATGGATCCAGGCCAACCAACTCGTGTCCGCTAACGACGCGGATGGGGGGGAAAAAAAGAAAAGAGGGCTTTGTGATCTGGTGTTTTCATCCGTCCTGTGAAAGCTTTCAGAGCACACAGGCAGTCTCCTGACTTGACGTGACGTCACGAATTCGTTAGCGATCTCAGAATGGACCTTCATTGCGGTATGCGACTCAGAACTGCACTCAGGGTTGCGAGAAAAGTTTCTTCTTTTCAGGAATCTGCGAACCTGGAGAACGATGCGCTAAATGCTCCCAAGTTTGAAAGAAGGTTAAAAGGGGGAGGGACGTGTTCATTTAACTTAATGAACGACCCTCGCATGCATGCACCTGCGAGACGAGTGCGTTCCCTCCCACACCGGGCTGCTGCCACACGCAGGAGAAGCGTCAGAGTCTCGGCCCCACGCCAGTCAGACATGCCAGGGCGACAGACTCGCGACAGTGACGAGCCGAGGGGGGGAGACGGGGGAGGCGCAGCGGTTGCTGCCAGGCACGCAGCAGACGCGGCGTTCCGCGATGCATCTTTGATGGGCGCGCGGACCGAGGCGGCCAGATAGCCTGCCCGGGATTCAACAGCCCGTGAACAAGTGCTCCCCTCCTCCTTTCCCCTCCACCGCACGGCTTCTTTGCATGCATGCGCCGCCGTTTCTACCGACGACGACGAGCTCAGTGAGGAGGCGATTCTGTCTACGGCTCACGCGCGTGTAACCAGGGGGGACGATGAATGGGCGCTTCCTCGCAAGTCTTTGCGCGCCCCCGCTGCAATGCGTCGTATGAAACGGAAGTCCTTGATGGGTACGGGGGATTTAAGGAATAGAAGGGAATCACCGCGGGTGTGAAACGCATCCGTGGGAAGACTAGACAGTTAGCAGACCCCTTTCTTGAGCGACGGACTTTGCCTCGCATATATTACTCTGTACGTATGAACGATTGCTCGATCCATATACAGCATTCCGTTTGAAACGCCGCCGCCAATAAATACGCATCTGTGTGCGGAAAAAATGGCCGGAAGAAACTTGAGAAGAATACTAGCCCACGTGCCCAGACGGGGCACCTATCGGTAACACATGACATGAAAGTAAAACATGCAACAGGGACAAACAGGAGATACAAAACGGTCTGCGAACCTTCACCAGGGCAATGTTTTCGCTGGAGGAGATGTGCGCCTGAATACTGAGGACCGATTCCCGAGGGCGTATGGACGACTGAATCAACACTAAAGCTGGGCTTAGTTCAACGGAATGAACATTACTCAATTCTTTTTTTTTTTACCCTCCTCTCCTCCTATTTCTTTTAAAATCCAGTTAGGCAACCTCCACAGACAGGAATGCACTGGGGCGAGGTCCGTCCGCAAAGCAGAACCCGACAAGCGCAAGCCTCGTCTTTCACTTCCTTAGGCCTCATTCTCACAGCCGGTCTGCTGAGCTCGACAGTGAGACGCCCCTGAATGAAGTGGCGTCGGATTCAGAACGGCGTTGCAGCTTCATCAGCAGATTTCAGTTGAATAGCAGGAGAGGAGTCCGCTGTATAAGCAGGCGTGCGGACCCCGCAGCTCACTTCCAACACTGCCCCACGAACTTTTACACCAACTCGCCCAGCCATCCATCCTTCTTCAGTGTATCTATAGTCACAATACTTTCCGAAGAGACCTCGTATATTGCGCGGTACCCCTTGCAATGAAAGTAAGAAGAAACGGTGTGAAGCACCCAGCACAACAGCGTAAATAGGTTCCTGCTCATACACATGGGGGAGATGTGGCGTCAAAGCTCTCCGTATGCACACCTGAGCCACGTACTGCGTGGCTTCCTCGCCAGCCCCTTCCCCGCATCCCCCTTCTGTTTCGACAGAGGCGCGCAAGACCAGCTGCGGACACTTCGGCCCGAGCAAGAACCGTGCTCGGCTAGCGGAGCCGTAAACGCGCCGGTCGTTGATGGCGTCGTTCGGCGAACATCAACGACGCGCGGACAGGTAATAAAACAAAGCGTCAGAGGCCCCGAAGGGGGCTGCGGTTCCCGCCAGAGCGATAGGGGAAAGAAGCGACAGCGTGGAGAGAGAGCGGTGAAAACCTCGGTCACGATACTCGCAAAAGACCGTGATGCGTAAAATCGCAGCGCATGAAACCGTTCAGTACACTTAATCCAAGCTGACGCAACGCAGGGAAAAAGGTGTCAACTAAGACGAAGGCAAAAAGGTCGGTCGTCTTCCCGGCAAGGCATTAAACTGCGCAATCAGCTTCCAGCTGTTCACGGTCTCACGCAGCTGCCGACCTGAGGCACTTTTTTAACGAGTGAGCTGACGCTCAGGAAAGTTTCGTCACTGCAAACTTGTTTAATCTAACTGCTCCGTGAAGCCCCCTCCTCTCACCAAAACAATCACGTACTGTACACTATTCACCGCTCGCATCATAAAAAGAAACTCTGCGAGAAGGTAAAGACTACCTAAACTTTCACTACCGTCTCTCTCAATGAAAGTTCGTGCAGCCAAAAAGCCGGCGCGGACTACATACCTTAGGCTACATGCAGGTTTCGGCAGCTGACCACCATTCAGAGATCTAAGCCCCATCAGCAAGTGAAGCGACGGTTCCTGCGATGGGTCAGAGTGCCCTCTCTCCTCCGGACCTCAAAGCAAATTTTGAAGTGTCGTCGATGAACGAGACTTATGGGTCATAGATAGCGCAGCCTACTGGAGAAGCCAAGACGCGCAATATTTTGTAACTCATCCATGAGTAGCAAAAGGAGTTCGCCAAAGCAGCCGGAAAGGAAACACTATTGCCCACATTCCATTAAAGACGTAGCCCTGTAGCCTGCACTCCTTAGCGGTGATCTAGAGATGCATCTTAAATACTCCACCATGGCGCTCACCATGCCACAGAGTGCGTAGTAACGCAAAATGAAGGCTGCGTTGCATATCCGTGCACAGTGAGCGGTGGCAAACACGGCTAATCACTCCAGCGACTCTTACAGGGCAGAATTCCCTGGTATAGTTGGATCGCCGGCTCATAAAGGCATGTACAACAATAGCGCCGATCTTATCGCACACAGGAATACCCCAACTACAGTATGCTCTCAACGATGCAAAAGAATAGACCACCTACGTTGTTTGGTGTCGCGGAGCGGGCGCTTGCTGTGCGAACTGCGCACGATGCGGCATTCGCCGTTTTCCCGCCACTCGCGGTGCGGCCCCAGAGCGATGCCCGCGCGTAGCACTTCCCGGACGTCGCCGCCGTCGACGCGCACGCGAGAGCCGGTGGAACCAAAACACCTCTTTCCCACTTCCCGCTCGCCGCCGCCTCGGCCACCGAGCGCGGGAAGAGGAAGGGAGAGAAGATCCCCGGCGAAGGAAGGGCGAGCTAGAGGACACTGACACGCCCGACGGGGCGCGGGCCTTCCGCGTTCTCCCCAATATCCCCAGCTTCCAACAGTGACCCCCCCCAGTTCCCCAGCTTCCCCGAAATCGAACTGCTGGCGCATTCCCTAGGCCCTCCGCCGGCCCGCCCGCTGCCGCGCCAGCAGAAGCACATCCTTTCTCCACCACTCCCTCCATCCCCTCTCCTGTCTGCTAACCCGGAATCCCCCTTTCCCAAGTGGAGAAGAAGATAGGGAGGGAACAAGAAGGAAGCGCTCCCCTTCCCCTTCTGGAGCGCCGCGGCCGCTACTCTGGCGCACGCACTTGCGAAGCCGATTCAGAAAAGAGGTCCGTCCATACGCGGTGAAACATAGTTCCCCCTACTCTGCCACTCTGACGCGCGCAGTGCTCCCGAAGCTTGACACAATACAAAGAGGCGCGGGAAGGCGTTACCTTCCCGCCAAAGGGCGCTGCCCTAGAGTGTGCTGCGTTCACAGCAGTCACCTCGGCTTAGCGCAGCGCGACGCACGCCTTTAGAACGACTGCTAGCGACATCTAGGGCCTCGCTGAATCTTCGCCGCGGACGAGTCGCAACCCAAGGCATGTAACGCCAGCGGCGTCGTCCGCACAATGTTTCCGAGCATCCGCGGCTCTCCGTTGGCTCTTGCAACTAGGATTCCCACTCTGCTGCACGGAACTAGCGAGGGTCGCTTCGAGTAGTACGCCGGCCGAGGCAGCAGCGACGCGCGGGTCGATAACGCTGGCGCACACCGAAACGTGGTTCCTTGGCCGGCGGGGGGAAGGGGTGCGCAGGACGCGACAGAAGGCCCGGCGCTGGCTCGGCTGGCTGGTGGCGGCGGGGTCGAGCGACGGGAACCACATTCGATCCTGGCGCCACCCGCCGCCGCCCCTCCAACATCCGCCTCCCTCCGCGCGCCTGCCGCTCCCCGTCGGAAGTTGCGTGCAGCAGCAGAGCAGGCGCTGGGTGCACGGTTCGACCAATTCAAGAAACGAGCGCATGAGACGATTCTCGCCCTCCGGCGCCTCGTATCAATCGCCTGGGTCTCAATCGTCTCCCCGCAGCGGGGAAGCAGGGACTTTAGGTCAAAACTAGTGCAAGCGAGCTACCGTGCCTTGAACCATGCAATACGCGGTCGTAGTAGGTCGGAGCTCACTAATATTTTCGCACGTTTCGTGTAGTGCGAACTGGGACGCACTCATCTGCTATGAAGCACGAGCTGCAGCAGCAAGGTGACTACCACCAGCGTGTTGCAGATAATAATGAGCGCGATTGTACGCGCTGCCTCGACAAACCGTGCGCACTGGTGGGGATCTTTCTACAGCTTGGAAGAGCTGTGTACGCAAAGTACTCCTGTCTAAAGCGGGAAAGCCGCGGCAGAACGAGCGCCTGGGAGCACTCAATGTACCACTCCTCACTCATTCCCTAGCTCGCAAATGAAAGGAAATCTTTGCCTAGTTCGCCCGCACAGTCACGGTCGTTTAGCAAGCTGAAGCCAATGAACTCGTTGCTGCACTGCAATTAGGTCTCACTCTTTCTCGTGCAAAAAAAAAAAAAAGCGCGCCTCCACCCTACCAAAGCTTCAGTAGTCAGTGACTCGATGCACACAATTTGAACAGCACAGCGCGCTCGGCGCTCAGTGCGCGGCGGTAATTAGTGTGTCGGCAGGGAGAATAAGGAAGCAAAAGAGTAAACCGACCTAAGGGAGAGTGGGAGAAAGTTAATGAATGAATGAATGAATGAATGAATGAATGAATGAATGAATGAATGAATGAATGAATGAATGAATGAATGAATGAAGCAGCTGCTTTCAACAAAATGCGCTTGAACGAGGCGTATGCCAGGGCAGTGAGGGCAACGGAGGGTCGCCAATGGGCTGCACACGCAGCAAGCGACGTGCGGAGCAGCGAAAACACTGACGACGAGGCCACGCCGGCCGCAAACAACGGAATCCTCCGCCGCAGCGCTGAGCAGCGCCGCTGAAGCCGCTTACGCGAGGAGTGGCGAGAAGACAAGCGCGCAAACAATACTAAGGCCACCTCATTGACGGGGCGGGACAACAAGAGCCTGAGGACGACAGCCATTGAGAGGCGCTCTTCGCAGCCTTGCGAACAAGAAAGCACGGACGTCTTCCGCGCGAGCATCAGCGGCGCTGAAGGGACTGGCCTTTGTCCGACGAGTTGTAAACAAGTTGCTGGCAGCGAGTAGCTAACTATAAGATTGCGAGTTAACCAGACGCGATCTCTACGCGAAGAAGGGCCACCCGTCAACGATCGAGCAAAACAGGTCCCCGCCATGTGCCCGTCACTAGCGCGCGTCGTACCGCGGCCGGTCTCCGGGGGAGGGAACCGCCCTCGCGCAGTCACGTGGTGCGATAGCCTTGCGAAGAACCAGCGTTTTTCGGTCATCCCACCAGGGAACGACAGCAGTCAACGACGTCAACATTCTTCGACTCGCGTTTCTCGTTGACTTTTTCCAAACGACAGTTTTAAATCTTCATTTCTAACTTCTTTCACGTCAGCGTCAGCATAATAAGTTTGAGACCCATGGCTGCAAAAGCCGGTCACAGTGATTACGCGCCGAAATGTCCTCGTTTGTAACTATATGTGTGTATTGCTAGCAAGATTGCTAGCAATGCACACATTGCTAGCGCATGCCCAGAGCTTAAGATGACCACGGTCTTATTATAAATTTTAGCAAAGGCTTTGGCTTTGGCCGGCCATTCTAAAGCCAGCTGCACGAGCGAGCAGTTCAAGTTCACAGGGCAATGGCAAGTCCTTCCCCCGGATAGACAACTGAGCGTACAACACAGTCGTAACGAACAAAACCACGGGAGCTTCGTCGGCGATCTCTGTCGTACAACGCACATGCACTACGCCAGCGCCGGAAACGACGCCGGGGGGACGACACAAAGAGGAAAAGAGACGGCGAATTGCAGGCAGTATAGGAAGCAGCGCAATCCGGTGACAAGTGTGTGCGCGCGCCGGGGGTAGGCGACACTCGGGTTGCAACGCACGCCGCATGCAATCCGACACGCACACGCGGAGTGAAGGCAGAGCGATGCGTGTGCGCGCAATACGAAAGAAACCCGGCAAGTGCGTAACGGTATACCGCACACACCGCCGCCGTTCCTCGACGCCTCCCCCTCTCGTTCTCCCGCGCGCCTTCCGCCCTGCTTCCTCCCCCTCCCCCTCGCCAGCGTCGTCGACGCTGCAGGGACAAGTGCCCAGAATAGCGAGTCGCTGCCGCCGGCGGTGTTCGGCGGGAACGCAGATTCCTGCGCTCGTGGTCGTCTCCTCGAGCGCGCGCTGGCTGGGATCCTTCCTCGCCGATGCCAGAGTTCGTTCCGCGCGAGGCGGTGGCAGGAGGGCGATAAGGTCCAACCCGGATGGACGGGAGGGGGTAAAGAAGAAAAAAAAAATAAAGAACGCCTCCGCAGCGACAAACACCAAAACAAGACCCCCGGGGGGGGGGGGGGGGGGGGGGGGGGGGGGGGGGGCTGCGGCCACCATGCACGTGCAGCACGCTTAGCGCGATCCAGCGCGGCTTCCTTCCCGCAGTCTCTCTCAAGGCCACCCGCTGTCCCGGGAGGAAGGGAAAGAAGACGGCTTGTGAGGCTGGCCTCTCGTTTGCATGGCTGAAGGAAGCCTCGACGGAGAAGCAGAGAAGCTTTTCGAGCAGAGCTCCAGTTGAGCATCCACCTTCTTCCAAAGACGCGTCTTCCTTCTCGTCCTAGCTTCGCGCAGTGGTTCGCCAGTGGCAACTCAACTGATAAACGTGCGCCATTAAATACTGCCGTTAATTGAACGCCATTATTCACTTACTTGTCGGCGCTGTCGACAGGAGACGCAGGGATGCGTTGCTTCGGACATGGCCAACGCGCGGAATTAAATGATACGAGCAAACATTCAGACCGCCAGCGAGGTGCACTGAGGCGTATGGTTTTAGCCCACGTCGAAATTCCGCTTCGCACACAATAACCACGATGCAGTAGCACGGACTGACGAACAACGCTACGCTCCACCGCGCCCTTTGATGGAAACAGATCTTCCTGCGAATCGTTCCAGAATTCTCGAACGGGAGCGGACGTGAGAGCTCGAGATAAGGGTTTCCTTCCTTTCGCAGTCTTTCTTTTATTTTTCTAGTCCGGAGTCTGCCGGAGCACTGGAGAAGTGTGTGAAGTGGCTGGAGCAAATTAGGCCAGCCGTCGCGCAAGACTGCGTGAATGCTGATCTGGACGAACGCAGACACGCGTGGGGAAGAGAGAAGCGTGCCGTGCCCGATTAAGCTCGAGAAGAAGACGAGAGGCGCGCCAAAGTGGTCTGTTTACTGCGCGCCAGTTGGCACGATAAGGCCGCGGGGACGATCTAGACGGCAAGCGAGACGCTCCGCGGCGGCGCGGTTAGGGAACGAGACCGGAATAGTTTGTCCTCTCGGCGCAAAGGCGGGCACTCCTCGGTCGCGGTCGGTCGTGGACAGAGCGGGCCGCTGTTTCTGCTCGAGCTGCCGCCCCCGACCCTAGAACGAGGCAACGCCGTGATAGCTGAGAAAGATATGAGATCCCAGCAGTTCTCCAGTTGATCCACAGGGGGCGCGATAATTCCCAGAACTCGCAATTTTTGAGGCACCGGGTAGTACTATTTGCGGAGCGTAAAGCTCAAGGAAAGAAAAAAAAAGAGGGCGGGGGGGGGGGGTAATCTCCGGCTTACCTAATTAGAAAGCTAGGATGTGACAGCTCAAGAGCTGCCGACGTCACGCGGCGCTCACGCTCATTAGCGAAGCTGAATGCTGACCCACAACCCACGTCCGGAGTTGGATAGCCGTCCCGACAAACTACACACGTGCCTGGCGTAAGGCGCAGTGCCAGGCAGCCTGCTCAGGGTCTTGAACGTGGGCGACGCATCGGGCAAGCTGAGAAGTATAGCGAAGGTCCGAGTTCTCCCACGCGAAAAGGAACGTGGGGCACGGGAGAGGTGCGGGAGGAAGGAGAGGTGAAAGTTGGTGGCGGGGAGAAAGTCCAGCACAGGTGTGTTTCACGTCGGAATGACCACCACTGAACCGACAACGGGGAATTCCAGCTTGGTGCGCTTGCGGGGGGAAATGTGGGGAAGGGCACATAGCGTAAGCGCAAGGAAGGAGCTGAAAGTGGTAGCTATTAGTAATAGGACAGAGACAAAACCTCGTACGTATGCAGAGGCGCGGGTCTAGCATGTATAAGTTGAACACCTTATCTCCCTCTCATTAGGCACATAAAGTCCAGCATCCAGCCCAATCTACGCAATCTAACGTCGCGTGGTCCCGGCTGCCTGCAAATTCGCCCGCGTGACTTCAAGCGAAGGAGAATTGGGACTGACAGTTGGCCTTACATAGCATGTGGGCAACCTTGGAGAGCTAACTCGTGCCACGAGTTGCGAAGGGTATGCATCTTGCGCCAAGAAGAAGCGCATAACAGAACTCAAGCGTCGCCAATATCCAAAGAGACTGGAAGGGTTCTTCAGAGAGAAACTGAGCTCGCGACGGCCGAGTTCTTAACCTGCCATGTCCGTGACAGCAGCATAAAAGAGACCGCGAATGGATGAAGCATTTGCTGGACCCTTTCAGCGCTACAGTCAAGGGACCCACTTCTGTGAGTTCTGCCGTCTGTATACAAGCAACTCAGTACCGGCGATAGCGTGTATAGATGCTACTCAATACGGGTGCAGTATGGACCGATCTTTCCAGCTACGCGATATGTTCTCGACGAAAAATGTGCACAGGCTATCGCCTGCAAAAGAAAGTCGGCAACCCGAACACTTCCGGCATCAATCCACGGAAGTACAGGCTATCGCCTGCAAAAGGGAGAAGACAACCTAAACACTTCCCGCATCAATTCAGCGAAATACAGACTGCAAAAGGGAGAAGACAGCCTGACCACTTCGGGCATCAATCCACGAAATTACGGGCTATCGCCTGCAAAAGGGAGCAGACAGCCTGAACACTTCCAGCATTAATCCACCGAATTACAGGCTATCCCACGCCAAAGGGAGACGGCAGCCCGACCGCTTCCGGCATCCGAAACACACACGCCCGCACACAGGGAGCCGGTCCAAAGGCTGGAATGCCTGGCCAAGTGGTGCGAGCACGAGTTACGCGCGCCACCAGGCACGTGCTGCCCCCGAGCTATAACGACACACAGCGCGGCCGCCCGCGCGAGCGCACTCGGAATGCGGCTCCGTATCGGCCTCGTCGCGTTGTGGGAGAGCGAGGGACCGGGGCCGCGGCCTTGCCGCAATTGGAGCCGCGCTGGGGGCCTCGTCGTCGTAACACGCTCGTCGTATACAGCGGGGGCCGAGCTTCCAGTCGGCCACACGTATAGTACTACACACCGCGCACGCATAGTCGCACCGGGTTGCCTGTCCTGGATGCCGGCGGTACATGCCAGTACAGACCCAAGGGCTGCCGCTGGTACTCGCGGAAGCGTACGGCACGAAACCGAAAAACGCTAGGGGTGAAAAAGAGGGCAAAAGCACGGCCTGGTCGGCACTTCATCTTTCGAATGTTTACAGTCACGTGGGAAACAGGCAGGAATGGAGAAAAACGCAACAGATAAGTGCACGGGACGCCGAACTCGCACAGTACACGTGCAATGCCAGACGACAAGCCTGCCGGAGGCACGAAAAGCACGAAAAGCGACGTAGACGCAGAGGTACCACGTTTGACAACAGCCTTCTTACGCTCGTGAAATCATGGGATAGCTTAGCTACTAGTTTAGCTGCTATGCTGAGTCATTATGGCTGTACACATGCAGCGGCTGCAGCCACGCACAAGACCCCTAACTAACACCATAAGCCACAACCCATAAAAACCAGCGAAGCCTTCTCAGATCGCTCCTACCACGGCCGGGCTACAGAGGAGCTCGCACCGCTGCCACATCGGGCGATGCTGCTGGCCGTTCACGGCAACGACGCGGCTCCCGGCGGTCCGGCACGAAATGACGTGACTGGCGCGGGGAGACGCGTGTCCAGCTGCAGCAGCGTCGCGTAGCGAGACGAGGCGTTCCGGTGCCGAAACGGCGGTGCCCGTGGTGTGTGTGCCCGTCGTCCTCCCGATCAATTTGGCCGATTGGCGTCCTCCGACAGCGTCCGCCGACCTGACGTACGTCCTGTCCCGCGGCCGACGGAGCGCGGAAGCGGGACGCTGCGAAGCGCGCTCTCGTGCCTCGTCGAAGGCCCAGGCCCACCAATTAGATCTACGCACGCTCGGTATAGTATAGGTGTAGCCTTGAGAGTAGTCACTGCTGCAGCAACAACTTTTCTCGCCCATTAGGCAATTAATTAGAAAGCAAACAATGATTTTTGTTTTGTTTTATTTATTTATTTATTCATTATTCCTCAAAGGTCCAGAAGGACATTACATGAGGGGTGGGCTGACAAAATTCTATTATTTTGGACACAGATGATCTTCGATGGCGGATTTGAAAAGGACTGGATTGATGATGGTCGCCACCTCGGATGGAAGGTCATTCCAGTCGTTGGCTGTTCTAAGAAAGAAAGACTGCTGATATGTTACAGTACGAGATTTCTCGGGGTAGACAGCGTTTGGGTGGGAGTTACGGGATATCCGATGAGCGCGTGTGATACGGGGTGCATCGTGGTTAAAGGTGTGAAAAAATTTGTGATACAAGGAAAGACGGGCGATTTTGCGACGGCAGGCTAGTGTGGGAAGACTGAGCTGGGATTTTAATGCAGAAACGCTAGTGTGATAAGAGTAGTCAGACCGAATAAATCTGACAGCACGGTTCTGGACAGATTCGAGCATAGTGATAAGGTTAGCATCGAAAGGATCATACGCTGCACATGCAAACTCAAGTTTAGGGCGTATAAAAGTTAAGTAAGCAAGAAGTTTTATGGAACGGGGAGCTAATGATAAGTTACGCCGTAAGTACCCGAGAACTTGGTTTGCTGAATTTGTAACATGATGAATGTGATGGGACCAGGTTAAATCTTTACTTAAGTGGATGCCAAGGTACTTGTAGGAGTCAACTGATATGATAGGAATAGTGTTAATAATGTAAGTATTATCCCGGTGGTTGCGACGGCGATGGAAGGAAAGAAGGGACGTTTTAGTACTATTTAGTGACATAAGCCAAGTGCGGCACCAATCCTCGATACGAACAAGATCTTCCTGAAGGATGGTAATGTCAGTGTGATCAGTAATTGGGCGGTAGAGAACACAATCATCAGCAAATAATCGAACATTAGACCTGATGTCTGTATCTCGAGGTGCTAGCCTTCTTTCTTTTTAGCCGCCGCGGTGGCTCAGTGGTTATGGCACTCGGGTGCTGACCCGAAAGACGCGCGTTCGACCCCGGCCGCGGCAGTCGAATTTCAATGGAGGCGAAATTCCTAGAGGCCCGTGTACAGTGCGATGTCTGTGCCGGTTAAGGAACCCCAGGTGGTCGAAATTTCCGGAGCCCTTCATTACGTCGTCCCTCATAGCCTGAGTCGCTTTGGGACGTTAAACCTCTATAAACCCTAAACCCTCTTCGTTTCTTTTTGTTTTTCAGCGGTACCTTTAATTTTTTTTTTTTTTTGAAAAGCCATAAGATTTGTGGGAACATGCGGACGGCACACAGTAAAATCATGGGAACAGCATGGTTCTGTCATACCCCGTTCTTTCCGTGTGTCGCCCAGTTCGAACAAATCATCCCGGCTTTTCACAATAATAAAAAAAAAATTCAGCAGCCCGACACCATATTGCGCTAAACTGTCACTTGTTGTGTTAGCGCCGTTGGTACCTCTCGTCGCGCTACAAGAAACCAATCACAGCCAAAGCGTCCGGTTTAAGTGAAATGTTCCAATAAGCGTCGGCTCGCACTGTATCTTGCATCTGCTCTTTTTAAACAAACCTGGGGTCACTGTCCCCGGGGTCAGAGACCTCATTTTGAAATTCGCCGAAAAGCAAACAGGTTCGTCCGCGCAGAGCAAAGATTTCTTCGCCGGATATGGACGCTCAATAATGCCTTATCCTCCGTGAAACCACCAGAGGGAAGGAGGGGGTTAGACGAACCCATAGGTGCGGAACGCCGAGCGCAGGTGCGCGCGCGGAGCCAGTGACCCACACTGGAGGAGAGAAGGAGCGCCGGGGAATGCGCATCTGCCCAAAGCGACGCGCGAGGCTGCAGCAGCTGGTGTTTTCTACGCTAGGTGAAAACAAGGCGACGCCACAAGCTGCACGCATATGTACGCACGCACACACACACGCACGCACGCCACCTGTCCCCGGTCGCTCACATTGTTACTTGGTCGCGGAGCGCACGAAGGCATGTGCGCGCAAGGCAAGGCTGTGCGTATGTGTGTCGGTGCATCGTAAAACTCTCTTTGCATTGCCTTGCACACACAAAGGACGCCGCCATGCAGTGTGCTCCTTGAGAATGCAGTCCCTGCATAGTAAGAGCTAGAGGGAAAGGGGGATCGACACTTCTTGAGGCATTTTTGTGCGCTTTTTTTTTTGTCGCCCACTCGGCCCCTACTTGTTTCTTGAAATACTACTTGACTTTAGAATCTTCACGGGGTTAGCTTTTCCTCTTTCTTGTTGTTTTTGGGTTTGTTCTTTTAGACAGCTGCGCGCTTAGAATTTCAAATAACGAACCGTTCGACTGCTCGCTCACGGCCAGCAGTCTTCGTTTCGGCCAGTCGGGACAGCAAGCGACCCGGGCACAACTAACCGACGCGCACAGCCACAATCGGCCGCACTGCAAGCAGTTTTCTCGGCAGAGTTCTCGAGAAGCGTTCCCGATCGAGGGAAAGCTCCTTCCGACCCGAGGACCGTCACCGATCTTCCTCAAAATCTTAACCCAGTCTCCGAGATCTAAAACCGTCCAAAAGCCGTTGACGGCGAAACTTAAACCCCTCCTCCACCCCCTTCCACGCTCACACATGGCGTGTTTACAACGTGACACCGACGCGCATCGAGCGGGCGTATCTACTCAAAAAACACGAGCACGCGTGCGCGCGCGTTGTACGAGCGCCCACAGCGGCTCCAGCGTCCACCAAACACGGGTTGACGGCGTTTTCTTTTTTTGAACCGCGTGGCGTGCGCGGCCGTCATAGGAGATAAAAATGACAACGCGCCGCAGCAGCGGCGAGTCCCGTTACGGCGTGAGCGGCGGCGCGCCGCGCTCACGCACGCCGTGTTCGGCCGAGCAGCGGCGGAGCGACCTTTGCGGGCGCGCAGCCACAACGCGGAAGCGGACGACCTTCCCCGTTACGTCGCCGCTGCTCGCCCTCTCCCACAGTGCGAGCGGAGGTCCAGTGGGGGGAAAAACGTTCTCCACGTGGAAGGAGAGAGGGGCAAGATGAAGAAGGTGGGCTGAGGTGAAGGGGGAGAGGCGAAAAGAAAAGGCGCACATCGATGCCGGCCAGCGCGCGTGCACGTCGTGTCCCTGACGTTTCTCCTTACGCAATACTTCCGCCTGGCTTGTTTACAGTGTACGGGACGGCACTCGCACTGATACTCGCGTGCACTCTGCGCAAGCGGCCGGCCCGCCGCACACACAAGACGCGCGCGTGCAAGCAATTACGCACACACGATTATCTACAGTCACTCACTCACTGTCCCCGATGAGATATGCAGGCTCTCAAGGAGAGACGAACGAAGCTGCATAGCCTCACTCCTGCTATATCAGACTGCGGTGCGCCTTACAGCTCGCGAGAACATGTATACGCGATATATTTCGGAAGGTCACGGTTTGCTGGCCACATCTCCAGGGCCTTCGTTACTGTAAGCCAATTAGAAAAGGAGATGTGATTGACGGCGCCGTGCAGCCACAGCTGTCCGGGGAGGCCCACTGTAGCTGCCTTTCACCCCTCCCCCCAGGAGAACAAGGAGTAAGTGACACAGGAAACGAGTGGGCAAAACAGCACGCGACATAGTGGAAGTGAAATCGTGAGACCACGCACATACAGTTTTCCCCCAATCCTCCCGTCTGCTTTTTCACGACTCTCGGCGCCAGGAAGTATAACGAAATATATGTACCCGCCGCGGCCGGTGGCGCAGTACCTTTGGCGTTCGGCTTCTGACCCTAGGATCGCGGGTTCGATCCCGACCGCGGCGGCCCTATTTCGACGGAGACAAAAAGTTATGGCCTATGTGTCGCTTACGGGACGTTAAAACTCCCCGGTTTTAACAATACTTCGTTGGCATCGTCAGGAAGCGACGTGGGCTTCAATCGATGACCATGCTTCTGTCTTATTTCTTGTATCACTCACTTCAAAACAGTTTCCGCTGCACTTGACAACAGAACACCTACGACGTAAGCGAAGGGGAGAAAAAACTTGCGCGGTTGCGTAGAAAGGAAATGCGCGCTACTAGCTTAAAGGCAGCAAATAAAAAAATACACAGAAAACACTCGGGGCGAGGGGAAATCCGCGCGGTATTCGCACGCGCGCGCTCTGCTAATAGCGGGTCGTGGAATACTCGGTCAGGGTCGAGCCGCCACCGCAGCAACGCGTCCGGCCGACGCGGGGATTCGAGCCCGTCGCAAGCAAGCTCGCCCTGTTTACGCCGAGTTATACAGCGGCAAGCGCGATTGAGCTGTCGGGTGAAGCTTTGGAAGCGGTAACTTTTCCGCCCTAACCGGACCTGCTCCCGCCGAGAAAGCGCACAACACCAGCACACGGGGACACGCAGATAAGAAGACAGAAAGAAAAAAAAAATCGAAGAAACTCCAGAAAGCAGAGTAGCACGCATGTCTTGCCTGTCGTTTTCTTTTTTTTTTTTCGTTTCACCGCACCATATGCGCACAAATAAGTGTACGTACGTACACGGCGACGACTGGACTCGCAGGCAGAACTGCATGAGCGCGTGCAAGCGATGCCGCGCGGTGATTACAGGACGCGGCGTCGAGAAAAACAAGCCTGCCTGCCGGCATGCTTGCCCGCGGCAGCAAAGCGTTTAGGCGGGGAGCAATGCGAAAGCACTGCTGCGCTTTCACGGTAGCCGGCGCCGGCCGCCGCGTATGCGGTGCTGAATTGGAACTGGTGCGCGTTACACGTGGCGATGGGAACGAAATTACGGGCGCCATATATCGTCTTGCTCGCGAAATGCAGGCCGCGTCGTTAAGGTGAATTATATAGGAGCGATAGAGGAGTAGGAATATAAGGATTAGGTTATATAGGAAAGACAGGAACTATAGGTTGTATGATCAGTGGGCGACGATACTCCTACTGCACGGAAAGAGGGAAGCGTCTCGTTTAATTACCTACCCCTCCCACCGTTGTTTATTGTAACGCCACTACTATGAATGCTAAAATAACCACGTGTTCGCCTTTTTAATTTTGTTTTCTCGAGTACTGGTCGATTTGTTTGACGATTGGTTGGTTTATAGGAGGTTTAACGTCCCAAAGCGACTCAGGCTATGAGGGAGGCCGTAATGAAGGGTTCCGGAAATTTCGACCTCCTGGGGTTCTTTAACGTGCACTGACATCGCATTGTAAACAGGCCTCTAAAATTTCGCCTCCATCGAAATTCGAGCGCCGCGGCCAGGATCGATCCCGCGTCTTTCGGGCTAGCAGCCGAGCGCCGTAACCACTGAGCCGCGGCGAGTGATTTCGAGCAGCTCAGCGAAACCCATTCAACGGAGTCGCACAGCGCGCCCTACAGGCAGCCGCATGCGTGACATGCAAGGGCAGCTGCCGTGAGAAAGGGAACAGTCAGTTCGCGCACACAAGAACGAATTCGTCGCTATTTGGGCACCGAACTGTCGGCAGGTATTATTCCTTTAGAGCACTACCATTCGGAACAAAAAAAAAAGTATGCTATTACGGAGTGGTCATTTGTTAACTGTTTGTGATGCGCTTGTGATGCACTCGTCTTTCATATCACCGCTACAGGTGAAGTCTCCGCCTCTTTTAACTTGAACACGCCTTTAATCTCTTTCTTCAGGGCACAGTTCGGGTGTCCAGTTACCGCGCCTTTCCTTACACAGCGCCTTCCTTGCTCTGAGATCGTGCCCACGGGAGAGCAGGAAGCCATAGAAAAAAACAATAATAATAATGAAGACACGCCCGCGACCTCGGTGCAGAACGAGGACGATGCACGGACCGAGTCCGATAAACAAGCCGGGGGGGAACAATGGTGGACTGACAGCGGGATGCCAAACTCGCTACAGCTGCCGGAGCTGGCGCAATGCATGCCCGCACACGCACACGCTCCCACACGGGCGCCGGCCAGCCTGCCTCACGTGCGTGCGTAAGCGGCTCCTCCGGACACTACTGCCAAGACAAACACGCCGCCTCAATCGCAACGCTATGCTAGAAAGGGTTTCTTCCTTGCGCGCTCTCGACTTCTCGCCTCCGTCCTTCCCTGACATCGACGCGGAATCGCGACCATTGAATGCGCACTGCTTTTTTTCCGCCCCTCCCATTCTATCACTCGTTCCGTGACTACTTGTCTTTCGGGCAAAACAGAAACGCGAGACAAAAAAACAAGGGCGGAGAAAGCAACACCGACGACAACAGCACGTCGTCGACGAACAGAGCACGTGGACCCGAGGTCATGCGATGCTGCACCACGTAGTAGCACACAAGAGAGAAAACCGAACCACGTTGGCGACGCGTCCACACAAGAAACGGAGACCTCAGGAGGAAGAGGCGGTGGTGGTGGCTGCTCGGTTGGTGGCAGCGGGGCTCCGCTTTCAGATCTCATCCTCCTCCTCCTCCTCATCGCTTCGCGAGCACCCTCTGTTTACGCTATACCAATGCTGCTGCTGCTCTCGGTGGTGCACCGCCGCGCGTGTGTTTTCATCCAGCCCCTCTCCCCCACTGCCAAACCTCCTCCCCTTCCGCTGCTCCGAGATGAAAGTGAGACAGCTGACGTCTCCCGACAGCGTGCGAGTGCCGCTTCGTAAACAGCCCGGGCCCTTTCCCAAAAGGGGGGTTCGAACTCCGACGGCGCCACACTGTCCCTCCTCCCGTGTAGCCTTCGCGACGGCTCCCCTTCCCCCGGAGTCGGAAATCAGGATGGAGGTCGACAGAGACACAACCGGCTTTTGCTTTTTGTCACGCTCCTTGGCTCGCGACGATTTTTGCAAGCCGACCGCTTCTCTATTACAGTAAGCAATACAAAGCGCGAAGCTGCATCAATTACCTATTCTCTTGTACGTTGTACAGGGCAGAGAATAGTGCCTTAATACTTCTACTTCGCGGATTTCGCTTTGAGCTCTCACCGTTAGAGGACGCCACTGGATTCGACAGTACACCGAAGACAGCTTGGAAGTGATCGGCACTCAGCAGCATTAAAGCATCGGCAGAAACACACCGTGACAAGTATTGAGCGAGCGCCGTTCCTCGACTACTCCAGCGTGCGTTAGAGCGACAACGTTAAACGCGAATGCTGCTGCATAGTGTTCTCTTAACACAGTTTGCTCATTCTTGTTTACTCAATACCAGCAGCACCCAGCGACTGATCATCGCAAAGGAGAATGGTGTAAGAAAAAAAAAAAGGGGGGGGGGGGGGGGGGAGAACTAGAAAGAACGACAGCATAATGCGTACGTACAGCGGTGGTGCCATGTTCGAACCCCGGACCGGGACGAATTTGTCTTTACTACGAAGTTTCTGAGAAAGCTGTATAGCTTTCCTTTGTAGCCGTATGGCTGCGCTCGGGTGGACGTCAATGAGTAATTACTCACTTATCACAAATCTACTCCACCTTGGGGGATTCTCCTAGAACATTTGACCAATACCTATATATGATGCGACGCAAATAATCCCATGTTAAGATTTTATAACCGCCTAGCAATGACTATTAGCCCAGAACTTTACATAAAAAAAAAAGAAAGATACCGCCAGTGAAAGTGATTACTGTTTTCTGCTTTAAATTTTGCGGCCACTGCACGCGACAGCCGGACCTGAATAGTGCCTTCCACGTATGTACATGTATACACACATCTTGAAAAGAATGAGCGTTCCTGAAGGCTGCCTCACGCTATTCAGCTCGCGTCTTCACCCATGCGCGCCGTCAGCAGCGCCCACGCGCCCCACGTGACTCCTGTTTGTTCCCACCTCGCGAGATAAATGTTTCAGCACGATCGCAATAAAGCAGCCGCTATACCGCGTGTTTCTCTTCGAGCATTCGTTAGCGAGCAGAGGAGTTGAAGGGACTGCGACGCGTCGCCTATCTCGTACAGCGATCGGGCCAGAAATAATCTTTATTACGGCTCGCGAAAAGACTTAACTAATGCGGCAGCAGCGCCTCAGCTGGCAACGCGCCACGCGGAAGAAATGCACGCACCTAGCGGCGCGCGCGCGCGCTGGAAGAAGAGGGGGGGGGGGGGGGGGTGATGTCGCGCAGCCTATCATCAATGGGACGCAAACACGCTCTAAGTGATACCCGCCACTGGTCGTCAGCGCGCGAGCGGCACATCGCGCGCGCCCATTGAAGCGTAAAATGAGAAGCGAGACAGCAAATGGCCGACGAGAGAAACATACAAATGCCTCTACCATCGGACTCACAAAGGCTTGTTGCGCATCAGGACGGCAGTTATCAGGGGTTAATTGTGAAGCGTCTGGCAACAGATAAGCGCAAAATAAAAACAAAACGCGCGAGCGCGAACAAAACACCACGAATTAGGGAGAGGGGGGGGGGGGGGGGGGAGAAAAAAAAACTTTTTTTCCCCTCTTCCAGCGAAAGCATGTAGGCATGCAGTCTGGCTTCGTCTATCGGCCTGCCTGATGCGTAGCGTCTGTGTAGGGTACGAAAAATACAAACAGGAAAGCGTGAAGTCGACGTGAGAGCAGCACGACTCTGTGCTGAAAAAGCGACTCCACGCTAAATAAGATGCGGCTTAGCGACGCCAAGCAAAACCAACGCACACGGCAACCACGCGCAGTAAGCAATCGTGCAAAAAAAAGAAAAAGGTGGCTTTGCCACGCATTACTATAATACGCAGAAAACCCACGCGGATTCCCACGCACCGTGCACTCGTTTCAGTACTGGCGCTTGCATGCATATGCATATCAGTGTGCACATACACGCGTCTAAAAGCCCCTGCACTATGTACTATATGCAGCCCAAGCACTCTGCAGAAGCTAATTGCCGCGCATAAGTGTACGTAGTACATGCACTCCGGACGTGTAGGTTGTTTATACATCTATACATCTTTTTTTTTTCTTTTTCCTTGTCTCTGGTTGCTCGCACTATACCGCGACACGTCTAATTACAAGCAGCGCTGCTCCGGCATGGTTCAGTGAACGGCGGAGAACATTTGCTTCCCCGGGGGTGCATCACTACACCACCTGCACTGTATAGACTGTGGTTCCGCAAAAGCTTCTCGGTTCATGCCCGCCTTTTCTCGTGTCACCCATGCCTCCGCGGAATCCAAAATAAGCTCAGGCCAGCGGTATTTTTTTTTTACAACTATATAAACCAAAGTCGTCGTAGTAACGAGGTCAGAAGCCCAACAACACACCGGCTCGGTGCATTTCCTCAAAGCGAGGCGCGAACGTACGGCGGTACAGCTAAAAAAAAAAGGCATAAAGCGGTACTGCACGCGACCTACAAAGCGATTTCGGTACATTGCGATTTCGTTGTAAGAAATCTGCACAGCCACACCCTTAAAAATTGCGAGTACCCTTTGGCAACTAAAGTGTTGAGAGGTGAAAGCCGAGGACACTATGCCGTGACGACTTCCGGTGGATGTGACGTCACACCGTTCCCGTGACTATATCGACGTCCGCGTTATTTCGACATTTTTGAGTATAATTAATTAACTAATAAATCTACAGTCATGAAACTTGGCTTCTGGGTTCATTTTTTGCTCCTAAATGTGAAGCAACCATTGGTTTTCTTCTATCTTCTTTAGTTCCTGAGTTAAACGCACGTGACACGCTTTGTTAACGGACGACAGTATGAGTCTTTAAAGGCTTTCGCCTTAATACTGTGCAGTGTAGAAGTGCAGAGACGTGTAACTGGGCCGGCCCGCCTATACGAAGTAAGCGCAGCGATCGGCGGTTGTGCTGCACTCAACTGATACACGTGAAACGGAACACGCGGCACGCAGCATTACTCGCCGAGGTTGCCTCGCGCGTGGCCACATTTAATTAAGCGCACGGCGTGGCCGCAGTTGAAAAAAAGACCTTCTTTCGTTTCACGACTTCCGAACAACACACACACGCGATGTTGCACGCGTGCGTCGTGAAGCTGCAGTAAGCGGCGTGCGAGTGTGTGTGTACACAAGACACGCAAATGGGCGAACAACACACACACACACGAGCTTTCCGAAGGCGAGATTTATATATATCTTTCATTCCAACCTTTTTTTTTTCTTCAGTCTGGCTCGCGCTTCTCCCTGCAGCAGACCCGCATATTTTCATCGTGGTCGCAGCCGAGAAAGAAGCGGCCAGGAAGAACGATGGAAGGACGAATACGTCGTCGGGGCTGCCGGGGAGCCAAAATATCCTGGAAGCCGTCACGGCAGCGGATTCACGCAAAGAGATGCAGATTATCTCTCTTCTAGGCGCAAATATTTGCACACGGCACGAGGGCTAACGATGCAGGGGGAAGGAAAGAGGGGAAGACCCCCGTACCAAGGGGGAAAAACAAAAAGGAGAGGGAAAAAGGAATGCTTTCCCGACGGGGGGGCTCATCGCTTGGCACTATGGGAAATACACAAAGAGCAAAAATAAACCGGAAAGGAAGGCAGCGAACAAAAAGACAACCTCTCACGGAAAAGCAAACCTTTCGAACAGGCGTGGGGAACCATATAACGGCGCGAATTCATTCGCCAACGACGAGGGAGGGAAGCGTGTTGTCACCTCGTTTCAAACGCGCGACTTGGACCGACGTTTTCGAGCGCCAGAGCTTTAGGGGTCAAAGGCTCTGGATCGGCGTACGGTGGGAAGTCACACACGTACCGACCACTTCAAGACGGAGCGGGTTCGATCCTCCTCCCATTGAACGATCACTAAAGCGCTGTAATCGCATGAGGCGAAGCGACGAGACTTGTTGATAAGCGCTGAAATTCTATGAGGAGAGTATACCGGCGTTAATACCGCGAAAGAGCCTTCCACTATATCAGCTACGGTCTCGCTAGCTGCTTCCGGGAGATGAACGAAATTTTCTGCAAACTCAGAACGTGAGCGACTGCAATGGTACGGCGGAGCAGCCGATCACGCGAAGCCACGACGCGTAGATAGTGCGCGGCATTGCTTGACGAATTACCGCTTTAAAGTGGTTAGCGTTGAATCTGTAGGGGCAGTGCCAATGGGGGACGATTAGGGAAATTTCCTGAGACGGGGTGGTGGACGGCGCGGCTGACGCATATGACAGGGCCTGGCCGCATACACGCACACACAGCGACCGTTAGACCTCCAAGCTTCTAGCGTGCGACGATGAGCAGCCGCATCATCATAAACGAGGCAAAAACAGCACCCGCAGCAGCAGCAAGTAGAGGCCACCACGGCAACAAATACAACTGGCGGGTAAAAACGAAAAAAGCAAGGGGGGGGGGGGGGGGGTACAGCAGGTGGTTTCGCGTTCGGATAATCGCTTCATAGTCGTCACAGGGTCGGAGAAGCAGGCACGCAGAGCGAATAAAGAAAAGAAAAGAAAGCAAGCCAAGTGTGTCACGGAGACGTCCCGCCTGCACGCGCATCCACGACACGGCGGCAGCTGCCGCGACCGGCTATGTGTGTCACGCGGTCGGTAAACAAAGAAGGGCCGCCGCCGCGTAGCCTCGCCGAAGAAGAAATTGGACGCAAAAAAAAAAAAACGTACACAACGTGCATGGTGCATGCGCTTGTGCCCAGAAAGGAGAGAGGGGTTGCACGCGAATAAGCCAAAAGACGGAATTATACGCCGGGGAAAAAAAAAAAAAAAAAAAAAACACGACGCGATCCATTATTACCTTTTTTTTTCCGTTTCATCTCACGCTCGTAAGAAGGGTTTGTAACTCGGTTCTTTGTTTTGTTTTGTTTTGTTTTCCCACGCCGCCCGCGGCGTAGCGAAAACTTGATCGGCAAGCCGCGACTGGGACCACCAACGACGATGCCTAAACTAAAGCGCGACGGATCTGGTATACAAACAAGAACAAACTGAAATGCGGCCAATGTGCCATTAGAGACACCTCCGAGAGAGAAAGAGAAGGGCATTATTTTTGGAGGACAAATTAAGCGCCTAGCGAGTCTTCATACGAGTGCTGCAGAAAAGATCGCTGCTCCGTGCGCAGTCACAAGCTGGGAAAAGAAACCATCAGATATGTCATCAAAGCGTTAAATCCAACAAAACCAAAACGCCCTGCCATGGCTTGGCGATCATACAGGCCGCGTATTTCTGCCTCCATTCAAAGTGAAATAGAATGTCGATAAACTCCTATATCATCGCATTATATGACACTATTCGTATTATTGCTTTTGTTGATGCAAAGTTCTAAGCGCACGCATACATAGCTTCTTTTTTTCCCCTTTTGAGCACGGAGGCCGTTAGAAGCCAGTAAGACTCACGGAAGCGGTTGCCAAAGAAGAGGGTGCAAAGAAGGAATCCGCGACGTCAACTTTAAAGACACACACAAAAAAAAAACTCACAAAACCAACAATCGAAAAAACGTTTATATTGCCTACAAATCTCTAAGCCCTAACCTCCGAAACATTGACACCTCCACACACTAACGCTACCGGCTCCGTTAGCATCGGCCAGCCGACGCTCCATTTGTTCCGGTTCGTTACGGAAGCAAGAAAGCTCCTACCATTTCGTTAATTTCCCCGCACGACACTGCGCGCGCCTGCCTCAAGCGCGCCGTCGCATTGGCGAGCAGCATTTGCATTCAGTGTTACTGCTTTTGTTCATTTATTTGCTTATTTACTCAGCCATTTATTCACTTCGTGCCGGAAACCGGCGGTACTTCCTCTCCCCCCCTTCCTGAGGTTTGACAAAGCCCAGCCAGAGTCCAGCTAAGACCCGAGCACGACAAACTGCCCCTCCGGCCAACGGGGCTCGCTCTCAGGTGAAACATGTTTCTTCTCCCCCAGAGTTGCGTCGCTTTCCCCGCAAGGCAAGCAGCAGCTCAAACTCGGCCGGGGACAATGCATTCGCGCCGGCGCCACTAATAAGACCGGCGTCTCCTCCTGGGAGCGAGCCGTAGCCCCTCGCCTTTCCAGACAGAACCGCCGCCGCTACACAGTCGTCGTCGCAAACAATTACTTTTCCCCGGCTCAAATCCCGCGGGGAGTCGGAGAGAGAGGGCGAGACGGCCGACGCCGCTTTGTTTATCTCGAATGCGCGCCCCCACGGAGAGAGATCTCCGTAACGCCGACGGCGGCGCCAGCGACAAAAAGGAAACGGCGGACAGGAGGAGGAACACGCAGAGAAGCCACCGTTACAGGGGAAGGGGATGGAGCGCAGGGGGAAATGAAAGCGCCGAAGGAGCTAAATTTGCGCGTCGCGCGGGCGGCGGTCCCTGGCGGTATACAGCCGTCCGATTTTAGTGCCCGCGTGTGTGCGTGCCTCCTAACACGCACGCTCGTGCATGCACCCGAGCGGCTGCGGCTATGTAGCCTTCCCTCTTCCGGTCGCTTCCGGTGTGTACGTCGGAGGGGGGGGGGGGAGAGGGGGGGGGGGGGGGGGCGCAAGCGCGCCAAGCCGCTAGGACGTGTTACCAACGTCGGCTGCGGCGGCGGTGGCGTGAGGGACGCGTCGACAAAGGCGATTTTTCACTCGGTGAGAAACGGGCGTATACGCTGCAAGCCCCCCTGTTACGCTCGACTCCTCCCGCTTAAGCGCCGAAGCATTGGGACGGCTCCTTGGTGCCGCATGTGTTAAGGACGCGTAACGCCGGTCTACAAAGAATCTCCAGACATCTGGAAACTGTCAATAGACAGGACTTCGGAGAGGCGTCGGCGTGGCGGCCCCGGCACCCCGAAAGCAGGGAGCGGCGTCAACAAGGGGACCCCCTGGTGGTTTATGGGGGGACATCCGCTGCACGGGAACGGCTCAACTCCCATTAGCGGTGCCAAACCCAAACGAAACGCAACGGCATGGTGTGTCGGCGGCTGTTCTGTGTTGTTTGTGGCCAGCGCGGGTGCTGGCGTGCTCGCGCTTCGGTAACGGCTTCCGGTCTTCCTGGAACCTTTCGGCGCAAGTGCGACGCCGGCCATCCGTCCCCGCGGCTCGCTGTGAAGTGCAGGCGTCGGACTCGTGTTTCGGCTGACGAATGGCTCGAACTCAACGGCTTGTCATCGTTGCCGCGAGGGATCGGCCGGACAGCATCTTCGAAGAAGTGGCGAGGGTGAACTGGGGGACGTCCTTGTGGGCGGACCACTACGAATGGACACGTGACCCAGTTCACAGTGATTGGACACATTTTTGATTAACCAATTTCCCTAACTAGGGACCTGGGGACAGGACACCCTATTTAAGCCGCTGTTCGGCACGGGAAAGGGGCTTTTTTCTTCAACCTTGTAACCTTGTCTACCTACTTTCCTTCTTGTCTCACCTTTAATCATGTATTAAACCTTTATATTTTACCTGTTACCTTGTCTGGGAAGTTCGTTCTATGTGCCGGCAGAGAGATGGAAATTATGGCTATGGTAGGCAACACAACTGGCGCAGTCGACAGGATCTGCTTAGGCTGAGCGGAAGAACTTCACCGGGGACAAGCGACAACGACGACGAGAGTGGCGGAGGGAGCGACCGAGCTACCAAGGAGACCCACCAGACCTCCAGGCTCATCTGACCCAGCCGGGGCACCGACAGCGACGCTTCGGTAGCTAGGCGAGTACCCGTTTGGTTTCTTGTGTTTGCGTGTAATGTCAAAGCCTTGGGTTTTGAGGAGTGACATCGCTAAAGAAACCATAATGGCGAATCCGGGTGTAGATGTGGAAGGGGGAGAGGTGCCGGCGCTAACAAGCGAAATGGTAGAAGGCCGTAGTAACGCCTCGCCACAGACGGCGTCCGAGCAGCAAGAAAGGCTGCTGGAGTTACAATTGAAAATTGCTGAAAGGGTCCTAGAAACAGTACGTTTGCAATCGCAAAGTGGAGTCGCGTCCGTCGAGGGGAGCAGCTGCTCAGGTGCGGATATGCGGTTGGAGGAGGACCGGAGACTAAAATTTGCTAGCCTGTTGAAGGGGGTACTCGCGACAATGCCTACTCAAGAAGCACTAGTGCCGGGTTGGTTCGAAGACATCGAGGCAACATTGGAATCCTACGATGTACCAACAGAGTGGTGGGCCGGACTCGTGTTGCCGCGACTCAGTGAGAGGGCACGGGGACTCCTTACACGTCTGTCTTCAGATGAAAGGCGAGAGTACGCCATTCTAAAAAGCAAAATTTTGCAGGGACTCAGATTATCAGCTGCGGAGTACAAACGCCTTTTCCAATCATCCAGCAGGAGACCGGAAGAGTCGTGGGAGCAATTCGCGGTCAGATTAGAGAATTATTGGGAGTACTATGTCGAAAGCAGTGAAGCAAACTCGTTGGAGAAAATTAAACAGCTGGTAGTCTCAGACCGTCTGAAGGATTGTCTCAGCGCAGACGCGAGAGCACACATTGTGCTAAATCAAAGCCAAAAACGAGGATTCCTTAAGCCCGAAGATGTTGCTACGATAGCGCAGGCATTCGAGGAGAGTGTCAGGTGCAGAGTAACAGCGGGAAGGACATCAAGTGCGAACGAGAAGCAGAAAGCTGAAGGGACACCGACAGCGCGGCCTTCAGAAAACACTAGCCCACATTCGCGGCGCGGGAAACAATGTTTTAATTGCCACAGCTACGGGCACGTAGCAAAGGAATGCCCGCAGGGCGCATTATCAGCGAGGGAGGCGACAAAGAAAAATCGTAGTGAGAACAGAGAGGTCGTTGCTCGGGTAGCCGCGCCACTTGAGTCGGGGGACGCGCCAGTGCGAGTAACAGAAGTCGGCGGGGCCAGCACGGTTACGCTAAAGAGTGCAGGTCAAACTTTCGACGCGCGAATAGACTCCGGGGCGGACTTGACCGTCATTCGCAAATCACTATGCCCAAGGTACGACAGCGCAGGGTCGACTATCAAACTGACAGGCGCGTTTGGAGAGCAAGTAGTTGCCGAGCTAGCATACGTGCCGATGTCGACTACGGAGGGCGCTCCAGGTATCTCATTTTACCCCTCGGAGAAGGGCATACTGTGCGCAATCACCGACAAGTTGGCAAAGGGCATAGACGCGCTGATAACCCCTAATGATTACGAGCAGCTCTTGGAGGACAGAGTGGCAGCACCACCTATCGGCGAGCCTGAAGGCGAGGATGAGAACTTAGACCCAGGGCAGGAATCGTGCGAGAACGAGAGCGAGGAAGTAGTGCGCGCAGGCGAGGTGACCGTCGAGAGCACCTCGCAAGAGGCAGCGCAAACGACGCGGCAGACATTCCGCGAGGCGCAACGGATGGACGAAACGCTGAGAGAAGCATGGACACAGGCGAAGGAAGGCACGCACGGCATGCTCGTGCGCGACGAGTTGCTTTATCACCGAGAGCACGTCGCCGGGCACGAGGGCTGCCAGCTCGTTCTGCCATCAGAACGCCGCAAGGAAGTCCTAGAAATGGCCCATAATTGTCAGATGAGAGCCCCTATGCTAACACAGGACCGCGTGCCGATCTCACCTTTAGCTAGACCGGGCGTCGCATTCCAAGTGGTAAACATGGACTGCGTAGGCCCGCTAAAGCCGCCTTCCGCTAGAGGACACCGTTATGCTTTATGTGTAGTGGACGTCCATTCAAGGTGGCCAAAAGTAATATGTTTGAAGGCCTTGACTGCGGGGGCTACTTGCGACGGGTTGCTACAGATATTTGCGCAACTAGGTGTCCCAGAGACGATCTGCTGCGATCAGGGCACAAATTTCAGAGCTAAATTGACTCAGGAGCTCCTTGCAAAGCTAGGCCCAAAGGGCATTCGACGAGGTCAAGGCTAGGCTAAAGTCTGCGACAGCGCTACGCGCACCAGATCGCACGCGAGGATATGTCCTCGCCACAGACGCGTCCGACTTCGCCGTCGGCGCGTGTCTAGCGCAACTCGACGAGGAAGGTAGGGAGTGCCCCGTAGCCTTCCTGAGCAGGAAACTGAGTCCGGCCCAGGCCCGTTGGGCCACCATTGAAAGGGAGGCTTATGCCATCATTTGGGCACTAGATAAACTCGAGGAGTGGGTGTTCGGCACTAAGGTGCGAGCATCACCGACCATAACCCTCTTCACTACCTCACCCTTTGCAGTCCACATAGTGCTAAGCTCACTCGACGGTCGTTGGCTCTGCAAAAGTACAACCTCACAATAGAACACAAAAAGGGGGTCCAAAATGCCAACGCCGACGCCATGTCAAGGCTTGTGGGTGCCGGCTAATCTCCAGCGGGATCTCTGTGTGTACGGGGGAGGGGTCAAGTAGTTTTTTTTTCTTTCTCTCTCTCTGTCTCTCTCTCTTTCCTTTTGCGGTATGGGGAGATAAGTGGGAGAAGGCTTTGACTTTGCACGCGGCGCGGGAGGCCATCGGGAACTCCCGGCCGCCGGGGCTCGGGCTTGTCGAGCTATTCTGGTGTGTTGTGTTGCACGCTAGGAAAACCATGCAACACAGTTGGTGCGGAGGTGTTACGCTCGACTCCTCCCGCTTAAGCGCCGAAGCATTGGGACGGCTCCTTGGTGCCGCATGTGTTAAAGACGCGTAACGCCGGTCTACAAAGAATCTCCAGACATCTGGAAACTGTCAATAGACAGGACTTCGGAGAGGCGTCGGCGTGGCGGCCCCGGCACCCCGAAAGCAGGGAGCGGCGTCAACAAGGGGACCCCCTGGTGGTTTATGGGGGGACATCCGCTGCACGGGAACGGCTCAACTCCCATTAGCGGTGCCAAACCCAAACGAAACGCAACGGCATGGTGTGTCGGCGGCTGTTCTGTGTTGTTTGTGGCCAGCGCGGGTGCTGGCGTGCTCGCGCTTCGGTAACGGCTTCCGGTCTTCCTGGAACCTTTCGGCGCAAGTGCGACGCCGGCCATCCGTCCCCGCGGCTCGCTGTGAAGTGCAGGCGTCGGACTCGTGTTTCGGCTGACGAATGGCTCGAACTCAACGGCTTGTCATCGTTGCCGCGAGGGATCGGCCGGACAGCATCTTCGAAGAAGTGGCGAGGGTGAACTGGGGGACGTCCTTGTGGGCGGACCACTACGAATGGACACGTGACCCAGTTCACAGTGATTGGACACATTTTTGATTAACCAATTTCCCTAACTAGGGACCTGGGGACAGGACACCCTATTTAAGCCGCTGTTCGGCACGGGAAAGGGGCTTTTTTCTTCAACCTTGTAACCTTGTCTACCTACTTTCCTTCTTGTCTCACCTTTAATCATGTATTAAACCTTTATATTTTACCTGTTACCTTGTCTGGGAAGTTCGTTCTATGTGCCGGCAGAGAGATGGAAATTATGGCTATGGTAGGCAACACAACTCCCCCGCTCCCCCTTTTTACTTCCTCCCCACAAACCGCGTTTTCCTGGGCGAGAAAAAAAAAATGGGTTTGCTTTCGCGCGTGCTTGTATACTCTGAATTCGCGCGAATATAATACGCACGGTGTAGCGGTTAGAAATGCCCGTTCATATCGCGGGCGAGCCGCCCGGCGAACGACGTTTTTACATCGTAATTCGCGCCAGACGTCGTGGGGCCCCAGTTGAGTTGCCGGGCTGCATTTGTAATGCAAACTTCCTGGCTGCACGCCGTGCGACTTTGTAGCTGCGTGCGTGCGTGTTTCTACGTCTAAACGTAATTTCATGCAAAAAAAAAAATTGCGCAGGCTATGGCGTGTATAGCCGACTACAAATATGCTCAGTAAAGAAGCAAGCGAATTCGTTGTACACATTCCTCTCAGCAAACGGCGAAAGAGGATGGGAAGGGGGAAAATAAAGTAATAAAAGAAGATTCGTAGCGACAAATATGTCCCAGTGAGTGAAGAAAGCCTTCTCGGCAGTGAACGCACATACTCAGACATGCCTGAAACAAGGACACTGCGCAAACGCAGACGGCCATGCAGTCTACGCATGCGCATAGCTGCGCGAAATACCGCAGCGCGGCAGGTTAGTTACGGGGCTCGGAACGTTCTTGCCCGTAGAGAACTCTCTGACGTTTGCAGCTTGGTTCAGCGCGCATGCGTCAAGGAGCTTTGTCGCGCATGCGCAGTAAGGTGCCTCTGTAAAACACGCCAAACGAAGCGGTACACTTCCGTGTGTACCGCTGTACTTCTTGTACTTCTTGTGTACTTCTTGTGTAAATATGGCTGCTCCGTTAAGGATAAACTTAAATGGCACGAAAACGTCCATGTGCGCTATCTTGCTTTTGCTGCAAACAGTGTGTAACCAAATGAGTAAGGCAGGTAACCGATGGTACCCTGGCGCAACCAAGCGGATTCCAGGAGAAGTTGAAGGTAGCAGGAGGCGGCAGAAGGTTAGGCGCACGTGCGTCGAAGAAGTCTGCAAGGATTAGGGTGGCCGCAGCTGGCACAAGACAGGGTTAATAGGAGATCATATGAGGATACAGTTGTCCTGCAGAGGGCGCAAGTAGACAACGTTGCTGCTGCTGACGATGAACTGTAAACGGGCGTTCATTTGCGCGCTAAAAAAAAAAATGGCAGTGGTTTAGCTGTGGTTGAACCTGGAGGACTGGGAAAGCACTGAGGAGAGAGAGAGGCGATGGAGAGCGCACGGCAGCGGCGGCGGCCCCGGCACGCTAGCTATGCGCCGCTACTGCGCATGCGCAACTGGCGAGCGCGGCGGCGGCACCTCTGGGTCACCCGCGCAGCGACGGCGGCGGCGCTCTAGCTGTACGCCATGTGACGTCACTGCTCCTCGCGCATGCGCAGTATGGCCTTTCGTCAGCTCCGCGAAATGGCTCGGCGACTCGCGTAGTGTTCCTTTCGCAACAAAAAAAAAAGGAAAACAGATAACGGGAATGACAAGCAAGAGACCGAGGCAACGGGCACCCCCACAGCGTCCTGCACCAAGCAGCCGTGCATGCGCTTTTTTTTTTTTTTTCCCCGAGCAGCCTCCCAGGCTTTGCATGCAGACAACGAGGAAACGGTCCCGCACACGCGCGCAGAAAAACATTCCGCCGCCGATTGCGCGTTTCGCCCCCTCCCCACAAAGGTCGACGGCACACACGCACGGGCTTCTTTCAAAAACATCCTGGACGACGCAGGATGTCCAACCGACGAAAACAACCGTAAACAGGCGGCCGCGCGCTAATGAAGGAAGGAGTATATGCCCGTCAGAGCCATAGCCCGGGTTTTGTTATCGTTTTGCTTCGTCAGGGAGCGCGCGTGCGCTGCTGCTTTTTCCGGCAAAACGTAGGGGAGGAGAGAGAAAAAAAAGCAAAAGCGACACCCCCGAAGCGCGCCCGCGGCCAGCCGCACGCATGAAGTTCACCGGAAACGAAGTCCATCCCGCCGCAATAATCGCCGCGCATAGACACTGCCTGCGTATGTACAAAAAGCACGGCAGGTATTATATGTACCAAGGTCCATCCGCGCTTCCGCTCCTGCTATAACTACATATTTTTTAGTCCGTATAGTCAAGCAAGTGCGACGTTAAAACCACGGCGACAGGCAGTAGTGACCTTACGAATACGCGGAACATCGGTGACCCTTTTTGACTGTACACAGAGAAGCGCGTTTTTCCCGCTATGTAACCTCACTCCATCCCCTCTCTTCCTGCGCAGAGCAAGGAGAGAGAGGCACTTCGAAGTCCCTGCCACGCTTCCGAACACTTCCGTTCCACGTGGCCACGTGGACGTTCGGTTAAAGCTGCTCTGCGCCTCGCATAATAGTAAAAGGCAAAGGAAGCGACGGACCCGCGAGGTGCAAAAGCGCGCAAATATTCAACGGCACTTTGATGAGTACGACGACCTACCCTGCTGTATTAACGCTAACACCGACACCTCGTCATGAGGGAGCGATAAATAACATCCATCCCTGAAATAAAAAAAAAAAAAAACAGCGCATACTCGTATTTCTCGGATCGAATCCCAGCAAAATACGAATTTGCAGTCCCGATCCAGAACCAATATCAGGGCCAGTCGTACTTTGAATTCAAACTTCGGGAGCCGGAGGTCACATGTATCTCTAGCTTTTTTTTTACGAAAGGATCCTTTTAAGTCCTCCGTGATGATTCTCAACAGGCATCTACAGAAATATATATGCACCGAAAGTGAAGTAAAAGGGGCGGACTATTCCGAGGAGGACTACAATTTGGCCTCTGCCCCGGGGGCTTGTTTCGTAAAACGGACAGCCTACAAGTAAGCGCTGCCCTTTGCTCAACGGGTCTTGAAAGCTTCGGATACCGGAGATCCGAAATCCGTGTACTCTGCGCCATTGAGGTGATCGGCTCAAGTGCCCTTGACGGTCGTCCTTGAAAGAACAAGGAGACCGCAGGGCGCGAGGCATGGAGCCTATCTGCCTTCGGAAAACGAGACGAGAACGGCACGTCGCGTAGTCAGTACGCGTGCAGGCGCGGCTGTCAGTCATTCCGATGACTAAGGGGCGCTAGAATGGGCGAAAGCCGCTTCCAGCCACAAGGGATGCAGGACATGTACACTAACTTATTCATTGTAAGCCGTCGGAACAGAAAAACAAACAAAAAAACAAAAAGAAAGCGACGTAACTGCCTAACGTGTACACTAACGGTGCAAGACCGCGCGCAAGCGATGCAAAGCTGTCCGGCCACAGCCCACACCTGCAGCTAAGCCGGCATACACCAAGCACTGCAGTGACTATATCCCGCACTGCGCAACAGCGTAAGTAGAGATGTGACGTCACTCCGCATTTGCTTAGCCGCTTCCCAGTCTTGTGCGCACGAGAACCTCCGACCTTATGTAAGTACAGACAAACATCGAAATATGCATGGTCGGAATACGCACGAGCCGTTCAGGTAGCCGCATTCCCAGCCAACAGACTGCGTTAACATCGCAACCACCCTTTTTCAGAGTGTGTCGTGTATATGTATAAGACTTTCTTCGTGCTCCCTCGACAATGCTGTTCGCGAAATACAGCGCAAGGACGGTTGTCTGCAGGCACCATTCAGGGCTGACTTCGAACCGGCCGAGCACAGGAGATGCTCTCGAAATGGTTCGCGAGCAGCTGCGCGCGGAGCACCGCCAGTTTCAAAAGCCATTAATCAATGCGGAAGGGCGGCGGGGGTTGGCTGATTAAAGAGGCGCCAAAATTTATCGACCGCAGGATACTATCTGCTTTTGTTATTCTTTTTTTTAAATATTAATACCTCCCTGGCGCAGGCTGCCAGCTGTGAAACAATCGCAAGTGTTAATGGGTTGCGGAATAATAAAGTTTGTGACCTGTTTAACACATGCAGCTGGTAAGGCAGCCATTGCTTCTGAACAGCACAACTTCTGAGCAAAAAAAAAAAAAACAAAAAACAAAAAGAAAGGAGAGAGAAAGGCAAAGAAGAAAAATCCTCAACTGATATTGCACAGCTAGCCGTCGTAGACGATGAAAGGAGCGCAGGTGACGACGGTAACCGCTTATAACGCAGAGAGATACAGAAAGGAAGGAAGAAAAGAAGGGAAAACAAGGACCCCCCCTTCTGCCACGCAAACCATTACGCTGCAGTTCTCGAGGACGCAACAACAGCAGGCAGCAGCATTAAGCGGTTGTTTACAGACTCCCAATACACTGGCTCCCTCTCTCCTATCCGCAACAAAATGACGGCCAGCCAGCTTAACGTCGCAGTGCACTTTGCTTTCGGCCTGAAAAGAAAAGCGCGTCTCCGGCATCCTCCCCTGAGCGCCGACCCCCCTGCGATGTCCTCGGCGAGGAATGCAAAAGAAAGCCGACGTTACGAGAGACGGAAGCCAAACAGCGCGCTCTATCGTCCCACGCGATGAGCGCGTAAACAAGCCTCGGCGGACGGCAGCGCTCGTCAAGGAAACACCTCCTCGCGAGGCGAATTACACGGGCCAAGAGGGGAGAGCTTAGCGGCGGCGAGCACATCACCCGCCGGAGGCGCGCTCAGCCGCCCGCCCTCCGACCACGAGATGGGGGAAGAAGACCCCCTCCCGCTAATGCATGCAAGGGGAGATTGCAACGATGCGATAGACGATCGCCGGGCGGCGGGCTTTGCTGCTGCGGCGAGACAGGCGGCCATGCGAACAGCGGCGGCAGCCAAGCGCTCTCTCTTGAAGGGGGGCCCCGTGCGCCCAAACAACAACTACGCCGTCACCAGCAGCACCATAACCAGGCACGCTCAACGACGGCGGCAGCAACTCGGAGCGGCGAACCCTCGAAAGGAGAGACCGGACCGGCCGTCGCCCCCGAGTCTTCTGGAAACTTTTTTTTTTTTTAATGTCGAAGCCGACGGAGCGAACGTCACACCCTGTGCACATCTTCGAGGACGAATGCGACCAAGCTATCAGCACGAAGTCGAGGAACAACTGAAGTAACGGACCGGATGCGTAACCTGCGACACATGAAGTACGACACTATATAACAAAAATACGGTTTGTGCTTAGCCTGCTTCGCTTGGACGAACTTTCTCAGCGTCATCTTAAAGGAGGGACCCGGGCCTTCCGAGCGCTCGCTACTTCGCACTAGCGAGGAGTTTACGGCCCGAAGCCGGAAATCAATCACCTTGAGCTTTGCTTAAGGGTCGTAAATAGAAGACAGAGGCCGTTAAGATCCCATTCGCCCGGTGCGCCTTGAGAACGCAAGGACGTGCCCACTCCGGCACGCACGACGGCACCATGAACGAAGGCTTCCAAGATCGTAAAGCGTCCTGAGCTGAGACGAAGTACAGACAGCGGCGCGAGCTCAAGAAATAACGGTCGGTTACTTCGATAGCTACACACTGCGGCAGGGGACGCGTTAGAAGACGGTTCGAGGTCGACTTCTACCGACATCAAATCATTTTGGCGAGCGGGGAAATTATTCGAATTTCGAACCTCCGACCTCGCGCACAATTAGCAGCCAGACGCCATAAGTGCTGAGCCACTAACGCCCCGAATAACCCTGACTTATTCCAATAAAAGGGATAAGAGAAGTGAGGTAGAGGCTATGAACAAGGCCCCTAGGGTTCCGCCAACGACGTCCACATCCCGGAGCCAGAACGTGCAAAATGCGCGCGACTCCTCTCCACGGGGCAGCGAAGAGACCTCCGCGGAGCGGCCGCGAGTGTCCTTTCACGCTCTCGCCGATCGGCGCTCACGACGAGGTTGTTGTTGCCGTGCCGTTGGCCGATATTAGCGAGGACGTCGGCGGGCCTTCGTCCGGTTGTTTACACGCCTTGGCGAGCAGCCTCTGCAGCCGCAGCGGCGCGCGACAGCGGCACAAAAGTACCACCACAGCCCATCGCGCCACGCTCTCCTCGGTCGGAGCTTGAGAACGTCGACGGACTGTAGCAGCAGCCACTAAAACGGCGGCGACCCCCCCTCCCCAGCCCCGTCCTCAAGCCCTTTCCGGAGCAAGGGCAGTCTCGCCCGCCGCCGCCGCCGGGGTCAGCCGCTCCGCCGTCAAAACAGGGAGGCTTCGCGGAAAACCGCCGCGGGGCGTCGCACCGCGCGCGGTTAATCGGCGTCCGGCGGCCTCCAGACGCAGCTGCACAGCACAACATAGCCGCGCCGCGATGGCACGGATGGATGGGCATCGTGCGTGTTTGCTGCGCAGTGCCTGGCCGCTGCTGCATGCGTGTGGGTACGCGATCGGTTAAGGTAACCGGGCGCCGGTGGTTAGTTTCGGGCAACAAGAATGGATGCGTGCCTCTGCGGCAGCACCCGGATGCCTCCTATCTCCGGCGTCCGAGCGCCACCCTTCCTCCCCTTCATCTTCGCGCCGAACTGTGGTCATAAACAGGCGCAGAACGGCCAATGTCCTCGAGCATACGCGAGCAAACACGTCGAGACTAGCCCTGATGGTGGCTGTTGCAGTGTTTACGTGTCAGGCAGTCCAATGAGGCCTCGCAACTGACTCCGGCACTTGGGTCGCGCCAGCGCCCTATATGCCGTTTCTATACGTACAGCCTTCGTCAAAGTGAAGAACCCAAGCTGTCTTTCTCTGGGCTTGGTTGTGTAGCTCGTTATGCGGAGCCAGCGTTCCAAATGTCTTGTAGGTGAAAGGAAGTCTCCTCCACCCCCTCCTCCGAAAGACTCTAGGAGTTCCAGGGATGCTACAAGGACCCCGCAACAAGACTTACAAGCAAACTCACTCGGCTCTTTACTTTTGACAAACGCTATATAACCATCCCCGCTAAACTCAGGACACCTTCTGACACGACAAAATCCAGCACTTCACCTTTAAAGCCGGCAGTAGCAACGTCCACCCGCGGCGTCAGTAGCACCACCCCTCCACCCAAGGCATGCGTCGAGATTTCGCGCTCATTTCAGGAGCGCGGCCGATCCTCCACAGGAGGCCAGTTAGGGTCACGTATCTCACCCAGTGCCCGGAGTTTGCTTTCTCTGCTTCCTGGGCACACCCTGTCGAACGTTCCCAGCGCATGCGAGGAATTCACGTCCTCTAAGCCATGCGGACGGACGGAAAATAAGAGAAGAAGAAAATGAATGAAACAAGACCCGTGTTTCACACAATAGACGCCTACCGTCTAAATAAAAACTACTCAAAACTCGTTCCTGAAAACGTTTAGCGAGCCTCATTTCCACTCGAATATGAATGCCATGGTCCGTACCAGGCCATGCTGTCTTAAAGGCACAAATCCAAGGGGCGGTCCAATAGAATCCGCCCCCCCCCCCCCCCCCCCCTCCCTCCAGCCCGGAATTGAGCTCCCCCCACTTTTGCTTTGCACAGCGCTTGGAAACTGCTGCCTGTCATCCATAGTAAGTTCTTCAGGAGAAATGCTAGACGTATTGATATAAAACTTGCAATGCCTTGCTGTCAATTCACTGGCACGAAAAAGATTGATACGATGCGGGAATTGAGAAACGAATGCTCACTGTCTGAAAATACGAAGCTCGAACCTTGACGACAAATCAACCTCTACTTAACGCGCCTTGCCTTTTCTGTTTCGAAATAGCGCTGCCAATGGATCGGCGACAAAACAGGCGCCCGAGTACATTTCCCGCTCCGTCCACGCGCCTTGGTGCATACTTCTTTCGTAAGATAAACGATTGGCGCATGGCTGCGTCTCGTTGCTGCGTCTCGGGGAAAACGCGACATCCTGCTGTTTGCGAAGCCGTCCAGCCCCGCCGGATTGATTAATTACAACCGGTCGCACGGGGCAAACTTCTAATCTCACTGTGCGAATGACGCACTTCGAAGATAGATCCCCAATGAGGTTCTTGATCTGCAGAGTTTAAAAATGATAGACGGCACGATAAACGACGTCAATCAATGAAATATTGCCCTGCAAGTACAGCGAATATATTTTCGTCTATCCCGCAGATACCGACAGGAAACTGAGCTTATTAGCACAGCCGACACTTAACTGTGATTTTTTTTTTCAATTTCCTTATATTTCCTTATATGAATTTCATTTCTCTATATTTTTTAACTGCGTGAAGCCCGTTGTACACTTAGCAGCAACGTGTTCACATGCGCCCGCACGCAAGAGAAAATTAGGTTGACTGCATTATACGTATATTTATTTATTTATTTATTTAGAACATACTGCAGGCCTACAGTAGGCCCAAGCAGGAGGGGCGAATACATAATATATGAAAAAAAGAACAGGTTTAGCAAAATTGAAATGAGCAACACATCTCCGCACAGTTACCCAACACAGCTATTCAGTGTGCGCAGTTTGGCTGGTTGCGCAAAAGTCAGTTTTTCTTTATTTTAGAAAGTGCGTACCAAACCACGTGATCGCCGTAAAGGACGAGAGGTCGCTTAGCAAGTATGACGGGAAAGGATGTCACAGGAATTACGCTTATACAGCACATCGCAGCCTCGATGCTTAGAAGGCCACAAGCATAACTCATCGAACTTGCAATATTTTACTTCTTTTGCGATTCAACTCCTGCCAAAGTTTCACTAGTTTTGCTATCGAAAAACATTTCGAGACACAAAAAAACAAGAAAAAAAAATCGTAGTGTGGCCACGCCAGCACAACACTGCCGTCAGTTGCTGATTCAAATGGTAAAGGATCCATTTCAAGCATCAGTCACGGCTAAACGTCGATTCTGGCTAAAATATCCAGGCATGAGGTATTCGGAGGCTGAAACTAAACAGCCCTGATGCGAGTGCACTGACTGACAGGTAGCAATGTGAAGTTCACAGAACTTGTCAGTCGACCTGCGCATAGCAGGCAAAAGGAATTGAAACTTCAACGGTCCGTCGTCACCGACACCGTTGTCTTGTTCATTCCTGCGCCGAGACCAAGTGGAGCCAGGACCAAGTGGCGGATTTACGCTGGTCGACCCTGCAGCATAAATGCCTGATTCGAAATGCGTCTTCACAAAGACTGTTTCAAACTCCTTGCTTCAAACACGTTGCAGCTTCGCAGAGCGCAGCGAGTGGGCCGACCAAACCTGTCCACTCGTACCAACACGACGCCTCCCATTTTGTGTGTGTGTGTGTGTGTGTGTGTGTGTGTGTGTGTGTGTGTGTGTGTGTGTGTGTGTGTGTGTGTGTGTGTGTGTGTGTGTGTGTGTGTGTGTGTGTGCGCGTGTGTGTGTGTGTGCGTGCGTGCGTGCGTGTGCGTGTGCGACGTTCAAAACCTCTTCGCCACGAATTTCCAGCTCCGTACTTTTATTCTCGTCAATTACTTTGAAGTTTCTTCTTTGCCCGAGCGACAGAACGCGTGGATTCTTCTGTGCACACTTCTCTGCGTATACGGTCACAGCGGGGAGCATAAAAATTGGTCCTTATTTTGTCTTTGCCAGTGGGAGGGCTTCGAAAGGAAAAAACCGCGCGGCCATGCCTTGAAGGGACTCTATTAGCTTTCTCGCTTTCTTTTTTCGTTTCTTGTTCCCTCGGCTTTTCGCGCACTGCGCTGCACAGCAGCCAACCTCCTCTCCACCCTCCCTCTTCTCCTCGCGGTAAATTGCGACGGCCAGCAGAGCGCGCCATAATACTTGGGGGCAAAAACACGGGCGCGTACAAGGCTCTCTGGAAATGGCAATCGCGGCGGCAACAGCCCTCGACACAAGCGCTCCCAACGTCGAGTGACACCGCGCGCACGCACACATAAATCTCCATAAATGCCGACGGGCCGCACAGCCTCCTGCGGCCAGCTAGTAGCGTGCAGTGGGCGGAAAGGCGAGCGCACGACGCGGTCGATACGGTCGGCACTCGGTCGGCACACGCGTGATTCGATCCCCGCCTATCGCACGCGTCCATATTTATAGCCACGCGATTGAGAGAGGTCGCGCTTGAACGAGGTTGGTGGGAATAAAGAAAAAGAAAGAGATATAACTAGTTGAGCCTCACGGTAGACTCCAAAACGACCGTGCCTCTAATAACGCGCTGCGTCTACTGGACGGCCATCCGGCTGCAGCGCAAGATCGGTTCATGCGAGGACGCAAAGGGGTATACAGGGCCTATACACGGACAATGCGACACGTGAGACATGTAGAGTAAGGCGCACCCCAGCAGCCTAACGACGGAGAGCGCTCTTTCGAGCGCCCACCATCAATTTTACGAGGTCACAGCCGTTTAACTTTATATAACAGTTCGCATATATAATAACATATATAACAGCGCGCCCATACGAAAACATTAGGATCCAGTGACGCGCCTTGGAACGCTTTTCCCGCCTCCGCACGCCACGAAACGTGCGTTAGCTGTCCGATTTGCATGTAGGGCCCCAGTCCGACAAAGAGCTGAGCGACGTCCCAGCTTTCTTGCGCTGACGTACACCGGCGCGACGAGGAGCTGCATTTTATTCGTGCTGTCGAGATCAAAGCGCGTTTAAAACTAGGTCGCAAATACATGTACGCTATACTTACATTATGCATAAGTTCTTTCATCCGCAAAGTAATGCTCGCTATTGTCCCTTCCGTGTATTCTCGTCGATCTGCAGTGCGCGTTGCTGCATATACTACGTCGACATGTAAGTGGGAAAAGCGAGTCTAGGAAGGAGTTTTCGCGGCCTATATGACACCTTGCGCAAAGTACTGATCAGAGCACCACGGCCCACCGTCGCACACTCTGCGAGTGACGTAACAGTTGCCGCATACTGCCGCTGGGCGAAGCCCGCTTTCGAGAGCGGTTGTACAGGACCACGCAGAGCGATCACTCGCGTTCGACTTCATATTGACACGACCAGAAGAGGGCTTCACAGCCAGACGTTCAAGCACGCCCTTGCTTGAGTGAACGTTTTACAATCTTTCCTCGGTAAACAATCAGTGACAAGGCTGCTCAAGATGGGCCCGCTGAGGTCATGCAGTCCCGTTAATGTCTCACGGAAGCCCTTTTATGAAACACAAGCTCTCAACTAAATGCACACAAAGTGTACTGAAAGCTGGCGGATGTGATTTCTCTGAGGCAGCAACCGCACGTGCGCTGACCTCACTAAGCACATCTTCTGCGAATCACGGGACGTTCACAGGCAACACCGAATTCGGCAGGGGGTGCCTCCGCCAAGGGTGAGCTGAGCACACCAGAAGGTCGAAATACAGCTAACTCCGTACAGGCACCGTGTCCTTTAACAGTCCCATTACCGAGCCATACTTCTGCCTGCCTCTGTCTTTGCCGCTGGCAAGTGCTTGATACCGTTCATAAACAGCGACTGGCATTGCTTATCACCGCAAGGCTTGGCGTCATGAATGACGTCCCGAACGGTACAGGGGAAAACCGACGCTGTTTATTAGCTGCAACAACGCTTCTGCTCTTACATCAATGTACAACATGAACTGGTGGGCGAGTTGGTCTGACATATCTAGTGAAGCAGCGCTACAACACAGAGCCAAAGGGGAGAAAGGTATCCGGAATAAACGTTTGTTGTCACTTCAGCGCTGTGTTTGTCCCTTTCTCCCCTTTGGCTCTGTGCCGTAGCGCTGCTTCACTAGATATCTCATCAATGGCTGTCATATCTTTCCTGCCCATCCCTTTTGCTTGACTTCCTTAGAGCCCTACTCTGGTGACTTAACGAGGAATGACAAAATAAAACCACACACAGTTTGAGCTCTGTCGCACTTGTTACGTCACGAGAGGAGGGCACTAAGGAAGTCAGGCATGAAAAACCCATTTACAGCTTTACGTCTCCCCTGTACTTTCACGCTGGCTAGCTTTCCCGCCTGTAAAAGCCCAAGCTGCGCCGAGTCGCGGAAGGTTTACACAGGAGACGCCGCAAGGCGCCGCAGTTGAATAAAGCCTTCTGATTGGTCGACTGCCGCAGTGACGTAACGCGTAGCTGCTACTGGAGCAACACAAGTGTTAGCTAACGGTGGTAGAGCAACTGAAAGAACGAATCACGAAGGAATGAGCGCAAAATGCGGCCCAACAGGATGGAATCCGGCTTGCTGCTCAAATTTCGCTGGTTAAAAGAAAAGAAAAATGGTTATAAAACGACACAAAGCAAACCGGAGTGGGAGCTGTGCAGCAAAACATGAAGCTGCTATTGCGGATTCCTAGCTAGACACTTCCGCGTGTCCCCGGCGTAGGCGACGAGCGCACTGCACGGAACTACGCCGGCGCGAAGTGCGGGCACACCTCCTCATGCATGCAGAAAGGGAACTAGGGCATGGGCGCTCGCGCGAGCCCGTGGAGGAGCTGCCGGTGGTAAACAACACGCCCCATAACCGCGCCAATGGGCGCCAGCGCGGGAAAAAGAGGGGACCAGTAGGGGGCATACACGCGGGGAAGCTGATAATAAATTGATAAACATAAACAAGCCGAGGAATGAATACTAAAGATATTCGCTGAAAATAGGGGCGTGAATAATAAAGATATTCGCTGAAAACAGGAACGGATTTGCGGCCACCTCTTGAAGGGCCCAATCTCACACTATGATTTTATAGTACACTTTTCAGCCTTTTCTTGGAGAAAAAAAGAGCACACGGTATTCAGTGTGGTTCTGCTGAGGAATTCCACATTTTTTGCTCTGTGGGAGGGGGTGCGCATTCACCGACATCAGAGCGGCCGCCATTTTAGTGTCTGTGAAGCAGCACTGCGAAAGACAGCCGCCGTGTCTGCCCGCGGTTAAATCGCATCCTGCTGAAGCTACGCGCTGGAGAACGTAATGGTACTCGTGACGTCATCTGAATAACCCCTATAATAAGAGCATTTAGTTTAGTTCCTATCTTTGCATGTAAAAAGCTTTTTTTCCTTAACGTTTCGAAACTTATGTGACGCTCTGCCGCATTCACTGTGAAAGTGTGAATGGAGTCGACACCTGTTGTACGCCTGTTGTCACAGCCGTTAGCCTCTGCTTCTCCTTCGTAAGAATGTAAATACAAAAACAAAACGCACAAAATTCGCGCCACGAACAGCCGTGTTTAGGCGGCGCTGGCGAAGTGCTGAACGAGGGATACAAGGAGTATGCGGTAGGTTGAGGCACAGACAATGGATGGAAATAAAACAAAACAAACAAAACAAATAGAGCTGTCAGCTAGAACGCGCACTACAGGGCGACAAGCACGCAGTGAACAGACACCTCGAGAAAAAAAAAACGGAAATTAAAGACAAGCGCTCGAACTAGAACGAGGAAAACATAGAACAGCCTGCGCGAGGAATGGAAAACAAAAATCAACAAAGCCGAAGCTGCATGCAAAGCAGATGTGCAAAAAAGCTTTTTTTTTTCTTCTCTCTCTTTTTTCCTGAAGTAGGTTTTCCCCAGTGACTCCGCGCGCGCGCGTGCGCGTACGGATGCGTCATCGGATCCGCACCCATGCATGCACGCGTCTTCTGGGATGCCTCTGTTCCTTTGGCGGCAGCGCAGAGGAATGCGGCGTACGCAGCTACGTCACCGCGCCGACGTCGAAGACGTCGAGCACGTGCGACGCCGACCACTATTGCCGCAGCTGCCGCGGGTCTGTGACGCGGCGCCGAAGAATGACGTCACGCGAGAATCCCGGCGGTGGGCAGATCTGGGCCGCGCGGACGCGTGTCAGCGGGGAAAATAAAATCAACAAAAAAAAAAAGCAAAGAAATAAAGGGAGGACGTCGACGTGTCTTCTTCCTTGTTCGCCTCCTCTTGAGATTCGCCGACAGGCTCATTAAGCGGTACTTTACACGCGTTGGTGGATCATCTCGCGACGAGGATACGGCAGATGAACGTTTAGAAGTGTTCGCGGAAAAAGAGACAGCGGACGGCATGCACACGTGTACTATTACGATTGCACTAGAGGGACTTACAGCGCTTACGAGAATCGCGCTGTAGGGAACTGCATATGCACAGTCGGATGCAGAAGTCTGCAGGATGCAGGTGTTTGGGGGAAAAAAATATACAGGATTGCACTTAGAAGAACTTGTTGTTGGGCTAGTTGGTAGTTATTCATAATTAAATTCAAAGGCGCCAAACCATACACAAACACATACAGGCGCTCTGTCTCGTCTTTCTTTCTTCTCCTGTGTGTGTGTGTGTGTATGGTTTGGCGCCTTTGAATTTAATGATGATTGCACTTAAGTCTGCTTAAGAGCGAAAATGCGAGAGCCTTTCCCTGTCCTTCTTTTCTTCCTTTATATTTTTTTTTTCATTCTTTTTTCAGATCACTGCAGCGACCCGCACTGGAGCAATGCGAAAGCAAAGCGTCCACATACTATATCGACGTCCGTGGCTGTTCTGACGTCCATACTATATCGAAGTCCATGGCTATTTCGACGTCTAAGTGTATCTTTTCGCTTTTAATTAATTAACTAATTCCAGCTCATCAACCAAATTTTTCCCATGGCAACATTTCATCACACACTATCTGTCGCAATCACACTTCCGCACATTTCTCTTTGGAGAACGACGTAAACGTGCGGACAGAATTGCGGACACTTTTTGGTGACGCGACAGAGCCGTATAATGCTCTCGCATTAATATGCACATTCCAGCGCAGTTGCATAATCCAATCACATCTGAAACGCCCGTAAACATGAGGGGACGTGTCTGCCTCGTTGGCTGGCGTCGATATCAGGCAATTTCATCGCGAGTGAGCGCTGCATTAAATTTGTACCCTTGCACACGTCTCCGGTAAACTTTTTCAGCCGATTGTGCATAAGGCTGGAAAAAAGAAAATCGAACAACATTCAGTTGTGACCACGATCGAACATTTGCAGTTGTACATACACGTAAGCTGCAGGAGCAGTCGATGCCGCCATTATCCTGCCGTCTTTATGGGCGCGAGGAATAATGCGACGTTAAATGTATTGCCTGCAGCATGCCTGGAGTATAGAGAGAGCGGCCGACGGCCCGCTGATGATCGATGGAGCTTTCTGGTCCACGCGACACCCATCCGTATCCTGAAGCGTCACGCAGCTACCAATGACGTCACGCGCAGTAGAGCCAGTAATGGCGGCTATATATAGACGACGCGACAACACACCCTGTATTTTACCACCGCGTGCATTTCGCTGAATGTGTCAAGCTAACAGCCCGGAAATTTAACGCCTCCACCTCATAAACGGGTCACGAAGTGCGAATGATATTGTGGTCTTAATGAAGTGGTAGCAGCAGTAGTAGTAGTAGTAGTAGTAGTAGCAGCATAGTAGTAACAGTGGTAGTAGTACACACCGAGTAATGATTAGATAGAAGCAAAAGCAAGACGCGTCTGCATATGAAGGGGTTCAATTCTCAATAGCCGCTTGGACGTGATTCGGACCCTCCAGAGGACTCCACTGACACTCAATTATTATCGCTTTTATCGGCGAACTCAACTGCAGCGTATCAGCAACATTCTGAAACAGGTTAGAGCTTCAACAGGGTAAGATAAAGTTTCGTTTTAGTTTAGTTTTATTGGCCTTAGCATCCCAAAGGAACTCAGGCAGGCCATGAGGGACGTCGCATGGAAGGCTTCGGATAATTTCGACCACTTGGGATTCTTTAACTTGCACTGACATCGCACAGTACACGGGCCTCTAGCAATTCACTTCCATCGTAATCGGACCGCCACGGCCGGGATTCAACTCGCGTCTTTCGGGTCAGCAGCCGAGCACCATAACCACTGAGCCACCGCGGCGGCTTTCTTTCACACATTCTTAAGGAAGAAAATGCGATAGCATTTGGAAGTTGGCCCACCCCAAAATATTTCAAACGCCCCCTCCCCCAAATTTTGGATGTAGGCCCACCACAGAAAATGTATCAAAGTGGATTGAAATTAAATAGCGGGTGGATCAAGCTGAACTAGTGAGGATTAGTGGGTGGACTGAGGTCTGCTTAGTATAATTCCGCAGGATAATCTAGCGGAAAGTTCTCAAACATTCTAGCTCTCAGAGTTTCGAATTTGGCGGTGCTGATGACGTCGCGACCAGCTCGACCGAACAACGAATTTCGTTACGGAGAAACCGGGTGATTTTGTCAAGACAACAACCTGATTACTGCCTAAATAAAAATTCACGACACGATGCAAGCAGCTTCTCTTCCAGGCTTGATCCTTCGCAGTGGCCAACGGAAACGACAACAACACGGACGACAAAACGCATTACGTCAACAGGCCGTCCCGAAAGCGCGAGCAATGCGGTGGCTTAAATCAGGCCGCAGCCATTGGGACCCGTTTATTAAACAATAGCGATTATTATTTTAATTCTCCAATATTTTATCAAGCCTTGATGAGAGTGCGTTCTGCGTGCAGTTTTGTTGCAGTTGCACTCAGTGCGCGCAATAGCATACCGGGCTTTAGAAAATGAAAAACATGTATGACGCACCGCGTCTGAATACCGACTGCATTCGTCACTCGTTCCTTATATAGCGACGCAAACATTTTGCACGCGGACTGGTTTCTCACGAGGCTCCGAAACACAGCCCTGTGAACAAAACTGGACGGGCGCGTTTATCTTAGTTTCATCGCTTCGCAGCATTTCGCACACACCACCCGTTTGAAACGTGATTAGGCTCCAAAGCACACGCGTTCGCATAAAGCAGCACACCCCGTCGCGCTCACAATCAGTCAAAAACTGGGCACAACGGCGAAAGAGAAAAAAAATAACACCAAATCAATGACAACACGGAGGAAAACCGGGAAAGATACGGAAGAGGAGACAGCCGGGAATTGGAAATAAGAGACGACGCGATCAAGGCGAACGCCACCGCAGAAGCGAGCAGGAGCCGCGGGGAAGAGGGGAGCAGTTAGAAAACAGCGGGCAGCCCATGTGGTGCAAAAAAAAAAGGAAGAAAAATACACCCCACAAAAAGGGAATAAAAAAAGACACCCCACAAAGAGGGAAGAAAAAAAGACCCCAAAGGGAAGAAAGAAAGACACCCCACGAAAAGGAAGATACAAAACACCCCCAAACCAACCTCCTCGCGATACACAGTCCACACACGTCCCAAAATACACGATGCACGCACGCGGCGACGTCGTAGAGACGACGACGCAACGCACAAAACGCCCCAACGGGAGTAGTGAACGCCGCTTAACGGTCAATACGTGCCCGGCTCGCGCGCCGCGGAGCCGAGCTGTAAAAGCCAGCCAGAAAGAAGAACGAGAAGGGCAGCGGCACGCAAAAGGAGGGGGGGGTGGGGGGGGGGGGACGAGTAGATGCGGCGGTGGCCCCTCCGACGCGGCGCCTAGCCGAACCAGACCGAAACAAACCAGGAAGCAGCAGCAGCAGCGGCGGAGATGGTAGGGGGAAGGGGTTATTGCGCTAAAAGGCGACGAGCGATCTTCCCGGCTCCAGAAACGGAAGGCGGCCAGCAGGGGATAAAACGGGATGGCGCAGCAGACGGCGGACACAGTGTTGGCACCCGGAGGCGCGAGCCGTGCATTACGACCGCGCCGCGAGAGAAAAAAAGAAAAATGCAGGGGCCACTGGCCTCGCTCGCGGCTGGGGCGCGACGCAAATGCAAACGGCGCTCGCGGTGCCCAGATCGACGACACGTGCGTAGTTGGCACACACGCTCGCATTGTGGACAAACGAAGCGCCGCAAAAAAGGGTTAAATTCTAAGACCAAAGGACAGAATGGAGAGTTATTATGCGAGGGGTGTTATTATTATGGAGAGTTATTATGCGAGGACAGAATTATTATGCGAGGGGTGGCTTCTGCTGTAATGGAAAGAAAACCCGATCTAGATTCTTTAATAACTCTCACTTCGAGAGTGCCGTGGCCTTCATCTGGAAGTGATAACTAAACCTGTGCTTGTCTCTCCTACTACAGTCACTGTCCTCCCGTTCTCGTGTCTGCACTGTCCCACTCGGCAGACTTTGGAGAATGGTATCGGACGACGCGCAACGTGAGAAGGCGCCGCCGTCATAATTGGTGTTGACAGTTTTTGCCGGTTTTATCGCAGTTTTTCCGAACAACACGCGGGCAGTCGGCCCAAGCCCTAGTCGCGACGTCACATCGTTAGGTTTAACACTTTAGAAACACTAATTACGCATAGGGTAATTAATAAGATTAAAGGTTTTTAACAGTACGATGCACATCCCGAAATTTTTTTTTTAACAATTCTCATTAGAAACACCGAAATGAGTTTTTTTTTTGCTTTTTTAACGCAGGGTCACACGTGCGCTACGAGCTCCGAGGTCGAGGTTTGCGAGTCATTGGCAACGGGTCGAAGCGAGATTGCACAACCCTCAGAAATAAAAAAAAAGGGAGAGAAACAAAGCTCTAGCCGTTAGCCGAACAGCGGGTTGTGAAAACGCATAGTGTCGCGCACCCCGTCTTTCCCATCCCGGCGTTGGAAAAGTTATGGCGAAAAATGGAGAAAGGGCTGGCATCGCGAAATCACGTTTCCCAACCACTATCACCGTGCCCGCCCTCCATGCAGACACAGCAGCACCAGCGGGAGCTGCTAAGAACCGTGTCTATGCGTGAACAAACACTCTTCCCTCTGATATCAATCATGAATGTTTGTCATATCATCAACGAAGCAACACGCGGGCAGACAGACGCACGTGTTAGCGAAGTCTAAGACACACGTCCACGACGAAATCTCCTCTGGACGGGCACAATCACACTAAAACTTAAACATAGACACCGACCAAAAGAAAACAAAAACGACTTTTTCTTTTGGTTGGCGTCCATTTTTAAGTTTCAATACACGTCTGAACACTATGGCATGGACACAACGACATTCTCCTTTTACTTTACGCCGCCGCGGTGGCTCAGTGGCTTTGGCGCTCGGCTGCCCTTATGAAAGTGGTCGATAGACAGTTTATAGACCTCTTATAGACTCCATTGCCTTCCTATATATATATTTATTTTCGTCTATTCATAGTCTGTAGACTGTCTATAGACAAAAATCTACTAAAAGTGTGTAGCCATAAATCTACAGATTGTCTACAGACTGTCTACAGCATTCAAATTGCCTATAGACTGTTCTCTAGGACTTGTCTATAGAGAGCCTATAGACTTTATAGACATAAGTCTATAGATTGCCTAAAAAATTTTTTGTAAGGGTGACCCGAAAGACGCGGGTTCGATCCCGGCCGCGGCGGCCGACTTTCGATAGAGGCGGAAATTCCAGAGGACCCTGTACTGTGCGATGTCAGTGCCGGTTAAAGACCACCAGGTGGTCAAAATTTCCGGAGCCCTTCACTACGACGTCCCTCCATAGCCTGAGTCGCTTTGGGACGTTAAACCCGCATAAACCTTTCTATTTTACTTCGTAACCGGCAGGGAAAATGCCACCGTCGCGTTCGTGTTGGCTCCGGCTCGCTCAAGTCTACAACGCAGTTCTTCCTCTCGGCGTGCTTCATGCGTCTGCGCTGCTGCTGTCAAGGCTGGCCGATGATCGAGCGCATACATGTGCTGCAAGCCTCGGCGACATCGATCTCTTCCGGATGCGTTAATTAGCGACGGCTATGCGTCAAAATGAAGCCCACGCTCGTGCAGCTCCCGTCACACAGCGAGGTGTCGCAAGCTCCGCGCGCGCCGCACAGAGATCGTGAAAAACAGATTGCGCACCAGTCACCGCACTGAAAAGTGTTGGCGCACAAAGCGGCACAGAAGAGGTGCAGTATCGTTCGTTAACGGCTTTTACCCTACGCGCTCACATGCGCTACACGCTGTATGCGCGTCAGCGATGAAGTCAGCTACCGCCCTATTGTGCTCGAGCTCCCCACGTCGCTTCGGCTATCGTAGCTCCAACGTGAACCTATTAATTAAATAGCTGCGTCCAATATGCGTGACGATAAAAGAAGCGAGAAGCGATTGTATGCACTATTGTTGTGTGTGTTACTGAGCATACTTGAAATTGAATGTAAAGGATAACGCTGCCGGAATACGAAACCTGTTTCCGGCCCCCGATAACTCGACATTCTGTTAATTCATAAATTTTCTCCGGTACCATGAACTCCGAATTAACGAGGTCTGACTATACTGCTAACTTCTTCTATAAGCTTTTTTTTTTTTTTTTCATTGGTTACCTTTCATGCTGGGCTCATTTTATGCGTATTTTACACAGATGCCTTAGCACCTCGAGGCAGCGATTAAAAGCCCCCGTTCATCCCTACTCCAAAGTGAATTCGTGTGGATATTTGACATCTTGCTCTATTTTCTCCCTCGGGATATATATAAGCACTGCCTTTGTAGGTTGCCGCACGTGTCGCCGCTTTATCACTGACACAGATGACAGGTAGCAGGAGTCGACGGCATCGCCCTCATCTCACGCCCACTTAGAGTTCAAGGCGACACGTTTTGCATTAGCATGACGGGGGACGGTGACATGCCGGTCATTTAAATTCTGACACTGAATCAGAATTAACCCAGCATTCGCAGTAAACGCGCATAACCTGAGAGCTAATTAAGAAGAGCTGGGCCAAGATCGTTTGCTCGCAGTCCAAGAAAAGTTTCGAACAAACGAATGCCACGAGGCGCGACACATGTTTCAACAAGCAAAAAGTGCCCAACGGTTTTGAGACACAGACGGCTGCAGCGCAAACGCAGTACTCATCAGGGCTATAGAATTCACAAGCGTTTTCATTGCCGCCACCGATGATCACATGCAGTTTCGTACATGCTTATCGAATGCAGCTTATATGCCGAACTTTGGAATGTGAATCTACTACACAGTCCTACCCCTTGTGTTTGTCAATATCAAACCTGCCTGCGTCAACCGGGAGCTCTATGTGCATTTCGTTCACTTTTATCTGCATTTTAGGGTGTTTCGCGTATACTATACCGCACGCTTCGCTGAAGCTGCACCGAACCGGTACGAGTCGTCAGCAAACATGTCTCGGCGATTGTATCCCTGGCAGACCAATGCACGCGATAAAAATGCGCTTCGATTTCATTGACGCAGCCCGAGCTGCTCCTCGTCCATTATCAGCGCCCGATTCTATCGAACAGCCAACACCCCCCGTGTAGTAAGTAACACGGACGAACGCTTTTTCGCCCGAGCAGCGAAACAGCGGCAAACAACGTCGTCGAAGGCTTTTTTAATGAACGCGACGGAGCATCGACACGGACCCCGAGCGGCAAAGACCTCGCAAAAAAAGACGAGGGCGTCGTAAAAAGGGCGGGGAATGCAGACCGCGCGGGAAATGCGAAGATAAAAACGAGACAAACAGAAATAGCGCGCGCGCTTTTTCTCCGCGGCTCTCCCGTTTCGGGCGGGAACACCGCTCAAGAATCGCGTAGGCTTCCCGCGCTTGCGGACATCCAGGGCGAATGAGAAGAAAAAAAAAAAACATCATCCAGTGTCTTTCGGTATGTGTGCGTGTGTACGCTAAGATAGTACTACGCCCCGTTCTAGGCGGTGGTAGCTTTCTACGTTTCCGAGAAGCAGCCACCACTGTCGAGATGAATGCTAGACGTCCGTGTGTGGTCACGTCGTGCGAAGCGCATTCTGTAACGTCACATGAACGGAACAGTGCAGCAAAAGTGAGCGGAACAAAGCATAATCCACCTGACTTTTGGTGCTCCGTCGCGTCCATACAGCGCTATAGTATAAGTCAACAGTCAACAAACCCTACCTGACCGCAGTGTTCGCGTCGTGGATAGAGTATAACGCGTTCACAGCCAACAGCATTGCTAAAGTGAGGACTCCTGATCATAGTTGGTTTCTTGGTTTATTGGGGTTTAACGTCCCAAAGCGACTCAGGCTATGAGGGACGCCGTAGTGAAGGGCTCCGGAAATTTAGACCACCTGGGGTTCTTATCGTAGACGTAGAAGATAACTTAGAAGCCTGACCACCGGGCACAGTGTCGTCGGTTATTTGAGATGGTAAAGAACAGCAATAATAAAGTGGAGGCCTGGATGTATTACAACTCCAAACACCGCAGGACTCGCGATGCCCCCTACAAGGAGGATGGTGCTACGATTACTGCTGCATGGCTCATCTTTCCGTGGGTTTTGCTCAAACGATGGACACACAGTATCTCAGCACACAAGCGTCTCATTTTCCTTCTGTTCTCTCGACTTCCCAAGAGTGGTCGCGGATTGAGAGAACAGAGGAGGGGGCCGCGGCAAACGGACCGAAGCAAACCGCCCGATCCCGTTTCTTTCTTTTTCGCCTTTTTCCCACGCGCCGCCGCCGAGATGGGGCGGGCCAGCAGCGGCGACGGCGGCGAAAACAAGACCTCGGGGAAAGAAGCAAATGAAAAAAAGAAAAGAGTGGCTAACCTCCTCGAGCCAACGGTTATCGGGCGATGCCTGGCGCGGCGGCGCTCGCTCGGCCTGCTGCAAGGCGTTGAGCGAGTCTTTCAAATCCTTGGCGAAGCCCAACGGGTCCTGCTGCTGTTTGGGCGGCGGCGGAGGAGAAGGCTGCTGGATGGGGCGGCTACACAGGCGGCAGTTCCGGGGCACAGACGACGAGCACGTCGGGATGAACCGAGCACAACTGGTGGTGGTGGTGGGCCAGCCAAACACCTCCATCTACGCGGCCACACCGAAGATCGCTGTGGACGCCGCGACAGCGCAGCAGCGAAGCCAGCGCGCGGCATGCAGCGACTCCTCAGAGCTGCCGGTCGGCCGTAGCTGCTCCTCCTCACGATCCGTCGTTGCTTGCGAGGGGCCAGAAATCACACACACGCACAGGCAGGCAGGTAGTACGCACCGCCACACACTGAACGGATGCGTCACACGGGCACGGCAGCACACACGGCGGGCACGGAGTAGTCGCGGGTACGGCGAGCGAAGTTGCTGGCAACGCGCTTCGTCCCGACGCGGGCGTCCTACTAAACAACAACCAACGAGCGCGCCACGGCGTCCTACGGCGGGAGTACACTGGCCCGGCGGTGACGCTTTGCGCTTCGGGCTCCCGCCGCCAGGGGTTTGTTTACGTCCTCGGGAAATGACCTTCTGCGTACCCGCGTCCCTAGGCGAGTCGCTAGCGGTTTCCCCGTCGGTACCTAGGCTTCGTCCCCAGGACGCCGGCCCCCCACGCCAGCGGCCGTCGCGTCACGACGCCGGCGATCGGAGCGCCATTTTGACCTCTCTCCCTCCGTTCTCGCCCTCGCGCTGCGGAGCTCCTCTCTCTTTTACAGGCGCGCCTCTCCCGACTCGACATTCGCAGTCGTAGTCGGCTGCTGAGTACTAGGGTTCGAAAGCCGACCCGCTAGCCGCGTTCTGACGGAGGTGGAACGCAAAAGGCACCCGTGTGCTCTGTGATGCCAGTGCACATTAAAAATACCCAGGTGGCGAAAGAGCCCGTTCACTACGGCGCTTTTAAATGAAAATGAAAATTGGTTCCCTCTTCCTTTCTTCACTCCCTCCTTCCCTTACAGAGTGGCTGAGGTGTCCACTGAGAAGTGAGACCGTTACTTCGCCTTTCCTTTCCTCAAAACTTTTTTCGTATTTAGCATCCATATCTCGGACCGATTTAGGGGCTAATTTTTCGGATGGCAAGATATGCCCATAACAGTGCAGGTGTGCAGGGAAGACGCTTCCTGTGGTTGTGGTTTGACGTCAATGGGTGCAGCATTTGTAACCGCGGTTCCATGGGCAAAAATTTCCCTATTGTTCGGTTCTAAGGTAAAAACAGCGCTGAGGAGATGACCGGAAATGAATGACCTGGAATCTGCACTTTTTTCCACTTATTGAAGCTTTGTTACCCATCGGTGCTCAGATCTTTGTCGAATGAATGTTTGTTGTAATGTTGCAGAGACTCGTGGATGATTTCCTTGCGTAGCATACTGCTCACACGAAGCAATCCGTCGCAAATGGAAGGTAACGAAACGAACCATCCGACTTCGACGTCCAATGCCCCGAAACGGACAGTTACCCAGTGGTGCCAGAATAAAGTCCCAGCCCGTGCATATATCTATGGGTCTTAGTAGGGAGCTCTAGAACGCCTCTATTAACATACAGCACAAATATTTTTCGCTCTTGAGGCGCACCTTTATCGAATGCCAGCAGAATGGCGCACCTGAGGTCAACTGTGCTTAAATACATGCGTGCGCATGCGTCGCAAGGGCGACCCGGGACACAACACCGCTTTGCATCAGTCTCCCCTCGGGACCGATCCAGGAGTCCAAGGAGATCCGCGTCCTTGGTCTCTTCATACACCACCAACGCAGAGTCGACACCACCCTAGCCAAACTTCGCACGTTGGGAGACCAGGTGGGCCGCATGGTCCGCCGGGTCTCCAACAAGCGGTGCGGATTACGAAGCAAGGATGCACTGCGGCTTGCCCATGCTTTCGTAACGAGTAGAATCCTCTACTCAACCCCCTACTTGCACCTGCGCAAACATGATGATGACCAACTGGAGGTCATCCACCGGAAAGTCATCAAGCGGGCTCTCGACCTCCCGGTCACCACGTCCAACCAGCGACTTCTGGCCTTGGGCGTGGTGAACACATTTCGGGAGCTTCGAGAGGCCCACTTAGTCAACCAATACACGCGTCTTGCACAGACCACGTCCGGTCGCCGCCTCTTGGACCGGCTACACATCAAACATGACTACCATATTGAGGAAATGGTAGAGAGAGGGTGCGGTAGATGGTCCTTGGCGATCACAAAATGAACAAGGGAGGGGAAAAGCTCAGGTTGCTAGAGCCAACGTTTCGACAAGGGGACTTGTCTTCGTCTGGGCAAAGCGTTCATCATCGGCAGGGATTAAATAGGGCCTTCGCTCCGAGGAGGAAGGCCCCGGGGGTGGGGAAGGAAAGTGGTGTGGGAGGGGATGCGTGTCAGGAAGGGGAGGGAGGTGAATCATGATTCGTTAGGCTGCAATAGTGGAACAAGTTATATCCGGGGGGGTGTGTAATGAACAAAAGGCTTTCAAGGGGCTGCGACCGGGGGGGGGGGGGGGGGGGGGGGAGGCGCTGGGTGAACCTGCAAAGGGAGAGAGTGCCAGAACCCTGGAGACGCGCCCTCCGGGTCCGACCCCTTCCCCGCAACATGTCCAGAGAAGACCATAGCGGTCGTCGCCAGGCGCGCGCGGAAGCGTTGGCGCGATACTATGGTAACCAACAACATGTGCATTACGTGGACGTTGCCGGCCCACACCACGGGGTGTGGTACACGGCCGCAGTCGTACACAACACAAACACAGTCAACGGGCTCACTTTCAAAGCCTAGAGCGCAACACACGCGGAGGAGATTGCCATTGCTCTTGCTCTCACTACTCCCAAGTCGAAACACATCATCACCGACTCGCGAGGGGCCTGTCGGAACTACGAGTTGGGCTGGGCTCCCCCGCTTGCCTGGCGCATACTGGAATATAGCTGTCGATCTGAAGATCCAACTCCACGCAACCTGATTTGGGCCCCCGGTCACCAGGGACTCCAGGGAAACGAACAGGCCGATCAGGCCGCCCGCGCACTCTCTCCCCGGGCTATCTCCCTGTCCTTGGAAGGGTACTCCCAATCAGACAATCTGGCCATTACATTCAAACAAATCACCGATTACTACAAGGAGGAGCACCGGCGCTACCCGGCCCCTTGTAAGGGTCTGGATCGCGCTGACGAGCGCCTCCTCATCAAAATTCTTACTAACACTATACTGTGCCCGGCGGTGCTTAAACATTTCAATACATCCTTTGATGGCGCGTGCCAGTTCTGTGGGGAGGTGGCTGACACCTTCCACATGGTTTGGGCGTGTCAGTCAAACCCATCTATCCCCCCCAACCCCAACCCCACCAGAGAGGACTGGGAGGCGGCCCTGCTCGGCTGTCAGGACCTAAAGACCCAAAAGGCCTTGGTTCACCGGACGCGGGCGGCGTTGCTTGCCAATGGGGCCCCTGAATAGGGTCTCCACCTAGTATTGTTAGGGGAAAGGGCCAATAGGGCCTACCCCAATCACCTCTCTGTAAATATTTATTGCATTATAAATGTTTTTCACCACCACCACAGAAGCACACAGGCCCGGGAAACTTGTCTTTTTCTTGAAGACTTTAGCATAGGTCCAGGCCGTCTGGATCACTTGGTCGTGTGTGCGGATGGGATGTGACGCCATTAGGTGCTTTTCGCTTGCATCGAGCTTACGCGAACGACCAAGCCGATACAAAGGATACGTAGGATCCAAAAGATCCCATGACATCTCTGTCGCGGGACACATAGCATATGAACCCGCCGCAATGCGTAGACGCCGCTCATTTGCGATTCCTCTTGGTTTATATGTATGGTCAGGCTGAAAGGCTATCGACGCGGACATTATATACCGTCAGAACACACCAAGGGATCTGGTGATGTGCGAGCCCACTATGAAATTTCGCTCGAAGGTAAGGGAGCTTTACTGACCCTATATATTAGCCTTTAACAAGATTAGTGGTGCACTTCTACCCCTAACGACAATAACAAAACAGGTGTCTACTTGATAGGGCTCGGCATGATACTTTAAAGAAGTACCTTCGATACCGATACTTGATACCCTAAAAAATTGTATTTCCGATGCCAATACACGATGCGGAACCGAAACTGTATCGTCGACATGTCGACACATCAATGAATTCGCCAATTTAGATCGACACGAAGTTTTTAGTTTCTTGTTTTATTCTTTCAAATGCTGTGTTGGCGTTAGTACACACTGGACCACCCCGTGGTATTCTCATCCCAGGCTAAATAATCTATAATTGAATTTATTCTTGACGCTGTTCCGGTTTCGGTTTATCCACTGAACGATTGATGTGACATGTAAGAATTGTTTAGGTCACGTGAGGAATAAAAAAAAAAAACTACAGCATGATCGCTGATACGTAGTTTCAATTTACTACAAAGCTTCAACCAGTCTGCTTTAAGAGATCACGATGTATATGACGCTATGTTGTAACTTTTTCATGCCCCACGAGACCTAAACACTTCTTACACGTCACAACGATCATTCGGTTAATGGCAACTAATCTGAAAGAGCATAAAAAAAAATTCAATTATGAATTACTTAGAGCTCTTGGGGAAATACCTCGGGGTGATCCTCGTGCAATGATGGCTGCCTAACGGACCATTTAAAAGAAGAAAACACACAACGAAAACGAGGCGTCTATAGCCTTTTAATAAAAGTTGTAATATGATTAGCAAAGTTAAGAAATTTCACCATGGTTTCTAGAATTTCGCTGGCGCAGCTGGCTTCGTTTGAAATAATTAGCAGTGGACTAAACCAAGGTGACGTTTTAATATAACTATCACTTCCTTAAGCGGCTTATCAAAACATCTTTGTAAATTCTAAGCTAATGGTTCTTATCCTATCCTGTTTATAAGAGCACTACAAATGAACTTTTTTTGATGCTTTTAGTTTTTACAGCAGAATTTAGCAGATTGTCTTTGCCCTATGCTAAATGGTGCAAGCTACGTGCTCGTGGGAAAGCCGAATTGTTATTTCTAAAGTACTGTGTTTAACAGAAGCTCGATGTTGCACATTCTACGTTAACATCTAGAAAGAAAACAACAAAACATATAGGACCTCGAATTATTAAGAGCCAAAACAGATCTTGCTGATGCCTTACATTTATGTATAGCCGGCCAAATATTTAGCTGGCGTGCGTGACGGCCGCATTTTCCGTGCTCCTGCAGCTAAGGACGGAGCAAAATTACGAAAAATCTCAAATCTAAGCACACGGTACTAAGCCCGTGCTTAATATTGAGCATTCCGCAAGTTTGCTTCGCCGCAAAGCGCAGGAGCGCAGAAAAAGCGTCCATCGCGCACGCCAGTTAAAGATTTGGCCGGCTGTATACGTATGTTACATTTGCTTAAACGTCTTGGGCAACAGCGTTTGCTCAAACCGCCGGTCCGAAAAAGCTCCGCATTACGGCCGAGCTGTAAGTGAAGGAGTTAAAAAAAAAGAAAGAAAAAAAGTATCTCTAAAGGAATAGCCGAGCGCGTTGCCGCGTTGTACTTGATAAAGGAGCTTTTTATGAGAGGAAAAGAGTGAAGCATAGCCACGTCGACTCGAGGATCGTGGAGATAGTTAAGAAACTCAAGATAAACTCGCGCCTCTGTGTGATTATGAGTGGGAGCAGTCTTCCGCCGCCCACTTCCACTCCGAAGATGCAGCATCTTGGCTTCTTAACCACGGAGGGATTCATGCTCGATCGAAACAAATGAAGGGACGACAAAGCGTAATCACTCATATCCTACTTATTACAGTTGCAAATAATGCACATACTGGGCCAGTTAGCCACAAGACACCAACGAGGCGTTCTTTGGAAGTAGAAGGCTAAGTAAGAAGGACTTCCGACTAACCGGCTGGGGCAGGGGTGCGCCTTTAGCCGTGTTTGCATGAATGCGACAATAGCGCATCGCATTTCCTAGCGCATCTGACGGAACCGATACGTCACTGTTTACATGGGTCGCGTCAAGTCCACAACTTTGAGCAGATTATTTTTTTCTTTTTTGAGTATCTAGTACTACTAAAACACACGATGCACTAAAGGTGTACTCTCGATACTGACAGTTATGGCATTTTTAGGCCTAGCTATACCGATCAATCAACTAGTCCAGCTACGAACCTCGTTGCGTCCGTACTTGCACGCATCGGTAACTATACTCGTTGATAATCAGAAACGTGTTTCGTTTGCTTGCGACGGCACCAGTAGATTTCCCAAGACTCAGAATCAATTACGGACACTTGTAGGATACATTTTGTATCAACAACGCTTGACGTGGACGTACTCAGGACGCATTTCGGACTTTTATCGTACATTACAACCCCAGTGGATGGGAGGAGCTTATACATTTGTCCTGGAATGGGGCCGACGCAGCCAGGCATGGAGCCTTCGACCTCGATCGAACACTGCGGCAGAAAGGTACAAAGTAAACGTGTCATCTGATATGTTCGTCAACGTCAGCAGCTCTGTCGTAAAGACGGCATTAACCTACTGCTTACATGAACAGTTTTTTTTTTTTTTTTGCGCTGCATGTATACTGATAAGGACAGTTGACAGTGTGACACGTTCTATGCGGAGGGTATACATAGAGAAAAAAGCGTTCAGCACATGCTCCCGTACTGCCTCAAGCCGTGCTACACACTGAAAAAAATTCAGTGAAGGAGAGCGAACCTTGTAAACAAGAATGTTTTCTGTGGCTGAAATGATTGCCAATATCAGGATAAGAAAATAGCCCCGGGCCTTATTTACTAGACCGGCCAATTTTAGCAAGTCAAACACTCTTGGACAAAAAATTTTAAATATTGGGAAATTGTAAGGTACTTTTTTGGAAATATTGAAGGTAGTGGTTCATTTTTCCGATGTGTAGCAAAATCTTTCTTTTAGAGCTATTTCATGACTTGCATGGAGTGATTAACACTGCCTTAAAAAACCAATGGGTCACACTTTTGACAGCAGCAAAAACGTTAATACTCCCCTCAAGAAATTGCGATGACTCTTCGGCAACTAAAGTGTTTAGAGGCGAAAGCCGAGGACACTATGCCGTGACGACTTCCGGTGGACGTAACGTCACGCCTTTGCCGTGGCCATATCGATACCCAAATTACACATCTTTCGGGAATCTGAAGTGTTAATTACGCTTAATTACACATTTTCCCATATAATTTGACACAAATCCGGCGTTTTTCCGACCATTCTGTGACAATTTTCACTATGCCGTGACGACCATAGAGTTTCTTACTATTACCTAGAGGGAAAGCTGGCGGCGCTGCACTTCAGCCACCATGGATGCTCAAAGCATCATGGGGCGGTGAGATACTTGATGCGGGACAGTCGTAGTTTTTCGGGAACACAGAGTGGCACTACTAAGACGTTTTATTCCGAAAACGTTGTTCGTGCGTGCGCAGACGACTCTCGCGCGAACGCAGTGTGCAAAAACCATAGTAGTAAAAACGCATAGACACACGACACCAATAAAAGGTTTCATGTTTCCGAAATGCCATTAAAAAACCTCTTAAAGTATCTAAGCAACAACATTTTTTTTAAAACATATTTACTTTTAAAAATGCGCCTGTTAATTACGAAATATTAGTTTTTGTAGTGTTCATTACTTGGCCAATAGGAAAGCTAGCCATCTCATATTTTGGGCAAACTTTGCATTTACATGCTTTCCTGCTCGTTTGTTGCAATTTACAGACAGGATATTAAATGTTAGGACATTCGTAGTTATCTAACAGCTTTATTTTTCTATTATTTTTTGGCCAAAAGTTGTAGTTCTGCAGTCGGTAGCTCACCGCCCCATGATGCTTTGAGCGCCCATGGTGGCTGAAGTCATAGAGTTTCTTACTATTACTTAGAGGGAAAGCTGGCAGCCCATCTATGGGAGTTTGTATGGAGATCCCTCGAGACCACTTCAGCCACCATGGGCGCTCAAAGCATCATGGGGCGGTCAGCTACCGACTGCAGAACTAAACTCTTGGCCAGAAAATAATGCAAAAATAAAGCTGTTCAATAAATACGAATGTCTTAATATTCAATATCCTGTCTGTAAATTGCAACAAACGAGCAGAAAAGCAGTTAAGCAGTTAAGTGCAAAGTTCGCCCAAAATAAGGGATGGCTAGCTCTCCCAAGTAATGAACACTACAAAAACTAATATTTCGTAATTAACAGGCGCACTTTTAAAAGTAAATATGTTTTTAAAAAAATGTTGTTGCTTAAACACTATAAGAGGTTTTTACTGGCATTTCAGAAAAGTGAAACCTTTTATTGGCGTCGTGTGTCGTCGCGTTTTCACTACTATGTGTTTTGCACACTGCGTTCGCGCGAAAGTCGTCTGCGCACACACGAACAGCGTTTTCGGAATGAAACGTCTTAGTAGTGCCACTCCGTGTTCCCGAGAAATTACGACTGTGCCGCAACAAGTAGCTCACCGCCCCATGATGCTTTGAGCGTCCATGGTGGCTGAAGTGCAGCGCCGCCAGCTTTCCCTCTAGGTAATAGTAAGAAACTCTATGGCTGAAGTGGTCTCGAGGATCCTCCATGCAAACTCCCATAGATGGGTTGTCAGCTTTCCCTCTAGGTAATAGTAAGAAACTCTATGGTGACGACTTCCGGTGGATGTGACGTCACACCGTCCCCGTGTCTATATCGACGTCTGCAGTATTTCGACGCAATTTTGACATTTTCGACTATGACTATTTTACTAATTACTCTGCAGTCCTCAAAAGTGGTTTCTAGGTTCATTGTTTCCTTCTATTTCTAAAACAGCCATTCGTTTTCTCCTATCTTTTTTAGTTCCCGAGTTAACCCGCTGCCAAAGGTGTGACACCCTCTGCTAACGAACGACAGTATGAGCCATTAAAGGCTTTCGCCTTAAAAATACAAACCTTCCGACGGGAGATCTGTGGATATATTGATTGTTGTAGTGAAATGTTACAATATATGGAATAAAAATGCGTTCATAAACTGGTCCCGTGGGAAATACTTTTGTCCAAAATTGCTGGGTATGTAAATGCACAAATGGAGAACCGCACTAAGAATAAAAACCAAATGAAGAACATACCGGGTGTTTCATTTAAGAGGTTCTTCAATTTTTAAAAATAGATTTTTTGAATTAGATGCGCACTTTATTCCGCATTGCATAGACAGCGGTGAAGTGCATCAAAATTCAGCTAAGACGTGATAACCAACAGGCTGCTTAACTAATATGGACTAAACTTTTAAACTATTACTCTTGGTCGCTTTGTTTACTGAGAGGCGTGTAGGCCACCATAAGCAATATCTATATCGGTTTGTAGAATTTAGGAAACGCAATTGCCTTCGGCGTAGTTGCACAACAAATTTTGGCTTCATCGCGCCAAAATACGAGCGCTTTCGAAAGGCTTGCAGGCAAAACAGCCCCTCCAAACAGCCCGCCGAGGGTAACTGCGTTTTCGAAATTCTAAATACTATTATGGAGAATAATTACGATGGACTGCCTGTCAATAAATAAGGAGACTAACAGAAGTAGTAAGGTGGAAAGTTGGGCGAGTTGAATCTTATTCATGATGAAGTTTAGCGCCAAGAACGAGGACAAAGAAGGAGTGAAGACACAACACGAGCGCTCGTGTTGTGTCTTCACTCCTTCTTTGTCCTCGTTTTTGGCGCTAAACTTCATCATGAATAACAGAAGTAGTTGAACAGTTAACTACTCGATATTAGTTAACCAGACTGCTCGTTAGCACGCCTTGGTTGGTTTATTGGGGTTCAACGTCCCAAAGCGACTAAGGCTATGAGAGACGCCGTAGTGAAAGGCTCCGGATAATTTCGACTATCTGGGGTTCTTTAACGTGCACTGACATCGCACAGTACACGGGCCTCTAGAATTTCGCCTCCATCGAAATTCGGCCGCCGCGGCCGCGGGATTGAACCCGCGTCTTTCGGGTCAGCAGCCGAGCGCCGTATAACCACTGAGCCACCGCGGCGGGGCAGTTAGCACGGCTTGGCTGCATTCTGATGCGCTACACCGCTGGCAATGCTATGCCTTAAAAATTACAAAACATCTTAAGCGAAACACCCTTTATATAGGGTACTTTATCTTAAAAGTTATCTCCTTTTGGATTGACGGCTCGTCTCTATACTAGAAGCGTGCAATGTGCATGCTGTCAGTGACATTTGAGCGGTGCAATGAATTTCAGGCGTCCTTATATCGTCCTCAATGACTGCCAATATGTGCTACGCACAACTACAACGGTATCCCAGTTCATGATGCGCACGCCAGATGGAGATAATGCAGGACGTGAATTTTACACAGTGCGCATCAATCCTAAGCTCACAGGAGGTCGAGAGGGGCGCGGCTCGGTGAAATATCTTGCTGCAGCTCGTATACGCTCCACATCAAATTAACGCAACTGAGAAAATGCAGTCACATATAGACCTAGAAGCCAGATGGACGGGTGTACATTTGCCTCAAACTCGTCAAAAGCTGCAGCGTAATTTCTCTTCCTATTGGATGCCCCGCAAACCGTAGTATAAGCACTGAGGCGCACTGCGAAAATTGAATAAATAAATGGAGCGGTGTTGCATTCAATTACTTGCAAGGGACAACGTATACGCCTCACTTTTCGCAAGTGTCTCCCTGCATAGCAGTAGTCGCATATTCGGTCCTGCGTTTCTGTGCACCCCTTGCGTATTATTGTTTAGCGGTAAAAATGTATACGAATCAAGAAGCTTGAGCTTACGTCCGTATGACAGTTTGAAGAGACAAGGACTTAGTGTGCATTACCTCTGTGAAACCAAATTCAGTCACTTTTCAGGCCATCGAGGTATAGAGCTAATGTCATTTCTCTATAGTAGCTACCATTTGTATCGATTCGGATAGAAAACATTCGATGACGTTGCTGACTGCCCATACGAGTAGGTTTAAAACGAGGAAAAAGCACTGATTGTGTTCAGTTGCATACATAGGGTATACATTCGGAACTAATCACTTTGTACAACTGCAGCGTCTTCCGTAACCTTCTAGCCAGCTTGTACCAGCACTGCATATCGGGTTTTCGCTATATTGTAAACTGGTACAAATTTACTGCTCTGCGCATACATATCGCGCAAATGTGCCCATTCTTACCTCTGATTTCATACTTGCCCCCGACGTCTGAGGTGGATTGTCGCCGACCACACTCGAAAAACGAAACTTGCACAGAAGTTTCATCCGACTGGAACTCATTCTTAACGACAGAACTAAACCGTACAGTGTGCTTGTAATTTCTCAGGAGAAGAAAATTTAGTCATGCGGACCGAACGATGCGACGGGACGGTGGTCCATGAGGATGGAGGTCCATTTTCGACTCTGTTAATAAATTTGTGAACACCACAATAGCACGCCACTGACGTTCAGCTCAGTTTGATCAGTTGGAAACTTCTTTTCAGCATGAGGAATCCCGAGTCAGAGCGTTTCGTAAATCGCAAGTCCCTTTTGTAAGTATGGGTAACGTCGCGAAGGTATAAGCACCTCGATTATGAGAGATGCCGCATACAGTAGAAGTCTGGGGATTAATTTCGGCAACCTGTGGGTCTTTGACGTGCCCTGGCATATATATGATATAATATGAGTTTCAGATATGATATGATATGATATGATATGATATGATATGATATGATATGATATGATATGATATGATATGATATGATATGATATGATATGATATGATATGATATGATATGATATGAGTTTCAGATATGAGCAGATATGAGTTTCTGCATATCGCCCTCATTAAACCCTGTCGGTCACGGCCTAGGGATCCGCACCCACGACACCGTGAACAACAACAGCTCCGTACAGTGATAACGGAGGGTGTTGATCTCGCGTGTAATCAGCGGCGCTTACACTCAGTTATCACGCTAAACTTACTTGTCGCTGAAAGCGGGTGCTGAGTGGGAGACGACCGTGTAAAGACGCTCTGGGTGCAGTTCTCAACTGGATTATATCGCCTCTGCGTAGGTCACAATGCCAGGTGAGGGACACAATACAACATGCGATAGTAGCTCAGCGCAATGTAGCATAAAAAACACTTCTTCCGCCCGGTGGACGCATGTGTTTCGTTAGGCTACGCGCCTGCTGTTTGCAGTCCGTACTTCCCTGACCCCGTTCCATGCAGCAATTTATTGCGTTCCACGTAAGTTGGCGGGACTTGTTTGTGACGGGCGACGCATTTGCGACTGCGACTCTGAGCTGATTGCCTGACCTCTTTGTTGTTGTCTGCGCGTGACGTGGGGCTAGCAAGCAGCTGACAGCAATCAAGCGATGGACGGGTTAGTGCAGTTAACGAACGAGTAAGGTCACTGACACTAACGGAAAGGAAGCGTCCCGTTGTAAACAAAGTGCGTAGCACTTTGGCGCACGGCTATAGCTATAGCTGTTTTAACAGGTGGCAGGCAACATCACAGTGACATTTAAGCGAGCCCACAAACACTTCTCTCTAGATTGCGAAAAGCACGTGTCGAAATCAGTTTGGAGCTTCCAGTGGATATCGCCCCGAGATATATGCATTTTTTCGAATGCGCTACAAGCGCGAATAAATCGGAGGCGCATATTTTAGCTTTTTCGTGCAACTCGGAATAAAATTAAATTGGTTCTTGAGGAGTGGAAATGGCGCAGTAATTGTATAACATCTCCGTGGACACACGAACAACTCCGTAAGGGAAGGGAGAAAGGAGGTGGGTGGGAGTGAAAGAAGAAAGAGAGAAATAGGTGCCTCTTATCTCGTTTTCAGCGCCCCAAATGCCAAGGCGACTGTACGTCTTGGACTGCGTGGCTGTAAGGCTGACTGAAATCCTGCGCCGTTGTTATGCGTCCACGTCCTTGACCTAGCAACCATAGCGGTTACAATACCAACTAGCCCGAATTTTCTCGTCAGCAGCTCGTTACTCGCGTTAATGCCCAGTATAAACTAGTTGTTCCATGGCAGGAATGGATTCAAAGGCTCCAGTGTGTCGGTTTATTTCGAAGAATGCACAATATAACATTTTCTAAAAATTTACAATTGCTGTTGTGTCTACTGAGACGTAGCAGAAGTGGGCTACGGAGCGTTTCAATACAGCAAAGTGAATTAACATGGTTAGGAAGTTACCATTTTCTCGCTGGCAGTTCTCAAGCCAGTTTTCTCGATATTCGTACCAAAATTGCGTCGCAACCGATTGACGTACAGCTTTCCGGGTGATGTCATACGATTTGTGGTTGAATATAGCTTACATGTAGTCAAGCTGGAGGCTATCTTGCGACAGGGATTTGAACCGACTACATATGGCCTTCTATTTTATACCTTCCCAGACTTTCGTATCAAATTGTGATGCAGCCGTTCGTCGTACAGTGTGCCGGGGGGGTGTCGTGTGCGCGCGCGCGCGTGTGTGTGTGTGTGTGCGTGTGTGTGTGTGTGTGTGTGTGTGCGTGCGCGTGCGTGCGTGTGCGCGCGTGTATGTGTGTGTGTGTGTGTGTGTGTGTGTGTGTGTGTGTGTGTGTGTGTGTGTGTGTGTGTGTGTGTGTGTGTGTGTGTGTGTGTGTGTGTGTGTGTGTGTGTGTGTGTGTGTGTGTGTGTGTGTGTCCAGGTATTACGTCCACGACATGCAAACTAGGCCAACCTCATCGCCGTGCAGCGAGATGGTCCGAACGTTTGCGGTCTGGTGCGCAACCAATACGCAAACATATGAACTCATAGAAAAGAACTTTAATACATGCACGTACAAAACATTACCCAGGGGCAGTAATGCTCTCCCATTCCCACATGCAATCAGTCCTAAGCGTCCCAGTCGATTTTTTTTTTCGCATGCGATGCCGGGCGTTTTTTTATTTATTTATTTACTTACTACAGATACCTCAGGGGCCCTCGGGTGAGGGCTTTACATGAGGGGTGGGCTTTCTTGAAATTGTCCGGGTTTGTATGAAGGATGGTACTAGTGGGAAGACTGTTCCAGTCACGCGCTGTTTGGATGAAGAAGGAATGAAGATGGGTCACGGTGCAAGCAGGAGGTGGGTAAACGGCCTTGTGGTGGCTTGTGCGGGCTGAAGAACGATGAGCAGGCTGGATAGGACAGTTGTAAGAAAAGTTGCGATACATTCTGTGATACAAGCACAGCCTTGCAACTGTACGTCGTTGCTTGAGGTTAGGTAGGCATGCATCATTTTTGAAGGAAGTAACACTGGTGGAGTATAAGTAGTTTGAGTAGATGAATCGAACTGCGCGATTTTGAGCAAGTTCAATACACTTGGTTAGGTTAAGTTGAGTGGGATCCCAGATGGCAGATGCGTACTCTAATTTTGGCCGAATCAAAGTTTTATAAGCTAGTAATTTAACTGCTGGTGAAGCTAGACGTAAATTACGACGAAGGCAGCCGAGAGTTTCGTGAACATTGTTAATTATCCGCGTTATATGGGTAGACCAGTTAAGGGTACCCGAGATGTCAACAGCAAGATACTTAATGCAATCGCGGGATAAGACACTAGAACCATTCAGAAGATAATTTGGGGTAGGGTAATTTTGTCGTCTGTGGAAGGAAACAAGCGCCGTTTTGTTAGTGTTTAAGATCACCAGCCATCTGCGACGCCACTCCTCCAGTCTTAATAGATCATATTGAAGAACACTATTATCTGCTGCACTATTAATAGGACGGTAAATGACACAATCGTCGGCGAACCCTTAAGAAAAAATCTAATGACTTTCGTTAGAAAGTCTAGTGACTTTTGACATTAGGATCTTATGCCTTTCTCATGACTTTCTGGTGATTTTTCTAATGAATTCCTAATGGTTTTCAAAAACGAATTGGCCACCGTGATTCTAGTGTGTTCTTAATGTATGCTTTTCTGATGATTTTTTCTTGACTCTCTCATATCTTACCTGCCGTTGCAAAACCATATCCAAATATGGGGATCAGTAATGCAAAATAAGAGGAAAAATAAAAGAAGTGAAGCAGAAACAAAAAAAAAACAAAAAAATGACGGCATGCACGATGTTTCCAACCGCCAACCTTAGACACCACATCTTACTATGCTAACCACTACACCACGCCACCAGACGGTAAATAGTTAGCTTACGTGGCGTGATATGTGCAGCCACAGTTGTTTGCTGTTCTTTACATAGCGTGTAAATGTAGCAGCAGCATCTACATGCTCGCAGGGGAAAACAACGTTGTTCAGAAGGACCTTTCAGGCCTGTTTTGAGTGCCAACGTATTCCGAGCCTTGACATACAGCGCATTGGCCGTATCAAAACTCTTGGGAGACTACAAGTCTCAGAACAACAGCTGTCCGTTTTACTGTCTTAGTGCTCCTAATCCTTGGTACAGACCATAGCGTTGTTCAAAACTGCACTCCGGGGCATACATTACTGGAATAATGAGCTAGGTAGCTTCAAAACCTGCGAGCATAGTAGCGACACACATCTTTCTAATGCAGCCAAACGTTTGAATAATGTAAATACACAGGATGAGGTGACTGAAGATCGAGAGACTGCGCTGTCTTCTTTTTTATCATGTACACTGGTACATCGCATGCTTGTCACTTGGGTTTTTTTCTTGTTGCGTTCCTTTGTGCACTGTTCGGAGTTATATTGAAAACAGCGCGCGCTTACGCTTGCAACGTGACGCACTATATGGAGCCTGCGACTGAGCGAGCCTTTGATATTACGTTGTTCGTTGCTGTATCAGTGTCTTCGAGCACTTTGCACTTTGCAGACAAAAAAAGTTCATCCTTTCACTCTTGCTGGTAGTAAGTTTTTTGGTCACTCATATTAACGCCACCGCGCGATACGTTCATCGCATGGAATAACGATCAGAGGTAACGACCACTAATCTGGACACTAAAGAACAAAAAAAAAACGTATTTTCCGTGTAATGGTTCAATAGCTGTCGACAAGCATATTTTTTTTTTCAAGAAGACCTTCACTGGCCAGTAAACAACCTCTGTCTTTCCAGGCTGCCGACACTGTCATAAAAGCGTAAATTATAGCCCCCCCCCCCCCCCCCCCCCCCAGTTTCTCCGGCGCTTGCTGCAATTATTTTATGCATTCCCTTGTGCGTGCCACAAAGGCAATGGCATGAGAGAAATTCGTGTGAAATAACATCTGAACATGAATACCTGACTTTGTGGTGACTTTCTAATGTGTCACAAGGAATGCATGAACATGACGCCAGAAACTCAAGGCTCATTATTGTAAGGGAATAACCGGATGTTTGATTAAATATGATTAGGCAGGTCATTGATGTAAATTTTAAAAAAAGGAGAGGGCCAAGAACTGTACCTTGCGGCACACCAGAGAGTACGTTAGAGAGTGAAGAAGATTTGTTGTTGGCTTCAACAAATTGCTGACGGACGTTGCCAATGCAATGATGAGGCAAAAAGTGGGTCAGGGACGTGAGTGGCTAGATCTTGAATTTGTTTTCCCGTTCCACAAGAGGCCGAAAATTAGAAGCCACGCTCGCGCATCGCGAAATGTGGTCTTGCAAGCACGCTGAGCGCTCCAGCAAAAAAGTCCCGGCGACGCGGCTGCTGCACTGCGATTCCATGTGCTACACCTTGTCACGCTTTCATTGGTGATGAAACTAGCAAATGCATCAGCAAGACATTAAAGTTCGGAGCTTCCGTTGGGTGCTTCCTCAAGAGTGTCTTCTTGGAAAAGTATCGATATGCATCCTGTCTGTCGGTGATGATGATCGCGTGGTTTGCGAGAGAAGCCTATAGAGAAATGCACACTTATAAGCATCATCGCATACTGTCGGTGCATCTCGCCGTGATCGTCTTTGCACGACGCATAGTGAGCTGGAATTGCATGATGCACCAATGTTATGAGTCGTTTCAGATGAGTTGGATTCGCTTTCAATGTCCCTCGGCAAATTCCATTTTTGAGCGAATGAAGTATGTTTAATCGGGAGCATCGGCATCGGTATAATCGGCAGCAAGTTCGATTTGGATGTTGTCGTAACGTAGGTCGGCTCCTTAGAGCAGGCTCTCTTCTTCATGCTCGCCAGGCTCCGCTCCCATGCATGTAACCTTCGGGCTGCAAGTACAATCTAAACACGAAAAGAGCCCCATCTCTCTAACTAGTATTCCCTGCAAAATCATGGAACACGTCATCTATACCCACATCATGACATTCCTTGATTCGAATAACTTTTTCCATCCTGCTCAGCACGGGTTTCGCCGGGGTTACTCCTGCGAGACCCAACTTCCCACATTCATTCATGATCTGCATGCTAACCTTGGTTTGGTTTGGTTTATGGTGTTTAACGTCCCAAAGCGACTTAGGCTATGAGAGACGCCGTAGTGAAGGGCTCCGGAAATTGATTCTATTCTACAAACTGATATCATTTTTCTAGATTTTGCCAAAGCCTTTGATAAAGTACCCCATAAACGCCTGCTGATAAAACTTTCTCGATTAAATTTGCACCCCCATATTTTGAAGTGGATTGAAGAATTTTTGACTAATCGTTCGCAGTTTGTCTCTGTTAACAATAAGAACTCTAACTCACTCTTAGTAACGTCGGGCGTCCCACAGGGATCTGTGCTTGGCCCACTACTGTTTCTTATATACATTAATGATCTGCCTTCAAATGTAACATCTAACATACGCATGTTCGCTGACGACTGTGTACTTTATCGTGCTATTCTCACCACCGCTGACCAATCTTCTCTTCAAAATGATCTCAATGCCGTTCAGGAGTGGTGTAATAAATGGCTAATGGAACTTAACCCACGCAAGTGTAATCTTTTGTTCATTAGCCGTCGCCGTAATCCTTTAACCTTCTCTTACGTAATATCTGAAGTTCCCGTACAACTAGTTCAGTCATACAAGTATCTAGGCATAACTATTTCTAGCGATCTTTCTTGGAGCCTGCATGTTACTAATGTAATATCGTCAGCAAACAAGACATTAGGTTTCCTAAAGCGCCATCTTCATCATGCTCCCCATCATGTCAAGTTATTAGCTTACAAGTCATTAGTCAGGTCCAAACTAGAATTTGCGTCACCCATCTGGAATCCTCATCAAGCATATCTCATCAATGCCCTCGAATCTGTTCAGAATCGCGCTGCTCGTTTCATTCATTCATCCTACTCTTATGACATCAGTGTTTCGTCCTTAAAAACAGCATCCGGATTATCACCCTTATCGCTCCGTCGTCGCATTGCCAGCATGTCTTTATTTCACAAATTCTTCCACAGCCCTATGCACATCGCACCTTATATTCTTCCACCCGCACGCATATCTCACCGCACCAGCCATCACCTACAAGTTGCCCGTCCACGATCACCCACCGTCACTTTTTCTAATTCCTTCTTTCCTCGTGCAGCCGCAGACTGGAAAGGCCTTCCAAACAACGTTGCCATCATCACTTGCCCAAGTCTTTTCACTGATAATGTAGAAACTTTCCTGTCATTGTGAATTTGTGCTTTTATTCTTGTCACCCCTTATGTAACACCCCTTTTAAGGGGCCTTTAAGGTAATAAAATGAAATGAAAACGAAATGAGTAAAAAGGGAATAGGCCCTCCAGTGCACACCCTTTACGGGCAAGGATACGCTGCCCAAGCCCTGGCGTAGATTTACGTCACTAAAAGAATGGGATATTTACGGTTGGCAACGGAAACAAATTTCAGCTTAAAAAGTTACAAAGTTCAAGCATTACGAAGATTTTAACTGAGGTTTCAGCATCCTGTATTGGCTAATCTCAAGACCTGTACCGCGTTTAAAGCATCCTCTCATTGCTAACTGCATCGGCTTATTAAGCATTGCGTATGTATTTGGTGACGAAATCTGCTCTGGAACTTGGGCAGCATACCTTGGCCATTAAAGGAAGTGCGCTAAAGGTCAGATTACTCCATTTTTACTCCCGTAAAGGCGTATTCTTAGTTAGAGGGTACAGATGGTAGTCATAGAAAATGGAAGGTACAGCACCTTTTACCAGCCGTCGCATTTTCGTGTCAATAAAATGTTTCAAGTGTTAACTGCACACCTTACCGTAGTCCCACGTATCGTTCGCTGTCCAACCACTTAGTCGAATCGCCGCAAGCCATTTTTTTCACAAGTCAAAGTCGGACGGCACTTCGTGGAAGGATACAGCCTTGGCAGTTGCACAAACGAACGCAAGAACAAGGGATATTTTAACGCACCTCAGCCATACGTTAGCACGAAAGGACACGCCGGTCACGCCAAACAAAGGCCCCGAAAACAATTGCAGCGGTTGCAACGAACATCTACCTGACGAAGTGCTTTTAATAAAGCGTGCCTGCAAGAAATAATCGAGACTGTTTGCGCGGCGCACCGATGCGGCCGGCAAGCGCTGAGGCGCGATTGTGTTCTAAGGGCGAATTTCCGGGCACTGAAAGAATATGGGAGGCACTGTCTAGGTGGACTGGTGAGTTGTGGAAGCAGATATGGAGAGTGGGAATGGAGAGATAAGTGTTGTTGCTATAGCCACTTGGGCGCCTTGTGAGAGGGCTAATGGACTGATAAATTTATTTATTTATTTATTTATTTATTACCTCAAAGGCCCCGGTTGTGGGGCATTACATGAGGGATGGGCGGATTACATGCAGATTATATAAAGATTACAGAGTACATAAAGATCAGGATACATAAAGATTACAGGATACATAAAGATTGCAGGATACATAAAGATAGCTGATTACATAAGGATGGCCTCAATCTTTTTTTTGAAGTCGATGCAGTTGACGATGAGTACGGCTTCCGGCGGCAGATCGTTCCAGTCCCGAGATGATATGACAAAAAAAGAACGGAAATGAGATGTTGTTCTTGCAGCGGGTGGGTATACGGTCTTGATGTGGTTGTTGCGGCTAGAAGGACGATGAGCTGTTGATATGATAGATGATCCTAAAGGTGAATGATTTTTTTAATAAGGAGAAAAAAAAAAGGGGTTGGGGGGGGGGGGGGGGGGGAGGGGACAAGAGTCATTGCGCACCTTCGTAAGACATGATTAAAGCGCTCAGTTTTCAAAAGTCATGGTCATTATCATCAGCATGACTACGCCCCCTGCAGGGCAAAGGCGTCTCCCATGTCCCTCCAATTAACGCTGTCAGCTGCGGCCATCGTATCCACGAAAACTTCTTAATCTCATCCGCCCACCTAACCACCTAACTTTCTGCCGACCCCTGCTAAGCTTGCCTTTTCTTGGAATCCACTCCGTTACCCTTAAGGACCAGCGGTTACCTTGCCGTCGCAGTTACAAGCCCTTCCCAAGCCCATTTCTCCCTCTTGATTTCGGCTATAGGATGTCATTAACCCACGTTTGTTCCCTCACCCACTCTGCCCGCATCCGATCACTTAACGTTACACCTGTCATTCTTCTTTCCATAGCTCGCTGCTACGCTCAAATGTTTTCAAATGCACGCTCTGTCAACCGTCTTAAATCACCGCTCGCGGGCAGGACCCGATACGTATGTTGCACAGAAACCCGCAAAAAGTGGTGCCTCTCTGTATAAGCGCGCGTTTCCGCGTCACTCGCCGTGTAAACACTCAGAAGAAGCCATCTCTTTGCAATATACAGGCAGCCATCGTGTTTGCCCGGTTTCATGGTCCCGGAGACCCAACTTGTTTCTTGCACTCGGCGAACGCCTAGCTGACCTTCCCCGAGCAGCTACGGCAGCGGCTGTGGATGGAGTCTGAGCACACAAAAGAAGTACGGCACAGCCGCGCTCCCGAAAGGTCACGACGAAAACAGGTGCGAGCGGACGCGAGCCGCTTTCCCTCCGATACGGAGGGGCGTATCCTTGAAAACGGTGCCCCGACGAATACGCGGACACCGATGGCAGCTGACTGCAGCTGCGCGCACATTGCGACTCGCAGAGAAACGTGCTACCCGCGTTGGACGTGTGCAAACAGAGGCACGTGATACACCAGAGACGCACGGGGTCTCCTGCGCAGTACATATACGTATGTTGCACTTTGCTTCTTGGCTACGGCGCAGTCTATATAGTAGGTCCTGTAGGTTCCTATATTTTGCAATAAGGGAGTAATTACTCATTGACGTCCACCCAAGCGCAGCAATACGGCTACAAAGGACAGCTAAACAGCTTTCTCAGAAACTTCGAAGTTAAAGAAAAATTCGACCTGGTCCGGGGTTCGAACCCGGGACAACCGCTTCACCGCAGCAGTCGCTGACTTCAGGGTGCCCGCCTTAATTTGTTCCGTTGTCTTCTTTAAAGGGTAACTCCAAGTTTTTCCTTTTCTTTTTTGACATCTGCACATTTTGCTGGGGCCGAGGTATATATTCTGGGGCCAGATTTCGCCGCCGAGCGGCATTTTATTCAAAAGCGCAAATGAATTTTAAATATCCCGGTTTTGTGTCCTCAGCCGGGACGATTTTTACGGGCAACCTTGGGTGCATGGCGTCACAAGCTGCAAGTCCATATCGAGCAACATCAGTGCATGTCCATGTAAAACATCAGTGCCCCTAGCGGTCCTTCCGCGAACCAATATGGGAGGAAGGAAAGGGAGGAGGAAAGGAGACGGAGCACGTCTCAACGCAGTCGCGAGGAGGAGAGGCGTCATGTTGTTGCCCAGGTGGATGAGCAGCAGTGACTGCAGTGTCATTACCGTCCTTCTCCCGCATGACAACAGACAGCAAGTTCTCGATAGCTCCGCTCCCGGGCTCCTATGCCGAATACTACGAAGCCATTCATAACAGAGCAACTTTTTCATGCATCTCTTACTGTAATAAATAACCTCGACGATGGAGTAAACACGCGCCGCACGAAGCACATTGTAAAAAAAAAAAAATAAAAGAAATGGCCGTAGTCTAAGCAAACGCAGTAGCCCGTAATTCAACGATACAGGATTTCTGCCCTCCAGATAAAAGCATGCCGTAGAATTCATCGAGCCTCGTTATTTTACTTTAGAAGGCTTCTCTCGCAAAACGAAAGCAAACCTGTGGAGCCTATGCAGCACCGTTTCCTTGTTTTCCAACGTGAATACCGTAAACTCAATAGCGAGTTGCAGAATCTACACGGTCTGCTTGTTTATATCTACAGCTATTGTAGCATGAAATCTGAAACCACCTGTTCCACCTACGCTGTTCTCTTGGCTTATACTTTAGTATAGTTCTGTGCTGCAAAACATACTGCGCTCTGCTGAGATACGTTTTATTGTTCAATGTTACAAATTTCATTCAGAATAATTTACAAAGACCTGCAAAGAGCATCCTGCTGCAATTACTCTTTGCAGACAGTTGAATACCGGGAGAAAGAATTCTGAAAATAGAACGTGATGGTTAAGCTTGCATTGTAAAACATGTAGCATGAATACGGTTCGCATGGAGACGATAAAGTGCACATGTTGAACAGTGGCACATGCATTTATTAAAGCTCGCCTCGAAAACAACTCTGCACCAAGCATTCATCGCTACATAAAAAAAAAAGGTCCAATGTAGTAGCTGCTTTGTTGACTTGTTCAGGAATCTGTGAAGCAAATATAGAATAGATAACAGCACCATACTCTTTAACCTTTCTGTATCCTGTGCAGCAGTCATTTATTACTAACCCTGGTGCATTATATTGGTTCTGAAGCTTCATATTACAAGATGTTGGTAGTTAGGATAAAACGAATTATAACCGCTGCGTGCATACTTCAGTTATGGATGGGTGCAGCGAGCATCATTATAATTTTTTTTTTGTTTTTGGTCCATTCCAACTGCTGCATGAAAACAAGTCACTCCTCCCTTCCTAGTACAGCAGGAACTGCCCTGTAAGAAAATAAGATAAAAGAATTTCCTGCGCTTAAATTACAAGAGGACATAAGACGAACACATTGCGGGAAGCTAATGTATGCAGTTTTGATACCTCGCATGAACATACAAATAAGAGTATTCAAACAAACAAGAATAGACAAAACAAAGGCAACAGAACAACCCAATTCATAAAACAATACTAAACCACTGCCCCTAGCATCGGCACTAAGAATCTTTTTACTCTAAGTTGAAGAAGAAGAGTTCCGAGGCAGAAATGCGAAGGACATACTAACAGATATCGCGTGCTCTGCGTGGGTCTCCCTGGTTGTTCCATTATTCCTCGTTCGTTCACTTTATTCGTTAATAATTTTACAATATTTTCACTTGCAGCTGTAGTCCAGACACTGAATGCCCAAGCAGCCTGGGACTATTTTGCTCGAGCGTTCCAAGACCGGCCATCCCACAACTGTCTCTCTCAGACACTTTTTCATTATTGCACGTGCATGCTGAAGCATACGACATTTCGCTGTACGTGCAGAGATGTATTGACTTTCTCCATACTACGGGCAACTTATTTATACTTATGTGCGATAGACTTCCAAAGCAGTTCGTGCCCTGGTAGAATTGCTGCAATGCTTTTGATTCGGTAAGCGGTTGAGCATACCTGAATTGAATGCATTCACGCAAAGTAAACTTGCTGTTCAGATATCTTAGTACATGTTTTGAATACGGTACGTTTATTTACGGTACTGTATATGGTGGGGTACTTGATATGTAAAAATATGTAAGTAATATGAGATACGTAAAATATGTAAAAATATGATATCTAAGTGATGCACGTGTACTGCGTACCAGTAGATGAGGTCGCTTCACGGCGTAAAGAACGAAATGAGAGAGAAGAGGCAAGGATTCAGATGGCAGATTGAGTTAAGGATCGTCCTGAAAGCAGATGCCAGCTCTGAAACGTACTAGCTGACATACCGCACAAAGTGACATCCAGTGAGTTCACAGCTGTTGAGATCTGAAGGACACAGCATGCGTACAATAGATGCCGCGACTCATCAGAGGCGGATGGCTAAACAATTTTATTGACTCGAGGGAGGGGGGGGGGGGGGGGGGGAGGAAGTAGGACGACGAGGGGCCCTGGAGCTGCTCTAGATGGACAAGCACTTTTGTGCTTCGGTTACCCCTCGGGCCAAGCCCACTGTCCGAAGCAGAAGCTCCAGGTGCAAGCTACGCAGAGCAGCCTCAGATCGCTGCTGATGTTCGAACTCTGGCCAGGAGGCTTGGGTTTGTTCGGGCAAAGATGATGAAATGAACGTTGGCGCCACGACAACGACGCAAGAAAATGACAGCACAAGCGCGCTCCCCGTCGACGCATTCATTTCATTATGCACCAACTCACCCTACACGCAGTTATTATGCAGAAAGATGACTCATGCGTGCCGTGTTTCAAAACCGACATATTTCCTTTCAGTGAGTATAAAGGGGCGTTCTAGCTGCGCTTTCCAGAAGTGATTAATCTGAACAAAGCAGCGCAGTCACACTGTCGCCCCGCGCAGTTTGCTCAGCCAGCAGAGTGTAATTCGTACGCCACGCGCGCTCGCTCTGGTTAGGGTCTGTCGTGAAGCTTGAACCGTCGCCTGCTGTGACCTACTGCACGGGGCAGCGCGCGGGCCCCTCGCTCTCCTCTCGTAGGCCCCGTATATACTGTCGGCTCTTGTGTCTCCAGTGCCCAAAGAAAGGATGCGCCTTACTGCGACAGTAGCCATAGATGATGGTATATGGTACACGGGGTTTAACGTCCAAAAGCGGCCCGGGCTAAAGAGACGCCGTAGTGAAGGGCTCCGGAAATTTCGACCGCCTGGGGTTCTTTAACGTGCACTGACATCGCACAGTACACGGGCCTCTAGAACTTCGCCTCCATCGAAATTCGACTGCCGCGGCCGGGATCGAACCCGCGTCTTTAGTAGCTAGATGAGGAACGAACTGTATCTGGGATGAGCGGCGTAGCGCCGTAATACGTCGTAACTCAGTACTACCGGCGTTAGCCTGCAACGTGCAGAGAGTGTTACCTGGGGGCCCAAAAAGTGTTTAGCAGGCTCACAGTGAACTATAGTAGGATACAACTCAAGAAAGAAGCGGTTTTTCCCCGTCATGGGAACCCCCTCCAGCCAATGGCGTCGGCCGATTCTCATGTAACTACTAGCGTGACAATGCAAGGAGCGGCGTGGCAATGCAGGGAGGGGCTATTATGCCCGACTATGGAGGAAGGGGAAAATCCCCTTTCATCTGCCACTGTCTGCATTGTCGCGCTAGCAGGTTCATGAGAATCGGCCGACGCCATTGGCTAGAAGTAGGTCATTTGACGGGGAAAAGCCATAGAGTTTCTTACTATTACCTAGAGGGAAAGCTGGCAGCCTGTCTATGGGAGTTTGCATGGAGACCCCTCGAGGCCGCTTCAGCCACCATGGGCGCTCAAAACATCATGGGGCGGTGAGCTACTTGTTGCGGAACTTCAACTTTTGGCCAAAAATAATGCAAGAATAAGCGGTATTCGATAATCAAGAATGTCCTAACATTCAATATTCTGTCTGTAAATTGCAACAAACGAGCAGAAAAGCATTTAAGTGCAAAGTTCGCCCAAAATAAGGCATGGCTAGCTCTCCTATTGGCCATGTGATGAACACTACAAGAACTAATATTTCGCAATTCACAGGCGCACTTTTAAAAGTAAATATGTTTTCAAAAAAAATGTTGTTGCTTAAACACTATAAGAGGTTTTTAATGACATTTCATAAAAGGAAAACCTTTTATTGGCGTCGTGTGTCGTCGCGTTTTCACTACTATGGGTTTTGCACACTGCGTTCGCGCGAAAGTCGTCTGCGCACACACGAACAGCGTTTTCGGGATGACACGTCTTAGTAGTGCCACTCCGTGTTCCCCAAAAAATACGACTGTGCCGCAACAAGTAGCGCACCGCCCCATGATGCTTTGGGCGTCCATGGTGGCTGAAGTGCAGCGCCGCCAGCTTTCCCTCTAGGTAATAGTAAGAAACTCTATGGGAAAAGCTGCTTCGTTCTTGAGTTGTATCCGACTATATATTCGAGGTGCGTGGATGGATTGTGGCACGGTTACCACAGGGGCGGATTTATGGGGCACTCTTGGAGGGGGCGGAAAGAGGGGGAAGGGCGGTTCCATTCGAGCCATGTATTTCATAGACTTTTTCCGGCAAGAAATGGAGTTCAGCCTGGTTTGCCTATAAAATTCCTTGCTTGGAGGGAGGACCACCCCCTCCGTTAGTAGTAGTAGTGGCGGTTTATTATAGCAAAAAAAAATATACAAAAACGAAGGAAACGATGCTGCCAGCCGCTGCAATTGCTATCTGATAACTTAAACATCCAAGCTGCATGCGGCCAGGGGAAATAAAGGGACAGGCAGAGGATAGCAAGGAGAAGTACAGAGGGGAGCGATAGCGAGAAAGGACGGAGGGGGGGGGGGGGGGGGGGGCTTTATACATTATTGACAATATTTAAAGAAATATAACAGAGCTAAACAAGTTTGCGTGGAGTGTCCTGGCATTGTCCGAATCAAAACCGCGCGCGTGCGACCGCTGCACATATTTACAGCATAGAAACACTGTATATACTCCTCCTCATAAATCCGGCCCTATAGGCTACCGATATGCTACTTTTCACAGGGAGAGCACAGAGGCTGATAGCTTTTAAAGCGACATCTGTTAAGGTCCCTTTTACCCATTTATGCAGCGACGGTGTCGTTGGTACAACACATTTGGTGCAGAGCGTCACACTGATTGGTCGGAATGGAGTGATGTCACGCATGACGTCATGACAATGCAGCACGTTGATTGGTCAGAGTAAAGTGACGTCAAGCACGATTTCATGACAATGGCCCACGCTGACCGACTGACCAGAATGGAAATCACTGACTAGTCCCGACACCGGGACATCCCTCGTGACGTCATGAGGCATTCAATGGAGCTTGCCTGGGCAGAGTGGGTGAGGGAACAAACGCGGATTAATGACATCCTAGTCGAAATCAAAAGGAAAGGAAAGTCGAAAAGTTTTTTCAATGTCTTACACCTAACCACTTGGTGATTACGTCTCGCCTAAGGTGAAGGCCGGAAATGCAGAAATGTTTTTATTTTTTACTTTTCTGTGTGAAATGAATGTTTTTAAAGTGACTATTTATTAACACTACTTCTGTAGAAAATGAAAAAAAAAACATTACGCTGCAAGAAATATGATTGTGCAGATGAAGATGAACTTTGTATTTTTTTATAATCAAACGGAAACATGTTACTCCTCAAGTGTCACGCCCCACCACTGTAACGGCTCCACGGCCAACAGTATTTGCTAATAAAAATAAAATAATAAATAAATGGGCTTGGGCAGGGCATGCAATGCGAAGGCGAGATAACAGCTGGTCCTTAAGCGTAAAGGAGTGGATTCCAAGAGAAGGCAAGCGTAGCAGGGGGCACCAGAAAGTTAGGTGGGAGGATGGGATTAAGACAGCCTTAATTGGCGAGACATGGGGGAGGCCTTTGCCCTGCGACTGACATCGGCATTTTGCACAAAATTGACTAGCAAGCGTCAAGTAAATTTCTGAAATGCCCCTACAGCTATAAATCGAGTCATTTTGTTGGCGCAGTTCTCAATCCCCTTACGGCGACGTAGCCTTTGCTGCCAGGGATCAATCCCGGCCGCGGTCGCCGCGTCTCAATAGAAGCGAAACGCAAACGGCGCCCGCGCGCTATGGCGCGGTGTCAGCATATGTTATAAAACCCCCGGTGGTGTAAATTAAACCTCCACGACGGCGTTCCTGATAGCCCGTGTTAAACCCCGAAATTCCATTAAATTAAATTATTTATCTAACGCAAACCACATATATATGAAATGATAACTCTTACAACGGAGAGCTGAATATTGCAATATACCTCAGCCTTCGTGATGGCTCAGTCATTCCTGTACGGGATGAAGAGGTGCCTCTTGCTCTCGGCAACAGCGAATGGTACGTGCTAACCATCGAAAGCCTCATTGCGCGGGCATGCATGAACCTTGCTGATCGAGTGCCTCCGTCTTGGAAGCGACCCTTTGTGACTACCTGTCGTGAGGGAAACTAACCTTTTTCTTAGCTGTTGACGGACACGGGACCTTACGTTAAGGAACACAGGGCTAAAGGAATGAAACAGAGCTAGAGAACGGACACACACGAGCGCTGTCCTCCTCTGTCCCGTTTCTTCAGCGCTGTGTTCTTTCATAATGTTCAGTCACCAACTCGCACAACAAAGGTTGCTTAATGCAGGACCTTACATAATTTAAGAGCGAGAGCTCATCTCCTCGGTATACAACTTCCGATTTCGATGTGGACGAGAAAATGACCTTCAATGCCTCACAAGGTCAAACCGAACTTAACTGTGCGGTGGTGTGGCCCAAGCTATGGTGGTATAACCACGTGGTCATATATAACCATTGCGTACCTGACCTTGACCTTTGACCCTGACATTTGGTTTGAGACAATGGAGACTATGCTTAACACAGCTTTCGCTTGGATAAATCGGGAGAAAGCAAAACCGGAAGAAACGACTTATATAGTCGGATACTGCTGAAGAACGCAACGGCAGGCGCCATTTAAAGGAGGTATTTCAGCGAATGGTGCCGACCGATTTCCATGAGGCCGTGATTAGTCCGATGAGCCGTGAATGTTCCCCTTCCATCGCCCCCCCCCCCCTTTCTGTGATTATGCTAAAAAAAATTGTGGTTTTTGAGGAAAGGAACAGTAACTGTCTCATTAGTCTGTGGATACCTCAACCACGCCTTTAGGGAAGAAAGGGAAGTGGGAGTGAAAGAAGATAAATTTAGGAATGCCGTAGTGGAGGGCTCCGGAATAATTTCGAGCATCTGGGGATCTTTAACCTGCACTGACATCGCACAGTTTACGGGCGCCTTTTGCGTTTCGCCCCCATCGAAACGCGGCCGCCGCGGTTGAGTTCGAACCTGGGTACTAGATCTAAAGGGATCATTCAAGGGGGAGAAGGCAGAATGTGTTAAAGTCAGACACTACTCGGGGGCGGTTGGCTTGTGAGCGCTGCCTGTATGACGTCATGCTCCTCAGGTCAAACTGCTGGGCAAACCTAACTCACCGGTCACTCGCACTGCACGGACTGTCTGCCGTTTGCAAGTACTGTATCCGTGAGGCCCGGAAAGTTTCCTGCAGCCGAGACAGAAGCAAGCTCTGCCCCGCGCGTCCGCAGACTGCGTGCTTGCCTCACATAGCTCGCCGAAGCCCCGCAGGCTTTCAACGGCGCCCGTCTGCACTTCCCCTGCTTCTTTTCATCTTCTTCCGCTCATTTCTTTCTTTCGTTCTTTCCGTATTCACGGAAACTCTGCGAGCCCGACTCACACAGTCGGACGCTGAGCGGCTTAGCGTCGCGAACGACGCCCCGATCCCAGCCGTTCTGGACGCCGCCTACATACACGCTGAATAGAACGCGTGCGCATATGTATACCGTGTCGGTAATTACAGCGAGGGCGCGCGCATACCACGGCGGCAACTATACCTATGCACTTACGTACATACCGTTGGCCGTGAATAAATCTCGCGCCCAAAGAAAGAAGTGGGACGGACACGTGCCTGGCGCTACTCGGCCTAAGAGAGAAAGAAGGTGAGAGAGAAAGAAACGCGGCTTTCTGTTCTGCACAGTGTGCAAGCGTGGAGGCGATAAACGTTGGGAAGAGAGAGAACACGCGCGCAATGGGCCAGAAAAGCACAAAAGGTGCCGCCGCCGGTGCGCGCGAGTCTTTAAGAGTTCATCTGGAGCAGCAGCGGCATACAGCCAGCGCCGTTAAGTGGTGACGCCGCTTATCCACAAGCGCGGAAAGGGGGGGGGGGGGGGGGGGGGGGGAGACGGCGGCGCGTGCCTTCTTCCTTACGTCACCCGAATGACCGCCATTGTTGTCGAGCTGAGTGAGTGAGACAGGCGCATGGTATGGTATGTTATAAACCGTCCGGTATGCGTATGCGTGTGAGTAAAGGGGTCAAGTATGCGGCGGCGACTGCGTTTCTTTGCTGCGGCGGTATGACGATTTATCGACGCCCGACCTCCACCTGCACGACGGTGATCAGCGTGCGGCGACTTGGGGTCCCTACACTGTACGAATGCGCGTTGCTTACGCGCGCGACGATGTATGGCCCCTCGGCGGGTGACGTCATCAGGTCGCCCGCATAGCGCCGACTGCAAAGCCACGAGGCCACAGCTCGGCACGGAGCAATAATATAAGGCGCGTCACATCCTGTTTGTCCGATCAAGCAGCGCTGGAGGTTGACGTTGGTTTGTAAAGAGACAAAAAATACCTTACACACTGCTGTGTATGCTGGTGCGAGCGCTTTCCTCTATGTATAGACATGTATACATGCCATGTATGTATACCATGTTTACAGCGTGCAGCGTTTGGAACGGGTCTACTTGATGCCAACCTCTGTGTGCGGTCCGGAGAACGCCATCTCGCGCCCTGTGCCAGCACACTTGTTTTTGTAGGACGCAAGCATTGAAATAGAGCCTGCACGTTCACGTAGTCCTATACTGACAAAGCTCGAAAGCACACTTTTGTCTTTTGTACGGGACCAGACAATGCAGGCGGTGTTGCCCGGGGTTGCCTCCGCTTTGGCTGGAGCTGTATCAGTAATCACGAGCGCGATGATGTGTGTCGAGCTATGCAACGAACCAAGACGCCTTTGAGAATGCTCCCACAGCCTGCATTGTTCTGGCGTGAGCCAGTCTTCTTATTTCCAAGTGGTACGAATAGGGCATGGCTCTCTTATTTATGAACGCGAAATTCCTCATTTATAACTGTTTTCAAGAAAGAAAGAAAGAAACAAGGAAATGAAGAAAGAAAGAAAGAAAGAAAGAGAGAAAGAAGGAAAGAAAGAAAGAAACTCAGCAAGTAAGCAAACGAAGAAAGAAAGAAAGAAAGAAAGAAAGAAAGAAAGAAAGAAAGAAAGAAAGAAAGAAAGAAAGAAAGGAAGAAAGAAAGAAAGAAACTCAGCAAGTAAGCAAACGAAGAAAGAGAAAAATGTCTGCCACGCTTCGGTCTACACGCGAAGAAAGCAGCAGGAGTCGTTCTCGTGTGGTTGCAGTGATAACCGCCTCTGCGGGCGGGCGTCGTTGGCGGATTGGTCATACATAAACGATTCGGTACTGAGGTAGTATACAGCGGTGGTTCGCTCGTTTAGTAACCAGGAATAACCCACTCTACGAGTGGTATAGGTAGCTTAACTTCGCGCAAACGGCCATACAGTCTGACCTCTGGAATGCGTGCCGAAACGATACATTATGAATGACGCCCACTGCGCACCGGCGAATGCTTGCCATGCGAGCACATAATCACTGGGCTCGCGACGGGCTTGTCTATACCACTCTGATTGTCTTGCATATACAGACGTGGGCACTCGTAGCAAAACAAATACTCTTTCTCCGTGGTTATACAAATGAAGCCCCTGATGTATGAATAAGTCGACCCCTGGCCTGAATGCGAGACGTGCGTGGGAGAGTGCTCCCTTCTGCCGGCTCGTTCACTCGGACTACACGTTACTATGCGACAAAGAATCCGCCGTCCGCTCGTCACTCCGAGCAGTGCAGCCAGAATGTGTTTTCCCCTCACAACATCGTGTTTTAGAATAGGGGGACTCCATTGGTAAGGGGAATAGCTGCACGCCACTGCGCATGCGCTGAACAATAGCGTTTCTCAGGTTATTGCGCCACCCCGCCATACCCTTAACCTGTAGGGTACCAGCCATTCTAAAACTCGCTCATGTTGCTGCATTTAAGACTGTTGACGTTGTGCTCTGGCAGAGGCTAAATACATAGCCTTGGTTTCATGGGCACCGTTAGGTTTGAGCGCAGGAACTAGCACATCTATCACGCGTTAACTAATTAAAGGGCTCGAGCATACTAAAACTGTTTTAACTAGTTGTTCGTCCAATTAATGCAGCGTTTGCAGACCTGCTTGGCGAAAGTCACCGCGAAACAGTTTAAAGAACATTTCACAGTAACATACGCCTGTGGCGATGAAAAGCTGCGTGCTGGCACATATCGAAACTTCTTGACGGTGATATATGTACGCTAATGTACGCACGGCACTTGCGCGGAGAAGCCTAGCTTTAATCCCTTGGCTCGATCAGCTTTCAGCTGCAAAATGAAAGAGTGGTGAGAGTGTAGGTTGGGGAAAGGGTGAGACTTTAAGGGAGAGAGAGTGCAAGATGAGAACTGATGACGGCATCGACAACTAATGGGCTGCACCCACGAAGTACAAAACACCGGATGGTGACATTGCACCAAAAGTTCATTTTTTTCGCACATCCCATGCACTAACGCAGCACTGGGGCAGATCCAGTCGCATAGTGACAACATCATAATACCTATAATTATGCCATGCCTAACACGCTTCTACACTCGCATGCAACTCAAGAACTAAGCGGCTTTTCCACGTCAACGAAACCCCTTCCAGCCAATGGCGTCGGCCGGTTTTCGTGACCCTTGTTGCGTGACAATACAGGTAGTGGCAGATGAAAGGGGATCGCCCCCTCTTTCCATGGTCGGGCGTAGTCCCATTCCTGCATTGTCGCGTCACTCCCTTCATTGTCGCGCTAGGAGAGTGATGACAATCGGCCGACGCCATTGGCTGGAAATAATTCCTTCGACAGGCAAAAGCAGCTTCCTTCTTGAGTTGTATCTGACTATAACAACATTCATTTCCTCTTGCTGACGTCACTTGGGTTTCCGAGTAATAACACCTGTCAGCGCGACGAGATATAATGCCAGAAACCTAAGTGTGTGCTTCCTGCATCCCCACACCAACGTTACGAGTATGAGAGTGAGGGCGCCCCCCCCCCCCTCCCCCTCACTTCTGTTACCTCGATGGCCAGCACCGCTGGGGAGCTGCAATCAAGGCCCCCTATTCTGCTAAGTTATCGGAGGGATTGTGCATCTTCCTCACCGCCGTCCGAATAGCTCTATCGCCACAATGCCCAAGCGAAGTTGAATGAAGAAAGGCCCTTCCTTCCACACTAAGCAAAAAATTTTAGTTAGGAAAATCTATTCGCCCTCATTTTATGGACGAAAAAAAGCTCAAGAGATGTGTACCGTTGCTAGGACAGCGTAAAAGACGCCACCGCTCTCCATATGCTTAGAACACGCACACAGCTCGCCTTGCGGTTGAGACCCGTGTTCGACTGCCAGCGGCGTCCAACACCTGCGTATACATTGTGCAAATAGGACCCATAAGTTTCCCATAAATCCGCACCTGCAAACAACACCGTCACCGTTAGCTCAGTGGCGACGTTCACTCCGCATCGGTCCTCACAGCGTTTTTAGAAAACATGCATCGCCAATGCACCCACTCGCAGCAGGAGGATAGTACCATAGGGACGGCGCCCACGGCAATCAGAAAGGCGCGCCGGGAGCCGCAGGGTGCGTGATATACCCGTATCTACAATGAGAATTGCCAACACAGTAAACAAAAAAATAAGAAAGAAAGAAAAGCTGAGCATGGTGGCAATTGCCACCACCCCGTTTCAAAGGGGGCGCTCCTATCCATCCATCCATACACGCGATACACCCATATTCTGTGCACTCCAAGCACGAATACGCCCATATGGGTGTAAAAAGGGTGTAAACTGTACTCTAGCGCAACTCTTTTTGTGAAAGGGTGTGCGATGGGGAACAAATTACTCCCTGTTTACTCTTTTCCGCTTAGAGTGTAGAAAGAGACCAAAGCGGCAGCTGCGTCCACGGCGGTGCGACCGGAGAGTGTGCTTCGAGCTTATCAGAGAGACCCCATACATTACGAGCAAGAGCTCACGGCAACGGGAGTTGCATGCCCGCCCCCCCTACACTACCTACGGCAATCCATTCATGCAGACCACGAGGGCGCTCGACGGAGTCGTACGCGCGCACAAAACCGAGCACGGACCCGTCTCTCCCACTCACTCCATTCCCTCTCTCCGAAGCGCCGCGTATTGTAAATGGCTTGCGCCTGCATATATGACAAGAGACTAATTGCTTCGGAAGTTGCGTCTCTTTTTTCTTCTTCTTCGGCCGCATGCGCTGCTCAGGATTAATGCTCCTGAACACCGACGCTGATGCCGCGACGTACAAATGGTGCGTGCATATGCGGCTGGCCGGCCCGGCCAGGTCAGTGTCATTCACTGCGTTCGCGACGGAGGCCTCTTTTAGGCGCGGGACACGCACCTTGACCTGAGGATAAAGAATAGGTTTTTGTGCCCGCTTTTGCGAGAGCGCGTATTTGTGACGCATGGCTGTGGTACCGTTCTTCGCCGTCGCGATTTAGAGTCAGCGCGAATGGATCCGTAAGGATGACGTTATACCAGCCTTTTGTATAATTTCGTTTCTCCGCATCCTTCTCACTCGCACCTATGAGGGCTTTGACGGGATCTAGTGGCTCGAAATTAAGCAGGAGCACAGGCTTGTTTCATCGCCCACAGTTTTGCATGACATCCAGATATTGGTTGACCATTCATCAATACGAGCCTGAGTGATTTGAGTTGAATTTTATGGCACATAAGCGACTGAGGCTATGATGCTCCAAACACGAGATTAAAAAGTATTTTGTTTATTTCAATAGAACTCTTTCATACTTTGTTTATGATATTCGCTTCTTTTAAAAAACTAACCATACATGATAAATCAACAAGACCATTTTCACCTAATAATGCCCGAGTGAATGACCTTTCATAATGATAGTATACCGGCATCCCCTTCAATAATTTTTGTAATCATAGGGAATTACATAAGTGGAGGAGGAATTACGGAACACGGGTGTAATTCGTCGGGAACCAATGAAGGATACAGGCACGCAATAACTTACGAAATGAAACGCAGAGTCAGAACAAAACAAATGATGCTAACTAAGGAGCCCTCATCCATGTTATTCCACTCTCCGTTAATAGGCATCGGCGCAAAAGGAACACCCGCTAAAGGAATTATCACTTCTGGCGGATACCTGCAGATCATATGAAGAATCTTATGTATAACAACAGCTGTATCTTACAGGTACTCAACTACGGGGCAGGAACGTGGACGCTAACGAAGAGCTATGGGAATGAAAGTGATGGGAGAAACGCTAAGAGATAACAAGAGAAGAGAGTGGGTCAGGGATCAGACACGGGTTATCGACATCCTAGTCGAAATCATGAAGAAGTAATGGGCTTAGGCAGGGCATTAACACAGAGGCAGAAGAAGCGACGTTAACGGTATCGGACTGGCTTCCAAGAGAACTCAAGCTTAGCTGGGGCGACGAAATTAAGGTGGGCGGCTCAGATTAAGAAGTTTGTGAGGATAGCGTTGCCGCAGCTGGCACAGAACAGGATTAATTGTAGAGATATGGGAGAGGACTTTGTCCTGCAGTGGGCATAGCCAGGCTGCTGCTGCTGATGATGATGATAAATATACAACGACTTAATATATGGCGAACTGTCTAGTTTTGTGAGGATTCAGTTTTTTTTTCTGTTAGTGTCTCATGATGTAAGTTACGAAAAAACGCAGCACGTTTAAATTTGCGGCGAATCAGTGCACTTAAGCAACAAGTTGATTTTGAATGAATCTGCAATTGAATTCGACCTAGCCGTCGGCCAGCAGGCAACATGAGAAGGTAGGCATGAAAATACCACTGGAACGTATACAAATGATATAGTCGACTAAATTTTTAGCCATTTTGCGGGTACAGAAAAAAAAAACAAGAGAAAAGAAAAACGAAACTATGCGTAAAGGTCACGAATTTTTTTTTTTAATTCCCCAGTTTGTTTGCTTGCTTGCTTGCTTTGTTTCTAACTTTCCTCTCTTCCTTCATTCGTTCTTTCTATTTCCATTTCCGCTTACCTATCTTTACGCCAAGAAGGACGCATACCCCCCCCCCCCCCCCCCCCATCCCCCCTGAAGAAAAATGAACGCAAGATGCATACTGTACGCTCCTTCGCGCACTGGCGTGTGCCAGGGATGCGCGACACCAGCTCGCCTCTGCGCATGCGCGGAGGCAGTGCCAAGCACCCCCGGACGCGCGTGCAGCTCTCCCCGTGCATGGGCCACGCGAATGCCCGTGCACGCCACCGCGCGGTGCATGTTGTTTACAGCGCGCGGCGGGGCCGCGTGCCAAGGACGGCCGTTGGGAAGAGACTTTGTACGCAAATGCGGCCGCCGTCGGCTGACGCGGCGGCGAGGTCGCGTAGCGCCGCGACCCCCGGCGACGCTGAATGCGGAGCATCAGGCGCGGCCCTATCTGCAGTATAGGACGCTCCGCATCGCGAAACGCGAGTGTAGTCGGGAGCAAAAATTTACGGTCCACAGTACCGGCATAAGTATTCGGCGCGGCCCCTTTCATTCTCTTCTGCGGAGATTCGGAAGATATGTTAACAAGAATCGGAAAGGTATGCAAGCGGGTACGATCCATTTGCAGAAAAACAGCCTCTCGCACGAAGGGACGAAAAACGAGTGGTCAAAAATGAGCCACACACAGCGCTGAAGTCGCGGCTAAGCTTTACTCCATGAATACCGCGAGTCCCCAGATGACAAGCGCGGGTGGCCGTTCTTGCACCTTTTTTTTCCCTGTGTTATTCATGGCGTTTCTCGTTTTAATCATTTCGTCCCGTTTCTTGCATTCTATTTTTTCTACAGCCAATATATACCTCTCATCTAATGAGCAACCCTCTGAACTCTTCTTAACCTTCTTTTTTTTCATGTTCTTTCGCCATCAAGTTTGACGTCGAGCCAGATTAGAGCTGTGCACGGGCCGCAAATTTCAGCCCGCGCCCGGCCCGAGCCCTACAATACTGACGGAGGCCCGGCCCGGCCCGACACTGAAGAAACCTAAGCCCGCCCGGGCCCGGCCCGAGTTAAGGCCCGGCCCGGGCCCGGCCCGACCTGCAATACTGAAATTGAAGTGACGATGAAAGAGAAAGAGATAATTTAAGGAAAATCATTGTATTTCAATGATTTTAAAATGGTTGTTTGCTTTTAAAATGCACTTTCGCAGAAGGAAAGTGTGAACTTAACCACGGTGCGCTGGGGCTTTGCAGGCACAGCCGGAAGTGCTGTGTTACCACCATCAAGTAAGGAATGTACTAGGAGGGTAGAAAGTACAAATGCTAACAAAAAGCAAACAAAACCTTGGTGGGGCTCGAAACGCATTTTCGTTTCTAGCAGGTACCAATGCTGGAAGCCACTAGTTCTGGGAGCCTTGCACTATGAAGGGTAGTATGAAGCGAAGGTGAGGCTGAGTACGGCGCACACGGGGTCGCCCTTGCAACGCATACAATTTAGCCAAGCAGTGGAGGCAAGGGAAGATTTTCTAATGAACTGCGGTATTGCTTGAAGACTGGCAGCACTTGCTGTTGACGGGAGGTTGTCAAACGGAACGTCACTGCCAGGCCAAGAGAGGTCCTTGTTTTTTGCAGCAGCGTCCGGGGAAAGGATCAACTTCTTTGACTCGCCGTTGTTGGTATCAAGAGAAGGGAAAGATGGGACGTTTTGCCAAAGTTTAGAGCCCAGGGGGTTTGGTTCTGAGTCACACCATGTGGCTCGTGATGCATTCCTAGAGTTCCAAGCCTGGAGGCAAAATTCCTAGTTCTGCCCCCTTCAATGAGTATGACTTGCATGAATACTACAAGAACCTTACTACCCGGAAACCCGCAGAGCTCTAAACTTGTGACTGAAGGCTAATTCACTCTGGTGACTCGCGGAGGCACTCGAATCGTCACGGAGGGGGCGACCCCAATGAGTCGCCAGCGACATGTTTGATGCCTGATTTCGCTGTCCTCCGTGACGAATCGAGTCGCGCGACCTCCGCGCATTCACGTGACGGCAGCTAAACTATGCGCATACGCAGGTAACCATGGCGAGCAAGAAGATAATGGTCACAACACGTCGTTGTTGCCACACGAGCGAGAATCCTGTGTCCTGTACATGTGATAATGACCCCCCCCCCCCCCCCCCCCCCCCACCCCCACCCCTCCAACACGGCCCCCGTCAACGCGTGGCGGAGGGTACTTTTGCGAGTGCCTTCGATTCGACACACCTCACCTTCCTTTGTGCAGTGTCATTTGGGGTCATGAGACCACTCATGTGGAGATTATTTTCGCAGGATTAGATTAGCCACGCAGGAGCAATTGCGATCGCGAAGCCCGGCCGGCCCGTCCGAGACAAATATACCGTGGCCCGAGCCCGGCCCGGGCCCGGGTGAATAGACTTCCGCAAGGCCCGAGCCCGGCCCGCGGGCCGGGCCGGGTACGGGCTTTCGGGCCGGCCCGAGCCCGTGCACAGCTCTAAGCCAGATGTGCAACGCCTTTCTGAACAATGCAGCTTCTTCTAAGTGCTTCCCCGGAAAACATTTCTGTACACCTGTACTTTCCATGGGCCGTTCACCGAATGGGCAGCAATTTATTAGCTATACGCGGTGGCCAGGTCCGGCATTGATGTTTAGCCGCACATGACACTAGAGAGGGGTGAATTTTTTTAGTGCGAAAGCAATACTACTTGCACTTTCACGCCTTTGCCGTGCCGCGGCGGTGACCACCATTGACCTTCATTTGACCTTGATTGGATTTGATTACATTGGATTGGATTAGATTAGATTACAATAGATTGGATTAGATTACATTGGATTGGAGTGGATAGGAGTAGATTGGATTAGATGGGATTGGTTTGGATTGGATTTGATTGGATTGTTTTGGATTGCATAACCGATGCATCACCACAAGTCTAACCACAAGCACCACCACCAGCTACACTACCAGCTGAACCATGGCGTAGGTACGGATATTGCTTTCGCAATTACCGGGCTTAACCAAGCTAAGCCACAGCGAATTTTTTTTAAATCTTGTCAAAGCATTCTGCGCTTTTCCTTAAGGATGATTTTGCTCATACCTGGTGACTTGATAGCCATGGAAACAGAGGAAATTTTCATTTTTGGTTAGTACAAAACGGCAGACGCCTCACACCGAAAGATCACCAACCAATATAATCAAGCTATTGTCACAAGGTCTCGTTCAAACGCATTGCGCTTGCTGTGGCGGATAACAGGTGCACGCGAGCAGGTGCAAGGCCGCTACCCGTTACGTCACGGTAATAGGTCGATGCCATGGGCTGGAGATAATCATTTGGTAGACATTCGCCGCTGTTACTTGAGTTGCATTCATTGCAGAAACCCTACAGCTACAGTGCTGCTACCACGTTCAGAGTGTGGCATGCCAGGTGTGAAATGGGAACGTGCTTCCGGCAACATTCGCGGTATTCAGGTAATTATGTTCGCTTCTCCTACCGTACAGACACGCCAACTTCTGGCACACAACGCTGTCGTTGTTTAAACATGCATTCATAGCGGTGCCGTGACATATCAGGCAAAAATGTTTCCTGACTGCATTTCTCTTGTGTCGTTCCCAGGTGGTGCGGTGCCACCAGCGTGAGCTCCTGTCCAACCCATTTCCAGAGAGGGCGATAATGGTGTGGCATGTTATGGTGTTTCCAGAGCGACACATGGGGCTATGAGAGACGCCGAACACCTGAAGCTTTTTTTGAACGAGCACTGACATGGCATAGCACACGGACGTTTTTGCATTTCGCCTCCATCGAAATGCTGCCGCCGCGGCCGAGATTCGACCCCGCGACCTCAGTATCGGCAGATGAACACCACAGCCGCTAAGCCGACGGGGCATGTGAGGGCGATGTAATGTTGCGGAAACAGCTAAATTACATTAATTATGCAGCTACTCATGAGTAAATTTTTGTACTCATTTTTATTATATACCCGAAACACGCTTAATACTCTTGATTGGTAGATTTATCCGTTGACTGATCTATCGATTGAATAATTATTCAATTAATTTGAAATTAATTAATGAACACACAATTTGCCAATTTTAAATGGCCTACACAACGTACAGCTCAACGATTTTGATACCTTTTGTGGTTATGAACCAAGCGACACCAAAAGAAAAAGCCGCGGTTTCGAAATTCTGCCATTTTCGACCACCCTTCTACAAAAAAAAACGAATGCGAAGGAGATTCGAAACTTTGCTTTCAAAACCCGCTATATTCCAACCTGTTGCCTTCCAGGGCAACAGGCTTCATTCAAATCGATTCAGCGGCTTATTCCGATGAAAGCCGTTTCTCCCATCCCGAGCACTCAGCATATATAAAGCCAGCGACGTCCGTTTAAAGCTTCCTCTTTAAAGGAATGCGATTTTGATCCTTCGGGAGCATATATATCCCAGGGTAAGTGCCGCAAACCGCCTCGCTCTAGAACCGAACCAAGGGGTGTCAGCACCATGCACACTTCTTCGACGGCACGGTTTATCAGAGTAAACTCGGACATGACTTCGTTCTATACGTCCTTAATGTTGTCAGCCCCGATAGCGTGGTTCTTTGTCATGTCAAATTTAGATCATTGAACCACATGCCGTGCTTTCTAAAGTAGGCCCCTGCATGTATGCGAAGATGGGAAGAGGTGTCCTTTTCCGGACTGAGCGGGGGTCAACACAATGCAAAAATGAAAAAAAAAAGAAAAGGAAAAGAGAGCGTAAGTGAGAAAAACCCAGAACCGAAAGTGTGCGCTTCCTGGTCGAAGTAAACAACGAACGCTGAAGGGGTTTTCATCACGCGATTGTTGGTCCAATGCGCACGGGTACTCAGCGGATCGATTACGTCTGCTGCGTAGAAAGACGCATGCATATATATATATATATATATATATATATATATATATATATATATATATATATATGAAAGAAGCCAACAGCCACAGAAACCAAGGGGCACAGGGGATTTTTAATGTATTTATTTGTTTTGTGGTGTTCATCAATTTAGAATATTGCTGAATATGTTATCGCTTAAAGCTAAATGATGAGAAAAGCAGAAGAAAAAACAACCACTGCCGCCGGTGGGATCCGAACCCACGACCTCCGAATTACGCGTCCGGTGCTCTACCTCTGAGCTACGGCGACGGCTGTCAAATCTTCTGCTTTCGGGGGTATTTATGTTTACAAGTAACCTAACCTTGAGAGTGTTCAACAGCGCCACCCACGTTCATAAGCGGCGGACGTAGAACGTCCTGAGTAGCCGCAGGTGTGACGTAGAACGTCATCGAACGGAGAGGGTGGAAGCTGCGTGAGAACCCTCTTATGCTCCTATGGCGTCAAGGCTGCCAGAACCGAGGCCCTCGCTAAGCAATTAAGCAAACAAGTGAAGGGGTATGAGGGGCTCGTTATAAATATGAAAGAAGCCAACAGCCACAGAAACCAAGGGGCACAGGGGATTTTTAATTTATTTATTTGTTTTGTGGTGTTCATCAATTTAGAATATTACTGAATATGTTATCGCTTAAAGCTAAATGATGAGAAAAGCAGAAGAAAAAACAACCACTGCCGCCGGTGGGATCCGAACCCACGACCTCCGAATTACGCGTCCGGTGCTCTACCTCTGAGCTACGGCGACGGCTGTCAAATCTTCTGCTTTCGGGGGTATTTATGTTTACAAGTAACCTAACCTTGAGAGTGTTCATCAGCGCCACCCACGTTCATAAGCGGCGGACGTAGAACGTCCTGAGTAGCCGCAGGTGTGACGTGTATATATATATATATATATATATATATATATATATATATATATATATATATATATATATATATATATATATATATATATATATATATATATAATAGAAGAGCGCTTTATCGCCATAGCACTGTCACCGATGTACTACATTAGAATACAGCTAAGACGAGCTAACTAGGAGGCAGGTTAACTAATACTGAATAGTTAACTTAGGGTGGGCTATACGCCCACCCTAATTATTATCCATGTCAGTTTTTAGAATTTGGAAACTGTGATTACCCTCGGCTCTGTGGCCCAACAGTTTTCTGTAACTTAGAAGGGTTACGTGCACTGGAGAGGTTGCTTTGCCTGCAAGCTTCACCAAACCGCATGCATTTTAGCGAGCGCGACGTAGCCAAAGTTTGTTGAGCCGCAGCGATGACGGTAACCGCATTTTCAAAATTTTAAAAACAGATATGGGTATTACCTACGGTGGGCTACACGCCTCTCAGTAATTAAGGAGCCTAACAGTAATAGTTAAAAAGGCAACTATATTCAAAATTGGTCAACCTGCCTGTTAGCGCATCGCAGCTGTATTCCGACGTACTACACCGCTATCAAGTCTATGTCGAAATAAGCGGTCTTCTAACAAAAAGCCTATTTTTAAAAATAATGTAGTCTTAGATGTGTGTGTGTGTGTGTGTGTGTGTGTGTGCGCGCGCGTGCGTGCGTGCGTGCGTGCGTGCGTGCGTGTGCGTGTGTGTGTGTGTGCGTGCGTGCGTGCGTGCGCGCGCGGATTGATGGCAATTTTGTGCACCTTTCACTCAATTTGGGCGCCCTCCGCTGGTGTTTCGCGTATTCGTATTCGCGAGTAGCGCTTGCCTGTCATTTCGCTTCCCTCTGCATGTCTCTGTATGCCCATTCGCCGCTTTCAATTGTTTTCTTTTGTGAAATTCGGCAGCCTGTAGTGTGCACCAAGGACGCGTCGCGTGTTTTTCATCTTTTTTTTTCTCGGTGCATGCACGCAGCAAGCTTCGTTTTCACCGATTCGTACACCTTGGCTTTGTTTTGGTTCGTTTAGTAATATAATTTCTTTTTCTCTCTCTTTCATTTCTTCGTTTCCGTTTCCCGGGTTTATTTAGTTCCCGTTTAGTGAGCTTTTCTTTTTGGAAAACCAACACCGCCCGCCTTGAGAGCTCTTGTTGTGCTTTCTCGAAGCATATAAATAGTTCGGGAAAGATTTGCGGATTCAGCCGTTAGCCGGGCACTAAGGTAACCTCCTCCCGTCACAGAATTTCAACTTAGTATAACCATGGAACGTATGAAAATAACTGGTACAGAAAAGGCAAAATAGCAACGACGCTCTTTCCTTACAGAAAATTTCAAAGATGTAGTCGAGCACCTACCCAAAAGAGCTGAAGGGGAAAAAAAAAGTTTGAGGAAAGTTAATAGCATGTTCTTTTTTCTTTCTTTTTTTGCAATACTATAATCTTGTCAGTGGTTGTTTGGTGCGTGAACAACGCATGAAGCGCATCTACTAACGAGCGGCGCAATACTATAGTGGGCTATTCGTACAAAAAAAAAAAAAAACTCTTCTGAAGCGAAAGCTTGGGACCTAGCCTTCAATCGCGGACCATGTAAATTTGACCTCCAGCTGAGTTAGAGGTCAAACCATGAAAAAGAGAAGAAGAAATAGAATCAATGTCCATGGGCACAGGGACCCATCGCACACGCACCCCGAGGCCGGTAGCCTGGCCCTCTTGGTTATGTGTGTGTTGGCTGTTTTTCGGGGCTCCTTGAGCAGCCGCCATCCCGGCGCCTTTCGAATGGGTTTGTTTTAAACTAATGTGGTAAAGTGCATCCAAGAACGGCGGTTAGCAGACTGCACCGTAGCCGGCTGCGAGAGGACGAGGCCCTGCTAGGTCGCGTTCGAGCCGCAAAACGAAGCCGACGCGCCGACCCCTGGGGCGTCGAGAGGAGGTCGCGTGTAAATTTATTGCTTTCAGCGGCAGACCGCGTGACGGACGGGATGCCCCAAAGACGAGCGGCGAAGGGGAAGAGCGCGACCGGGGTAGTGCGCGCGGTTCGGGCTGTGCGTTTGCCTTCCCTGTGCCGCCGCTGGTGTTTTTGTGTGTTTGTGTGTGTCCGTGCTGTAACCAAGCGGAAATGCGTAATGTCTTCGTGGAATTCGCGCGGTGCTCGCGTAAACAACAACCCCGTGAGCACCGGCGTGCTATTGGCTCTTTTGGTTTGAACGAAATTCTCCTGATTGGCTCTGACAAGCGCATTTCCTATTGGTTGCAAAAATGGTCCCCAGAATGCTGGGAAAGTGCATTTAAGGGCGAGTTTTTGGCGCGAAACGAGAGAGAGAGATCCGAGATTGGACCGGGGGAGACCGGCGGAGATCGGACCGGGGGAGGACTTGGAGATCGGAGCTTGAGGGAGTCCGGAGAGACAGGTCGGCACCGCAGCGGAGACCGAGCAAGGTCTGAGATAGGGTTCGGAGAGAAGTCGCTGATGAGCGCTCGTGAATAAACTACATAGTCCTGAAGAAGTGTCCTGTCTGTTCCGCAACGTGTCGCCGGATCACCGAACCATTAGAAGACCTTCAAGATCCTGCAAAATTAACTGTCGTGTTCATCAACTTCCTTCTGCTCCGTCCCGCGGCACTGCCTGCTCACCGTCGTCTTCTACGTAGCACAAATCCGTTCTTTCGTTCCGATTCGAATGTAGTAAACATTCTCTGTGTTTTTTTTTTTAATACCAAAGAGAGATGACTGTGGGAACGAAGGAACGTGACCGAAAACAGTCGAAATGTGAGAGGGTAGAACTCATTTCGGATGACGTATCTGGCTCAGCCGTGGGCACCATGCCCTTGGCACATTTCGATCTCGACTCTGCATAGGTTCAGAGCTAGACGCACTGTTCCCCTCGCTCCGGATGGCACAAAATGTTCAAGGAATTCTTGAGTACACCAATACTCGTCTTCTTACATCGAGTGCGGTTTATTGCAGCGAAACATAAAGCTCTGTATGCTCTTTATTGCTACTGCGTCAGAGTGATGCAGGGGTAAGAGTACCGTATTCCCCTCTGCGTTTTAGCTTCTCAGGAATCTGTAAAAAGTAGCTTATTAAAGTCTCGAAAGAAATGACTGAATAAAAAAAATTCAATCACACGGACGAGGAGCCGACCGACTCAGTTGTAAGTCGTAGATACTTTGTCACGTTTATCTGGATTGGTATTCGAGTACTTGTCATAAGCACCACCAAAAATGTATGTCAAGAGGCAACCACAAGAGGGCATCAAACTTCCAAGAGTGATACTTGAAACCGGATAAAACCAATGCTCAGTGATCCTGAACTCGCGTTATTCTGAGCATTGTTTACCTGCAGCCATCCTATGCTAGAGTGCTCTCGACGGGGCCTGTTGTGGTTGAGCCACAACCCCCTTGAACCTCACTTCGAGTGAACGTTAGCTCCAGTGAGCACTTTTGAACACAACATGAGGCAGAGCCCAAGTATAACAATGACCACGAGTGGGACAGCAAAAAGCACACCTGGGATGCTTGTTTTTTTTTTTTTTACAGCCAAGTTTACAACGATTTAAGTGCTCCTATCGAAACCAGTAAATCCAGCGTTCTTTACAGGAAAGGAAAATACGAAATCTCCCTTTACAGCCCGAGCATAAGATCCCACCGAGAGTGCGACGTTGTTATTACCGCCGTTAAACACGCGGCGCCGGCACAACAGCGGCGCGCTGGCCCCGATGATACGGCGAGGTCAACCCTTTAGCGTCGTCGCGCGGGCGCGCATATCCTGCCTGCACCGGCACGGCGGCGGCGGGAAGTGGAACGTGACCGGGTTAAAATAGACGCGCGCGGGAGAGGCCCGGCCGTGCGATGCGCTTCGCGCATCGATCTACGATCCGATCGATTGGCCCCTAATGATCGGCCCCGTGAGCCGATGCTCCGTTGTTGTGCCGCGCTGTGGGTGTCCCGTCTGCGGGGCCAGACTGCGGAACAACGTCCGCGCTGCGGAATTCGGGCTCCGACAGGGGCCAAGCGTGCGTTGAGAGGGCAAGACGCACGTCGATAGGACGCAAAAGCTATGTGCACCGGACTGCATGTGCAACATCTAGCTATAACGCCTAATTCGATGCACGGGATGCTTGTGAACATGTGACAAACGTCACTTCCGGATGAGAATGTGGAGAGGCACTATATTAAGGGATAGAACTAAAGAACGAAGCGGCAGGTGCCGCTCAAAATGGCCCTATACTACCGTGCAATGGCGTCTAGGGATTTTCACGATGCCGCCCCCTGTGTGGAGTAGCAGGCCAGGGCCATGTTACCACCGGCCGACCTCTCCACCTTTTCCTCATTAAAATTCCTTTCACTCTCTCTCTCATGATGCCGCGGTTGATTCGATTAACTGTTAATCCTCTTTCATCTGACACCACCGGCGATTTCACGCTATAGCCTGATACAACTCAAGAACGCAGCGGCTTTTCCCCGTCAAAGGACGCCCTTCCAGCCAATGGCGTCGGCCGATTCTCAAGAGCCCGCTATCGTGACAATGCAGGAGCGACGGCACAATGAACAGAGGGGTATATCCATAAGCATAGAGGGATTGTATTATCCCCTTTCATCTACCACTCCATGCTTTGTCACACTAGCATGCAAGGTCCCGAGAATCGGCCGACGCCATAAGCTGGTCAAAGGAACTGCGACGTCTTGATAATCGGCAGGCGCTCTTGGCTGCAGGTTTATACACTTTGAGAGACATTTGGCGCTTATATTTTGAGTTGTATCCGACTCTATTGTATTAATGCGTATCTCAGTCGGCGATAGGGAGCAAGTTTTCTTGTTTCGCGAAACACAACAGCGTGTTTCGATTGGGCGAATATGATTCAGATCCTCAGCCCTGATAGGACCGCCACGGTATGGTCCCTAGACACACTAGACGTCTTTCTTCTTCACGGATTCAGATAACTGCTGCAGCTGCGTCTAACTGCCCACTGAAATACGCCATGAGCGGTAAGAAGAATACGCCGGAGTAGCAAACGGACCAACACTAAAGCATGCCGAATTCACGAGCGCTGATGCCTCTAGCACACATAGTTGAACTTTTATGTTTTTATCGCGAGCATACCTGAGTGCAGAGGAGCAGTGACCACACCGCTTTCCCATGATCTCCTACACAATCATTCGATTCATCTATTTCAATCGTAAATTTCGGTGGCATCCTTTCCAACGCCACGCTCGACCACCAAAGAATCGGGGACAACCTAGTTTTCCCATGCGAAAGCTGCCTCGAAAATCTTTCCAGCCACAGTCGGGGTCCACCGCTGCCTCATTCTCGTACTGGTGATATGCAAATATGCGCCCAGTATATATGCGCCCTCGATCTGAGTGATAGGTATGGAAAGCAGCGTCCAGCTGCGGAGCGCATATGTTTCGCCCTATTCATGATCGCACTGATACTGGGCTTCGCTAGAAGTCTTCCGGTTTCATCCTTGTGCTGCGTGGTGAAACCACTGCGTTCCGGTTGTATATAAGCACACGTTTCACTTACGTTGCAATCGTGATTCATGTGAGGTGCAGGTATGCATCGACCCGGGCATACATATTGTGCATGCGTACAGATAACGCTCTGCGAATGCTGCCATGTCTGAGCTCCGTGTGTCGTTCAGAGTAAGAGAGCCAACCTTCCTACAAGTATAAACGCTTGTAAAGACTTTGTACATATAGAATTTCATGTCATCTGCTGAACAGACTGAGATGTTTATGATAAAAAGACGCTGATATCAAGATCCTTACTATAGGTTTATTTTGTTTGGTTTGTGAACTGAGGAGATGAGCAACTATAGTGGGAAGATACAACTCTTTCACGAAGTTTCAGATGCCAATCAAAGGTGGCCCGCCATCAAGTGGCGTCGACCGGTGTTCCTGACGCAGTGGTTAACGCGATTAAGCCTTGGTATATCCCCTCAGTTCATCTGCCACCCCCTGTGATATCAGGCTAGAAGGTCCAAGGGAATTAATTCACCAGGACATGAGAATCGGCCAACGCCATTAGCTGGAAGGTCTTCTTGGAGGGGCATTTGCGCTTCTTTCTTGAGCTGTATCCGACTAAAGATTTCTGTATTTTCAACAAATAGATTTTTAACAAATAGAAAGCAAAAATGCTAATACCGACAAAACACGAATACAGTCTTCAAAATAAACAACACATAAACTTCTGCAAGCAACAACGACAGCATTCTGTAGCAGTCAAATGCTATAGTCATACTGTACTGTGGGTCTTGGTTAGGGATGATTCGGGGGCTTCTTCTGGAGGCTTAACCACCACGTTTACTGAAGTTTCTGTTATGAAAACAGAAAAAAAGAAACTGAAAACATCTCCCCAGAGATCACAGAATACTGTGCTCGAAGATAAGTTCAAAACGCTGTCAGCCGAGTAAGTTGAATGCGGGATGGGACAAACCGATTGGAAGGTCCCAAAGAATGAAAATGCCCTCTTTGCAAGTACAAGTACTGCAGTATTTCCCGGACAAGCACCAGTGTCTGCTTCTGTGAGCCCCTGCCCCATTCTTGCATTCCGCCCTTCTGCAAGGCTGCAGAAACTCTAGTTTGCTTTGCTTTGCCTGAGAAGCACCCGCTTCACGAATGACAGCCAACAACGAAAGAGCGCTCTCAACAACGGCAGCGTATAAAAGAACAGTCAGCCCTATTCGAGATAAGGAATATGCGATGAGACGTCGCCGTTGAAGCATTATTTTGTAAGCTTAAAAACAGGGGCGGCTTGTGCACAGCCTGTACCACAGCGTGGGTAGCCGTTTAACCTGTCCCTACGGGCAAGTATAAACGTACACCTTGTGTTAGGCTTTCGATTGTTGCATTTGCGTCTTTTCTCGTGTTCTTCCAAGGGACGTAAACACTACCTATACTTCATCTCACATTTGTTTGCAGCAGCGTGAAGGCTGTGGCGATGTGAGCCAGTCAGGATGGCATGCGTTCAAAACGTGTTCCTCCGTTCTCCGCACCCCTGTGACTGGTGGCTCCATCCCTGAGACGAAAAAAGAACCAGTGTCCGGCTGCTACGCGCAGGATACTCGGCGGACGCCATGCTTACGGATGGTAGCACACCACTTCGCAGCAAGTCTCCGCAGCGCTGTATTTGTGCGGGCTCTCGTTAAATTAACCAGTGAGTGAAACGTTTCTTGTACTATCAAAACACCATCTTGAACTACCTCTTCAATTACTACAATATATTTCCGAAAAATAGTCAAACACTGCTGAAATATTTAAGGGACTATTTGTTGCCTTCCTTAGCTCTAACTGGACGAGAGAACTCAGACTGTTCCAGTGCTGCAGGCAATTTGTGACATGTATAAATAGCTTTTTCTCTCGACAAATACACTGCGGCAACCTGTTTCGCAGCAAGCGAAGCGCACGCTGCCAAAGTTTCCCCAACTCCAATTTCTTTTTTTCTATACAGAAGAATGGGGCCGCGTACAATACCTTCGAGCTTGCAGCAGTGCCAGCTACTTCTCCGCCTTGGCGCCCCAATACATGGCGACGGGTTCAATGAGGCGTTGAAAAGTGCGACCGCGTGTCGTGAGCATCTGTTAGGCAGGGCCTGCAGACGCGGCCCTTACGCGGCGCCAACGAATGAAAAGTGCCCGCAACAGCTATATATGCCTCGGTAATACAATATGTGCACGGATCGGAAACAGCCCTCGAGAGAGTCATCGCCAAGACGAAGTAGGCCCGGTGGAGACAGGTACACGTTTCCCCACTTGCCCGTATGCTGCGCCGCACATCGACCAGGGGACGGAGAAGTGCGTCGCGGTGCGCTGAACTATATACTCTGTCTCCACTGTGAAAACGCCGAATATATATATATATATATATATATATATATATATATATAACGAAAAGAGAAATCTTGGCACGGTATGTAGTAGCATGAAAGGAGACCTACGTTTCCACTGTGAAACGGCCTTCGTCAGAGTGTCGAATCTATGATGTCGTATATGTCGGGGATGTATAATACATATATATTCCGTTTTTGTGAAGTATCAGGGGAGACGTGTTTCGCTTTGACACATCCTCCTATACGCGTGCGGGCAGTGCACTGTAGAGACGCCATGGCCTCGACCTGACTCGGTATTTCAAGTTTTCTCAAAGGTATACGCGGCCGTTGAATATGAAATAAAGCTGCGCATAGTTATGAGGTGTTCAGCTCCTGCGCTTCGCCATTGCTTTTTGTTCGCATCGAAGCGGCTCGGTTTACTCTCAGATTCGAAGCTTCTAGACGCATTATTCATCGCTCACGATGCATTTGTGTACGACGCAGTAACGCTTGCATCTCGATGCCCACGTATCGTGCTCAATATGAGCTGCAAGGAGCAAAATGTTGCAAGGCTTCGGTTCCCGAAACTGTACGAGTACACAGGTGCTCGAAAGTTTCGCACTTTGCGCCCGGTAAAGAGAACAGACTGCACTGAATGTTTTGGGCGCGTTTTGTGGCGTGTATAAAGGCGTTTTGATGTACTGAAGCGACAACTTTAGTTGGTTCATGCCGGGCACGTTGTAGCACACATGGAGCGGGGTAGTACATTGTCGCTACAGTCTGTCAAGGTTTTGGCGCACCTGAAGTTCACTGCTCTAGTAGTCCGCCCTCTGGTGACTTGAACCAGCAGTTATAGTTTAGTTTTATGGGGGCTTAACATCCCAAAGCGACTCAGGCTATGAGAGACGCCGTAGTCAAGGGCTCCATAAATTTCGACCACCTGGGGTTATTTAACGTGCACTGACATCGCACAGTTCACGGGCCTCTAGAATTTCGCCTCCATGGAAATTCCTCCGGCGTGGTCGGGATCGAACCCGCGTCTTTCGGGACAGCAGCCGAGCGCCATAACCACTGAGCCACCGCGGCGGGGTGAACCAGCAGTTAGTATAGTCCGCCCTAATTCAAGGCGTAAACGTGAGCGCACTGGCAAAATTAATGAATAGAGGAAAGAGTCTGGCTGTTGTTGAAAATTATGGCAACGATTGCCATCAAATCGCGCTTGTAATTTGTAATGTTTATGCGAAGTCTGTATATGAGACCAGTCAGAAGACTATAGAAGCGCCAAAAGCGTTAAGGTGCGATATCTGCTTTTTCTGTACTTTTAAAAGATGCCTATAGGTATGGTTCCAGGGCTCCTGCGCACGTTGGAGAAACGCGGCATTTACTGCGCGCGTTTGGGAGAGCAACAAGGCCGCCACCAAGAAGTGCTAAGCCTAAAGACGGCGCTTTGTTGATTGGTGGGTAGCCTAATGGCTCCGAGTTTTCCGCAATATATGTTGCGCTCGTTGCTTGAGAGTCGAAAGGGACTACGCCGTGAGGTGGCGCGGTGATCTGATTCCGAGGTTCGTCTAGCGTAACGCGGCGCTCGGGTAGGTCGGGCAAGGCAAATGCCTGCAACCTTATAGTGCGAGGCTGATGAGCATTCCCCTTTACACTCCCCCCTGCATGCACTCGCAGCAGCATTAGAGCAGAGGAAGAGAGCGACGCGTGTTTCTCCGAAAGAGGGCGCGGACACCGAAGGAAGGGAAGCGTCATCGAGCCGACGCAGCACGCGCACAATTGGATTTGCGTGCGGCTGCAGTAAACAGATCGAAGCTCGGCCGAAGCGGCGACTCAGAGGGGAAGAACGCAGAGGAGAGAGAAAGGAGAAATAAAGAAAAAATGTAGCGGTATCTAGGACGTTTCTTCATTCGCAGAATGTTATTCTGTCTTCGAATGAGTCGGGCACAGGGGAAGAAAGGGGACGTTGGGGGAAGTTGGGACTCCTCTTTCCCCAGAGTTCGTGTCTGTACACTTCTTCGCTGCTTATCGGGTTGATCGCGTTTTAAACATTTCCCGTTTCGGCTTTAATTCCTACCTTTCACCTTAACGTACATCTGCTGTTGCTCGGACGCCTCCTCCGCTCCTTTTCACCTTTTTTTTTTGTTCTTTCCCCAACCAGTGAACCCTAATGGAGGTGACCGAGGTTTGTTTTGCTCTTAACTCCTTTTTTTCCCCAGCCATTTCGCTTTCGCCATGACCCGTTCTTTTACGAGACTGTGACGAGGTTAGCCTTGCCTTCTGTATTGTTCCGAGGAACTAGTCCCTGGGAGTAATCAGCTGTTAAAGTTTTGTGGCAGAAGGATGCGAGGTGAGTGTGTGAAGAATCTGAGTTTAGGAGTCTCCCTCTTCGAAGCAAGGAAAACGTCACCCTGTCAGAGTCTGATCAGGTCATTGCGCTGCCCTGTACCGAAACAGCCATTCGATAAACACGCATTGAGCGGTCGTGGCACTGTGCTTATTGAGAGACGTATACAAGGTGAACCGGGGTTTTAACCGGAAAGATATCAACTGCCTAAACTTGCCTGCAGCTGGCAGCGTGTTATAAGAGCCCACCGCAGTGCCATAGGCGTGTATCCGCTTATTTTCGAAAGTTTATTGATGAAAAAATTCACGGGCGGCTTAGCTTGGGGCTAATCACGAATTATCGTGCACTAGGACGGTTAGCCCTGGTTTTTCATGGTTTATTTTCACTATATATGGTTTTGCTTGATTTTTACTCGCTTACATTGGCTGATATATAATATGATGCAAGTCTGCACGATATTGCATCAATCTAGAGTTGTACTGCAGTACAATTGGTCATTGTCTGCATTAATAAATCCCTGGGAGTCCTCATAACGCTGCTGGCGCAGAGCCCGCTTGACGCAATTTTAAACTAACCTGCCAAAATTTAGTCCTCAATTCATTTCGCGAGCCGAGCTCAGCACACAAACTTACCAGTCTATCCCTGCTAGCACTGGTTCGCGCCAGCGCATGCGGCGGAAGGAGAGCAAGCCTGCTGTTTCGTTCACACACGGCCTTTCCAAGGCCGCAAGAGTCACGACCGGGCAGCGCCCGCATCACAAACAAATACGCCTCGTCCTTGCGCACACACAACTGATCTTTCATATACGCCACTCCTCCCTTGCTTTCCATCGCATATGCGACCTTAAAGCGACACGTAGATGGCGCGCGCTGATTTCTCGGAAATGCGGAAACGACCTTGGCGCTCGTTCGGAGACTGTCACACCCGTCGGCGTTCGCTGTGTCAGAGGGCTGCGGTCGGTAGGTGTTGGATAATGGTTACGCTATACGATACTGCTGTCCGTTACGGTGGGCTAGAACAAGGTAAGAATACATACAAGGTCGTAACCCAATGCGTGCAAGCTAGCTCAATATATATATATATATATATATATATATATATATATGTATAAGATAAAGTCACGAGAAATTGAAAAACATAACAAGATTTAATTCATGACGTTTCGGCTGAAGGACCAGCCTTTTTTGAGGACCAGCGTATACACTCGAAAAAGGCTGGTCCTTCAGCCGAAACGTCGTGAATTAAATCTTGTTATGTTTTTCAATATCTGGTGACTTTATCTTATATTAATCAATCAGCTGCCAAGAAATAATTCTTGATATATATATATATATATATATATATATATATATATATATATATATATATATATATATATATATATATATATATATATATATATATATATATATATATATATATATATATATATATATATATATATTGTCGTGTCCGGTCGCTGTGTTGAATGCAGCGAAAGACGCACACGGTACTTTTAGACTTCGTTTATTTAAAGCCGATGAGGGTGCGACCAGCGTCGACCGAGGCAGGAGCCGAACTGGCCGCCCGAAGAAAGGAGGGAGTGGAGAAGCGTCCACGGCAGGGAGTGGCTTCCCAGAACAGGAGGAGGGTGCGGGGGCGCACCGTGGGGGGGCATCCGGCGACAGCGTGCGACGAGGGGCAAGCGGTCGTTAGGAGGAGGATTGAGTGGTCGTTAGGAGGAGGATGCGAACTGTCGTTAGGAGGGGAATGCGAGTGGTCGTTAGGAGGGGGCGCACACACACAAAAGCAATAAGGGGACACAACACTTCCTTCCCCCTTAGAAAGTTGCCTGGTATCGTGCAGGGGGTCGGCGCTCACGCGTGGAGGCGCGCTGGCTTTGTGCGCTCGGGGGAGAAACACTTGTAGGCTGGCTGTTGTTCGCTGTGTCTCCTAGGTCTGTCCTGGGCGAAGTCTCTTCTTCCGGGAAGAGGTGCCAGGCTATGTGGGAAAATGGTGCACGTGTTCTCTCCGCTGGCGGACAGCTCTCAGACGGCGTCGTAAATCTACGCAGCTGGTTGAGATGTCGGCGTGCTACTGTGCCATGTATGTTGACGAGCCAAAAGCGCAGGCCTATGCGTCTGACAATTGTAGCTTCCTCCCAGCGTGGCTTTTTCAGAAACTGTCGGGCGAGGACGCGCTGCCCCTCATTAAGCGTGCCGCAGCGCGGAATTGCTTTTTCTTCCCGGAACGTCTCTGCCTTTGGCTCGGGGAGGATGGCTGTGAGCTGGGTTCGCATTTCACGCTCGAACATCATTTTCGAGGGGGTCTCGCCTGTTGTGCTCTGAACCGTCGTGTGCTGCTTGAAGAGAAAGCGCGCAAGGCGGCGCTGCAGCGAGCCTGTCTGATCTCTTTCAAGGGCGCGTTTTAGCTCGGCTACGTAGCGCTCGGCTTGTCCGTTTGTCGCTGGGTGGTAGGGGGCCGATGTAACTGATGAGATCCCGTTGTCGCGATAAAACTTGAGGATCTCCGCAGACACAAACGGTGTTCCGTTGTCCGACACTACCTTGCGCGGCAGGCCGAACGTTGCAAATAGTGATCGGAGGTTGTCAATGACTGCTGCCGAAGTCGTCTGTCCCATTTGCCTTATCTCAAGCCACTTTGTGTAGGCGTCTACGACCACAAGGAAAGTGCAGCCCTCAATTGGTCCTGCAAAATCAATGTGCAGTGTGTGCCATGGTGTGTCTGGCTTTTCCCATTCTGGGACAGGAGCTTTCGGCGGGGCGCTCCGGCTGCTCTGGCAAGGCTTGCATTCTCGCACCACTGTTTCGATGTCGTTGTCAATGCCAGGCCACCACATGTAGCTTCTGGCACACTTTTTCATTGCAACGATGCCCCGATGTCCGGCGTGGATGAGAGACATAGCTTGTGCGCGTAGTTCTCTCGGCATCACAACTCGGGACCCAAATATGATGCAGCCGCGATGGGTGCTCAACTCTGTAGCTCGCCTGCGGTAAGCGTCGAAGTTGTCCCCTTTGAGTTTATGCACGTTGCCTTGTTGAACAGCTGTGTAAACTAGCCGGAGAGCTGCGCACTTCTGCGTAGATGCTGCAACTGTGCCTGCTGTAAGCGGAGGTTCTGGCAGTGCTTCGAACATCAGAACGTCTCCTGGTGGAAATGGTTCGTCAACAGTTGCGTCTAGTGGCAGACGGCTTAGCGCATCGGCGTTTTGATGTTTACTCCCATTGCGGTAGACCAGAGCGTAGTCGTACGCTGAGAGTTTGATGCACCAACGTGTCATTCGCGGAGACAAAGTTGGTGGCATAGGCCTTTGTGGTCCCAGAATGCCCAACAGCGGTCGGTGATCGGTTATAAAGGTCACCTTCCGGCCGGCAATGTACTGGTGAAAATGTGTCGCCGCGTAGACGATGGCTAGCCCTTCTTTGTCAAGTTGCGCGTAGTTGCGTTCTGCTTGCGACAACGTACGTGAGGCGAAGGCGATGGGAGCTTCCCTTCCTTGCTCGTCAGTTTGCGATAGAACCGCGCCGACTCCGTACGGTGATGCGTCGCAAGCCAAAAGCAGAGGCTTCCTTTCGTCGTAGTGGCGGAGGACTGTACATCTTCGAATCAGGTCTTTCAGGGCATCGAATGACTGCTGATGGCGTGGCGACCATGTCCATGTCACATCTTTCCGAAGGAGTTGGTATAAGTCGTTGGCCACGGTAGCTCTTTGTTCCAAGAACCGGTCGTAGAACGTCAAGAGTCCGAGAAAAGCCTGTAGCTCCTGCTTGTTTGTTGGAGCTCGTGCTTCTGTGATCGCTCGCACTTTGTCCTCGGTAGGGTGAATGCCTTCCGCATCAATTCGGTGTCCCAGAAATTTCACCTCTGGCACCGCAAAACAGCACTTCGATTTGCTTATGCACAAATTAGCGTTTGCTAGCCTTTCGAGAACGAGCTCTAGGCGCACTGCATGCTCTTCAGTGGAAGTGCCACTGATGATGACATCGTCAAGGTAGACACAAACTCCTGGGATGCCCTGAAGCACTGTCTCCATGAATTTTTGAAATATGGCCGGGGCTGCAGCTACGCCAAAAGGCAGTCGCTTGACTTTGTACAAGCCTTTCAGTGTGTTAATTGCCAATAATTCAGCAGTTGACTCGCTCACCTTCAGCTGCTGATACGCCTGGGTGAGGTCCAATGTGCTGAAGACTCTTGCGCCACGTAGTACACTGAATACTTCTTCAGGTGTCGGTAGCGGGTAAGAGTACGCTTTAGTCGCAAGATTGACGGTGCTCCGGTAGTCTCCGCAGAGGCGTATGGTTCCGTTCTTCTTGCGAACTACGACAAGTGGTGTGGCCCATTCTGAATGCTGCGTCGGCTCGATGACACCTTGCTGCTCCAGTTTGTCCAACTCTTTTTCAACTGAATCTCGGAGAGCAAACGGCACCGGCCTGGCCTTCAGAAATTTGGGTTGCGCGTTGTCCAACAACTCCAGTGTGACCGGGGGCCCTTCGTTTCCTGGAATCTCTTCCGAGAATACTCTCTCGTATTTCTCTTGCAGTTGCTCAACCATGTTCTGGCTCGGCGTCTGGTGTATGCCGCATATCATCACGCCTAGTGGAGAAAACCAGTTTCTCCCTAGAAGGCTTGATCCTGTGCCCTTCACAACAAGCAGAGGTAGCGTATGGGTCTGGCCGTTGTAGTTAACCTGCACGTTGGCAGAGCCCAATAGTGGCAGATTCTGTCCTGACCACGTTCGCAGGTGCGTGTCGTCTTGTTGCAGGGCGGGTGCGTCAGATGGCCATGAAGTTCGGAACGTGTCCTCACTGATCAGAGTACAGGCTGCGCCGGAGTCCACCTCGAACTTAATCAGCTGGTGATGTACGCTTACTTCTGTAAAAATCTTCGGTCGCGTGCCGAGATTCATGGTGTTCAGGTCGTACAACACAGATGGTGTTGCTGATGTTGTTCCATGGAGATCAGATAGCGGCGTATTCTCTGAGGCGTTGACGCTGTGATTAGGCTGGGAAGGTGACTTTATCTTGGCAAGTCTCCGTTTCGTAATGCATGCTCTTTCGATATGCCCTCGCTTGTGGCAAAAATTACACGTGGCTGACTGGAATCGACATCCCTGGGGGTTGTGTTGGTCGTCACACCGCCAGCAGCGTTGTGCCTTTTTGACCGATTTTACAACAACAGAAGGCTTGCGCACCTGGTTGCTTGTCTGGTGTACCGGCTCGGTGTTCCGGCGAATCCCTCTCTGCTGGTGACCGGCGCTCTCCGCTCGAACGGCGATGTCGTAAGCTTTGCTGAATGTGAGGTCCTTCTCAGCGAACAGGCGCTGCTGCAGTGACTCGTCACTCAGTCCGCACACAAATCTGTCGCGTAACATCACGTCCAAGGGAAGCATGGTGGTGTTAGCAGAAGAAGCTGCGTCTCCCTCCTGCCCGGTAGCTGTTGTCGACAGCGTTCCAAAATTGCAGTCGGCAGCGAGCTTCTTGAGCGCGGCTACGTAGGCGCTCACAGTTTCTCCTCCCAGTTGATCTCGTCGTTGGAAGCGAGCCCGGCTGTAGACCTCGGATGGCCTTGGGTCGTAGTGCTTTTGCAGCGCTTTTACGATGTCGTCGTAAGACACTGCCGCTGGTGTGCTTGGCTGAATAAGGGCGCAGACAGTATCGTAGGTCTGCTCCCCGCACAGCGTCAGCAGGTTGGCCCTCTTCAAGGCTGGGTCTGTGATGTTGTTAGCTTCAAAGTAGAACTGGAGGCGTCCAACCCACGATGACCACGATGAGCCGTTGAATTCCGGTATCTGATTGGGAAACCCTCGCGTAGCCATGGCTTGTCAATAGCGTTGCGTAGCGCGGGTCGAATCCACTTTCTCGTCGCCACTGTCGTGTCCGGTCGCTGTGTTGAATGCAGCGAAAGACGCACACGGTACTTTTAGACTTCGTTTATTTAAAGCCGATGAGGGTGCGACCAGCGTCGACCGAGGCAGGAGCCGAACTGGCCGCCCGAAGAAAGGAGGGAGTGGAGAAGCGTCCACGGCAGGGAGTGGCTTCCCAGAACAGGAGGAGGGTGCGGGGGCGCACCGTGGGGGGGCATCTGGTGACAGCGTGCGACGAGGGGCAAGTGTCGTTAGGAGGAGGATTGAGTGGTCGTTAGGAGGAGGATGCGAACTGTCGTTAGGAGGGGAATGCGAGTGGTCGTTAGGAGGGGGCGCACACACACAAAAGCAATAAGGGGACACAACATATATATATATATATATATATATATATATATATATATATATATATATATATATAATGACATCGCACAGTACACTTGCCTCTAGAGTTTCTCCTCCAAACAAATTCAACCGCCGCAGCCGGGATCGAACCCGCGTCTTTCGGGTCAGCAGCCTAGCACCATAACCGCTGAGCCACCGCGGCGCGCTTTTTCTGGCATAGCATTGTCAGTGGTGTAGTACATCATAATGCAGCTAAGACGTGCTAACTAGCAGGCTGGTTAACCAATATTTAATAGTTAACTTTTAAACTATTACCGTTAGGCTCCTTAATTATTGAGAGGCATGTAGCCCACCGTAAGTAATGTCCATATCCGTTTTTAGAATTTCGAGAACGCGATTATCCTCGGCGCTGTGGCCCAACAAATTTTGGCTATTTCGGCGAGTTAGGTTCGCTGGAGAGGTTGCTTTGCCTGCAATCTTCTCAAACCGCATGTATTTTGGCGCGATGTAGGCGAAATTTGTTGGGCCATAGCGCCGAGGATAATCGCGTTCTCGAAATTCTAAAAACGGATATGGACATTACTTACGGTGGGCTCCATGCCTCTAAATAATTAAGGAGCCCAACGGTAATAGTTTAAAAGTTAACTATTAAATATTGGTTAACCAGCCTGCTAGTTAGCACGTCTTAGTTGAATTATGATGTACTACACCACTGACAATGCTATGCCAGAAAAAGCGCGCATCTAATTCAAATAGCTTATTTTTAAAAATTGCAGAAAGTCTTAGGTGAAACACCCTGTATATACGTGTGTGTGTGTGCGTGCGTGCGTGCGTGTGTGTGTGTGTGTGTGCGCGCGTGTGTGCGTGTGTGTGTGTGTGTGTGCGTGCGTGCGTGCGTGTGTGTGCGTGCGTGCGTGCGTGTGTGTGTGTGTGTGTGTGCGTGCGTGCGTGTGTGTGCGTGCGTGTGTGTGTGTGTGTGTGTGCGCGCGCGTGTGTGCGTGCGTGCGTGCGTGTGTGTGTGTGTGTGTGTTTGTGTGCGTGCGTGCGTGTGCGTGTGTGTGTGTGGGGGGGCAAGGCATTTCATTCTCGTAAAGTGCGTCGAAGCATTGCAGCGAAATAGAAGCGTGCAGTTAAGGAACTCAGATTTAACTAACGCTTTCATCTTAACCTCCTGCCTCGTTAAAAAGCTAGGCCGAAAGCTGTAGAAATAGGGAACGCCCGAAAACAAGTGCCCTGAAGAAAACGTGATTAAACTGTTTGGAAGCTGAGAACACCAAAAGTTAAAGGTGTAGTGAAAAGGAATCTGAACTCGTCTTTTTGCCGCGGGAACTCGGTCTACACGTTCCGAGCATTCTTAGAAACTTCGATTTATTGCCCTGTGTGGCCGATTTCCCTAATTAAATTGGATTAACGTCCGGCTCCCGCATTTTCTTTTTTTGAATTCTCTCCGTACGGTGGGCGGAGTCGTCCAACGCGCGGAGTGCCTTTCACCCAGTCCCGTGGCGGCTTGCCGCTCTGCCATCGGCGGAGTAACACGTAGTAATCCGTAGTAGCAAATAGTCCGCGCGTATTTTTATTTCTGCGGGCTTATTTTGCGGCTATATTATTTGCGAATGAAACTATTTATTCACGGAAACCTAAAAAACAAAATAAAGCGAAAGCAAACCCTCCACGGAGCTGGCTGAAAGGCATTCCACGCGTTGGTCGACTCCGCCCACCGTACGGGGAGAATTAAAAAAATAAAGGAGGGAGCCGGACGTTAATTCGATTTAATTAGGGAAATCGGCCACACAGGGCAATAAATCGAAGTTTCTAAGAATGCTCGGAGCGTGTAGATTGAGTTCCCGAGGCAAAAAGACGAGTTCAGATTCCTCTTCACTACACCTTTAAGCGGAGGAAAATGGCATTTTGAGAAGGTTGGCATCTATAAGGAGACATGCTAGGCCGGTGAACTCCTTCGCAGGTCTCGATCCGCTCGAAAGCCTAATAGCTCTCGAACGTAGACCGTTAACCTCGCCTACACCACTGCAACGGATGTCAACAATGTACATTGAAAGTAAAATAAAAATAAACTAAGTCGTTCGCGGAAACCAGTACTCCTTGGTAAAGAGTCGACTATCGACCCATGTAGACAAAGCGTATTGCTCCAGAGCCCGTAAACGCAGTCTGTTTTCACCCTGTAGCTGAGAGACTTGTACCCATAAAAAAAAGCGTAATAAGAACGGTTTCTCGATACCTTTTTACTGCGCGCGCGTAATTGTTGCAGACCCAGCGATCGAAACAATCAGCTGTATTATACACGCAGCCTCATAACGACCTCGATAAACTCACTAACCGATAGTACAGGGTTAATCGCTGGTAAGTTTCTCGTTATCGCTCGCATAAATAAAAATCCACAAAAACGAAATACCTTCAGCTATCGTAATATACAGGCCAACCGAAGCTGAATCGAGGTGGAACGCGCAACAGTGACGTTATAGTTCCAACAACAAAATCGGTCGCGTGTCGTTTGTTTTTCCTTCGGATCACGGTAATAAGACTGCACTAATGATGGCCACTCAGTACGAAGATGCCGAATGGACACTCAATCAGTTTATTTGGCCCTGGAGAGAGACAGCTGCGCTCAAAACAAGGTGCACAGGTGCCTATAATCACATTTTTCCTGTTAACTTTGGCCGCCGCGGTGGCTCAGTGGTTATGGTGCTCGGCTGCTGACCCGAAAGACGCGGGTTCGATACCGGCCGCGGCGGCTAAATTTCTTTGGAGGAGAAATTCTAGAGGCCCGTGTGCTGTGCGATGTCAGTGCACGTTAAAGAACCCCAGGTGGTCGAAATTTCCGGAGCCCTTCACTACGGCGTCTCTCACAGCCTTAGTCGCTTTGGGACGTTAAACCCCATAAACCAAACCTTTTAACATTCTCTTTCTTTCTTGAATGTTCCTGTTCTTCCCTTTTATTTTATATCAAACGCGACAGATGTCTAGTTCCAACTGCCAGAAAGACGACCGATGCGTTGTTTCCACACTCGTGTGATCGAACGCTTCAAGCGGCCGAGTTTGTTTACTGCTGAAGGTTGGAGTGAGCCCGGAGCATCGGACTACTAAAGCGGGTAGCAGTATACGTGTCCCTGTTTGTATAGGCTCGGAGAGAGTAAAACGATCGTCGAACTCTGCTCGGGCCGCGGTCTCGTCGTTAGCAAATAGTTGTTAAAGCCGCGATGCATTTGAGCGGGGTAAACAGAGGACAGCGAGGCTAACGAGCATTTGTTGTTTGTCCTGCCCAAAAAACTCCCTCCAGGGTACAACCACTCATACGCGTTTCCGCCAGCAAGCATTGACCCGTTCAAAAACAACACGACAATATCGGAGGTCGTGGGTTCGGATCCCACCGGCGCCATGTGGTTGTTTTTTCTTCTGCTTTTCTAATCAATTAGCTTTAAGCGATAAAATATTCAGTAATATAAATTGATCAACACCACAAAATAAATAAATAAAATTTAAAAAAAAAATCCCCTGTGCCCCTTGGTTTCTGTGGCTGTTGGCTTTTCTCACGACAATATGTAGTATATATTACCAGGTACTTGGCAGTTTCTCTCGCCCTCTTGCCATAGGTCACCCAGCCTTTGGTACTAAGTCAGCGACTGACATATAGATTCGCATATTATACATGTACTTATCAGCCTTGATGTCACTGGCTGCAGTTACCAATGACAGAGTGGAAAAAGAACCAGAAGGGACAACCGGGAGAGAGCACTAAATCGAGGAAAAAAATAACTTACTCTCGGCGCGTCCTCACACCAGTTCAGGGCTCCCCACAATTCAGATGCAGCTGCCGCGGCGGTTCAGTGGTTTGGTGCTCGGCTGCTGAGCCGAAAGATACTGGTTCGATCGCGGCCGCAGCGGTCGCATTTCGACGGAGGCAAATTCTAGAGGCCCGTGTGCTGTGCGATGTCAGTGCACGTTAAAGAACCCCAGGTGATCGAAATTTTCCGGAGCCCTCCACTACGGCGCCCCTCATAGCCTGAGTCGCTTTGGGACGTTAAACCCCTTAAAAAGAAACAATTCTGATAAAATGCGCACTAACACAGGCCAGGACAAAAACGAGTAATGACATAAATGGAACTAATTGCTGCACTTAATCCCTGAGATGAACGGTTGCTGCGCTCACGATGATCACTTTGCATTTAGGCTTCTTCAGGTAGGTAATATAGTACGGTTCGATTGCTGAGGGACCTGTGGCAGCGGCAACGCAGTTGGTTCCCAAAGCACTAACTTGCGTGCCGTTTTTGTGAACATTTAGCAGTGAACATTGAAAACTGGTTGAGGTCACCGACAGGACTGTATTTCTGGCTGGCGCATGTTTCTAGTCCCTTACGTAACGCAGCTCCCGTATCACATAGAACAAAAGCCTAGTTTTTTAAAACAACTCTTGTACGCACCTTGTGAAAATCCCCAGTGTGGTATGTGAGTGCGTGAGAGCTGTGCGCAAGTGTTCCGTTTTATCACCTTCACCAGGAGTAGCCCGTCAGGAAAACTACCAGAATAACATCTCCAGTGTTAAGTTAGCCTTTTCCGGCTCAAAGTGCACGAATACGTTTGTTCGTCCCAGCAACCAGAAGCAATGGCCACCTATGGCCAAACCTGCCATAATGTAGAAGTATGTGTCAGCTGTAAACCTCCGGAAACCAATGCTCAGTCAACTGTGATTGCATGGTGGCCTCGTATACTTGCGGTAGCATCTCTGATCCGCTTTGTTCGTGCGCCCGGATCACCAAAGGATTTCCGTGCCGAGATTGAACGAGCATGCAGGAGAGGACGGAAGCCTTCCATTGCAACTTCATGACGCCAATTAGCGGCTGTCGCGGCCACGACGATCATCGGATGTCCCGCGCGAATTAATCCCGCGGATTCGCTCGGCGGAACTGTAATCGGTGCGGCGCGTATGTAACCTAGCTCGATGACGACCGGTAATTTGGCTGAAGAGGGCGCTGTGGAACGCGATTAATAATAAGCGCTCTTTGTGCAGGAGGTATCAAGAATCTGTACAGCTTTAAATACACATAGTGAATCAAGTCGTGGTACCCGCCGTGGTTGCTCACGTGGACCCCACAGCCTTGGATTGATGAACTTGAGGTCGCAGGTTCGAATCCCGCCTGGATGGCCATCTTTCAATAAAGGCTAATAGTGCTATAAAACTTATACGTTGTAAAGAAACTAAGGAGCGGGAATTAGGCTCCATAGCCCGGTAAGAAAGTGTTATTTTCAAGTTTGACGACACCTATGCGCATTTGGCACACGAACTCTGCTCGATTACTCTTCGCATGTGATCAGCCGCTGTCGGAGATGTCGGGAAACGTTTTGTCGGTGTGCGAAAAAACGGCTTCTCTGCAGCTGAACCTCAGCCGGCGTCAAGGCAAACATCGCAGAACGCTATACATGTCGTTTGTGTTACCTTGCGTGTATCTGTCGCCCATGCGCAAGGACTATCGTGAGCAGAATAAGAGACAACACCCCCCCCCCCCCCCCCCCTCTCACGCATTCCAAACCTTGCCATTCAGACTTGTGGCGCCCCCATGCTGATGGGCAAGGTTTCTCACGATAGTACGTATATTTGAAGTTGTATACTTGTAACACTGAAGTGTTGGTAGACTGAGAGGATAAAGTTACTATCTTATGCGATACCAAAATGGTTCGACCTGCGTGTATTATGGGCCAGAAACTTGGAGGCTTACGAAAGCACTTGAGATTAAATTGAGAACAGCGCAGCGAGCAATATGGAAACGAAAATGACAGGGATACGCGGTTAAGAGACAGAGAGAGAGCGGAGTTGGACAGGGAACATACGCGAGCTGATGATATCCTAACTGAAATCAATGAGGTGAAATGGGCATGGAAATTGAATGGGATGCTGATAACAGACAACCGATGGTCGCTGTTTGATGTGGAGTTCGGGTGCCGCTTGACGGACCCTGCAGTTAAGTCGACGCCCGTTCCAACCAGGACATGAGCGCCATCGAGTGAAAGAGTTCGCCGATGGGCGAAAGAAGACGACTGTATTAACATTTTGTACAACTTAAAGGTCAAATGGGTGAGTTTCTCTGGGCATCACTCGTTGCCGAGTTTTATAGGGCTCTCATTCCGTAAAGTCCGTATATGAAGGACGGCCCTGGCGAGGAGGAAGTGTTCAGTCAAGCTCACTGTTGCGCACGATCACTCACCTCCATATTTATGGACACGTTTCCTCACGTCCCCTCTTCAAGTGTTAAGCTTAAGGGTGAGGAGGACGCCGCGAGATAGCGCAGAGTGCGATAGGTGCGCATACGTGATCTGTTTCCGTGATCAGCTGGTGGTCGACACGAGTTGCTGACACCTGTTCCTCATTAGACTCGACGCCACCTGAAATGGGGTCTTTCGTGTTTAAAATTCAGGGCGACGTTCTTTTGTATTGATGACGGCAGCACTGTGACGCTGCCAAACATGGTTATTGGACCTGGATGGCACCCGGGTCCTTTCCGGGTGGTCCATTACGGAAAGCATGACAGCAATCTTCGTAGAGCATGATCTACCCAGGAGAAAAAGTATGCTGACTGCTTCCACACGACAGTTGCTGTCGCCGTTCATCGCCTATAGGGTAACGGAGTGGATTCCAAGGGAAGGCAAATGTACAGAAGGGGTTACAGTCTGGTCGGCAGGTGAGATTAGGAGATCTGCAGGGAAGGGTGGGCGTAGTTTGCGCAGGACAGGGTTAATTGGAGAGATATGGTAGGAGGCATAACAGTCCTGCAGTGAACGAACTTGGGTGGATGACGATTATTGCGACGACCAGCGTATTGTTCGCGTCTCGCCATGGAAACCGACAGCACAAAAAACAAACAAACTAAAAACAGGTGCACTGAGCGTGTCTCTCGGAGTAGTGCATGAATGCTGCGCTATGGCAATCGTTAAACGTTTATGTATATCCATATTCACCTGTCACTTGTTTTCTCTTGTAGATTATTCTCATACGCATTTTTTTGAACATCAACAATCAACAGGGTGTCGGAGTGACTATTCCCAGAGGTTATGTTCATGAAATATATCCCGGGAGAATTCTCGCTCAAATAATAGGCACAAGGGGACAGCGGCAGGGAAAGCACCTTAGTGTATCCCTCAAAGGAGGCCCTCCATCGAATGGCGTTCTCATAACGTCGAGGCTGATCCCCTAGCGTGAAATCGCAGGGGACTGGCAAGTACCTCCTTGAAATCGGATTAACCTCGACGTCATGACAATCTACCTACGTCATTGGCTACAGCGCCTGCTTTGAGGGGTATCTGACGCTGCATTCATGACTCATATCCTGCTATAAACAATGATACCGCCCCAGCAGTAGAAGTCTAGAGCTTTTGTGCTTCCACACCACTGAAAATTTGCGCCCGCGGAAAAACCCTCGCGCGGCGACTTCGCCAGCCCAGCAAGCGGCCGGGTTTTTCTGGGACAGACCAGAGTGTTGCCGTTTTCCCGAAAGACGGAACGAGGCCGTGTCGCAGTTCCCTATCCTTCCCGTCCCTTTCTCCCCCTCCCGCTCCCCTCAGCCGCCGCCGCCGTGAGATGAATAGGCCGCCAGGGGCCCCAAGCATTGTGGTTTTCCCGCACCGGTCGCTTAATTCGAAAAAGAAGGTCGATCCAGCCCCGGGCGGCTCGGACGACGGAATGATGGCCGACCTCTCCATTAGGGAGACGGGAAGATCGAAGGAAAGGAAAAGACGCGTGGCGGAAACTGGGCCAAACAAGGCGACCAGGCAGACGAAGTGAAAGGCTTCTTCCGTTTGTTTTCTTTCTCGCTCATCGTGCGTGTATTCACATACCATACTTCTCGGTGATGTCAGAAACGCGCAATCTCTGTAGAATGAGATATGCCATTTTATCGCGGAGCTCAGACGCCCTGTAATCGAATACATCTCAAGAACTAAGCGGCTTTTCCCCGTCAAAGGACCCCCTTCCAGCTAATGGCGTCGGCCGATTCTCATGGCCCTGTTATAGCGTGACAATGCAGGGTGCAGTTCGACAATGCAGGGAGGCGACTATTGCCGACCAAGCATGCAGGGAAAAGGCTATCCGCTCTCATATGCCCCTCCCTGCATTGTTAGGCTAGCAGGCTCATGAGAATCGGCCGACGCTATTGGCTGGAAGGGGGTCCTTTGACGGGGAAAAGCCGCTGCCTTTTTGAGTTGTATCCGACTATAGCTAAAGCTGGCGGAGACTGGTAACTCTGGCGTAAGGATGAAATTGCGATCTAAAGGTGCGAAAAAACAAAAGAAACGTGAGCTGCATTCATACTACCAGCAATAGAATGAGACACACGCAAAGGCGCAATCATGTCCGTCCATGCGATTATTTTTTTTTTTTTTAGCGCCTGCATCGGCGTGCGCGGCTGTCGTGGCTCTCTGCATTCTGCCATACTTCGTGCACACCAGTTGGGTCTTATTTATGCCAAATTGTAACAGAGAAGAACGGCAGCAAAGAAACACACGGACAAGTATACGATGCTCATCGTTATTGTCCTCGTCCGCGGGTTCCTTCGCTGTCGTTGCTCTTCTCTGCTGCAGTTCATTATTAATAATGTACCAACTAGCTCAACAATCCACCTTATGAACGGTTAGGTCAGTCCTACGTATATAAGCTGCGGCAGCCTCAACTACGACGAAATAAATTCTAACATGGAAGCGTCACTCTTCCGCTCAAGCTTCTCGTCTATAGCTGTATTGGCCGCCGCGGTGGCTCAGTGGCTATGGTGCTCGGCTGCTGACCCGAAAGACGCGGGTTCGATCCCAGCCGCGGCGGCTAGAATTTCTTCGGAGGCGAAATTCTAGAGGCCCGTGTACTGTGCGATGTCAGTGCACGTTAAAGAACCCCAGGTGGTCGAAATTTCCGGAGACCTCCACTACGGCGTCTCTCATAGCCTTAGTCGCTTTGGGACGTTAAACCCCACAAAACCAACCAAAACCATAGCTGTATTGCTTGGTTAGCTTGCAGCATTCCGAAGTATAGCTCAGCGATTAATCGACATACTGTGCCCATATCGTGTGTACATATTTTGTGTGTTCGTACATCAGGAGATCATATATGTACGTGTAGGTATGCGCACACATATATGCTCCGCTTGTGTGTGGCGGCGCCGGTGGAACAGTGCTCACGCATTTGTTTAACTAAAGACTGAAAACTCTCGAATGCATTGTAAGAGATAGTAATATAAGTTGGTTGAAGATATAAACTCACGAGGACAGCTGAGTTGCATGGCGTTGAGCAACTAATGACGCGCACAAGCTGTAAACGCATTCAACATGTAGCCAGCAGTGCAGCTTTGAACAGTTACAACGTAAACACTTCGGGCCAGTTCGCGCCAGAGAAAAGATATAGCGTGGGAGGCACAGGACACAGCCAGAGATTCCGACGTGAGCTCGTTCTTGTCTCTCTTTGTTACGGCGTGACCGCCTGGAAAAGCAGCTCTATGTCACCAGCTCGCGTTACCAGGATCACACACTCTCTCTAACCTCTCCCTCAACCTCACGCTAATAATTTTACTTTCCATTACTCGCTTTCCGTCGCCGGAGCGGTGTTAGCGCCTACGCGCGCATTAGTAGTTTCGCCGCCCACCTTATCTAGACGTTTTTAGCATACCGGAGACGTATTAGCGGAGACGTATACCGGTTCACTGAACGCCTACAGCGCAGGCGCCGTGATATGGAAGGGGAAAGACGGGGCCACTGCGCATGCGCAGGTAAATTTGTATAGGTCTCCTGTATGCTAAAAACGTCTAAAAACAGATACTTTTAGCGCAGTTGTTTGGCTCGCCACGGCTCCGCGGTGTATCAAAACGCGTTCATTTTTCTGTCCTTCCCTGCATCCTCTGCTCAAACTAAAGCGCTCTCTATAGCCCCTCCAAACGGAAGCGAAATGCTTTTCCACATCAGTATTATTTCTTTGCAAATCTAGATAATTCGATCCTCTGTCTCCCCCTCCCCTCAACCTCCCCCCTCCTTCCTTCCACACGTCTATACCACCCCCGCCGTCCGTAGGCGATTAGCGAACGCGACCGCACGCAACGGTCGGCGGCGTGTTTCTGTATAATGTCGCCGGGAACGGCGTGCACTCGACCGCGGCCGCGCATAGCACCGAAGTGGAGGGCGGGCGGGCGGTCCTCGGAGCGCGCGCTTCGAAAACATGTTTACCACGGCCGCAATGCGCGCGTGTGCGTCTCTGCCGCCGCCTCGTTTCTCCCGCGCGCGCGCTTTCTGCCGGATTTCGACTCGCGCGGGAAAGCGAATCACGCCGCCTCCTCAGTGCGCTGCCGCAGAACTCCGAGCCGGAGAGAAAGCGCGCGCGCGCGCGCTTTGTTGTTTTGTTTTGTTTTTTCAATGTGTAATTCGAACGGACTCTGGCGCCCTCTCCTCTGATGGGAGGATCTGGCACGCCGGGGAGGAAGCAGGCTCGGTAATAAGCGGTGGCAGCGACAACGTTGACAACAACGAACAACACAGCAAGCGATACGCATCGAACATTTTTTTTTTGTCGGGTAAACACCAGCTCTCGAATGTTTTTGTTGGTTACCTTTTTTTTTGCCTTTCGCGTTGATACTTCGGCGGCAGCGCCGACAAGTGCTTTTTCGAGAGGGGGAAGGCGGGGCAAGAGCGATGCTGTTTAGAACGGTGCTCGTTTGTGTTTCTTGACAAAAGGAGCGAGGATACACGTCTATGTCTGCTTCTTTATTTTTCAAGCCAGAAACGCGTCCCGCGCTTTCCGACAAGCTTTCGCATTTCTTTTTCTTCTATAAACAGAGAGCTGCCACTTTAATGCGATCCCGTCGAACGCACAGAAACAAGTATTGTCCGCTCGGCGAAGCCGTAAACAACGAGCTCGTGACTCGACAGTTTCTTTTCGCTTCCTTTTTCGTCGTAACGACCCTTGCTTGAAGCGAAGCGGCTTAATTAAAATCTTTCGTCGCTCTGGGCTTAATTTCTCGATTTTAGATTATGTAGATGCTTCTTAATTGAATCGGCCGGCGGAATTTCACAGGCTCTTTTAATCCAGCGACTGCCGAATTTTTTTTTTCATTATTCCTATGCCGACACCCTTCAGAGCTTTTTGGAGCAATCGGTGTTTCATTGGTGTCTGTATTGCCGAAGCCTAATTTTTTTAATGTTTAACATCATGAAACGGGGAAGTTACTTAGGTGCGCGCAACAGGTCGCGAAAATGCCTCTGTATTTTATTGACGACGACGGATGCGCTGTTTTTCCTTATTGCGTACTCACAGCGAATGATACGCCGGGCATTATTTTCCAGTATTAAGACAACGACGGTTCTCAGTTTTATTACTTTACAAAGATGTTTTCTCTTAGCCAAAATTTGCTGCGCACATCTCGCGTGGTGTGGTGTGCCTGGTGTGGTGTGGCGTGGTGTGATGTGGTGTGGTGTGGCGTGGTGTGATGTGGTGTGGTGTGGCCTGGTGTAGTGTGGCATGGGGTGGTGTGACGTGATGTGGTGTGATGTGGCGTGATATGGCCTGGTATGGTGTTGCATGGCGTGGTGTGGCCTGGTGTGGCATGGCGTGGCGTGATGTGGGGTAGCCTGGTGTGGTGTGGCTTGGCGTGGCCTGGTGTGGCATGGCGTTGCGTGGTGTGTCCTGGTGTGGTGTGGCGTGATGTGGCATTGTGTGGCAAGGCGTGGCGTGGTGTGGCCTGGAGTGGTTTGGCGTGGTGTGGTATGGCGTTGTGTGGCGTCGCCTGGTGTGGCCAGGAGTAGTGTGGTTTGGCGTGGTGTGGTGTGGCGTGGCCTGGTGTGGTGTGACGTGGCGTGGCCTTGTGTTGCATGGCGTGGCGTGGCGTGGCGTGGTGTGGTTTGGCGTGGTGTGGTATGGCGTGGTGTGGCCTGGAGTGGTGTGGTATGACGTGGCGTGGTACGGCGTGTGTGGTTTGGCATGGTGTGGTGTGGCCTGGCGTGGTGTGGTTTGGCGTGGTATGGCGTGGTGTGGTTTGGCGTGGTGTGGTATGGCGTGGCCTAGAGTGGTGCAGCCTGGTGTGGTGCGATGTGGCGTGGTGTGGCCTTGTGTGACATGGCGTGGTGTGGCCTGGAGTAGAGTGGTTTGGCGTGGTGTGGTATCGCGCGGTGTGGCGTGGCCTGGAGTGGTGTGGTTTGGCGTGGCGTGGTGTGGCCTTGAGTGGTGTAGCCTGGTGTGGTGTGGCCTTGTGTGGCGTGGTGTGGCCTTGTGTGGCATGGCGTGGAGTGGTGTGGCCTGGAGTGGTGTAGCCTGGAGTGGTGTAGCCTGGTGTGATGTGTCGTGGTGCGGCCTTGTGTGCCATGGCGTGGTGTGGCCTGGAGTGGTTTGGCATGGTGTGGTATGGCGTGGCCTGGAGTGGTATGGTTTGGCGTGGTGTGGTATGGCGTGGTGTGGTGTGGCCTGGAGTGGTGTAGCCTGGTGTGGTGCGATGTGGCGTGGTGTGGCCTTGTGTGGCATGGCGTGGCATGGCGTGGTGTGGTATGGCGTGGTGTGGCGTGGCCTGGAGTGGTGTGGCCTGGTGTGGTGTGATGTGGTGTGGCGTGGAGTGCTACGCCATGCAATGTCGGAATTAACGTCCCCAAGCTGCAAGAGAGCTACGAAAGACGCCGTAGCGTAGGGCTCTATATTAACTTCGACCACCTGGTATTCTTTACCGCGTGTCAATACCGGGTACAGGGGCGTTCGCATTTCGCTTTCATAAAAAACACCCTCACAGCGGCCTGGATCCGATCTGGCGACCTCGGGCTAAGCAGTGGAACCCAACAGTCACTGAGCCGCCATGCGAGCTAGTTTTCGCCAAACTTTTGACTCTTACAGACTGAAGGTAACAGCGCAAAACACTGGCAGAGTGCAAGCAGCTGTCAAGCGAGAGAGGCGGCGGAAGCAAATGTAACGGATGAAACAAACTTGACCTACCTCCAGCAAAGAGAAATAAGAGCCGTCCCCTGTGCGATTTGCAAGGCCGCAGCAGCACACAGGCCTTGGTCCATATTAGAGCTCGTATTTTCAGGCGCATGGCGCGCAGAGGAAGCAGTGCTTTATACAGTATAGCGTGGACACGGAAATCACAGCGTAAGCAAGTTGTGAAGTCTGGGGGCTAGGCAGGCATAGAGGTCAGTAAGGTAAAGGAATAAATAAGTAAACGAGGTAAGAAGCTGAACAAGTTAGTACTCAAACAGGTAAACGCATAAGCAATTCACCAGCTTGCTTGCCGCAGCAGTTGTGCTGGTCTGGTGCTTGACGTGTTCATTGGTGCGTGTATTTCCTGCATATTTTGTGATTTCACTGTCTATACCGCTGTGCTGTAGGTTGGCACGCGTCCTCTCTGGGCTTTCTGTTTCTATACAGCCGGTTAGCTGACAGCGAGTGTGCAGAGCTATTTTCTGGGGCTTGTGTGGTCTTTTCTACTCTTGAATGTAAGCAGCGCCCCGCTGCGCACACTTTGTGCAATAAAAACATTAGATCCGGTGGCACATGTAGCGCGCAAGTGGTCACCCAAATCACAAGAAAAGAAGGGCGCTATATTTAAAAAAAAAAAATGAGAAAAGGACAGAACCAGCTAGATGAGTGCGATGAACTGCGAATATACTCACTCGCGCAGTACAGAGTCCCGAGCACCCATACTTATGCTTGCGGTGAAGCCGATCTCAGCCGCTGAGTAATCCATTCTCGCTTACAGCGAAATCGCGTGCAGTCTTTGTGCAAAGCAAATATTATACGTAGCTCTTTAGGTAACCATGAACATCGTTTTAGGACTCTCCCAGCAGTTCCACCTATGCCGTATTTTTATGAAGATGGCGGAGCTGTAGTTTTCAGCGTCCCTTTCAAAGCGTTTTGAATACACGATCCGAAGACTATGAGTAGGCTGTGGACTATGTAAAGAAATACTTGCTGGGGAGGGAGTGGCGCACAAGCCCATTTTCTTGTTTAAATTTTACAGAGAGTGTACTTGCGACATGCGCGATATCGTCCCATTTGTGAGACACAGCTACTGAAAACGATGAAAAGGTGCAAACTGTGACTCGTAAAAGGTATGTTTCCTTAAAAGGGTTCTGGAAGGGGCTCTAGTAAAGTTGCGGTATGCCTGTGATGCTAAAGGACACCGCTTCACGAATATTATCCAGCAAGAATTTTTTTTTGATGCGCTTTGTAGAAGCTGAGTTATCTAGCTAAAATATAAATTTCGGCGCCTTCGCGCCTTTCCCTCTCCTCTCCTCACATTTTGACCGCCGCCGGCTCCACCGCCGGGGGCGGAGCTTCCTGGCCAGCCGGAGCTGCGTCGCATATTGGTCGCGGCCATTGTAGCTGCCTGACGTTCGAAATAATCTAACCAATAGCCATCTCTGAACTGGTATACACAGGAGCGGTGCGACGGAGGAGGGTGCGAGCATGAAAAAGTTGTCGAAAAGGGCTAGCCAACTTTCGCGCATGAGTGTCGGTTCTCTGCTGCGTGTAGTAGTGTATTATTTGCTTCAGGTGTTCGTGACTACACTATCCATAGATGCTTTCCTCGCAAGATGTTTCAGATCCCCTTTAAAAACGGAAAGCATTGAGTGTTCGAGCTCAAAACGTGCAGATTTCACTTTTCAGCAGCGTCAAAAGAAGGCAGGGCTAGTATTTCTGTGAAGAATGACGCTAAAGCGAAAGAGCAATATACTCCGCTTAAACAAGTGTAAACAAGTAAATCCGCGTTACGCGACATTTTTTTTTTAAATTTTCCTCCCTTCATTGTTTTGGCTCGTAGACAGCAGCCACTTTTCAAGCGTCTCCCACTTGTGAAAATGCTCACGCGTAATTAAGGTGCTTTTTTTCCCTAAAAAAATACTTAGATGACCACATTGAGAGTGCGTCGATTCTGGAACGAGGGCGTACAAAAAAGAATAAGCTCTCAAGGGCGTGGTGAGGCGCTAATTTGGCGCGAAGTTCCCGCAGCCTTCGCGTCGAAACCCCCTCACCCCTTCGCTCTCTCTGACACGCGCATCGACTTGCACACACACCGTGCACCCACAAGAGCTCCGAGCTGGATGAGGAGGAGGCTGCGCGGCGTAAACAGCACGACGGCGTTGGCGATGGGCGAGCAATGACAGGGCTATCTTCTCCCGTCTCACCCTTAATCGGCCCCCCACAGCGGGGAGTCAGGAGGTGTGGGAGACGCAGGTGAGGAGGATAGAAGAGAGGGAGGGGGAAGCAGCTTTAATACACAGCCGGGGCGAAGGCAGAGAGAGAGAGGGATAGAGAGACAGTGAGGTGGAGGCGATCGCCTTGAGCGAGTCCTCCTGGCGTCTGTCGCTCGACGCGCAACGCACACACACACCGCAGCGCTAGCGTCAGCGCAACGAGAAGCTTGCCAAGAACAGATCGCGCGCAGCGATTGCTTCCGCGCACGGTCGTCACACAAACGCCCTCCGCCGACGAGCGAGAGTTTGCCTTGTGAGCGTAACTGAAATAACGGCGCAGGCCGGGCTGCAGCCACTGCACTGAGGAGTGCCGGGAAGGACGACGACACCGCTCTCATATCCCCCGGCTTCCCCGTTCTGTTTGTCCCGTGTTTGCGCGGTTATTTCAGTTACGAGACGTGCCAACCGGAACAAGGTGCAGCTCGTCTCACGCTCTTGCCGCCTACGTGCTTCGCCTGTTGCGTGGAGGTGCAAGGCGACGCGTGTTTGAAGAAGCGTGTAAACAGCGCACTGAGGTTGCCGGGGCGCGGAGGCGAGTGCTTGAAGAAAAGCCTTGGCCTCCCGTATACGCTAATTTGGCACCCATACAGAGCAGCGCGTTAGAAATCAGACTTTCAGGATTTTTCTTGTTTTTTTAAAGGCTATGAGTAGTACAAGAAGGCAGTTTTTGCACGTAGGCTGCGAGCGGATAATTATGTTCAGTCTCCTAATTTACGAAAATCAATTATTAGACGTTATAGCCACTGTATAGTTAGATGCACGTTTACACAGCAGACTTAGAGTCGGTGGTGCTACAATACTAAAGCACATGGAAGGTTTCTAATTAGCACACCCGTGTACCGAGATATTTGGCTTTGAAGTGGGCATATATTCCGCATGCGAGACGTGGCGGTAGGCGCGAACATCCTCCCTGGTCGACGCAGGTTTTGCTTAAGGCGTTGCTTCGATTTCGCTACCCAAGTGAAAGGGGAACAGATATGTCAGGTTAAGCCATTCCTCTACGGCGTTGGCAGTATTAGCACCGGGCGCATTGCCTTAGATAATCCCGCGCAAGCTAATACACGCAAGGCAGCCATTCGTGTTGCACAATACACTACGATCCCTCCCTCTGTCTCCATCTGCCGCTTACGCATACACGCACGCACACACGCACACACACACACACACACACACACGCGCGCGCGCGCGCTCGCACACACAGTATTAATCTCGTTAGGAATAGGCAACAAAGAAAATATACAAAGACAACAAACAAACCTAGTACACGAGCCACCAAAAAAAAAAAATCGACTCTGATTGAATATGCCCCATGGCTCCCTCTGGTGGACCACGTTGGAACATATTCTAAACGAGCGCTTTCTTGAGGCAAGATAGAGCGTAGCGCCACACGGATGTTCGTTGTGCTACTAAAGAACCGCTTTATGGGGGGGGAAAAAAATAGAAAAGAATGTGCCTAATTAAAGGTTAATTTCTCTTATTTAGATTGTTTTGGCTTATGGGACTTAACGTCCCAAAGCGAAAGTCTATGAGGGACGCCGTAGTGAAGGTCTTCGGAAATTTCGACCACCTGGTGTTCTTCAACGTACACTGACATCGCACAGTACACGAGCCTCTAGGATTTCGCCTCCATCGAAATCCGACCGCCGCGGCCGGGATCGAACCCGCGTCTCTCGGGTCACCAGCCGAGCGCCATTACCACTGAGCCACTGCGGTGGCGCTCTTTTTTGGTTACGTGCCTTCAAACTACAGATGCTTTGGAAAGTTTTCTTCGCAAGCTGTGGACGAAAAGATCTCGGAGCACTAAATCGCATCCAGTATAAAGGAAAAAACATCCCCACAGGGGGGTATCAAAATGTGAGAACAAACTGAACCAGAAGAACGACAATCTAGGTAGAATAAAAAAACGAAACAGAAAAATACTTTTAAGAGTATGCTCGTTAAGTTTATTCGCATCGAATACCTTCCGTTACTCGTTAAGATAATCTAGGTAGAATAAAAAAACGAAACATAAAAATGCTTTCAAGAGTATGCTCGTCAAGTTTATTCTGCATCGAATACCTTCCGTTACTTGTTAAAACCGAACCGCTCTGCTCCGGGCTTTTATCCGTAACTACCCCCTTAGAGTCACGACGACGGGTTGAAGACACGCGCACGGCGTCAGCTCGTCGACCTCGAGCAGTAGTACTGCAGCACCGCTCGCTAACTGAACCGAAGCGTGCACGGCAGGAGACACTCCCGTAGCTTAGCGTAAGTCGCTCGCCAAGCCCATTGTTTTCCAGAGAGACTTTACACACAGAGGCAGCAGGCAGCTACGGAAGAGAGACAAAGAAGAAAAAACAGGGTCACTGTGCGCATCGGCGACAGCGTAGCAAGGTGACAGGCTCGCGCACCGTGGTTGTAAACAACGTCCCTCCTTTCACCTTCCTCCTTCTCCTCCTCCGCCCAGCTCTTGTCACTCCAGCTGCACAGCACCGCTAGCTTCCCACCTCCTCCCTCTCTCTTCCATCCTGCCTCCCCCATCTGTCTCTGTGTCCTCTCAGCCATCAGCCCCACTTCCGCGTGCAGAGGAGGGGCATAAAAAAGAAAAAAAAAGAAAGGCCCCATGGATAAAAAGAAAAGAAAGAAAGGCCCTGCACCCTTCCTCGTCCTCCTCCTCTCCCGGAGCCCCCGCAGGGTTGGTGTGCGAGGGAGAGGGCAGAGCGGACGAAACGAGGTTATCGACGCCGTTGTTTTGTTGCCTGCTGGTCGCCGGTACGGCACGCGCTCGGGAAGGCAGAGAGGGGGAGGGGGGGGGGGGGGGGAAGGAGAAGAGCGCTTTGTTTTCGGTGCCGGCGGCGCGTGTTATTGGGGCAATAGCAGGCGCATCAAAGGCGGCGCGCCGTGGTAATTAGCCGGCCGAACCCTGCTGGGGGGGCGACGGCAGCGCGGGCCTCGGAGGTGAGGGGGGACTGCGTGGTGGTGCATGCGTGCCGAAGCGTCAGAGACGGCTGGGCACACACGCCACAGCGCATCCATCGTCTCGCTCGTTCTGCGTCCGTTGCTGCCGCTGCTGCATTCTTGTCTTGTGTGTCGTTGGTGCTGCTGCCCGAACTGTATAGAAACGGCAGCCTGTTCGTGGCCTCTTTATTTTATTGCACCTTTGACTATACTTCTTCTGCCTCCTGGCTTTCGTTCTTTCGATCGCCTCGAGTGTGGTGGCCAATGACCTCCCGCGCGTATGTGGCGCTGTAAACGACATGAAAGACGCGAATACGCTCGCCAAGACAAAGTTGAACAAAATGGACCTAACTGCACCACCACGTATAGTCTTTGCGATGAATGGTCATGGTCCGCAGGGAGACTAATTGTGGTTGATGTCCCGTTGCTGCTATACAGCTCCTAAGGCACCAACGGCAGAAGGACTCGTTGGGGGACTAATGGTTGCGGCAAAGCAGTTAGTCCCAAAAGGCGGAATGACCCCTACTACTTTTTTAGCCCTACCTGGATGAGGAGTGAATTCTGTGAATGCTCGTTAAAAACGCTGTTTCTGCGTATTTTCGGCCTATAAAGAACCACTCTCAGCCCCCTCCCCTCGCCCTTTTTTTTTCTGAAAGATTTGCCTAGTGTCTTACTGGAACCCTATCTGGAGCGAGAGTATTTGCCGTGAACGTATTTAAAAACAGAGCGATATATATATATATATATATATATATATATATATATATATATATATATATATATATATATATATATATATATATATATATATATATATATATATATATATATATATATATATAGTGTTGTCCGCCGTAAAGGAGGGTTGACTTTCACTTTCATGTATACACGGGTGATTTTGTATAATATCCACAAATACAACGCAGAAGATACGTGGAAAGGTGATTCCAGGGGTGGCGAGGGAGCTACCACAGGTCTCGGAAAAACACAGCTCGCACGGTCACCAACCCCGGCATTACGAGGAATGCAAGCGAGCGCGGAGTGTTGTCCGCCCCTTCGTAAGCTGGTAGATGACCACGGGGAGGGTCAACTTTTCAATGATGCTGCTCGATATGTACTTACGGGGAAAGCCTGACCGCTCCCCTTTGTACCGCAGCGTCTGCCCCATAGGAACCCACTCAAGCCGAATACGGTACGCGCTGTCGGGTCCCATGCGCCAGCGTGTTGCTGACGGGGTTAAGGATTAGCAAACTCAGAGAGGCAGGGAGTTCCGGCCCTCGCCAACGTGCGAGCTTCGAGCGTGAATCCCAGCTTAAGCGACATCACACTAGGATGTCCCACTCTCGAGTAGTCCCACTTTATATGTTCAGCGTGCTCACTGCCATTGAGTTGCAAATACCTGTCTTACAGTGAAACAGGTGGTCCTGGGCTCGAACCCCGGACCAGGAAGAATTTTCTTTAACTACGAAGTTTCTGTGGAAGCTGTGTAGCTTTCCTTTGTAGCCGTATGACTGTGCTTGGGTGAATGCCAATGAGTAATTGCTCCCTCATTACAATTCATGATTTTTTCCACCCTCTTTCAACATGACATAAAAGCTTCTTGCGCTCTCCTCAGCCTGATCTTTCACTTATATGTAAGGAATGCGGCGTCCTTCCTACTGAGTATGAAATCCTGTCTCATGTCTCCATCGTGGGCATGCGCCATTACGACACAGGACAGTAAACGAATAAAAAGGGCTGCAAGAACGACGTTGCTTAAAGAAAAACACCTGAGGTGATCTTAAACGCTGCTCAAATACCCAACAGAGCTCGAGGAGGAATGCCAGGCGGAAATGGGAGCGAAAAAATACGAATTCTTGCTCAACTAAGGCTGGTTGATTCCTAAAAACACGCAGACCTCACGTGCTTCGCGGCTGGTCAGGAAATCGATTACCCCCCCCCCCCCCCCCCCTTTATTTAACGTTTCTATAAAAAACACTTCACGGTTGAGTAACCCGTCCACTTCTTGCTCATTGATTTCCTACAGCAAGCGTTCCACCGCGCAAGAAGCGTGGCGTTCAGTTTTGTTGCAAAACTGCGAAACTGCATGCGACTCGCAGAGTGTTCCGGGAATGCCTCCACCGCTTGCATCAAAACAAAGACAAAAAAAAAATAATTGCGGCGTAAGACGCGTTTGAAACCGAACGCCCGCTGGACCCGATGAATTCACAAAAATAAAACAGTGCAAGAAGGAAAATAACTGCCTGCGCATGATTGGCAGAGGAAAACCAACGCACGAATGGCTAAAAAGGGCATTAAACAGTTGGTTATTCGCTGTCAGGAACGTGCTTTGAGTGCCCATCGCCAGCAAGGTTTCGAGGACTTGTATTTCGTCGGAGCATTTTACTCGCCCTTTGAAGTGCGCCGCGCGCTCGGTCAGCTAAAGCTCCTCAGAGCGCAACCACGGCTAAACCTGAGCTAATCGCGGCGGACTCGAAGTATGTGCACTTCAAAAGTTAGTGTGTGGTTGCCCTTGTGAAAGGTTGTGCCTTAGAATTCGCTGCACTTGGCACATGCACCAGCTGCCCAGCGGGGGGAACTTTGTGTACTTTTTCAGCGCTTACCTTCGCATATAGATGTCCTGGGAAACGCGGCATCTCACAGCCTCGCCCATGAAGCGCGGTCTGCTGAACCGTCGAGAAATGTCGTTCAAAATACCAAATGATCTTTCAAAGGCAGTCATCATCATCATCATCAGCCTGACTGCGCCCACTGCGGGGCAAAGGCCTCTCCCATGTCTCTTGCCAGCTGCGGCCACCGTGATATAAAGCCATTTCAGATCCCTGTAGTGTCCACTCAACCAGCCCGGTGTGACCAAGGGGCTGAAGAGGGATGACGCCACTCCATTATAAAGCCCCTCAGGGGCTTTGCCCTACACTGCACTCGCATACTCCAGCGTGGATGTATAAGACAGGACTGACGTCGTCTCCGCCCTGTCCCTCATCCGGTTTCCGGTGACTTACATTATGTTATGTGCAGGCCAGATCCGCACGCAAGAAGGCTGGTCCTGCTTGGCGCCGCAGGGTTGTCTGAAAGACATTGTTTAGCCCGGGGGGTGACCAGACAGTAAGAAAGTAGGCCTCCCGTCTCCTTCTAAAATTCCTTCAGCACTGTGAAATTGTCTTCATATGATGGCTGCGGCAGTTTAGTCTTTTGGGTGCTTGTGCGTGGTGAAAGACAACAACTATAGGTCATGAAATTGAGGCACAAGGTTTGGTTTTTAATGCGTCGTTACGGTGCAGCAGTTACTGGCATAATGAACTGCAGTGCTGATCCTACCAGTAGCTAACAGCATCAACCTCTTACCCTATAAGGATGCCGCAGGTAAGCCCACAGAAAATCACGTGCTAGTCACATGCATGTGGCGAGGTTTCAACGGTGCGGCTTAATTATATAGCGATGAGACCTAATTATGCAATGGTATCATATGCGGAACAATTGATTTCCATGTATTAAAGAAAAAAACAACAACGGAGTGAGGCTTTTGGATCGGTCAGTAGAGTAAGTACCCCTTGATACAGTGCTTGCTGGAAGGTTCGCTTTTCCACTATAGCTCGGCCGGCGGAGCGCGATGTTTTCCTTTTTTTTTTTTGTCATGTTGCACTCCGACCATTGGCGGACCGTTTCCGGGCGAGACTTTGCGAAAACAGAGACTGCTCAAGAGCTCGCCAGAAAAACCCAGCCGACGCCGCCGGCAAGCATTTCCGCAATTTACAAAAACAGAGTTTATTTTTCGTTTCGCGCCGAGTCTGGAGCAACCGCGGCGTGTCAAAATCGTGCCTGCGTATAATAGGACCACCGCAGCTCTCTCGAGTTTGGCAAGGAGTCCAGGCTCGCGCCACACAAGGGACTCGTCACTGATGCACGTGGAAGGGTTTTTACGCACTCTGCGTATATAGTTTTTCAATGGAAGCTTTTTCACGGAGTCGCCCGCGTGCAAGACTCGGGCTCGTGTAGACACCAGCGCACGTGATGGTTGGCACCAGCATTCGAGCTAACCCCGCGGGCCAAACTTCGGGAGACGCGCAAACATCTTGCAAATACTGGCCCCGGCGTTCCGGGAACGCATTTTCCCATTGGCTGAGCGAGCGACGCAAGGGCGTCTTTCTCTGCGCACGCGCGGATGTGCCTTGCATGCGAACGCCCGCATTTGCTTGCCGGCACGCACTGTTTGCTGGGCGACTTCTCACTTCTCCGTTCGGCGGTGGCATGCGCAAACAAAATTCCGGGATTTACGCCTGCGGCAAAGCTATTGAAACTGCTACAGCTGAAACGCGTTGAACCGCGCCAGAGGCGTCACAGGTTTTTCATGGATACGTTTCAGGTTTTAGCTTTGGTCACGCCGAGTTCTCTTAAGTGCGCACAAACAGCAGGATATGCTTACGTATAACAATAACATTCGATTACAAGATTAATGGAGTTTCATTAGAGAACATTTCATCTTATAAATATTTGGGTGTTCACATCACTATCAACCTATCCTGGCGCATGCACATAGAATATGTCATTAACAATGCTAACCGTGCCCTTGGTTACATACGCAGAAACTTCCCTCAGGCTCCATCCCATTTGAAGTTACTTTTATACCAGATACTAATACGGCCAAAACTAGCAATATGAGACCCCGCACAACTCAATTTAATCGATGCTATAGAATCTGTTCAGAATCGGTCAGCTCGCTTCATCCTTTCCAATTATTCTCGCACGGCTAGTGTTTCTTTAATGAAAACTAAATTTTGTCTGACTAATCTCGCAGTTCGCAGAAATATTTCACGCCTCAGTCTTTTCCACAGCATTTTCTTTCATAACGAGACACTAAAACAGGAATTTTTTTCTTCGATACCGTCATACGTGTCATCACGTGTTGATCATCCGCATAAAGTTTCCATCCCAAGGTGTAAAACGAATGTGCTTTTTTAATTCTTTCTTACCAAAGACTAGCACTGAGTGGAACCACCTTCCACCCCATATCGCCTGCACTGAAGACGCGTCATCTTTCAAGCCACTTATCACCAAGCATATCATCGAACAAGCGTCTGCATCATGATTTTTTTAGTTTTTTTCTGCCTTTTGCCTGTACTTTTTTACTATGTATTTTTTTTTTCACCCACCCCCTCTATAACGCCTTGCGGGCCCTGAGGGTATTGTAATAAATAAATAAACAAACAACACGCTAAGCATACAAGTGAAGTTCCGGAAGAGAGGTGCTCGTTATGACATACATGACGGAAGCCAACAGCCACCGAAAGCAAGGAGCATAGGGGATGTCTCTTTTTTTTTTAGTATTTAGTAGGTTTTCATCAATGGGAAATTAATAAAAGCAAAAAAAACATAAGCCTCTGGTGGGATCCGAACCCACGACCTCCGAATTTCGCAGGTTGGGTTTTCACTTCGCACGCGGTGAGAGAATAGGTATGACGCTATTCACTTACGGTGGGTTGCGATTATAAGTGCTAAAGCACTCTTAACGCGGTCCCAACCAAGAATATTGTGTGAAGCCTCGGAGTAACTCGGGTAAGCTCGGGTTAGTTCGGAGGAGTGGCCAGCGGTCGGGAATGGGAGGGTGACCTTGAGGGTGACCTTGGTCAAACGTGCCATAGCAACAGCCTATGCGGAAATAAAATAAATATTGCCGCGACTATGCTCCTAACCCGTGGCGGCGCGAACATATCAACTTCTCTGGCCACTGCACGAGAGCACTATTTTCTATCGCTGCAGCCGGTCACACCTCGTGAGGTATATATGCACTCGCGCTGTGCATTGCACATCGTCGTCTTATTTATTTATTTATTTACAGAATACTGCAGACCGAATTGGTCCAAGCAGGAGAGGGTACATACATTTGTTAGTAAATACAATGCCTTAGGATCAGCAACAATGGTGAAGTTAGAAATCACGACAAGAAAATATAATAACAAAAATAAACAAGGTTACAAAGCAAATACACTATGTGAATGTACTGTCAGCGTCAATTGAAACGCGAACAAGCCAATTGAAACGCGAACAGCACAAATCGCAGATATTAAACTAGGGAGGCAAAATACATGAGCAGTTGATTTTCCCATCGAAGCGGGAAAGACCGCTCTTCTGAAATGTCAATAGCCCACGCCTGTATTTCACCTCCATCCTCTAATATGCTTGATTTTTTGTGCTCGCGTCTCAGGTGTTCTGTTCGCATTTCATTTGACGCTGATAGTACATGCCCCAAACACAGGCACATAGACAACGAAGCACACTATGCACTGCTCATCATTTCCAACCATACACTCAGATATGTAGGTTCTCAAATGGTTGAAGGCAGGAGAGTTGAATCATGAGGCAGAGAATTCCATTCGGATATTGTTTTTGGGAAGAATGAATGTTTGTAGAGATTCATGCGGGCAAATATTGGCCTGATGCTATGACTATGTTTGTCTCGAAGGTCTGGTTGTGTCCCTTTCGAAGTAGTCCTGTGGCTGAATGCCTAGCTTCTGAAGATACAAAGAGTGAAAAAAACGCAGCCGGACAGCCTTTCTTCTTCCAGCTAATGGCTCAAGGGCTGCCTGATGTAACATGATGGATGGAGAGCCCCTTCGCTTATACCGGTTATATATGAACCTTACTGCTAATCTCTGGATTTTCTCTAATTTTTCTATGTTGGCTGTGGTGTGTGGGTCCCATACTATGCTGGCGTATTCAAGAGTAGGTCTAACAATTGATTTGTACGCTTCATGAACTTATATCTGCTGCGCGAACTGATCAGATCAGCTTAACCTCGATCAGAGCTTAACCTGACTCTAATATCGCTGCCAGACGCGCCGACGACCCAACAAAGCAAAACCATGAGCCGACCAGGCTAAACACATGCTTTCGCACGCCTGCTCCGTTTACCTACGTTAAAACCCTGACACCTTTTGTTTTTAACGCTCATAGGAGCAATAAACGCTAAGAACATCATGCCCGTGGGAAACATGTCGCCTCGCATTGCAGAGAACGAGCTCCCAGTGATCTCGCTTTTTTGCACAGAGCACCACAGAATCGGTCCCACGGCCTCAGCAACCAGTTAAGCTCGTGAGAAGTAATAGCGGGGTCTGATAGCACACAGGCGCTTCTGCCTTGGGGTCGCTCAAAAGGAAAGCAGAGCAGACTGCGTGGATCCCGCAGATAAATCATGGCCGATAACAACGGCAAAGTTAAGATAATGAATGTCTTCGGCGAGAGCAGTGCCATTACAGAACAAGTTTGTACTGAGACAGACTACGGGAACCACAGCCGCACTCACTTTCGGAGTAACTAACTACGACACCAAAAATTACCGCTTAATTTGCGCTTAATCTCTTCATTTGTTTTAGTCGGACAATGAGAAAAAAGCCACAGCGACAGACAGGTGTCGGTAGAGTGAGACCGAAAAGAGGTTCCTGCCGGCACCATGACGGCATGACAAGAAGGAATGTTCATGCCAGGATGCCGTCGGATGAGATATTCATCTAGCTGGCTTGAAAAAATCAAAACAAAAACGACTGAATCACTCAGCATTGCCTAACCTTTTGGGACCGGTTAGCACAGCCATTTCCACTGAAAGACTTCCTCGCTCGAATCAAGTTACCCTTCTGTCGCCGTGCGTGATGCCAGCTGTAGACACCACGCATGGCGACAGTGCTGCTCTCTAAAGTGCACAGCCGCGGCTTTCGTCAGATCGCGGATCGGACAGCATGGCAAATGGAAAACACGGGAAACGCTATGGCTAAAAAATAATGAAGAAAAATTGCCTATCCAGCAGCCTGACTCATGTAATGTCTCAGGTAATGCTTGAGCACAGAGCTTACTTTCGCGTTAGTCAAGATTAAATAACGCACATATGGAGATCATATAGCAGTTCGAGGTGTATACGCACTGACCAGGTGCGAAAAATAAAGCATTGTTTGGCACAGAAGCAGCGGATGTATCTCAAAGCGGCATGCGCGACTTTCAGACACCGAGACAAAAAGTGATAGGGTTTTAACGTATAGTCGAACCGAACAGACGTGCGAAATGATCTGTTTAGCCTGGTTTGCTCATGGTTTTGCTTTGCTGGGTCGTCGGCACGTCTGACGACGATAACAGAATCGGGTTAAGTTCTCATCGAGGTTAAGCTGATCAGCTTTGTTTGCTCCGCAAATGGAAGTTGCTGAAGACGACGATGTATAATGCACATCGCAAGCGTGTGTTGCAGTTTAACACGAGGCGTGAACGGCTACGACGACAGCATAGTGCTCTCATGCATGCAGTAGCCAGCGAAGCTGATCTGTTAGCGCCGCCGCAGGTTCGGAACACAGTGGCGGCAGTGTTTATTTTATTTCTGCACCCTCAAGGTCAGGGACTCCACAAGATTCCCGGTTGGATTTGACCCTGTGAAGTAGTTTTGCCACTAAACAAGTTTATTGCCGATGTCGGGATGTGGAGACGTTACGTTATACCACTACAGTTTCGGCCAAGGCCGTTGCGGTGACTCAGTGGTTGTGGTGCTCGGCTGCCGACCCTAAAGACGCGGGTTCGATCCCGACGGCCGCGGCGGTCGAATTTCGATGGAGGCGAAATTCTAGAGGCCTGCGTACAGTGCGATTTCATTGCAGGTTATAGAACCCCAGGCGGTCGAAATTTCCGGAGCCCTCCACTACGGCGTCCCTCAAAGCCTGAGTCGCTTTGGGACGTTAATCCCCATAAAGCATAAAGCGAGCAGTTTCGGCCAAAAAAACTAGAAAGAGAAAGAATTGAAAGGAAGAAAGGAAAGAGAGAGAACGGAAGGGCGGAACAAGGACGCCTGGATTGATGAATCATTATGAAAGAAACAAAAGAGGTGAAGACATGCAATTAAAGCCACGTCGTTTAATCGGTTAGAGGCGGCACTAAAATCTATCGAGTTATCTAACGCAAAGCCTGTCAATGATTGCGCAAACGCTTCCAGCCCACTGACACCATGACTTTTTTTTTTTTTTTCAGGTGCTGAAATTTTCGAGTGACTAAGTGAAGGACATTTAAAAGTGCGTAGTGAGCCAATTTCTCCTCCGTTAGAAACAAACACGTTACGCAATAAGCCGCTGTGAAGACAACCGGGAAAACAGAGACCGCGGTAGCTTTTGTAACGAGCCGTTTTCCCGGACACAGTATAATACTGCGCCGACTCTTCAAAAACACCGGATCTTACGAGTCGCTCTGCTGACGGGCACGGGCCCACCCGATTTCGCCGTAAATGCCAGACAAAGACGTTGTGATCATTCGCCCTTTTATCGTAAACGCCGCACCGAGATATTTAAGCTTTTGTGCCTACGAATACGTGCGTGGGTGCGCGCGCTGGCGTTTGCACGTGCTCTGCAGATTAAACGTATTTGTTCAACCGGTCGTGGTGACTTAATTCGGTGTTTGGCTGCCTATCCAAAGGGCACGTTTGCAATCTCGACCGCGGCGGTCGTATTTCGAGGGGGAAAATAAAAAAAACGACAGCGTGGTGCGCGAAGTCAGCGCATGTTAAAGAGCCCACAAATGGTCTAAATAACTCGGAACCCTCCACTACGGCAGCCCTGAGTCCAATTTAAGTATCTTTGTTCCTTTTCTCAGAGTGTATCTTGTTTCAATGAATTCCGGGGCTAATCTGTGTAAAGTACGAAAAAAAAAAAAGACGCCCTCTTATTTATGTAGCCTCCATTTGCTGATAAAAACCGAATGGGAAAGGGGGAACCCCCCCAGCCCAGTTGACAACCCCTCCAGCCTTCAAGGCCTGTTCTGCACCGATCGTGCCACACAACACATCTAATCAGCCGAAATTCCACGGAGCTGCGTTTCTACCGACAGGGAAAGCATGAGAAGATAATAGATGTTTTTAGCACACCAGAGACGTACTAATACCATGGTGGTACTAAGAAAAGGTACTGGAAAAAGAAAGGTACCGTTGGAGACGTATACCGGTTTACCGGACCCCTCCTCCGCACGCTCAGTGACATGCGTGCGGCCAGGTGGGGAGCGTGCGCGGGAGGCGTTCGGTAAACCGGTATACCTCTCCGGTAGTACGTCTGCGTTAAGCTAAAAACGTCGAATAGAGAGATTTAGCATACCGGAGACACACTAACGGAGACGTATACAAGTTACACGTACAGGAGCTGCGCATGCGCAGTGACAACGACGTGGTCGGGTAGAACCAGTGGGCATGCACAACATGCGCACGTAAAACCGGTATACGTCTAGTACGCCTCCGAGATGCTAAATCTCTCCAATAGACGCTTTTAGCATACCGCATAGAGTTTCTTACTATTACCTAGAGGGAAAGCTGGCAGCCCGTCTATGGGAGTTTGCATGGAGACCCTTCGAGACCACTTCAGCCACCATGGGCGCTCAAAGCATCATGGGGCGGTGAGCTACTTGTTGCGGAACTGCAACTTTTGGCCGAAAAATAATAAAAAAATAAAGCTGTTTGATAGCTACAAACGTCCTAACATTCAATATCTTGTCTAATGATTGCAACAAACGAGCAGAAAAGCATTTAAGTGCAAAGTTTGCCCAAAATAAGGGACGACTCGCTCTCCTATTGGCCAAGTAGTGAACACTATAAAAACTAATATTTCGTAATTAACAGGCGCACTTTTAAAAGGAAATATGTTTTAAAAAAAGATGTTGCTGCTTAAATACTATAAGAGGTTTTTTAATGGCATTTCGGAAAAGTGAAACCTTTTATTGGCGTCGTGTGTCGTCGCGGTTTCACTACTATGGGTTTTGCCCACTGCGTTCGCGCGAAAGTCGTCTGCGCACACACGAACAGCGTTTTCGGAAAGGAACGTCTTAGTAGTGCCACTCCATGTTCCCAAAAAATTACGACTGTGCCGCAACAAGTAGCTCACCGCCCCATGATGCTTTGGGCGTCCATGGTGGCTGAAGTGCAGCGCCGCCAGCTTTCCCTCTAGGTAATAGTAAGAAACTCTATGGCATACCGGAGACGTACGCGCAGTGGCGCCACCTGACGCCAATAATGCCACTGCGCATGCGCAAGAGGGGTCCGGTAAACCGGTAAACGCCTCCGCTAGTGCATCGCCAGTATGCTGAAAACAACTAATTTCCGCTCGTGTATGTACGACTCAGCGACGGGGTGTCGCTGTTCCTCTCGAAGGAGGCTCTGCTTCTCGTCCACGGCGACAAACAGCGGGGGAAGACATTTCCTCCTTTCGACCTTCTTGTTTTGCTCTCGAGGGAAGTGGCGCTTTTTTCTTCCTCGCTACACGGCTTTGTGTGCGAGGCTGATTGATGGGGTCCGCTTTCACTCGACGACTGGCCCTTATATAGTTTCCTTCCTCCGCTGTACTGAGAAAAGATCAGGGAAAGTATCAAACGACCAGCCGCGCGTTGCAACGGGAGCCCCTCCGACGCGAGGAGCATCGCCCGACACCCGACGAGCCAGACTTCACAGCTTGAGTCTCGTTTTTCGTTTAGTAGTTCGTTCTTCTGTTATTCAGCTGTCTTCATAGCTGTTTCGGCGGATGGACCAGCCGAAATGCATGCGCCGATTTTTTTTTTTTTGCGCATACATAAGCTAACGCTGACTCAACCTGCTGTGTGCATTCGATTTTTTTTCAACATATACACTGTTTTTCATGTTATGCAATTGTTTCTTGTGATCTCTTGTTTAATTGCTTGCCACATAGCGCTATAAACAGACACGGACACAGGGAGACAAACAGGACAGGCGCTATGTGTGTCTGTTTAGCGCTATGTGGCAAGTGAACCGTCACCAACTCGCCCAAGCTTCCACTCTGTATCTTGTTTAAATTTCTATAGATTTGTATTCATGTATATATCTCTCTCCCCGCTATTCCAAGTTCAAATTGTATTGTACTGGAGTGACTGCATGACTTTATTTAATTTTTTAGGCATGACTTGCCTACGACTACGGGTCAAGACAATATTTGACACATCTTTTTGTGATCTCAGATATAGATAAAGAATTTGAATTTAAAACAACTGTCGTATATGACGACTATAGTCGGATACAACGCCAGAACGAAGCGGCTTTTCCCCCTCAAAGGACCCCCTTCCATCCAATGGCGTCGGCGGAGTCTCATGACCTGTAGAGTGATAATGCAGGGAGCGGTGCAACAATGCACGGAGGGGACTGTCCCCGACCATGGACGGAGCGGACTATGTCCTTTCATCTAGCTGCCACTCACTGTATTGCCACGCTAGCAGGGTCATGAGAAACGCCCCGACGCCATTGGCTGGAAGGACGTCCTTCGACGGGGAAAAGCCGCTTCATTCTTGAGTCGTATCTGATCCCTTCACTACGGCGTCCCCCATAGCTTGAGCCGCTTTGGGACGTTAAAGGTGCCCTGAACAGGAATCTTAACTCATCTTTTTGCCGCGGGAATTCGATCTACACGTTCCGAGCATTCTTAGAAACTGCGACTTATTGCCCTGTGTAACCGATTTCCCTAATTAAATCGAATTAACGTCCGGCCCCGCCTTTATTTTTTTAATTCTCCCCGTACGGTGGACGGAGTCGACCAACGCGTGGAGTGCCTTTCAGCCAGCTCCGTGGAGGCTTCGCTTTCGCTTTATTTTGTTTTTTAGGTTTCCGTGAATAAATAGTTTCATTCGCAGATAATACAGCCGTAAAATAAGCCCGCAGAGATAAAAATACGCGCGGATTATTTGCTTCTACGGATTACTACGTATTCTCCGCCGATGGCAGAACGGCAAGGCGCCACGGGACTGGGTGAAAGGGACTCCACGCGTTGGTCGACTCCGCCCACCGTACGGGGAGAATTACAAAAAAAAGGCGGGAGCCGGACGTTAATTCGATTTAATTAGGGAAATCGGCCACACAAGGCAATAAATTGAAGATTCTAAGAATGCTCGCAACGTGTAGATTGAGTTCCCGCGGCAAAAAGACGAGTTCAGATTCCTCTTCAGTGCACCTTTAAACCCCCATAAACCAAGCCAAACCGACTAGAGACATTTTGGTTTGGTTTATTGGGGTTTAACGTCCCAAAGCGTCAGGGACGCCGTAGTGAAGGGCTCCGGAAATTTCGACCACCTGGGGTTCTTTAAAGGGCCACTGACCAGGGTCCGGACATTTTTGAAAAACAAGCCCATTGCATAGATGAGGCATCGAAGATAACCTCTGCAAAATACTAGAGCCATGCGCGCCCCGAAAAGCTGCGAAAATTCAAATCAAAGCCCGTTCGTTCTTTCCTTCCTTCAAAAACGGGCCCGGCCCACTACTCTGCACCCCGCTGACGTCAAGGGGGGATACTTTCGCTAAAGGCACTCCATTGGTGCATCGTTCTGACTGACGGGAGAAGGTTGGGCGTAGCCTTGGCGTCGCGTCGTCTGCACAAGGCTTTCCGCAGCGCCTTCTGTTCTGGCTCATGCCTACAAACCCGCATGAAGGAACAAAAAAAAAAAAACTGCGGAGGGAGCGTGCGGCGACAGCCTTGAACCCTAGCCATAAAAAGTAAAAAAAAATAGTAAAACTGAGGGAGTTGGTTCGCCCCCCCCCCCCCTCCCCCCCGCCGTGATCACGTCACGAGACGCTCTGCGTGCACGCTCCCTTCTCAGTTTCTTTTCTTCTATGCGAGCCCCCCAAAACAAGGTTTTAATTAGTAGTGCAGCAGAGCCTTTCCCTCGCTCGCCCACTTCACCGCTCCGCAACCAAACCGCTTATCTTTCGTGCATCTTGCGTACGCCTTGACTCCAATGAATGACATATGCTTTGGAGCGGAGAAAAGACACAAACACACAGAACACAAACACGCATGGAGAAAAGCAAACGGGCGGTTGCCGGGTCCGCGCTTCGCCGTGTGTTTCGAACACAACCGACTTCCGCCCCTCCGCTCGTGAAACGGTGGGGAGGCCTAAAAGAAAATGAAAAGGTGGCTCGTTAACTGGGAATGACAAACAGATGTATGAAAGGATGCGCTCGCTAACAAGTCTAGGTGGTCGAGCCGATCGCGCCTCTCGATCGCTCAGTGTGCGGAGAAAATGCAAAAACCAAGAAAAGAATTCTATTGAAGGCGGGGCCATGACGTCACCCTGTGACGCACTCCACAGACACCACGCCTCCGGCTTACACCGGAGAAGGAAGGGGTGATTTTGCCTTGCCGAGCCTACTCGACGAGGAGCGGGAGAGAAGAATTTCGAGGAGGGAATGGAAGGAGAGGAGGCTCGCTCAAAGAGAGGTAGAGAGTGTCTGCTGAGCTGGGGTGGTCAGTTGCCCTTTAACGTGCACTGACATCGCACAGTACACGGACCTCTAGAATTTCGCCTCCATCGAAATTCGGCCGCCGCGGCCGGGATCGAACCCGCGCCTTTCGGGTCAGCAGCCGAGCGCCATAACCACTGAGCCACCGCGGCGGATAGAGACATTCTGCTTATTTTCCTAGGCAAGCACAGTATTGTATGCAGAGTGCGTACGTTCCGTCTAAAGGCTCACTCGAACATAACTCAAAATTCTAAGGAATGACAACGACGCTGGTTCCGAGCATTTCAGAAAACGTCGCTGTATCGAACGCCATTTTGTATTTGAGACAGAAATGGTAATAGCGCTGCAATAAGGCGTACACAAGAAAGACTGACACAGGACATGCGCTAACTTCATGAAGTTAGCGCATGTCCTGTGTCAGTCTTTCTTGTGTACGCCTTATTGCAGCGCTATTACCATTTCTGTTTCAAATAATGCACCATCTAGCCCAAATTGACGTTCTTCTAAAGCCATTTTGTATCGAAGCCGTTTCTTCGAAAGGTGTTCAGTGGAAGAAAAAAAAATAAATGTTTCATCGCAAGGCTTTCTTCTTTATTTAATTTCGCATTTCCCTCCAAGTGGAACATTTCGTGGCACCAACGCCTTTCTTTTCACCGATAAAGTCATGTGCTCATAATTACGGTGGAAATCAGACAGGAATTAACGGGGCACTTAAGGAACTTACGTGCGAAGAATGCGAAAGCATTGTAATTATATTCCATTTCTATTGCAATTCTACTCTAACTCCCTTCTAATTTTATTCCAAATTCTATTTCAAATCCATTAAAATTACTTTCTATTCATTTGTGGTTGGTGCAGTACTAGTACTGACTGTTACTGGTTAACACTTCATACTTTCCCGCGTTTTAGACTTTTTCGACCAGTCGCGAGTTTTGTGCACCGCCAGTCTTGGCGCGACGCCGGGTTTTCGTATCGATGAGTTAGCTATGATGCTTTCTCACTAATAAACATTCAGCAGGATGCTTTGGTGGGCGAGATATGGTTCGTACCGGTTACATGGGTTGCGCAAACAACACCAAAACAATACTCATGTCAATGGGTCCCTGTTGGTGTCTGTGAATTCCTGACGAGTGCAGTACAGAGTGCAGATTGAGGCTGATAGAAAGGAGCCTCCGCACCGCTGAAGTGTATCGTCGAACGTGTGCAGCAGAGCACTGGACATATAAATACTGCGATAAATTGAATAGTTACGAACACCTGGAAACCTTTGTGGAACTTAATGGACTTTGTACAGCCGCCAGCAGAAGTTTACGGGACGCGGAGAAGGAAAGGCAGGGAGGTTAACCGGAAGAATAAAACGGTTTGCTACCCTGCACTGGGCGAAAGGGATGAGGGGTTGTCAAGATAAAAGGAGAAAATGGAGTAGCAGGAAAATGAAGTCAGTATGCGAAGTCAGCTAGCGTAAACTAGTGGACCGTTTCCGGGGACATATGATATGACAGATATGTAAAAAAAAAAAAAAAAAACTTTGTTAGTTGGCTCTAGAGCAGCTCGCACTTACGTTTCCCACATTATTCACTTACAGCAATATTTTCCTATCTGCCCTTTCTTTACGTTTCACTGTGGTCGCCATCGCAAAAATCACGGCAAGACTTATGGCACGCTCCAACTAGCGCTGTAGCCTGAATGCACCAGCTTCGCTCACTTCCTCATTTCGGGGACACTTTGTACGTACGTGCCTAGAAAACGCGTCATTGGGTTCCGCGTGTCGTCGCAATAAGCACTCAAGGCAGTCCGCGAAACTGCAAGCAGGGGAGGGCTGGTCATATTGCCCGCGCCCCGGAAACTCGTTGGACACGAGACAAGTATACGTCCTAACAGTTCGGACAGTGCGCACACAGTATATTACTGCCTGATCCCAGAGCTTCCGCCCTGCCAGCCCCGCCGCACATACCGTACCTCCATCACGTCGCAAGGCTATACGCGCGCGCAGTCCAGGGTCGCGGCGTGGACATCACGCGCCCACAGCGAGCCGTCGCGCTTCGATGACCGCTCGATGCGCACGTCGCGCGACTGTTTTGCACAGCGAGACTCTCGTTGCCAGCAGCGCGAGCTGCACATCCCCGCTTTTCAGGCTACCAGAATGCGGTGGGATTTGGAAGGCCGTAGACCCCAGTACCTATAGTGTTGGGTGTTCGCATTACCCCGCAAATGCAGGGTATACGTAAACCAGTGTGTAATGTGTGACGTAATAGACATGAGTGAGTGAGTGAGTGAGTGAGTGCATCTTGCATCTGAGTAGATCCGAGTACGTCTTGCCTCTGAGTGCATCCTTGCATCTGAGTACATCTTGCATCTGAGTGAGTGAGTGAGTGAGAGAGTGAGTGAGAGAGTGAGTGAGAGAGTGAGTGTGAGTGAGAGAGTGAGTGTGAGTGAGAGTGAGAGAGTGAGCGTGAGTGAGAGAGTGAGTGTGAGAGTGAGTGTGTGAGTGAGTGTGAGAGTGAGTGTGAGTGTGTGAGAGAGTGAGTGTGTGAGTGAGTGTGTGAGTGTGTGAGTGTGTGAGTGAGTGAGTGAGTGAGTGAGTGAGTGTGTGAGTGTGTGAGTGAGTGTGTGAGTGAGTGTGTGTGTGAGTGAGTGAGTGTGTGTGTGTGTGAGTGTGTGTGTGTGAGTGAGTGTGAGTGAGTGTGTGTGTGTGTGTGAGTGTGTGAGTGAGTGTGTGTGTGAGTGAGTGAGTGTGTGTGTGAGTGAGTGTGTGTGTGTGAGTGTGTGTGTGAGTGTGTGTGTGTGTGTGTGTGTGTGTGAGTGAGTGAGTGAGTGTGTGTGTGTGTGTGTGAGTGTGTGAGTGAGTGAGTGTGTGTGTGTGAGTGTGTGTGTGAGTGTGTGTGTGTGAGTGAGTGAGTGAGTGAGTGAGTGTGTGAGTGTGTGAGTGAGTGTGTGAGTGAGTGTGTGAGTGAGTGTGTGAGTGAGTGAGTGTATGAGTGAGTGAGTGAGTGCATCTTGCCTCTGAGTACATCTTTGCATCTGAGTAGATCTGAGTACATCAGTTGCATCTGAGTACATCTTTGCATCTGAGTAGATCTGAGTACATCTTGCCTCTGAGTACATCTTTGCATCTGAGTACATCAGTTGCATCTGAGTACATCTTGCATCTGAGTGAGTGAGTGAGTGAGTGCATCTTGCATCTGAGTAGATCTGAGTAGATCTGAGTACGTCTTGCCTCTGAGTACATCTTTGCATCTGAGTACATCTTGCATCTGAGTGAGTGAGTGAGTTCATCTTGCATCTGAGTAGATCTGAGTACATCTTGCCTCTGAGTGCATCTTGCATCTGAGTGAGTGAGTGCTAGTGAGTGAGTGAGTGAGTGAGTGCATCTTGCATCTGCGTAGATCTGAGTACATCTTGCCTCTGAGTACATCTTTGCATCTGAGTACATCAGTTGCATCTGAGTACATCTTGCATCTGAGTGAGTGAGTGCTAGTGAGTGAGTGAGCGCTAGTGAGTGAGTGAGGGAGTGAGTGAGTGCATCTTGCATCTGAGTAGATCTGAGTACGTCTTGCCTCTGAGTACATCTTTGCATCTGAGTACATCTTGCATCTGAGTGAGTGAGTGCATCTTGCATCTGAGTAGATCTGAGTACATCTTGCCTGAGTACATCTTTCCATCTGAGTACATCAGTTGCATCTGAGTACATCTTGCATCTGAGTGAGTGAGTGAGCGCTAGTGAGTGAGTGAGTGAGTGAGTGAGTGAGTGAGTGAGTGAGTGAGTGAGTGAGTGAGGGAGTGAGTGAGTGCTAGTGAGTGAGCGAGTGCTAGTGAGTGAGTGAGTGAGTGAGTGAGTGAGTGAGTGAGTGAGTGAGTGAGTGAGTGAGTGAGTGAGTGAGTGAGTGAGTGAGTTGCATTGGTGGACTGAAACATTTTATGTCAGTAGCTAGCATTCTGCTACGACAAAGAGCCGCAAGGACTTGAAGTCGAGCGCTGATAAAGATCTCACCCATGGCAACACACAGTAGGTCTGATCGAAGGTCAAGATAAGGGAGTCGGACCACAACGGGGGACACTCCCGGGAAGACAAAGAATGCGCACTGACAGCGGTGACCATAGTTCTCAATCAAGCAGGTGTCACACAAGACGGACAAAGCCTCATTCACACGCCACAGGAAGCTGTCACACGCTGCGGCAGGCCTCGAACTGCTTCAACATGCCTGCTAATCTCGCGGCAATTGTAGGTATATCGAGCCAAGAGTTGAGCGTTCTGCCAAAAACTATGTTGACGACCATAACCTCGCTACGAGATAATACTAGCTATGAGCGATCTGATTGACATAGCTGACTACGGGTCGTGTCACAGGTGTCTTCAATTATCTAAAGTCTCTATCCTCTTACTCCGAAAAGGAATGGGAAAGCTGGAGATAAAGGCTGGACATATAGGCGTAATGTGGCACATGAAGAAAGAAAAAAAAAGAAGTAAAGAATGTATATGAACAGGGCTTTTGTCGCAACCAACCAACCAACCTGGCTGCTCCATTTCATTTCATGTCTTTCAGTTTTTTTCTTTATTTTCTAGATACAACCGTGAACCAGTTCACTTTGAGGTTGCGAAGTATTTGTGTTTGTTCCAAGTATTTTGCTCGCACGTGAAAGAGCCAACGTCGGGCTCACCCCTTCGCCCCTGCGAGCGTGGTTTCTATCTGCGTCACTCGCACGTATTGCTCCTCCTCATCAGCAGCAGTATAGAATGAATACTCCCATTACAGGACGAAGGCCTCTCCCATATCAATCCAATTAAATCTGTTCTCTGCCAGCTGCAAATACTTCATCCCTGCAAACTTCCTAATCTCATCCGCCCACCTAATTTTCAGCTGTCCCGGCTACACTCGCCTTCTCTTAGTATCCACTCAGCTACATTTAAAGAGCAGCGGTTATCTTGCCTTCGCATTACATGCCCTGCCCAAGCCCGTTTCTCCTTCTTGGTTTCAACTAGGATGTCATTAACCCGCGTTTGTTCCCTCACCCAATCTGCCCTCTTCCTGTCCCTTAACGTTACACCTATCATTTAATTGCTTTCCATAGCTCACTACGTTGTCCTCAATTTAAGTTTAACCCTGTTCGTTGTTTCTGTCCCATAGGTGAGCACCGATGAGATAGACTGAAGCACCTGCCAAATGCACTCGATCCCATTCTTATTCTCTCACCTGCTTCAACAGTCCCGATCTGCGGTCACTACCTGCCCTATGTTCATATCAGGAGGAGGTTAAAAGAAGCCCTCATCAGCAGCAGCAGGCTCATAACAGGCTCATAACAAACAATAATTGTGCAACAGATACGGTTACTGCGATGTTGTCGAAATAGTTACCAAGGGGTGGCTTTTCAGCAATGCGCATGCGGAAGCTGGAAATGTTGGCATTGCATCGCAATCTAAAAGACTGCGCACGAACGGACGCTCTGAAACGGCCACGTGAACTGCCAGAACGTTGTAGGCTAGGTCAGGTTGTGAAAGAAGTCAAAGGAAGCGGTAACTATCTCATTAAGGACGCACTCTTGAACGTGCCCTAAATGTAAGGTGGAGGGGGGAGGGGGATATGAGGGGAGTGAAAGAGGAGGGAGACAGAAATAGAAGGCCACTGGTATCACTATCAAGCGACAGGCGTGCGAGGGTGCCCTACAATAAATTCGCACGCGCATCCCGTACAGGCTTCTGCTGGAGACAGCACAACTTCGAGCGGTATAGGGCGTGGGTAGGTGGTCACCTAGACCTGGATTATATTGGGACTAAAAAAAAAAGAAGAACAAAGAACAAAATTGTGTCCCAGCCCGCCGACGATTCCCTAGACAGGTGGATGATTCTTCAGAATGTTCCCTTTCAGATCTGTCTTTTCAAGAGCCTCTCAAGGAACTTTAGGCAGTTTCTAAAGACAGTGCGGCCACTCCCGCCTGCACTGCTGAGCAGGACAATCACACAAAGAGCAAACGAAGGCAATTCTGCCCTCTTTCTATCCCCCCCCCCCCCCCTAACTCTTTTTCGCACTGACTCAAAGTACGATAGTTCATATTTTTTTCTTCGTAAAAAAAAAAAGAAAAAGAACGCCGAGCGCACACGTCTGTTCCTATATCTGCTGAGTGCACAGGAAATACTGGCGTCGTTTTTTCCGCGTCTAGATGCGCGTATCCTCGGTGAATACAAAACAGCACTCGCGTCCAGGTCATTTCGCTGTTGTCTGTGCCGCGTCCATCCTTCTTGCAGCCTTGCGAGAGAGCACGGCACAAACAGCTGGCGAAACACCGAAAGGGACGAGGTGCGAGAGCGCGGTCAGCGCCGAAGCACTTCCCTTTCCCTAACTAGCACTTAAGGAGAGGAGAATGGACGTTGGAGTGTGGCAAACTGCGGCCGCTGCTTGCGAGACACACTGTTACTCTTCCGCGCTGTGCTGGCTCTGCGCGTCAGGAGTCCTCCGTGACGTCACTGCTGACGTCTTGTTGTCCGCGCAGAACCGAGAAAAACAGGGGTGAAACGTCGCGGCGAGACGGACATGCATGCCACGCGCGCGGTACAGACACGGGGAAGAGAAAAGAGAGAAACAAAAAAAGGAAGAAACAGATGGAGAATGATGCGCTGCAGGATTGGCTGAGTTGGGGAACAGAAAAGAGAGAGAGAGAAAAAAAATGGAGAATGATGCGCTGCGGGATTGGATAAGTGCAGCCCACGGGCCCGTCTGGCGGTCAACTACACCAGTTCCTTGTATCGATTTTCGCCCAGACATATAGGCGCGGTTTAAGGTACACAACTGCGACGACAGCATCGGAATAACTCATAACTGCTATGAAATATTCAGAGCTTATCAGATAAGCGATGTGCGCCTCAAGGAAACAGCCTAAGCCGTGACCACAACAACCCTTTTCCATCGCAGCCCGCCGTACACGTTTGGACTGTCTATTCCCCTTTTTTTTTCTTCTTGGGGCGAGGGTCAGCGAATTGTCGTTCCCCTCCCTCGCTCACTTTTTTTTCTTTCTCTTTGGCGAAGGAAGGGGTAGCGTTCCGAAATGTCCGAGGGTTTTATGTCGGAGTAGCACATATGTATCACTGTAGCCCACTTCGGTACATTTGCTACTTGCTTTGAGCCTGTTTTTATCTCCCCCGAGCTGCGTCTGTCGCCGGTAGCTCTGTATAGAGCGCCGGCCCTTCCGTGTCAGGACTCTTGATATAAAACGCGTCTGGCTCGCATCGTAAACAGGCGGGCAAATGTCCTTTTCGACTTCTTTGCTTTCTTTTGTTTTATTCCCCTCCCACTTACATCGCTCTTAAATTCTCGTCTCCACCTCGGCACCGTCTCCTGATATCACTGTTTTCCCTCTTCCAGGTTTGCCTCGTAAAATTTAGAGAGCCGATCGACCTTCGTCTCGCCCATTCCTCGCCACATGAGTTTTTTTGTTTTTTTATTATTATTACTATTTGGTCCTGTTGAGCAGAGGAGTTATTTACCGCTATGTGAAAAAACAGACAACAGGCAGATAATTGAGCTAGCTTTTTAGAGTAATGAACGAGGAAGTGCAGTTTATCGCGGAGCGTTATTCCCTGACCGGAATGGCTTCGAAGCAATGAGTGTTGAATACGGGGCAGCAGATAAAACAGTTTTACTTGAGGCATTAGATATCGCTAGCCTCGACGGTCAACCACCCGAGGCAGCCCCTCACTCCTCGCGCAACGTTGTTCACTTCTGGTTATCCTGTCGGTTAATGCATTCGTTTACGCATAGGACGTGTTCTCGGGCTGGTTTGAACTAGTTTGAACCGGTGGAAAGCAAAAAGACGCGGAGCGGTGTCTTGATTCGCCAGAAGCAATCCTCATCTTTCCAGCTGCGATACGTAGTAGAAAGCCATGAATAAATCACGCATTCGCCCTCAGGGGACGATGGAGCATATATGTACAGTTGGTATCAAAAGTTTGCGGGACGTGAGAGCGCGGGGCCAACACAAGGAAGCCGGCCACCTGAAACGCTCGCAGGTATTAGGCAACGTATACGATCGCTTGCTGGTACACCTTGCAAGGCTACCGGGTCGCGAGGCAGCACTGCAACCGCGAGCGAGCGCATCCAGTTGTGCTGCCGAATGTATATACTGAAATATATTTGCTATGAACCCCACCATAAAGGTTTAATTACCAATGATTATTGTTAAAAAACCTAACGATCGTCGAAACCGCGCTGATTCGGACACCTCGATGCCTTTTGAACTGGTTTGGAGCATACGTACATACATGAGAAGTTTCACAGGCGTATACGTTATAATTTAGCGCGTGAATGAGCCAAGCAAAGGGGAGGGGGTGCAGAGACTCTGCACGGGTATCCCGTACGGGCTGCATCTCTCTGTGCATAATCGTTATCGCATGCCAGCTGGCGCTGATTTTCGGGGTTGCCCGGAGTTGTGTAGCCAACGTTCAGTTTTTGCTGCGACAGAAGGCCATTCCGGCGTCGGCGTGTGAGAGGAAAGGAGTGAAGCCTCCATCCTTCAGAAGTTCTACCCTTCGCCCTCCAAAAGTGCCGCCCACCTAGACCATCAACAAGCCTGCACTTACCAGAAGGCCATGAGAGGACAACCCCAACACACCCACAGCACTCCACCCAACTCCAGTACAGAAGAAGCACCCATTGACATCCCCCAGAAGCCTCGACCGATCTACTGGAAGTTCATTAGAGGAGCCTATACCACCCATCCACACACCCACCTCCAACGTTCGGAAGCTATTGCCCGCCTGAGCCAAGGCTTCACTGCCCCCACCACCATCATCCAGAACCCCATGGGAGGCGCCCACCATCCACCAACGCACCCATCTACACTCGGAACCCTGCTCTATCCTCCAAAAGCCGCCACCCACGCGCTCAACGCTATTCTCCAGAAAACCTCTACCCGTCAGCACTCTCCAGAGCCTTCCACCACCAGAAGGCCTGGCAGCAGCGGAACGAATAAGTGGCGGCGAAGCCAACACGCGAAGCGATAGGAGGAAGCATCCTGTCACAGTTTCGCCGCGTTAATTCGTATGGTCATCCATTAATTTTTTGATGCGACAGCATTATCAGCCGCATCACAGAAAAAAACGTGGAGTTGCAGTCTGTCATGAAATTCGCTGATTGGTCGAGCCAGTTGTGATGTCATTAGGTCACGTGATGCCCCACCTCTTCCTCGCCGCCTCTCTCCTCTACACTGCATCGCTGCAAACACAAATCTCATCACGAAAAAAAAAAAGCCGGTGTTGTGGACCGTCATAAAATTCCCTGATTGATCGCGGCAGTTATGACGTAGTTGAGCGTGTTGGGACATATTCAGGAAAGACATGGGAATGCAAACATATACGAACACGGATGTAGTGAGGGAACGGGACGAGCGCTGCACTGCCAACAAGCTTTAATTGGGCGAAAAGATATCGCACACATGGGCCAAGGTGCGGACCTCAAATATTCACGTGTTTATAGGTACACGTATCAAGAAAAGCCATTTCACTCCGGTGAAGAACCACTGACTTATCACTAACGCAATCATCTGCTCGTTTCTTGATATAAAATGCTTTTACAACCTACAAAGATGGCCATTAAGTACGGGGTTGACGTGGTATTTTAAGTTCCACGAAAGGTCGTCGGCCTGTGTTCACGCATTGGAGGAAAAGAAAGTGCACGAGTGGGTTGTAAAATACACTCCCACGTCACTGCAGGAGTTGTAAGACGCCAAACGACCCCCTCCGTAGACTGCAAAAAATCTATCGTATGTGAGTTTCCGTTGTTTCCGATGTCTTAATGAGCGCCTGCGGGAGCACAAGCGTTCATTATCAAAAAAAGTTCCCATTTTCCAGATCACTGACGCGTTCTCTGTGAAGAATCGTGCCGTCGGCGAGCCTCGCCTATCGGATTGTAAAAATTTAATGAAGAGTAGCGACAAAACAGAACTTGGACTTGTAGAAGACTTTTGTATCAAGGAACGAGGAGATGATTGCATCAGTGATACGTCAGTGGTTCTTCGCCGGAGTGAAATGATTTTTAAGGCGAAAGCTTTACTAGCCTAGTCGAGCCAGTTAAGGTCATCGGCGCGGTACTTTCACCCTTCATGTGGAGGGGTGTCAGCCACGTGCCGTACCACGTGACTCGCCGCAGCTGCAGCCGCGCCCCGACCGCCGCCTCGCCAGCTGCGTCCACGTGACTGACCACGTGACTTGCCATTCGCTTGAAAGGGAGAGACAGACGGCGCAGCTCTCACGTGCATGCCGGGCTGAGTCTGATCATCCGGCCGATGTAGCCAATTATGTTAGGTATTTAGAGAAGTTAAACTTAGTTAAAAAGTTCAGTTTAGGATAGGGAATTAAACATGTCCAGCTAACGGCAGAGACCGACGAAGAACGGGAGAGTCGACTGGCTCAGCGGTGGTTGAAGGATGCCGAAAGGCGGCAGTGAAGAGCCTAGGAGGCAGTCGCTCTGCCTCTGCCTCCGCCACGACTTCGGCGACGGGCGAAGAGGCTGAGTCTAACCTGGCTTAACAACACAGCATATTCACGCATAACAAAGCTTTCGCTTGCATATGGCTACGGCTTAGCCTAGCTAAGCCATAGCCATTTTTCTTTATTTGTATTTATAAACACGCGAATGTTTGCGGTCCGCGTCTTGGCGCATTGGTAAAGAAGCCATTATGACAGGCTTTCGTAAAGGATACTCCACAATAGACCATATTCCCACTATCAATCAGGTGATGGAGAAATGCGCAGAATATAACCAGCCCCTGTATATAGATTTCATTTACTGAAAGATATCTATAAATCTTGCAAGATATCTATAACGACTGCACAGCCACCATAGTCCTCCTTAAAGAAAGCAAAATTCCAATAAGGATGGGTGTCAGGCAGGGAGACACGATCTCTCCAATGCTATTCACCGCCTGTTTTAGGTCTATCGTTATGCTCTACCTGTACAACACGTTGATCATGCTTTTCAGTTCATGTCCTGAGTGAGTTAGCAAGGCAATGTCATCAGCGAATGGCAGATTGCTTAGGTATTCTCCATTAGCTCATGTTCCCATGAGCTGTTCCCATTTCAGGCCTCGGGAGAAATATAGGATGGCCGGTGTATACGATGGCAGCAGCTGGCAAAGGACAGGGTTAATTGGAGAGACATGGGAGAGGCCTTCGCCGTGCAGTGGGCGTAGTCAGGCTGATGATGATGATGACATACAGCAGCTCCTCTTCGTCCAATAAAGCTTGCTGAAAATGCAGCGTTCGGTCAGTTCCCTCACTACATCCGTGTTGACATTTCTGCGCTCCTAGTATATCTTTCCTGGGTTATGACGTCATCGGGTCACATGACGTTCCACCCGTCACCTCACCCCCGCCCTCTATCTATCTGCATCGCCGAAAACAGATGCCTCATCACGGAAAAAACCCCGCGTTGTGGTCTGCCATTAAATTCGCTGATTCTAACGCAGTCGCATTCCCGACACGTAATGTAATGAAACTGTCACCATAGTTTTTTTCTTTGAATTCTGGCTGTGGCGAACGAACTTTGAGGCAGGCTAAACAAAACACTGGGACTTGATCGTAAGCTCAGATTCCCTCAGATGAAGTCCGATCGTAACTTGCCCAATCTGTCAACGCGTTGCGTAATGTCACCCTTTCATCCTCTGTCACGTACTAGTTCGGCCCACAGCTTTTGCCACCAGCTTGCATAATCTCGTCACGTAGCTATAGCACCAATGCTAGGAGGATGGCGTTGCCGGGAGCCACATCTATACTTACATTTCAATTCATTTAACTGTAGGAAAAGCCACCCCGCCCCTGTCGATTTCATCGCCGGCAACAGAGTATTCAGTGTAACCGCTTCGAACATAGTAACCGAGTCCCGCTGCAGTTATTATTTGCACTTTTATTTTTCACTCAAGCTATACCCCTGCATGTTTTCTTCAATGTCTTGCGCCCTGGCAGTAAATGCACGAAATATTAATGGACCCAACTAGTCACCACACGTGAAATTCTTTTTGTTGCTGTAAGCAGGCATGTCTTTGCAGAGCCCTCGTTTTCTTGCTTTGAACTTTCAGATTAAAACTTCACGCACAATACGCTGATGAACATTCCATCGTTGCTACAGTTGCCTTTACACACGACTCAGTGCATATACTACAAAAACTACACTCACACGCAAAAGCTAGATAGAGTTGAACGTCGATGTTCCTAGGTCATTGCCATTAGAAGGGACAAAAGTGCGCAAAACATGATAAAATTCCTGTAAATGAAGAGATTCTCGTAAACGGCCGGATGCCTACGGACAACGATGAACAAACAACTGTGCACTGCTTTTCTCTGTTTTTTTTTTTTTTTGTAAGCCAGCAGGCGAGACTAATGCTGGAATATATGTGTGTCTCCTTAGAATGAAATATTGCAGCCGTCGCTGTCAGTGTAAGGGCTGAAAAATTTCGGGTCATTGCGAAACCTTGGTGATTTCAAACTCTGGGTAAACTGTACAGCTACGTGGCACACACTATGCACGCACAGGCAACTTGGAAAGATTCTCTGGCGTATTTTTACTGCCGCCATTTTTTCCGTTTTTTTTTTTCGACTACCATGCACAAGGAACTTGGTCTGTTGCAGATAAAGTTTCATTTATTTCGTGAGTATTATTTATTTTCCCTGCACGAAACCTCAACTTAAAAGCAGTTCGCGGAATACGGCGTCCTTCGATGAATCCGATACGATTATTATCACTCAAATGTGTCAGAAATATCGACCACATTACTCTTGCGAGATGGCTTGGATTGCAAGTCTAGCAAGCTTTCCGAAGATATTTTCGGCGCCTTCAATTTTGTCCACTTCTATAAAGGTTTCCGTAATTTCATCTGGTTTTTCTTTCTCTTTTATTTTCACAGCATCCCCAAGAAAGAGGCGTCAAGACCCCATAGGAAGCGAGTGGTTGGAAGTCCGCAAGCGCGTGTTGATAAACGGTGGAATTCGAGGCAGCAAACTGTTTTCCAAGTATCTAATTAATCAGAAAGGCCAAAAACTATATGCAGGAGATAAACCCGGCGATACAACATATCTGTATGATTCTGCGGCGGGTGTTCAAGAAGATTTCGTCCCTTGCTGCAACCTTTTTGCGCGGTAGATTTAAAGGCCCCATCACCCAGAAAATTCGGCGTCGTCATTGCCGGCGTTGTGAGTGCAAAAAAACGAGCATGACTATGGTAGCTGGTGTTCACAGAGCAACCTAAGAGGCATGTGGCCCAACTAGGTCACGTGACGTTGTGACGTCACACAACGTGCCCATCGTGGCAGGCGGGCCGCACAGGGCTCACCGCCGGGAACACCTGCCATCGTAGGGTAGTGGCGCATCGCTTAACCGCTGCACCACTGCTCCACTAGGGGTATGAGGACTTCCAGGGATCTGTAAATGTAGAGTAGAGAATGACCAATTCTGCGTATATGGAAATTAAACCTCTTCAATTTCGTTCAGTGACTGAGTTGTAATAAAATCTTACATTCGAAAAAAAATTGTGAATGCCCTCTTTTGTTTTCTTCGCAAGAACATTGTTTTCGATGCACGAAGAAAAACGCGTACGGAAAAGATCCACACGCGAACCTGGAGAGCCAGGGTGTTCGCTAGAAATCAGCGTTGATGGTTAGCCTCTCCCTCTCTTCCTTCTACTTCCCATTCCGTATCTCTCTCTCTCTCTCTTGGAGGCGCGCATGGCACGCTGCGCAAGCTCGACGCTGCCCTTGAGACAGTCATGCGTGATTGAGCGCGTTGTTCAGGGAAATCTCATCCTGTCCGGTTTGAATCCGCTGTCGGCGCAAACAGGAAGCGGATGGGCGCGCGACGATGGCGTTCTGCGCGATTTCCTCCCTCGCCCCCGTCCGTCGCCTGCTGGCGCCCCCTTTGAACCCAGGCGGGCACGAACGAAACCCTGGACGAGCGAACGCGATGGCCACCGTGACGGGGTGAAATTTCGGGAGGGAAGGCTTTGTTACGTGTGAATGAATATGCGGACTTCTGAACGACGTGTGGGACTTACGCCGTCATATTTTATTCGTTAGTACTGTTATCCAGCATGGGTTGCCGGTTTACCAGTGGCTCAAATTAACGTCCATGCTTTGGCCGCGCAAGCAAAAGAAATGTGCTCCCTGTGCTGCTAAAGCATGGTGCAGTGGCCCATTAAGGAACCTGTGTTGGAGCATATACTTACGTGCTTTTCACATGACCATTTCTTCTTTTTTTTTTTACGGTCCACCTATAGAACACAAATAGACCTCGGCAAAGAGGCTGGATACTCCAAACAGAGGAAAAGCTGGCACACTTCCTGCCCGAAGAAACAATTCTGCAAACTCTATATTCAGTTGCTCCGCCCCCTATTTCGAGAAAGCCCATTCAAAGGCTCACATTCCCGTATGACGTGACCTGATAGGTGACACATTAAGGAGCTTTAATATAAATAGTGGGACCCTACAGATTAAGGGAGTAGCGGAGCGAGAGTGCGCATGCGCGGGACAATAACCTGAGGAGCGTTATTGTTCAGCGCGTGCGCAGTAGCGCCTCCCCGTATAAAAATAGTCTATAGACAGTCTATAGACTTCTTATTGACTGTATTGACTTCCTATAGATATTGCTTTTTGTCTATTCATACAGTATAGACTGTCTATAGACAAAGATCTACTAAAAGTGTATGGCCATAAATCGATAGATTGCCTATACACTGTCTATGGTATTTGTAAAGCCTATAGACTGTTCTCTAGGATTTGTCTATAGTCAGTCTATAGACTTTGTAGACAGAAGTCTATAGACACTTTATAGACTGTCGAAAAATATTTTCGTAAGGGTCGCTATTTCCCTATCCCCTAACAGACAGGGTCATCTTATTCTAAAACTCCCTATTGTCATTGACCAGCCACTGTACACGGCAGTGCTCCCCTCTCATTGGTCGGAAGGTGACTGCGTCATCCCGGAGGGGAGAGGTCATTATAATTTCAGTTAGAACACGCTGCAAACTATTACCACTGCTAGTACAAGAACGGCAATGATCAAGACGACGACAAAAACGCAGGCAGAAAGTTAGGAAATGTACATGTGCGCCTAAACCTGACAGCGAGACCACGAAACCACAAATGCCCCACGCATCGAGATAAATGTGGACGAAAATGGCTCAAACTATAGAGGAGGTTTCTCTGTGCGTGGACACGTTTTAGTGCTGTTTCTCTCTCTCTCTCTTATTTTAGGAAGCACGGAGATCGTGATCAGAGCGGTGACGACTTACGAAGTAGAGAGGCTTGACCCTGAAAGACAAGATGTGAAAACTCGCTCGACGTTCCTGCATGCGTTGCCACACTGTGACACGTGCCGTCACATAGGGAGGCAAAGCTTTAGCCCTCAAATTCAACGGACGTCGAGCGGAAATCATATATACTAACGGCAACGGAAAGTCAAAAAAGAGGGTCGACTTTTGATTTATGGAGTTTTATCTCTAGGAATCACATGCAGTGGCCGCGGAACTCTAATCGATTGGACGACATGAATGTATACGCGGCAGCATGTATAGGGAAATTAATCACTCTGGGTGCTGTGCTCCACTCATATCAATGTGTACCCTTGTGACCTATAGTGTTTAGCGAGGGCAGGAAATAGAGCGATTCGTTCCAAACAACTCTTTCACACGAACTATATGGCATGTATCCGGTCGCAAGCTACATTTTCTCGAACAAAAGGCGCTGCGTCCTTTGCTCAGCATACGAGGCGACATGCTTCGCTGGTATACGAATAAAAACGAAAAAAAAAACAGCGCGACACAAAATTCCAACATGTGTCGCGACTGGTTTCAAGGAAAGGAAATGGCACAGTAACTGTCTCACTTCTCTGTGGACACCTCAACCGCGCCGTGAGGGAAGGTGGGAGTGAAAAAGGATAGAGAGAGAGGTACGGTAGTGGAGGACTGCGGAATAATTTCGCTAACCCTGGGGATAACACACGGGCGCCTTTTGCGTTTTGCCTCCATTGTCGTTTGTTTTTTCCCTTTTCTTTTTTGCAAGCATTGAATAAAAAGAGAAGGAATGAAAAAACAGGGGTAATTACCTTGAGGGAGCTGCAGTTGGTATCCTTTACTTTTTTTTTTATTTTCTTAACAGTAAGCCGCTCACTTTGCGCGGTTAAGCCGCCGCGGTGGCTCAGTGGTTATGGTGCTCGGCTGCTGACCCGAAAGACGCGGTTTCGATCCCGGCCGCGGCGGTTGAATTTCTTTGGAGGAGAAATTCTAGAGGCCCGTGTACTGTGCGATGTCAGTGCACGTTAAAGATCCCCAGGTGGTCGAAATTTCCGGAGCCCTCCACTACGGCGTCTCTCATAGCCTTAGTCGCTTTGGGACGTTAAACCCGATAAACCAAACCAAACTTTGCGCGGTGTTTTTTGCGTGTCTGCTTTTATTTCGCTTCGCCGAGAAGCCCTCACGTCCGACGCACTCTCACGCCGTTCGTACCGATCCCAGTCCTCTCTTGTTGCTCGGGTTATGATAGCTAGAAAACGTCGATTAAGACGCGGAGGACATGCGATAGCAATCTTCTTTCGCTCGTCAATCTACAACAATTATGATACTCTTCCAATTCTGAGTCCACTGTCTTTCACTCCCAAATCAATTCCAATTCTGATTCTTTTCCAAATCCGACAACGCAACTAATCAAAATGCGACACATTGCTAAATCGCAGTGCGTCCTCATACCACTATACCGGTGCAGTGCAGCAGCGGTTAAGCGATGCGCCACTGCACCGGGAGGTTGCTGTTTCAAGCACAGCCACTGGTGGCGATTGTGAGATCCAGTTCTCTCCGAGCAACACGAGATGAAGTAGCTCCAGCAATCTCCATTTTTGCGCAGGAAGCTCTTCAGGAGGCAGCCTATTTTCCACGTAGACCTTTTGTTGTCTGAGTCATTTTCTTTTTGGCCACTTTCATTTTTGCTGAGTCGTTCTTTGTCCGGTGTCTCCCTCCTCTCCCCTACATGTGGAGGCAGGATAGGGTGGCTGCAGCTGGCACAGGACAACAGGACAGGGTTAAATCGAGAGATATGGGGGAGGCGTTTTTGCAGAGGGCGTATTCACGCTACTGATGATGATGCAGATGAAGATGCATCAAACGGAGGCACAGCCGCGAGCAAAAGTGTTCAAGCTGCATGGTTTTCTTTCCTGCTCTATAGGACCGCTTGCGTAACCTCTAAAGGTCACCCCTAAACAGAAGCGAAAGCTGCAGGAAATAGATGAAATCAGTATATCTCGACGCCCAGGCAAAACCGCCGATGCACTGTTCCTGTCCATCCGTCCCCCCCCCCCCCCCCCCCTTCCTTTTTACGTCGTATTCGTAATTTCTGCGTGAGGAGGTCTAGCGCATCGAGCATTGAGATGAGTACACACATACTTCATGCCGACTATTGGCATATTGTGTAGTTTCGAATACAACCCACTCGAGCGAAGCCTGCCTGGTGCCCTTTCGTTTGCATATTGTTCGCGCATTCGATGAGAAGAAATATTTTCCTTATCTTGCTGGAATTGAGAGCTGGAGGGGCCCCATAAGTTCTCCACTAAATGACTGGAGAGTAAACCACATAGCCTGATAACTTTTGACCGAAGGTGTACGTTCGCTTCGCTGCTATCAAAGAAAGCAAATGTCGCCTTGAAGCTACTTCTTTAACTGGAAATTCGATAACGAATGCGCGAACACTACGCGAACGAAAGGGCTCCAAGCAGGCTTCGCTCGAGTGTGTTGCATTCGAAACTACACAATATTCCAGTAGTCGGCATGAAGTATGCATATACTCATACCAATGCACGATGCGCTAGATCTTGCACAGAGATTACGAATACGAAGATGACGTAAAAGGTGGGCGGGTGCAAAGAAGAGGACCGATGGACATGAACAGTGCATCAGCGGTTTGTCCTGGACGTCGACATATATGGATTTCATCTACTGCCTGCAGCTTTCGCGTCTGTTTGACACAACAGTTAAAGGCCTCAAATGGCTGCTTCTGTTTACGTTCATTCTGCAACATTTCAGACAGGAAGCAGGATATGGGGACAAAGAACAATGAGCTCCAATGCTTTTCTTGTACTTACTTGCATGAGGGCACCGCCATTGATGAGAAGGGTGATAAGTTGCGCTATAATGCCGGACTGCTATATGACGCGCAAGGAAGCAAACGGGAGAGATTGAACTAAATGTGTCGCAGAAGACTATAAGATGTTGACCACTCAACAACTTCGCAAAATAATGCAACTTTGTACCCTATACGGAAGAGACTATAGAGAACAACGTCCATGCCGACAATGCCGCAGCCGAAGTCCTCAAACTTGCATGCGTATTCGGTCATTTCAGGTCCTGTAGGTGGCGCAGCGGATCCAAACATGGTGGACGAGGCGGTGATGGCGCCGCTGAGCGTGCGTGAAAGCAAAACACCTTCTTGATGCTGTGGCATTTTTCGTGTGAGATTTGTCGTCTAGAAAGGCAGCAGTATAAGTCATTTTCAAATTTCATTTTCAGTATAAGTCATTTTACTATGAGCCTATGTTTGAGTTTGGGTGCATTACAGGCTCGAAATAGACGCTCATCGATTTGAGCATAATAGAATCACTAGTTCGCAAGTGTCGCAAATACTCCGACGGCATTGACAAAGTATAGTGCGACAAACACTTTAAACTGTATAGTTTTTCTGAGCTTTTGGTTTCTTTTTCTTTCAACCGCACTTTATTTTTCATGAGTGGCGGTTTTCGTCCACCACCCGCAAGCAGAATCCTACAGTTCACTTTTTAAGCTGTAGTAGGAAACTATATTTAAAGGACCCCCCACAGTCTGACGCTATATTTTGGTGTGCATACGAGTGCGGTCCTTGCCCGCATATATTGATATATGCAGTACGTGTATTTATTGCAGCTTATAACTTGTACTAAGAATCTCGGCCAGTTTGTCAGCAGCTTGCGTTGGTCTCATGCATATGCGGTAATTGAAGAGCCAATGCATAGTGTTGCTTGAAACGGCAGCCAGAGGGTCGTTGAGCTTAATGGAACCGCCTATATAGAAGCGCTCTAAATGTGTTTTCGACAACCAGAAAAAAAAGCATCGTGATCGAGCGAGCAGACGACAGTTGTCGAGAAACGTTTGCAGTACTTCAGTCGCTTTGCGCATTATGAATCATAGAAACGAAAATAGAACTCTGAAATTCTCGCCATTCAGAGTGGCATTTCGTAATCACGTTGTGGCCGCAGAAAGCCGCGTGTTCAGTCCAGACTTGAATCGAATAAAACTTGATTGCAGCCGCAGCGAACAGCTACAATGCAGTGAAATGCTTAAGAGAATGAAGATACAATCTTCGTTTGCTGCACACGTCCGCCACAAAATGTCGCCAATAAAATTGACATCAGCTCAGTGTTCAAGCTTCGTACAGCTGCAGTTCGCTACGGCGGAAATGAAAACTGAAATGAAAAATATTTTTTAAGTAAAGAAATGAAGCAGTATTTGTCTCACATACCTCGGTGGACACCTGAACCACGCCGTAAGGGAAGGGAGGAAGGAGGGAGTGAAGGAAGTAAGGAAGCAAGAGGTCCCGAAGTGGATGGATGGAAAACTATATTTCGCAAGCGAGTTTGGACCGTGCAAGGTCTCAGGGCCACCGCACAGCCCTCACATTACGCGCATGTGTCCAGGCCACGTAGGGCCTCCGGTAATAATTTCGACCACCTGGGGATCTTTAACGTGCACTCACATCGCACAGCACACGGGCGCCTCTTGCGTTTCGCCTCCATCGAAACGCGGCCGCCGCGGTTTGGTTCTGGGGAAGGTCAACGAGCGGGTACTCCTGCGCCTGCTCACCAACACGATGTTGTGCCCGGCAACTCTGCAACATTTCGATCCTCAATTCGACGGGCGGTGCTCACACTGTGGGGAGGTGTCTGACACTTACCACATGGTGTGGGCCTGCCAGCAGAACCCATCCCTACCCCCTATCCCAAACCCCACCCGAGAGGACTGGGAGGCGACCCTGTCCGGTTGCTGCACCCTCGAGGCCCAAAGGGCCTTAACGCAGCGCGCCCGGGCTGCGGCAAACGCCAATGGGGTACCTGTCTAGGCATCCCCCCTAGTGCTTGTAAGGGCGTGACCCTTCAGGTCACGACCCCCAACACCTCTCCCTATGATTTAATAAATGTTTTCACCACCACCCACCACCACCGGTTTGGTTCGAACCCGCGGGTACTCCGGGTATGTCAGGTGCCCTAACCACTGAGCAACCGCGGCGGGTCGCATCAGCAAAACTCCGAACAAAAACGCATTGACTACGCGGTGTCGTGGCGTCAACAAAGTACATGGTCGTCCACGCGAGCGATGTGGCTGCGCTCGGTGCGTCCGATAGGGCCATGCATTGAAGCAAAGTGGCGTAGACGTATAGAGCTGGTGCTTCTCGTCCGCTACCACTTGGCTTTGATACACACATACAACGGACAAACCGGAGATATGAAGAGCGTAGCCATGCCCAGCGTTCATTGATCCCCACATCGTAGAATAGCAACATATTTTCATTTTTGGCGCGTATCTTGGCGCTCCAGATGCACGCGCCGCAAAGAGCGATCAGCAGTTCTCTTCCGTAGAAAGTAGCCGTGGATGCTCCGCCACCGTCGCTGAGAGAATTGCTTAAAGGGACTATGAAACAAATTTATTGAGATTACGTAAAGATAGGCAATCCATCACTCGTCACTCCAGCGCAAGAATTTTTGAGCTAGCATCAATAACAACGAAGTTATAGGCGATTAAAAATCACGCTCCTCCTCTCCCCCCTCAACTCGTACGCGCGGGGTACCATAAAAAAATAAAGAAAACAGCTCCGGGACTGGGCTCCGCCCATGAACACGTCATTCGCTGACGTTCGGTTTACGACTTCCGGTTGTCGCACTCCCGAGGAGCAGCGTGCGTCGGCAGCGTCTCTCCGGTCTCTGCGCTTTCTTGGCTCCCGAACTCGCGACAGAAAGAGGCGGCAGAGGTAAATTAAAACCATATGCGCGAAGGCAATGCCCTCGCTCGCGCTTGCCCGAGGGGGTCGCGCGGCCGCTCGAGCAGACGATGTTCACCGCTACCGGAAGTGTGCCCGTGACGTCGAAGCTGCCGCGGCTCTAGCGAATGACAGCGTGTGGTGGCCTGCCGACGTCATGGGACTAGTGACGTCTGTTTTCCCGATTTTGGTTTCAGAATTGCTCCCTACGAAGACACCAAGCGGCCCGCGAATTTTAAAAAACACGATTTTTAAAAATTCATAATAAATTGCCGGCTCAGTTCCGAAGATTCATACTTGGTGTCAATGCTTCTGAGCATCACTTCTAACATTTACAAGCGGCTTTTAATTCTTTTCATGGTCCCTTTAATAGCCACGAGGGGCTGTATTGTATAAGCTATCCATTTTTCGTTGTCCATTTCACGTCCATTTGGGCACTCAAATACACTCTCGGCATTCAAGGGTCTGTGGCAAGTCACCTGGGTGGTTGGCGTCCGGACCTTAGCATTGGCTGAAACTGGATGCAATATGCAGCCAATGCTGAGGTGCATCGCAGCGCTCTGCCAACAGCAGGCGACCGAACCAGACCCCTGTCTTCCATTGGCTTCGATATGCATACAATTATGAGGCCCGGTCACCAACTACTCAATGGCCGGGTCACTTGCCACAGGCTCTTCAATCCGTCGGGTATGCCCGAGTGACCACTGACAGAGGACCGAATGGACGCGAAATGGACAACAAAAAATAGACAGCGTATAGAACACGGTCTCAGGAAAAAAGACGAAATCCCCGAAATTTGCGGCGTCGAAATTAAAGTAAAAAAAAAATCAAACTTTTTCGCGAAAGTTGAGTTAGATTACATTTTTACACCAGGTGTATACTGACAACGGATCGGAGGCCGTCTGAACTGCGAAGAGGCGCCTCAACTTAGGTGGCGCACATGGAACCCAGCGAAGTTCGCCTCGACTGTTTTAGCAACGCACACTTTCTTTCGTTTCAACTTCACTTTCCACACCTTTTTTCAACCGGGGTTCTAACTGGCCACGACTGCGGCCATCCCAGCCAATGTCCCTACCATAGCCCTTGCCAAGGTTGTCTCGGTGATTGCGTTACGAAAACAGAACGCTCGCCTCGTCTCCGAGATGTCCTTCATTAGACGTTACCATTCCCCGCCTTGCCCCACCCATGTCACTGCGCATGCACAGAAGTCATCCGGTAAACCGGTATACGTCTCCGCTAGTACGTCTCCGGTACACTAAAACCGTCTATTCTTACAAGTTGCAAAGCGCCTCTACCGAGGCAGGCAGGGCGCATTCAGCGCAGACATTTTGTTCTCTCCCTTTTTTCTTTCTCTGTCGCTCTTTCAAGCAGACGTTGAGAGGCTGAATGCCGCAGGTGTGCGGGAATTTCAAGTCTCTTGAGAGCTCGACGGGTTCGACCCCCACGGGGTGTAGGTAAAGAAGTTGGCGTCTTGTCCACGGACCGTCGCTCTGACTTGCGGTTACCAAGCTGCACCGACGACGACGGGACCGGCAGAGGCGGCGGCACCTTGGTACAGACACTGAAAGACACTGAGCCGCGAAGGCTGGGCACCTGCACCGCTGCGACGCGGCGCCCGGGTTACTCAGAGAGAGGAGACAACTCCAAAACGAAAATCGGGCCAACTGGCGAGACGGCCGCATCGCGATTTGCAGCCAAAGTAAACAGCCACACGTCGGAGCGCCGTCTAGGCGTAGTTCCGTGCAGCCAGACGTGAGCCGCAGCCGAGGCCGTCAACGCCGCTCCGCGAAAGAGAGATGGAGCACTAAGAGCTCGTGAGCGTCGTTTTTTTTTCTTTACGTTATTTTTGTCTTCGAGGTCGTGCGCAATCTATTTCGAAGGAAAGAGGCTGAACCGCGGTTGCCTTCAACACGACCACGCGCGTGCGTTATGAGCTACGATGGAGAGGCGAGGGCAATTAGGCTGGCCGAGTTTCGGATTGGGAAGGGGGGGGGGGGGGGGGCAGCATCACACGCCGCGCGCCCAGAGAGCGAAAATGCATACTTAACTAGGTTAGCCCGGGTCAGTACCGAATAAAAGAGCTTGAAATGCTGCAGCAGATATTTTTGGCGGCGCTGAGATCCAGGAAGTTGTTTAGGGATTGTTCAAAACCAGCTCTGGAAGACACGGACCAGTAGGACGAGGAAGACACACATTGCGCTGAGCTGATACTGTGGCCTGCAGCACTTAGTTTAAACAATGCTTAACCAACTCCCTCAACAAGCCACTTCACTCCACTTTGTTCAGAGAGTACCCTATCCCACCACTTTAGCACCGCAGTTGACCGAACAGAAAAACACCAACGAAAAGAAATAGCGACAGCGTTACCGGCCGGCATAGCGAACCTCCCAGTCTCTGCGAAATCCTGAAATCTCAACAGCCCTGCAAATCCGCGCGCAAGTTCTACGAAGAAAGCGGGGCTCGTTTTAGAGGGTCCTGCACGCCGTGGTCTCCAGTAGTGCCACTGCTGCTGCACGGAACTGTGCTGAACAGCAGCGGTGCGGTGCGAGTTGCGGTTCTTCTTTTGCGGGACGAGCGCTAAGAGGAGGAGGGGCAGAAGAAAGGGTTAAAGACGGGACCAAAGAAGAGGGCGAGGAGGAAGGCGACGGCGGCGAGCAGCGCGGCTGGCCAAAGAAGAATGCAGAGGCGGCAGCTCGCTGGCATATCTGATTCCACGTCTGCCGCATGCCCTCCTCCTTCCCTTGCCAAGCCTTTGGCCGGCGCTGAAGAGAGAAATAACACTAGGCGGGAGACGCACGCACGCAGCAGGCATCGCACGCCGCCGCCAAGAACAGCCAGGCTACTAAATTAGACGACGACTGTTACCTCGGCCCCGAACGAATAAACAACCGGGCGGCACTGGGCGGCCTCTTCTCCGCGACAACCGCCGTCTCGCTGCCAGACGCCGGTGTGCTCTTCGCAGCGCAGCAGCACCTTTGGAGGCGGGTGCAGCGACCGCGGCGGAACGGCTCGCGTTTCCCGTCGCTGCCGGAGAGGGAGGGAGGGAGGCTGGATTCTGGACGGTTGGCGCGAGCATCTTTGTGTAACCTTGAAAGCAAACCAGCCGAAAACACGCGCGGGTCAAGGAACAGGAGGCGGGCCGACAACGACTTTACTGGGAACTGACTATGTTTTAGCTGCTTTTTCTCAACTAGCAATAACGGCACGCCTCTGTCTCTGTTCACGGAGATTCTCCATTGTGGAGTGATCGTGTCAAGGAATAGAACAATGGCGAGTGATGTGCGCCTGTGACCGAATAGCTTCGCTAAGGGTTCGCAGCGAATATCATTATGTTTGGAACGTACTTCACCTTTTAACGCTCTAAGTCTTCGGCCAGTTTCAGAACATGGGGTTGACATGGACGTATATGGATGCAACAAATCAGAAACACTCAAGAGTTACTTAAATGCAACCTTAAAACCATTGCACTTCATCTCAGCGTAAAGTACCTTACTCGCAAATATGGTCGCTTCGAGTTGTATTGGCTGAGCTGATGACAAAGTAAGACTTTCTGGTTCGGTTTGGTTAATGGGGTTTAGCTATATAGGGTGATTCGGGTGTGCGTATATATATATATATATATATATATATATATATATATATATATATTACCCAATATAGGAGTAAAAAAAGGAGTAAACTGCGCTCTAGCACATACCCTTTTAGAGGCAGGGTTTGCTGCCCAAACCCTGCGGCAGATATGCATCACTGAAACTACTCAATACTTCTACTCAATACTACTCAACGGAAACAAATTCCGCCGTCAAAACATGCCAAGTTCAGGTGGTTAGGAAGATTTTAACCGAGGTTTAATCTCCCCTATTTGCTAACCTCAAAACCTCTGGTGCGGCATTTAAAGCCTCCTCCCACTGCTAACTGCATCAAATTACTGTTTTGCAACAATATACCCTCCGTTGTCAAGAGTACACATTCCGTATATTTAGCGACTGAAATCTAGTCCGGAACTATGGGCAGCATACTCTGCCCCTAAAAGGGTGTGCAGAGGACAGCTTACTCCCATTTCACTCCCAAATAGGGTAATTCGTGTTTCGAGTGTACGATCACTAAAGTTCGAACTCACTAGACTATAGGTGCGACGCGCATCCCCACCTTTGTGACACCCCAGTTATGACGTCATGAAATTATCGCACTATGATATATTGTCACGGGTCGCTCAAAAGACGCGGGTCGTGGAGACGCTGGAGGACCAGGACCACAGGAGAGCAGGCGCCAGAGACAGTCCAAGCGGTCGCGGCCGGGCGCACGAGCGATTCCCACCGAGCCTCTTCCTCTTTGCCGGCGATCGGTACCCCGCTGGCTGAAGATCACGTTCAGTGGAAAATCACAACACACATGACACTGCTCCCCTCCCGAAAGGCGCATCGTCCCGATGCGCAGCGAAAAAAAATTAAAGCTTAAAAACGTGTTAACCGCGAACAGTCAGGCCTCATGCTCCGTGCGGTCACAGTACACTTTGAGGCGAGCGACGTGCACAACTTCAGAGGCAGGCGGGCCGCAGGACCCCCACGTTACGATCGGCAGCACTTCGTAATTTAACTCGCCTACACGGCGAATCACCTCGTACGGACCAAAGTATCTCTTCAGCAGCTTCTCGCTAACACCACGGCGTCGAATTGGAGTCCACATCCACACGCGATCACCAGGATTGAATTGAACATCACGGTGGCCTTGGTTGTATCGGCGAGCACCGACTTGCTGGCGGGCTTGGATGCGAAGGCGGGCCAGCTGTCGGGCTTCTTCCGCATGTTGGGCGACGAGTTGAGCATCGGCGTGAGTGTAGACGTCTGGCTGGTGGGGCAGCATAGCGTCGAGCATGCACTTCGAAATGGTGAAAATCCGGTAGTTTCTTGAACCGCGGTGTTATACGCAAAAGTGACGTACGGTAACACTTCGTCCCAGGTTCGGTTTTCGATGTCGACGTACATTGAGAGCATGTCAGCCAAGGTCTTATTAAGGCGCTCGGTCAGCCCGTTTGTTTGAGGGTGGTATGCGGTAGTCTTGCGGTGGGCGGTGTGGCTTAAGCTCAGTATCTGTGACAGAAGTTCGGACATAAATGCGGCACCACGATCAGTGATAACGACCTCTGGGGCACCGTGTCGAAGAACAACTGACTCGACGAAAAACTTTGCCACATCCGAAGCCGTTGATGACGGCAGACAGCGTGATTCGGCATAGCGCGTTAGGTAGTCCGTCGCAACAACGATCCAGCGGTTCCCCGATTGCGACTTAGGAAAAGGTCCGAGTAGGTTCATACCAATCTGCTGGAACGGTCTGAGCGGTGGCATGATGGGGTGAAGGAGTCCCGCAGGCTTCACGGGTGGGGTCTTGCGCCGTTGACACTCGCGGCAGGTCCTGGTGTAATGGCGAACGGTCTTGTCGAGTTGTGGCCAATAGTATTTAGAACGTATTCGTGCGAGCATTCGACTGAACCCCAAATGTCCTGAGGAGGGGTCATCATGAGACGCTTCTATAATTTCGTCGCGTATATCTGTGGGCACAACCAAAAGCCATGAACTCGGGCTCAGGGCAAAATTCTTCTTATAAAGCACGTTGTCTTGAAGGCATAAATTAGGCAGTACGCGTACAAAAGGACGTGGAACTACGCCTCCTTGACCCTCCAAATGGAAAATCACGTCGCGAAGTTCGGGGTCGAGTCGCTGCCGTGCCGCCATATCTACAGGACTTAGAGCTCCTAGGAAGATGTCATAGTCGTCCGTATCAGTAGGTGCGGATCCGACGGCAACGTGATCTTCAGCCAGCGGGGTGCCGATCGCCGGCAAAAGACCGATTCACACGACGGACCGTTCGCCCGCGGCCCGCGCACTACGTGTGCATACGTCAGCACTTTGAGGGGCGCGCTGTCGGCCGCCATCCATCCATGCATCCAGCGCGCCTCTCAAAGTGCTGACGTATGCACACGTAGTGCGCGGGCCGCGGACGAACGGTCCGTCGTGTGAATCGGCCTTAAAGGGAATCGCTCGTGCGCGCGACCGCTTGGACTGTCTCTGGCGCCTGCCCTCCTGTGGTCCTGGTCTTCCAGTGTCCCCACGACCCGCGTCTTTTGAGCGACCCGTGACAATATTTCGTCGGACGACATCACACAGAGATTCGCGCGGATTTTCAGCTGGCAAACGAGGCTTGAATGCACTTGCAACTGATATGCGATGGCATCGCGCTCACTTAAAAGTGAGAGCTGTATATATCAGATTTCAGCTGAAGATTTAGCGCTACCTCCATTATCTTAATAAACGCCTACGGCAATCTTCTCAAAAGCTGAATCTAACAAGACGGCCGCATTTCAGTGTCTTCGGTAGCGAATTCTATGCTCTCCTATCGCTACAATCTCCGTCACATCTTTGTTTACTTTCCCTCTGGAAGTTTTCTTTTTTTTTATTTGTAGCGTAGCACCTTGCGCGGGCCGGGTTTATCATAGCGGGCTGACCTCGAACAGGGCATGGACCTTGCGCTGCGTCTAGGAATCTGGATTAGTGGAAAAATATCTCGGATTATAATCTTATCTCACTCTCTCATGAATGACAGCACGGCAAGTATCCATGCGAGGCCAGAGAAGCCGTGAAGGAAGGAATGCGGAAGCAAAACTAATTTCAAACCATAAATATTTAGCACCAGCGCTCGAGTGCGCGATGAATGTGGGATTTAAATAGTTTGGCACCTAGATTGTGGAAACGTTCAACAAAAATTGGCAGTGGTTTAGCTTTGGTTAAACCTGGAGGATTGCGAAAGCAACGAGGAGAGAGAGAGAGAGGCGATGGAGAGCGCGCGGCAGCAGCGGCGGCCCCGGCACGCTAGCTAGCTATGCGCCGCTACTACGCATGCACAACTAGCAAGCGCGGCGGCGGCACCTGAGTCACCCGCGCAGCGACGGCGGCGGCGCGCCAGCTGTGCGCCGTGTGACGTCACTGCTCCTCGCGCATGCGCAGTATGGGCTTTCCTCGACTCCGCGAAATGGCTCGGCGACTAGCGTAGTGTTGCTTTCACAACAAAACGCAATAGTGGGTGACATGTTAAGGGAGTTTTAGCTCATCAGACATGTACCGGCTGCCATTTGAGCACCTGCCTCTGCGCGTGCGCTCCCGGCATTATCTATGCTAAAACTCCTATATTCAGGCAAAGCACCGCACACTTCCGCTCGCTATGTCCATTACTACGCTCATCAATACTCGTCTAAAACTCCCTTCCAATGAGGGAGATACCGACCTAAGCGAAATTCCGTAAGCGAGGACTTTTGCACAAGTCTCACTTGACCCGAACAAGATGCCCGACCATTTGACGCCCGAGCAACCACAACACGAGGGGACGCGAATTTTCGTTTCATCGAAAATGTGCTTAATACTTCCCATACAGACCCGTGACGCTCGCCCTGCAGCCTTCACACTTTTCGACAGACAGCTTCGCCATCTTTGTTTGGCAAGCGCTGACATATGGGAAAGCCCACTTGCGGAATTTCCATTAATTTGTCGGAGGCTTTTCCTCTCTTCCGGTCACTGACATTGCGTGGTTACCAGTGACGTAACGTACGTCGTTCTGATGCAACATAAGCCAGAAACGATGACGGAATGCGATTAAAAGCAGCACAGAAACATGAAAACACGAGGGTGTTTCAAAAGTGTTCACCTGTCTCCTTGCCAAGACAATTAACTCATACGTAATGGGCAGCCGGCGTGCTAAGAGCTATGAAACTAATTAAGAGCTAATCGACAACAATAAGCCCTGTCTTGCCTTGTCTCATTGTCACTTACCGCTTTATTTCGTTCTCTACAACTGAAGCTGTTCTGACAGGGGCGAATTTATGGGTCGCTCTTAGAGGGGGCGGTTGATTAGGAAGAAGTCTCATTTGAACCAATGTGTATTCAAAAATTTCGAAAATTGGCTTCAGCGTGGTTTTTCTATGCAAATTTCTCGCTTGTGGGTTGGAAAGAGGGGGAGGAGGGGGGGGGGGGGGAAGGGGGGGGGGCAGGCGACCACCCTCCGCTCTTAAATCTCCTGAGTTCTGAGAGTTCTGGCAAGCTAGAACTGCATCGCGCTAACCCAAACACCCACCCTTACGTACCTAAAGGCAGAAGATTGATTTATGGCTTCACCTAAATATTGATTCACGACAAGTGGTACAGTTGCAACAGTTCTAGTACATCAAAGCTACGCCGTGGGCATTTCATGCGATGCCTCAGTTGCTGCCAGTCGCTATAGTAAGAAAGACTGCTCTAATATTATCTCTGCCATTTTCGCCTCGGCGGACACCCACCCACTGAATTTACAGACGCGAAAAACATATATTTGACTTCACCTAAATCGGTCACTGTGTAGCCAATCTGCGCCCCCTTGTGTCTCTTCCCTCGGTCGAGTAAGCGTCATCGCTCATCGCGGACTCGAGCGTGCAATCAGGTTCCGGCTTTGACGCACCACATTACGATGCCAAGGACATGGCGCGGAAAAGCGGCGCTTCCAGTCAGCGTTGGCTGCACCTTGTTTTGCTGCGGCCACATACCCCCCGCGACGTGCACAAGGCAGGCTTATTCCAAATCGGCGCCGGCCAAGAATGAATCAGAAACAGGGGTCCAGTGGGACGACAACAGGACGACGCTAAAAATGGACTGTGAGCTGGATGCGAGCGCAAATAGTAGCCGCTCCACTATCATTCCTATAAGGAGCTCCTCTCGCCTCTAAACAAGAGCCAAGCGCGCGTTATGGGCCGGTCGGCTTACGAAAGCTACGCAGTCGGCGGCGGTGAGCTCATCGAGTCGATTCCGGGACGCAATGAAGCTATACTTTTTCCATGACCAGAAAGGGTTATTTACTTCACATTTGAGCAGCGCAAAAATATATACACACATGAGCAATGGGACGACACAGATGCTGTCTTTCAACCAAGTGTTCAGCGGAAGAACATGAAATAAATAGAAATAAATACAAAAGAAAAGGCAACAACGAAACAACAAAACCATTCCATGTTTTCCAATAAACTCTCAGTTGGAGAACAGCGTGTCGTCCTGCATATATGCTTCCGGCCGTGTCTTTTTTCAGTGTTCGAATCTGAATGGTCCCCAACTCACCCAGCACTCAGTTATTCTGCAGTTCTATTCATTTATTTATTTTGTTGAAGCATCTCTATAAACTCTTTCATAAGTGTATTACATGATATGGGGGATGTATTGCATAGAGTGCATTACGTGGCATAACGCTATGCGCGTTCCATTACAGTGATCCGCTTACGCGGAGGCCCTCATTCGTCTGCGCAGTGCAGGTGTGCGCTCACACCTGACCTAAGGGGGTCGTCTGCGAATGCGCAAACGGCGGCTCGCGGAATATGATCACTTTGCTTGTTCGCCTATAGTTCTCTGCGGATGAGGAAGATGCCAGTTAATGCTTGCTGGCACCACCTTAAGCGAAGAAACGACTCACAAATAGCGTAGATCGAGGGACGGCATGCAAAAAGTATGCACCACACTCTTCCTCGTGTCGCATGGCTTCGGACGCAAGAAACTTGAAGCACACATTTTGCAGCGTTGTCGCGATGCTGCAAGGCGCAAACAAGGGGGTAAAGCAAAGGCAAGCGAACTGCTTTTTATATCAAACGTCTGCCTGGCTATAATTAGCCCCGGCCTTGTGTGTCAAGCGTTCGGTGGAGAACAACGCTTTCTGGAGCGCGCGCCAGAGACGACGACGAGGCCGCGTCGTGCCGTGTGGACGGCGGCGCGTCGCACGCAGTGCGGAAGAGCGAATTTAGCGCGCGACTCCGGCGCGTCAAAACAAGTCGACGAGAAACTCAATGCCATTCCCAGACGCGGCACGTAGGGAGCGTACGGTCTCGCCCTCGCGCGCGCAGCCCACATCAAAACAGACCCGATCTAGGTTACCTCATTCCAAAGGCGGGCGGCGGAGGAAGAGGGGGGAGGCCGTGCACCGCCATCTTGACTTTTTTCCCCCTTTCCCTGCGAGCGCGCGTTTTTTTTTTAATCATTCCCCGTCGTCGGGTCGTCGCGTTTTTGCGCGAGGTCTGGTTCCGTCAGTTCCCCAATAGCGCGCGCCGTTCCCTAGGCATTGACCCGCGTCGAGTCGCGAAGACTTCTCCGGCAACTTTGTCCCTAGTCATAACGTTCCCTAGGCGGATCACGTGACTCGCGGGTTCAACCCCCTCTGAAAGCGTCGTCCCGCGCGCCGCCGGCTGCAAGCGCGCGGCAGAAAAATGAGAGAGGAGGAAAAGCGGCAAGCAGCGAGTCGAGGGTTGGAGGAAGGAGGGCGAGACAAACAACCCCTAAAAATGAGAAAGAGTAGGAGAGAGAGAAAGGACCTTGTTTACGTTCAGCTCGGAAAGCACGTGACGCAGCGTGTGTGTCTCTCTTTCTCTCTACTCGCCTCTCTTTCTCAGACTGTGGATTTCATTTTTTTTTCTATTCATTCCTAGTTCGCGACCTGCGCGGCGCGGTTCCTTCCGTCGGCCTCCCCTGTGAAGGGCGGCGGTATTCGCGGCGCTTCGTTCGTTTTCTTGCATAGAAGGCAGCGAGAGAAAGGGCAACCTCTCGATTCGCCGGCGGCACGCAGGTTACCCCTGCCGGCTCTGGCTTTCTTCGTGTCTCGCTAAGACGCCCGCCTTTGCTTCGGGGCCAGCTTCTTCAGAGGCGAGGTCCTAGTTTTGTGTGGACCGCTCTCCAAAACGAAATGGCGAGGACGCAAGCTGAAATCGTTAGTTGTTTACCTTTAAAAGCTCAGCGTCGTAATGCGAAAGGTGGCTTCCGACAACCACTTGCTCGCAAATGTCACAGCGAGTGGTCTGACTCAATTTGAAAAGTGAGAAGGGAAGTTTGAAGAGGTAGACAGGCCACTTCGCGAGCTGGGTTGTTTGCAAGAGTAATCACGTGACATAGGCTATTGGTAGTCAGGATCCTTTTGTTCCTCGCATTTCTTTTTTGGCGGGGTGAGGGCTCAGCTTCTGTGACTATTCACGAACGGTCTTGGCGCTTTGACTCGCCGCTGTTTTGTAATCGTGCGTCACAAACAGGCGCAGAGCGCAGCGTCGTCAGCGACGAGGTTATTCGCTTGGCAGCAGCGGATGCCGAGTAGGCGGTCGCACGCAAAGCCTTCTCTGAGCGAAAACCGCGCCGCCAACGCGGGCGTAGCGTGGGGCGGCCGTGTCCGAATAAAATACGACGCAGGTGCGGGCGCTCTGCGCGACGATACATTGTTCCGCTCCCGAAGAAAAACAACCCCCCCTTCCCGGCTCTCTCTCTCTCTCTCGTCTTTCGCGCCGCCTCCTCCTCTCTCAGCCCAGTCGGGAGGCGCGCGCTTTCTCCTCCGCTCGCGCGCCTCCCGTCGGCGCGCTAAGCCGGTGGCGGGTAGAGTGTGTGGTGGGGGAAAGCGCGCCAGTTCTACGAAGGCGAGGAGGAGGAGGAACACCGCGGCTCCTCACGACGTCTCCTCCCGTAGAGCGACAGTCGTCCCCAGCTGTCACGGCGCGACGCCGCGGTGGCCCAGGCGCGCACTTTTCAAACTCCTCGCCTCTACTAGAAAGACGGGCGGGTGTCTCGATTTTTGCTTGCCCTTCTACGTAGAACCGCCACAGAGCGAGAGAAAAGAAGAATGAAAGCCTGTTGGGGGGGGGGGGGGGTGCTTCTTTCTCCCCCCCACCCACCTTTGCTCTGGGTTTGTGCACTAGTCCCTCCCTTCGCTCCCATTTCCGGCCTCCCTTTCGAAGCCACCGCCTCTGCCGCGGCGACCTCGAAACCTTCCTCTAGCAGGGGTGCCGCGACCGCGCTTTTGACGCATTGCGGACGACGACGCTGTTCTTCGCCGAGAGAGAAAGCTGAATCGCATGCGCCCTCTTCGGACCGAGGGCTTGTTTACGCTTCGTACGAGGGGGAGGGAGGGGCCCTCCCTGAAGCGGCCGCGCGGTTTCTCGCTCTCTGGGGTTGTTTACGCCTCCCGCCTCTGCGTGCAGCAGCGGCGTTGCCTTGCGTGCCACTTTCCGGCTCGCTCGGCCGTTGGCGGCCGCGGTCGGCGTCTACAACCACGACGAGCCGACGTCGATTTGCGAGAGACCTCTTAGCGGAGGCAGCGGGAAAACGATACAAGGCCGATCTCGGAGGCTGCCACTAATGGGAATCAATCTGCGCGTGTAACGCGGTAAACACAGCGCGCGCTGTTTCTCTCTCCATTTTTGTTCCCTTATTCTGACATTATCATTTACTTTCTCATTCTAAGCAACGAATCCTTTGAGCACTTAGCGATAAACTCTGTGCTTGCAGGAGTTACTCCCGCCGCGTAAACCAGCGGATTCAATTCGGCTCGATGCTGCAGCATACCCGCGATCTCATAAGCTGAGGGAATCTGACGCTGGTGCAGAAATTTATTAATTTTGCATTCAGGCCGCGTTGATTTAGAGTTAATGGTGACTGCGTAAATCTATCCATGACTGCACGTAAGTAGGCTAATAGAATGTTTTTTTTTTTTTTTCGCTAGTATGTGTTTCTTAAACCTTTGAGTGCGGGTCTACATTTCGCAGTCATCTTTTGCGCATATAGTTCTGTCAAAGCACATGCTGAAGACAAAATGAAGACAAAGATTGTCCACAGACGAACTTTAATAATAAAATATGTATTGTCGCTTGTGAAGTATCCAGAGTGAAGCAATGAGTCTTGTGCACAACGCCTGAAAGCGCAATACAGTCCCTAGAAGAACGGCTAATCGGCCCAATATCAGAAATATTGAAATATTAGAAATGTTTTCTGCTTTGTCTCACCACGAGGCAACAACTAATTAAACAAACTGCCTCCACAATATGCTTTGAAGCTGAGTTGCCTTATCAGCCTTCCGTATACCTCAGGTTGCCGCTTTCCCGGAAACTCCGACCCGGTGTCACGAGGACGTAGTCTGTTGTGGCAATGGCTTGAAATCTCGTCGATTGAGGCAGCGAACAATTGTAGCAGGAATTTCTATCCTGCCGAAGACCTTCCGAGTACTTGAGTGCAGTTTCCTCATCAATGTCCGGCTCGGTCAAGGGTTCAGCTTCAGCTGTCAAGCCCATTCGTAACGATTGTCACTAATATGCTTCGTCTATAATTGCGGCAGTCGCACTATCGCTGTGCCGATATGCAGGAATTTAGTTTCCTGAAAAACGAACAATGTGTGAAAATGTTTCTTCTCTCACCCGATCAACCATAACTGTACACGGTATAGACACTGTAAAGCCAAAACCATAATCAGGTACCGTGCACTCGCAACATACTTTGCAAGCATATGTGGCATGGTCGCCTGTAGAAACGGGCAGCAGTGGCTTCGATTGCAACTCGCGTGAGATGCCCTAATATTCAGTGCCACATATCAGAAACCTCACAAGAAGTATCATTTCTCCTCCAACTTAGCGTATTCACAGTGCAGCAAGACAAAGGTTAACTATTTACTTTGTGCTGTTGCCAAGACATTTAAAAAAAAAGGGGGGGGGGGGGGGGGGTTGCACAGCCCAGCATTTTCCACAGCGGCCGCACGGTAAGCTCAGTCATGTGGAGCTCTATACCGGCACTCTTGCGTTCGTTCACGTATGCTCCCCATTTCAAAACTATACCACCAGTGTCGACAAGATATCTATCCTGACGCAACTGATATGCAATCGAGCAATCACTGACGCCAGTATTGGTACCGCGCGCGATAATTAAGCTTGCCGAATCTTGCGTGAACAATAGAGCCCAATTATTGCTCGAATTCGAATACTGCATATCGTCACAACAACTGATGTTGGGCATAATGTATGCCATGCGTCACTACGTTACGAAAGCATTTTCCTTGAGTCATCGCAAATAGTGTCATCTTGACTCCAACTTCGTATCAAGAGCACACAGACTGGGACCACGTTCTGGAGCAGAAAAAACAAAAAGCTTAAATAACGCTTCCGGCACGTACACTGTCGATTCTCGCCCTTGTACTCATTTTTGGTGACGTCGGGCGGTTTACAGCACGCTAATTAAATAAAGAAATAACATAAATAAATGTATGGATGAGGAGAAAAACATTGGATCTTGAGAACTCGTTGGCGACCCGAGCGTACATCTCGCTGTAGAACGAGAAGAGGAAGGGAAATGCGGAAGGTCTTAAGCGATGGTCGAACAGAATCGCTGTTGTGTGTACGTGCGACGGCTGGGCACACGATTCATCGTCCGAATGTTCGCACTTACAGGCGGCGCGTACTGCGCACTCCGCCATTTCTATCCGACAACATCGCGAAGGGCAGACCAAGAAAGAAAAAGACAAAAGAAATTCAGCGAAAGAAGAGATCCCAGAGTTAAGACAAAGACATAAAAAAGGAGAAAAAATGAAAACGACGCACGCCTATCCCCCTGCGTTCTCTTCCCACTCGCTTATATAGTATACTTACAAACGCAGAACAAACGGGCCTTCTTCCATCACGAGCCTCTTTCTCGCGTCATCGGTCGATTTCCCATTCCAGTCTTTTTCCACCGAGCAGCAACGGCGTGGCCCACCGCTTCGCTTATCGTCCTCATTGCAGTCAAGATAACGGCGTACGAGAGGGGCGCTTCTAGGGTGCGAACTGCGACGTTTGCGGTATGTAAGAGCAATCTCCTCCTAGCTGGCGAGCTGGGGGGAAAACAAAAAATAAAAAAAAATACGCCTCTCCGTCCATTCACTCTTCTCACTTCTTTCTGTTGCTTTTCGTTCTCTCTCGCGCCGCTTGGCCCTTAACGAAACATATTGTTGAGACGTCGTTTCGAGCTGCCCTCATTCGCAGTATACCTCTCTCGTGCATTCCTCCCACGCTGCTTATGCAGTTTTATTCACTGACGCCCACGACGCATATACGAGTGAGAAAGAATGAATCCCTGGTGAGCCACGACGCCTCCGAGGCCTGACGGATCGTAATCGTGTGATGCCCATTCATGAAAGCATCCAGTCCAGAGAAGAGGTGCAGGCGACGAGGGAGATAGAATAGTCGACTGTGTTCGCAGGCAAAACCAATCCTGTTTCACGCGAGCTCTCGATATAGGCCTACAGCAGAGCCTCGACCGAAAACGGCCCTCAGTTGGCAGTCATTAGATAATGTACATGAACCGCAGGTCCAGGAGGAAATAAAGCTTCATTATTCAAAACAAGTTCGATCGGTGCCGTTCAAAGCATGAGCCCGCAAGCGTCATGCTTGAACGGGAGAACTGCCCGCCGCGTTGGCAGTTCTCCCGTCCGTTATTCAATATACGTTTGTAGTTATGACCTCTGCTGTCTCATGACCCTGCTATCCTAACAATGCAGAGAGCGGCAGATGAAAAAGGATAGTCCACTCCCTCCATGGTCGGCGATAGCCTCCTCCGTAAATTGTCACGCCGCTCCCTGCACTGTTTTGACAACAGGCTCATGAGAATCGGCCGGCACCATTGGTCGGAAGGGGCGTCTTTGACGGGGAAAAGCCGCTTCGTTCTTGAGTTGTACCCGATGATATTTGACTCGTTCATCACATCAAATACGAGGACAGTCCATTCACTATTCCAAAATTTCAAATACTCGCATACCCTTACACCTACAGTTCGCAGAGTAACGGCTAGCTGTCAGAAGGCGTTACCATAATGGCTGCCACCGCAGTTTGAGCCAGTGCGCGGGACACGCTGCCAGCCATCACTGCGGCAAAATAGCTTCGGGGTAGGGGAGGAAAACCGAGGAGGACGCAGTGACAGTGCGAGCGAGCCGCGAGAGCACCGGTGCACGGCGAAGTTGTTTGTGCGCGGCGCGCCATCACCCTCCTCCTCTTCTTCGTCCTCCTCGCGCCCCCTCCTCCCACGCGCCGCGAAATTCGCGGAGCTGCTTTGCTCATCGCTTTCCGGGAGCGGCGGGAGTCGGCGGCGCAAACAGCGTCGTCATCAGGCCCTATTTTCAGGAGCCGCGGGATATCGTCGCCCACACTGGCCTCGCCGGACCACGGGCCGGCAGATACGAGGAAGAGAGGGAGAGAGAGAGAGAGAGATAAAAGGAGCGCGGGGGAGCAACGGGTATCCGTTACAACCCCCCCCCCCCATAGCGTGTGCAACACTTTCTCGGAAACCGCGGTGCTTTGTAGTCTCCCTCGACGTCCTCCACACTGGGAGTGCATGTTTTCGCCCTTGAGGAAGAAAGGCGTGCTGAAGAGCCACGGCAGGAAAAGAAAGAAAACCGCGCGAATGCTTTCTCTTTGAACGAATTCCTGCACAGAGGAAAAACAGCGGCACGAGAGATAGATTTAGCGACACGCAAGTACATTCACTGATTCATTCCTTTCTCTCTCTCTCTGTTTCCTTCTCGCAAAAAGCTGGTACGCGCGTGCGGGTGGCGTTGTCTTGTTTTCGCACAGTGCGCGTGAATCACCGTCCGCCTCATCTCTGTCCTTATACGGATGGACTCTGTTTTCGGAGGACATGAATCACCGCGTTTTGCCGTTCGCCTCGCTTCCCGTGTACAAGTCCGGGAGCACTTCCGAGGCCCCAATCTCTGAATGCCGTTGTTGCCGCGTGATTGCCGTTGTTGACCGACTACTGGCAGGGAGGAAAAACACAGCGTTACAGGCAGTGTAAGGGCAGCTCTAAATAGTACAGCCACCCAAGGTACAAATTGATGACTGTTATACTGCTGTCACACCGGCCACTGCCGACATAGGGCGAGTAAACTATAGGGTCAAGACCGGCGTTGCTGCACAATCGAAGTCAGTCGCGATCGCGCCCGAATCGGCTAAACATCAAGCTGGTTCCTGAAGAGCAGTCTAAATTTTCGATTAGGATAGAGGAGCTGCCGGTGCTACCCTCGTGCTTGGGAAACACAGTTTGAAAATGACACGACATTATTATATTTGGATCAGAATTGTTCTTAGTTTACTTGATCACTGCACTCTCAGTTTTACTACTACAGATGCATGCAGCGCCACCTGGAATGCGGACCGACTTGGGGACCAGGATCGCGCAGTAATGAGTAGAAGCGTTGCATGTCTAACTACACTTTTGGTAGGACTAATTCGGGATCGGAAGGGCTCGTGTGACAGCGCTGTAGTGAGTACGGGTCTCTTCGATGTGGCTACACTTTCTGCACTGAATTTCCGTCTTCTTTTCACAAAAGTACCAGCCTAGTGCAGGCACCAGTTCTTGGCTGACTTGCCGAAGTGGAAGTCCAGCTGTAGTGCCGCAATATGGCTGCGCCCATGTGTATACGTCGGAGAAGCGAAGAAGATATGACCGTAAAATGATGACAGTTCTTTCTTAAAAGGAGATGAGTAACTGTTCACACCGTCATAACCGCAAACCTAAGCGGTCAAGTCGAGCTCCTTGGGCAGCATTTCAGGGCATTTTCATAAATGATCCGTGTGCATTGTATGCATGCAACTTTTTTTTTAGTGAAACGACAATTTCCTGGGGATGGCTCATGGCAACACCTCATTTCCTGCTTGAATATTCTTCACGTGGTTCGGGATTCCGGCGGCTGTTGATATCAGTCGGCGGCAGGCGCAGTTGGCTATTTTGGTGGCGACGGCAAGACTAGCACCATTCGCTTTGGAAGCAGCCAGTGACAAGCTGCACCTGAACTGCCTCAATTGACGCTGCACGGCACCGCCGTGAAACGTCACGAACTAGTGCAGCGACTGGAGCTAAACTGGACAGACCTTATGAGAGGCGCGACTAGTATAGCATAAGTGCAGTCCACCTCCCTTCTATACCTCGTTCTATATATATATATATATATATATATATATATATATATATATATATATATATATATATATCTTTCCGATGCTAACTTATGTGGCAGAAACGTGAAGGCTAATGAAAAGGGTTCAACTTAAATTGAGGACAACGCAGCGAGCTATTGGAAGGAAAATAATAGGTGTAACGTCACGATACAGAAAGATAGGAGAGTGGGTCAAGGGAACAAACGCGATTTAATGACATCCTAGTCGAAATCAAGAAGGGCTTGGGCAGGGCATGCAATGTGAAGGCAAGATAACCGATGGTCGTTAATTAGGCTAACTGACTAGTCAGGATACCACGAGAAGGCAAGCGTAGCCGGGGGCAGCAGAAAGTTAAGTGGGCGGGTGAGATTAGGAAGTTTGCGGGAATAAAATGGTCGCAGCTGGCACAGGATCAATTAATTGGCGAGATATGGGCGAGGCCTTTGTCTTGCAGTGGGCGTAGTCAGGCTGCTGCCGATGGCCGCGCTGTTTTTACAATGTCAGTGAGTGGCGAAAAGCTCTGGGTGGGGGCTGTACTAGCTGGTAGAAATTCTTGTATCACTGTGTGCTGGTTGCAACTCCTAGGTTTCTCGCCCTCTGAACGCAACGCGTTTTAAAAACGTTTGAGCCTCTCCTTTCTTCGCGTAATGTTCCACAGGTGTCCATGCATCCCATGTGACTTACACACGCCCGTGTCACTGAGAATGCTTTCATATTTTTTTTTCCGTGATGTCATCCTGCGTACTCGCAATAGAGTTCCGAAACAACGGGTTTGCATAGAGAAGTAAAAATTAACACGCCCACAAGTTCGACAACACACTTTACTGTTCACTTTTCATCTAAGACACAAGCAGCGCCATCTGCCCCATGGATATTGCACTACTATTGCGATTTATAGTCGCCTTCACTATATCCAGTACATTTCGGCGCTATATCAGTTAATAAATTTATAAGCCTTCGCACCACAACACGGCGAATCATTTGACACCATCCGGAACCAACTGCGGCAGCTGGATTGGCCGTAATGGTCCTCTGAAGGTCCTCGGATTGCAAGGTTCAGGGGCGGAAAGGTCGCCGTTGCAAATTCCACATATACTTTGGGCTTCATCTCAATGAATAATTTTATTCTCAGGAGCATGACAAGTCATTTGACGCTGCTTGGAACATTCTGCGTCAAACATGTGGCCCCCAAATTTTATGCAAATGGTGTTCCCAGGTGGGGGGGGGGGGGGGGGGGGGGGGGCACATTGATGGCCGCTATGCTGCTATATATAGAGTGGATCGAAATTATCGGTATCACTTGAGGCGGTATCAATTGAGATGTTAGGCGCCCATTGCTGCTATATGATATAATATGGTCACTTGCCTACTGTTGGTCAATCTGACCTTATCGCAGACAGACGCGCCCTTGACAAACATAAGTAGTAAGAGCTAACGCCCCTAAATTACTATTACGAACTTTCGTTAACACATATTCGAAGCTACTTGGAGATTTAGCTTTGCATACAGTCACAACTTTTTCCCTCTCTGTCTCGATGATGTTGTTCTCCTGATGTTGATGTGGAGTCGTAGAGGGCGGGTCTCGTGAGTGACCCTGGGGACGTACTTCGCTACTGGTGAGATCAGACAGGTGTGCAGGTCTTCGGATGTTAAGGCACTTGGAAGGCTTCCATCAAGAAATTATTTAATACAACTATATACACGACTGATTTACACATGCCGAAAAGATTTCGGCCTCTCCACTTCAACTAAAAATAAAACCTCAAAACTTCCACGACTACGGACCACCGCCGGCCAACACACGGCCAACCCGTCCGGCCGCCGCTCAAGTAACTCCCGTCTCCAACTATACGCTCTCGGCCCCGGGACGACAACCGGCCACACACGACCGATCTCTCCAGTTGCCACACACCTAACCTCCGCGCTCCCCTTCGCGCGCACCCATCTCGTGACATTCCCGCCAAAAACTACATCTTCAGCCAATAGACAATCTTCCCGCCAAAACTTACTCTTTAGCCAACAGATGACTTTCCCGCCATCGTTCGGACGTAAGAATTCACAACGCAAAAGAAGTACACAGTATAGAATACACGCCTCGCTGTAAGCCGCCGTGGCTAACTAGAAGCTATTACAACAAGAAGAAACAAACACAATTTAAAACACGCTCCACTGGTAGCCGCTCTGGCCAGCCAGCAGGAACGAAAACAAGCACAGCGCCAGTCCACCCCAGCCGTCCTGTCGTCGTCTCGTGTTTCGAACCGACTTCCGAGAAGAAACCATTCCCCACTCGCTGGGGCCGAGAACCACGACACTCGCACGCGGCGCCGTTTCCAGTCTTTCCCTTTTGTCTGCGCATTCCCCCGCTCCCCTTCGGCAGCACTCCTGACACTTTACCACGACGCACGCTAGCTGCGACGTGACACATACACAGCGCTGACGACATCGCCTTGCTAAGTCACTCCCTCAGGATATGAATTGAACTGCAAAGCAAAGCATGATCAATGAGTTAGACAGGCAGAGCAGAACGATGGGTCTAAAAATTAACATGCAGAAAGCGAAAGTAGTGTTCAACACTCTCGCAAGGGAACAGCAGTTCGCAATTGGTAGCGGGGTGCTGGAAGTAGTAAGGGAATATGTCTACTTAGGGCAGGTAGCGACCGCTGATCCGGATCATGAGAGGGAAATAGCTAGAAGAATACGAATGGAGTGGAGCGCGTATGGCAGGTTCTCTCAGATCATGAATGGTAGTTTACCAATATCCCTCAAGAGAAAAGTGTATAACAGCTGTATCTAACCGGTACTCACCTACGGGGCAGAAACGTAGAGGCTAACGAAAAAGGTTCAGCTTAATTAAGGACAACGCAGTGAGCTATGGAAAGAAAAATGATAGGTGTAACCTTGAGAGACCGCAAGCGGCCAGAGTGGGTGAGGGAACAAACGCAGATTAATGACATCCTAGTCGAAATCAAGAGGAAGAAACGGGCTTGGGCAGGGCATGTAATTCGAAGTTAAGATTCCAACACAAGGTAAGCGTAGCAAAAGGCGCCATGAAAGTTAGGTGGGCGGATGAGATTAAGAAGTTTGAGGGGTTAAGGTATGGCTGCAGCTGGCAAAGGACAGGGTTAATTGGAGAGACATGGGAGAGCTAGGTTTTTGTCCTGCAGTGGGCATAGTCAGGCTGATGATGATGATGATGATGATGACACAGCGCTTCTCTGGAGTGCTCATGGTAATGGTGCGCTACACGTTTGTCTAAACAAGACGGTGTTTCAAGGATTTCGCTTGATTACAGTGGCTAAGCTGGAAAACATGCTGATCGGTATACTTCAGTAGAAACGTCCGTTGAGTGAATCGTCAGGGAGCCAGTGAAAGAAGAAGTTTGCAGGTGGACTTAGCACAAGACAAACGAGGACAAGAGAGGGACACAGGACGAGCGCGACCCGCCGCGGTGGCTCAGTGGTTACGGCGCTCGGATGCTGACCCGAAAGACGCGGGTTCGATCCCGGCCGCGGCGGCTGAATTTCGATGGAGGCGAAATTCTGGTTTGGTTTGGTTTATGGGGTTTAACGTCTCAAAGCGACAAAGGCTATGAGAGACGCCGTAGTGGAGGGCTCCGGAAATTTCGACCACCTGGGACTCTTTAACGTGCACTGACAACGCACAGTACACGGGCCTCTGGAATTTCTCCTCCAAAGAAATTCAACCGCCGCGGCCGGGATCGAACCCGCGTCTTTCGGGTCAGCAGCCGAGCACCATAACCACTGAGCCACCGCGGCGGCTTGAGGCGAAATTCTAGAGGCCCGTGCACTGTGCGGTGTCAGTGCACGTTAAAGAACCCTACGTAGTCGAAATTTCCGGAGCCCTTCACTACGGCGTCCCTCATAGACTGAGTCGCTTTGGGACGGTAAACCCCAGTAAAAAAAACAAAAAAAAAACAGGACGAGCGCTAACGTGCATCTTGCAAATGAACGCCCAAGGGAACACGCTGCTTCTTTTGAATTATCTCAATCTAACAACCTGCCTAAGAATTGTTTGAGCTGCAGATATCGTCACCTTTACGGAAAAACTAAAGTACTTGGCCGTTCTAAAGGGCAACTATAGCCAGGGAGCTTCTTGAGGCGTTCATCTATAGGTTAGGAAGCGATAAGTGCGTGAGTGACGTGTCGGCTGTTCTGCTGCGAAATTATTGGTTGGTTGGTTTATGGGGTTTAACGTCCCAAAGAGACTAAGGCTATGAGAGACGCCGTAGTGGAGGGCTCCGGATAATTTCGACCACCTGGGGTTCTTTAACGTGCACTTAGTTTATGTTTCTAAGTTCTGAGTAATTTCTTTGGTATTGATGTTTTCAGGTGGTAGAGGTGCTTCCGGTTTCCTTCCAAGCCATTTCTGTGCCAGCTTTTCGTTTCTCGTTTCACATTCATCGAATCCAGTTGTTCCGGCAAAGTCGCTAACCAGTGATCCATCGCGGTGGGGCCACTGTGCGTTTCCCTTTTGTTTTTCGTCGACTGGTGATCGAGTGCCTCCACCTAGCTTCCCTCATAGTTTTAAATACCCCCCCCCCTCCCCCCGTCACTGCTGCGCACTTCAGAATGAGGGCGAGGGGGAAAAGGACGCACCAGGCGCGCTTGCTCTTGTTGATGAAGCCAGCACACTCTCTCGGGCGGCGATTCACGGGGCCGCCGCTACGGCAACAAAGATTCGAGACGCGATCGCGGCCTCGCTACAGTGTAGCGAGGCCCCTCTCTGCGTCGGGCGATCAATAAGCGCGGCGCGGCGGCCAAACCCCGGCCGGGCCCGGCCAAACTCAAGGTTCCCCGGAAGCCGCCGCTGTCGCTCCTCTTCTCCCCTTACTGGTGGCGAAAAAGAAATAATAATATTGAAAGCGAGGAAGAGGAAGTTGGGCGCCGCCACGTAAACAAAGCGCCCCCCCCCCCCCCCCCCCCCCCCCCCTCTTCCTTCTCGCTCCAGTTGTTGCAGGTTTTGACGAAAGACCGCAAGCTTATTGCGTCAGTCATGCGTCGTCAACACCGCGCGAAGCGAATGACCGTGGGCAGCAGCAAACGGTGCTTGGCCCGGAACGACGGCCGCCTCTCGCACACGTACAGGCCTCGCGAACTGTCCGCTAGTGAGGAGGAAAAACGTTGCTCCTCCAGGCGCATGCGATTTACATATTTCGACGAACAAAAAAGCAAAAGCTTCGCGCGCTTTGCCGGCGTTGCCGACCCCACGCGTCGTCTTGAAAACGGTACTTTCTGCGCATTACCCCTTCTGGCGTCTACGACGCTTCAACCGGAGGTCATATAGTTTCCCTCTGATTACAAGGGCGTCGAGGAGGAAGCATCCAGACCGCCGACGGCATAAACACGTTGCAACTCGCAAAGCATCGTCGCGCGGCAATGGCAGGAAACGGGCTCACGTGCGGTCTCCTTCCAAACAGTGTCGAAAGAAGTCGACGACGCAGGAAGTGAAATCTAATTTCGACGGTGCCTCTAAAAGCGCCCGCAAAGAGAGCGCAGACCGCGGCAAAGCCCGGCGGAGAATGGGGAAGGGGTTGTCGCGCCGTTACCGGGCCTTCCGCTTCTTGTTCGCCTCTTGGACGCGTTCCCGGCGCGACCATTCAACTGTGGGAAGACTCAGCGGCGGAGAAGAGCAGAGACGGGCCTCATAGACGGTATTGGCACGTGAAGTAAACAAACTCACGTGTATCCCCATAAACGCTACCCCCTCCCCCCCACACACACGCGCACACGCACGCGAACAAACAAACATAAAAAATACGTGCAAAGAAAAAGTCAAAAGAGGACGACGCTCCTGATGGAAGCTGCGCCGACGCAGCTCACAGCAGCGCTCGGAAAGCGCAGTCGCATTTCCGCGTTGCAATCCCCCCCCCCTCCCCCCTGAAACCGCGCGCGGGCCCCCTCAAGCAAGCAGTGGAGAGGTCGTCGACGATAAGCCGGCCGTCGCTCGCTTTGCGACCACGTAAGGTTGCGTCATCAACGCCCGCAGACGCCGCCGGGCAGCTTTACGGCGCATTAGCGCGACCACGACGACGACGAAACGCTGGCCGCTGGGTACGAGTGTGTACGCCACCTTCACGGCGGGCCCCCCGTCGACCGGAGCAGGCGAAAAGAGGCCCGCTTCGTCTCTCCTTCCTAGCGCGGCATTGGCACTGAACTGCGTGGCGCTCAGAGATAGGAAGAAGGAAGGGCGGCAGCGTTTCTTTCGATTGAAAGAGATGGGCCCGAGGCTATGCTTCGGAAGAAGAGCCTATCGCAAAGCGAGGAATCGGTGTCGATTGGGCGGCGCTGCACTTTGGGTGCGTGTGATACGTAGTCCACCAGATACGCATGTATGCCTGCAGGGTTTATTCGCCAGTTATCTGTACAGCAATTGCCCGACTCATCCACACTGAATCGTGGAAAGCCGCCGTAAAAGAACGCGGACGCCTCATTATACAGGAGACCGTTGTAGCTTTGGAACGCTCCGTTGGCGGTCAATTAACGGGCTGTGTTCACGACAGTCTCCACCCAATGAGCACTGAACGTCCCTTGGACGTACTGAAGAGATCCTGAACGTCCCCAGGACGTCCAGGGGGCGTTCAATGCCCATTGGGCAAAGCGGTCTTCAGAGGCGCTTACAGAGGTAACTTCAGCTGGCCAGGTATGACGTTGTGCACGAGGCCCGAATTTAACTCTACCGCTCATTGCAGAATGTGGATGACGTCGAATTAAAAAATAATAATAATAAAAACGTCCGGTACTGATGTTTGAATTGCACTGAGCGAGAGAGAGCAGTCTTCAGAGGCAACCGTTGTTAAGGGGTTCATTGATGAGCACGATGCCGAAGGTTCCACACTTCAGCTCCTCCAATAATGAAGTGATGCGTACTGTCTTTGCCAAAAGTAACTGAGCAACGGTGTTTTTTTTTTGTTTGTTTTTTCAGGCGCGTAGCAAAGCACTTTTGGCATCCCTTAAGCTCTGAATTTGTGTAAAGTAAGGTGAACCTCTGTCCCCATGTTTTGACCCCTTTCAGTCTTTATAGGTGCTGTAAAGGCTCCGTTATACTGTTTAGAAGCAGAAAATTGTTGTTCGGTTACTTTTGAGAAAGGGGGCACCTAACCGTACTAAAAAGGAATAATAACTTCCGCTCACTGATACTGAAGTTGTGTTGAGATATGGAGAGGAATGCCTTTCCGTATAGCTTCCCTGCATATTGGGGAAATGGGATAGAAAGAAGATACGGTAAAAGGATAAGGTAAGGACAAATGAAGTCGATTGGGGAGATGTGGAGGTGCAGGGAATTTCACCAAGGATTTAAGTGCACCGTGTAATGCACCGCTGGGGCTAGAAACAAACCCTCTCCCTTTCCCTTAATTCCTGTATATAGAACACTGGGATAGTTGGCCACGATTCATAACCCCCGAGCAACGAAACGAAGACAGGACACAAATATGGCGCTGGAACACTACAGGGCATCATATGTGGTAACTTGGGTAGCGCTCTTTTCACGTTCTGTCCTGGTTCCGCCACGCTGTGAATATGAATTTACACGTAGTCTGCACAACGGGTTTGTGATGCGGCAGTACATAAACTTGCTTCGAGACGTCAAACCACACATACCAAGAAATACACCGACTTAACTTTTATCATTATAATCATCAGGGCGGCCTTATTCCTGCGTCTGGTTATGATGATAACGTGAACCTCCCCTGGAGAGGTGGACACGATGCAACCTGTATTTCATATTTCCATGTCTCAGTCTCCAATTTCTTTTTTCTTTTCCGGGGCTAAGTATATACGTATACCAGCCAGACCACTGCTGCTTGCACTGCATATGCATGGCGCGAAAGAGGCCACCTATATCAGCGTTTTAACCACAGCGGGCCGACAGGGAGCGGGCGGGCAAGCGATTAGTGAAGCCGAGGCGCCCACGATCAGCTGGCTGCCTGCGCACGCATCATGCAGATCGCGCTCTCTTGCTCGCCGGCTCAGCGATAGCGATCGCCGAGTGGGTGCACACGCGATGCGGGAACGGGAGAGACAGAGAGAGAGAGAGAGAAAAAAAGAACAGCGATAAGCGACGAGAGGAGAGATAGAGACAGCAAACAAGAAGAGAAAGAGGGTAGAGTGGGAGAGATGCAACCTGGCCAGAAGCAGCAGCAGCACACACGGGGCGGTGGGAAACATGTTTGTTGCACGAAGGTTGTCAACCTTCCCGGGAAACAAACAGGGCGTGATTAACGGGCCGCCGCCTGCGTAACGCACGACGCCGCACCGCGAGGGGGCACCTCTCCTCCTCTTCCATGCCTCTCTTCCTCGGCAGTCGTTTCTTCGTACGATTTCCCCTTCTCTTTTTCGCCGTTGGTGCTTGCTCGGTGTGTGGCTATAACTCCCATAGTGACTCGGCCCACAGCGGGATTTTCTACGGCTTCTTGTGTTATGAGGGGGAGGTATGTGGGGTCTATTTGAGAAAGCTCGGACAATACGGGGAGGGGAAAAGGAAGTAAAAAAGAAGAAATGCTTCGCAGGAAGATCTCAGTACCGATTAATTATCGTAGAACGAAACCTGGTAGCGGGAGGTGGTGTCTCAGGTACGAGAGTGGGCGTCATATACGCGTGGAACGGAAAGACTCAAAAGGTCACTGAGCTAGGCTAGAGGGAGGCTCTACAGCTCGCAGGTGATTATAACTGCAGTGGCCGTATTGGGCAACTAATTAGATGATTCACTGCCACACAGTTAGTTGCTTGCTGCGCTGTATCGGGCTCGACGGTCGTCCCCGAGCTGTAGGCGCTGGCTACTGACACAGAGCAGATAAAAAAATAAAAGTAAAATGCGCGCACCTTTGCTGAAAGGGTCGAACAGGCTTTTGACGGTGCACATAATCTCATTTTCGCTGGTAATTACCACTTAAATATTAGTTAAGATACAGGTTCCATATTTTTTTTTTTTTTGCGGATTCATCTTAGTTGGCACTTCACCAGAAATGGAGTAATGGAATTCAGCATCGGCCACGGCACAGCTGCAATCGCCGCGGCGATCAAAACCCGCACAGAAACCCCCTCTACAAGATGCAAAACACCCCCGTACGCCTTAGCCATCTCAATCGAAGCAAATTTGCGCAAAACGCAGATATCGCTACCAAGTGGAACTCAGAACCGACACCGACTAAACGCCCGGAACGTCGCTTTAAAACACGAAGCGCAATCATACCTTTCCTCGTTTCTCTCGTTCTCTCTCTTACTTAATGAGGCAATGCCAAAGAAACGCCCACAGCCAAAACTGCCGCATGTTCTTGAGCGTTGGGCTTACTAAGTATACAGGGTGTTTTATATTATTTAATGCAAATTTCTTCAATGAAACTATAATAGCTGAATAGCAAGTAGTTTTGATGTTCGGCTATCTGGCCAAGCGGATACCTCCGTATAACATAATACGCTCTAATTCGCTTTAAAATTGTAATTTGCTCTAATGAATATGCATCGAATATAGTGGCACAGCCCGTATATATGCCGAGGTTAACCCTGTATGTATTGAATCTCCCCGATATTCGTGACCGAAGCGAACGAGAGAGCGTCCGCTTGCGCCGCCGTGCCTTGTCACGCCAGTGTGTCGCGGTGTGCGTGTTGTCAAGTCGAGCGAGTCCTCCTTTCCATCTCTCCCGGGGGGCCATTAACGGGGGCCATAAATTGAGAATGGAGAGGAAACAACCAGGAAACGGCTCGGTTCCCCGCAGTTGCGGCCGGGATATGAGGGGAGACCGAAGGACCCGACGCGAAGAGCATGGAGGAAGGCCCACGAAGCGCTAAGGAAACTTGCGCGGCAAACAACGGCAGGCGCGACCTTACAGCAAATATCTTGCGGCATACGTGTAACAGGCAAAAAAAAAAAAAAATAGAGGATACACTTAAGGGCCGTTTCACATACTGCGACTAGAACGACTAGAAAATAGTCGGCCTAGTCGGTGACGCCGCAGTGCGATTTTCGGTCAGCGCTTTCACATGCAACGCGTACACAGCGAATTCGGTCGGAGGGACACACAAGGTTGCTCAATCTTCCTATCGGCAACCCACGATTAAACGCGACAGAAACGCTGCACGGAATGTGTTGTTGATGGTGTTATGACCAGCGTGTTTTTAGGTGCAAGGCAATGTTTCGTATTTTTTGATTAGAATAAACAGTCCTGTTTACGCCGCGGCAACAGCTCCCACGTGACCCCACGTCACGCGCCGACTCGGCGCTGCCCATTGGTCAGTCGCAGTGCGAACACACCGACGCTGCGACTGGATTCCAACCGGGCGGAACTCGGTCACAGGCCGTCTGCGGCTATACCGACGGCCCTCCCCAGTCGCAGACCGACAGAATTCGCAGCGTCGCAGGCGTAATTTCTGTTCCTCCATTTTCTGTTCTTTTTTTTTAATTTGTTTCAGTTTTTGTCGTTATTTTTGTTTTCAGATCATTGCGGCGACCCACAATGGAGCAATGCCAAAGCAAAACGTCCACACACTATATCGACGTCCGTGGCTCTTCTGACGTCCCTGTACTATATCGAGGTCCACGGCTATTTTGAGGCCTAAGCGTATTTCTTCGCGTTTTTTCGCGTTTAATTATTCAACTAATTGCGCCTCATCAACCAAATTTTTCCCACGGCAACATTTCATCCCACACCATCTGTCACAATCACACTTCCGCACATTTCTCTTCGGAGAACGACGTAATCGTGCGGACAAAACTGCGGACACTTTTTGGTGAAGCGACAGAGCCATATAAAGCTCTCGCGTTAAAAAACAAATAAAACGGAATATAACAGGACAGAAACAGTTCCAGGACGAGCGAAAAGGAGGGGAGCGAAGCGCAAATAAGAGGAAACTGGCGCGTCGACCCCCGCCCCCCCCCCCCCCCCCCCCCCAACCCGGAAAAAAAAAAAAAACACAAGGCCCCTGCCTCCTCTTCGCAAAGGATAGTCGTCGCGGCACGAGAACCTGCGGGTCGTTTATCTCTCCACGGCGACCAACGACCGCTGGTGCGTCCGGCCGAACTCGGCGGAAGCGAGAAGGGCGGAATCGTCGAGCTGGCCGTCCGCTGTACTGCAGCAAGCAGCAGAGGCAGCGCAGCGACGCAGGTTCTTTCCGCTGATGAGCGACTTTCTCCGTCCGCGCACGGGGGTAAACAGCGCGAGGAGGGCATACTATCGGACACGACCGCGAAAGATGTTTTTAGCGCGCCAGAACCGAAACTACGGGCGAGGGAGGGAAAAAAGATATGAAATAAGCAGCATCCAACGGCAGAAAACGGAAGAGGAGGAGGAGGGGGAGGAGGAGGACGATCTCTGCGGCGTCGAGCAGCTAGTGGTAGGATAGGCATAGGATCATGAGAGGAGGCTCGCTGGAGTGCCAAGAACTTATCACATACTATACTACATCAGCTCGCGCCATTCGCGCAGATATCACGAAGACAGTTGATGCGGCAAAGCAGTAGCTCAGTGAGAGAAAGGGAAGATTGTTGGTTTCGAGTGTAGCAGTCGTACATACATATAAACGATAGATAGTACGTACGCCAAGTGCCGCTCAACGAGTTAACTATCATCTGCGGTTGCCATTTGGCAGACACGCAAACTAACGCCGTTAATCTGAGAGCAGATGCGACGGATACGACTGCCGGAGTGAATCTTGCTCAGCCTTAACGCTAACGGCGGGATACCCGCTGCCGTTCTAACAAAGGCAGTGTGATATAGTCAAGGGCAAAAGTTTGCGGGATGCGGATTCGCGGAAGTATATCTACCTGCGTCGCCTCGCTATAGCCTTTTCGAGATGCGGATTCATGGAAAAGTATATCAGCGTCGCCTCGCTATAGCCATTCAGTTGGAATTTGTTCTAACGGATGAAGCACGCGCATGTGCTCTGATGCTTGTATTCTTTTTATTGACCTGCTTTGCCTCAACAAGCAGAAATATATATATATATATATATATATTTCTTTTTTTATCGCGAACCACCAACCCGCAAAAGTCTGTGTCAATGGTTGTACATTACCGCCCTATACCAATGCAGTGATATAGAGGCGCCGAATGCGTGCGCTGAGGAACAGGCATTCGTGCAGATTTGTGCTACGAGCGATCGGTTTCGGGTGATGTTAGGTAACACCCCACGAGATCCGACCCCAATGACGTCGAACTGCAACAGTGGCGAGTGCTCAGACTGGCGTCGAAAGGAACCCCGAGGAGGTTAACGAATCAACGCACGGCACAGTTTTGCCTTTGAGTCACCCTCCGCAGAAAGATGTCAAAGCAAGCGATTTGTCGTGCGCGTTGCCTTCGCGGGTCACGCGGTTATCCAAAAGGACGACGTTGCCAACTCTCGAATTATCACGCGGAAATTGAAGGAAAGAGAGAAAGACAACCAGAAAGAAGAAGAATGAAAGAAGGAAAGAAAAAGGACCGAGACAGAGAAAAAGAAATATATAAAAAGGGTAAATTGTATGAACTACTAGATGGCCGTGGTATACACTCTAAAAAGAAAGGCGTAAAAAATTGCAAGGACACTTTGGCAACTAAAGTGTTGAGAGGCGAAAGCCGAGGACACTATGCCATGACGACTTCCGGTGGATGTGACGTCACACTTTTCTCGTGGCTATATCGACACCCAAATTATACATCTTTTGGGGATCTTAAGTGTTAATTACGCTTAATTACAGATTTTTTCCATCTAGTTTGACACGAATCCGACGTTTCTACCATCATTCTGTGATAATTTTCACTATGCCGTGACGACTTCAGTTGGATGTGACGTCACACCGTTCCCGTGGCTATATCGACGTCCGCGCTATTTCGACGCAATTTCGACATTTTTGCCTATAATTAATTAACTAATCACTCTACACTCATCATACTTGGCTTCTAGGTTCATTTTTTCCTCCTCTATCTGAAGAAACCATTCGTTTTCTCCTATCCTTTTTTAGTTCCCGAGTTAACACGAGTTAAACGCTGCCAAAGGTGTGACACCCTCTGCTAACGGACGACAGTATGAGTCATTAAAGGCTTTCGCCTTAAAAAAGGACTAAGCTGTCCTCTAGCGCACTCCCTCAAAGAGTGCGCTGTAGGACAGCTTAGTCCCTTTTTACTCCACTATAGGTGTATTCGTGTGTAGAGTGTAACGAGGATATGGAGCTTCCTTGTGCACGTATTCTCCGCCATGGCTGATGTTAAAGCACAGTGCCACTATAGTCCATGGTAGAGAGAGGGTGTGGTATAGATGGTCCTTGGCGATCACAAAATGAACAAGGGAGGGGAAAACCTCAGGTTGCTTGTCTTCGCCCAGACGAAGACAAGTCCTCTTGTCGAAACGTTGGCTCAAGCAACCTGAGGTTTTCCCCTCCCTTGTTCATTTTGTGAGTGTCACTATAGGTAAGACAGACTGTCGAACATAAACCAGGTAAAGGCGCCAGATGTTATCTCGTCAAGCTCCGCCACCTGAAGACCATGCTGGCCGGGAGAATTCGGTGAACGACCGCCGTTGTTGTTGTCGACTTTGCACACATGCGGGTATAGCCAGCGATACGAACGGAAGAGAAACGAGGGAAAGCAATGTTTCCGGCCGGAGCGCATTCCGAGGCCTGATTTACGGGCCACCGCAGTCTCGCAACATCGTCCTCCTCTCCCAAAACTGCCGCCGAGGTGTCCGACTTGACATCAACCAGCAGAGGGAACATGAAAGGAAGCAGCGCAAAAACAGACGGAGTCCGAAACGTGGCACAAAAGCGACAGCTGCGTGCTTCTGTCCTCCGTCTGTTTTTTTCGTTGTTTCGTTTTAATATTCGACATGGACCGACCAGCCCCAGACAAAAGCGACTGAAGCGAGGACGACAGGGACACAGTGGCCTCGCTGCGCACAAAAACAAACAAAAATGATAGAGCAAGTGAAAACATATGCATCCACAGCGCGATGCGCCACCTGTTTACACGTATACCGCAGAAGTCGAGTTTCCCTCCTCCTTAACTAGCGCAACCCGTTCTCTTGGCGCATCATCCCCGTTTACATGCATGCGATGTGTCAGAAAGCTGATACGACGCGCTACTGCCGCATTCTTGTAAGCGCAGCTTATGTACCGTCTTTGTCAAAAGTAACCAGGCTGCACGGTTTGCTTCTAGCTTGTATACTGGAGCCCTTGTGGCTTTCCTAAAGATCAAAACGGGTTGGAAGGTACGAAGACTCCCAGTCCTTACCTTTAACGACCAATCCAGCTTCAGGGAAGCTTTAAGGGCTCCACTGTATGAGCTAGAAGTAAACCATGCAGCCTGGTTACTTTTGACAAATACTGTATCTTGCCGCTTTTCACGCACAGTCGCTCCGTTCTCTTTCTATATACACCGCCCGTGTCAGGGCCGTTGGCACTCCACCTTTTTCCCTTCTCGCTTGTGACCCTCCTCATCCTCTGGTAAACCGAGACATATAAACGCCGCATTCTGCGTCAAAAGCGAGCCACCATTCACACTTGGCAAGTGTTCATTCAGGTTCCGCTAAGCAAAAGAGAGCGCCCCTCAGTAACAACCACCCTCCCTCCTTCCCACGTGGCCTCGTTGTGTCCGCAGCGCGCGCGAGTTGCGACGCGCATATGCGACGACCCCTCGCTTTCTGCGCCGCGTTTCCCAACCGGAGTCGAGGCCCCCGACGTCGCGTGTATCACGCATAGCCACGGCGCAGTGGCAGCTGCTGGCACGGGCGCTCCGCATGGAGACAAGGCAGCCGCGTTGTCACCTGACCTACACACGCCACTGCGCCCTGCCACGCGACCTGTCAGGCTTCTTGACACGTGCGCGTTGCCGCGGAGCCAGCTTGGCCGCGCAGCTTGGATCGCCCCGCTGACTGGAGAAAAGAGGGAGCTTTTTGGCTCGCTTCTTCCAGAGCCTGGCCTGCTTCCTCTCCAACGTTTTCAGTGCGTTTTGCTTCCCGAATGTTCAACAAAAATATTGCTCGTGCGCGTTCCTGGGTTCGTCAGAAATGTTCAGTCGGTAGCAACAGTTTTTCGGGATGCGCAAGTGTACGAAAAACAAACAAACAAACAAACAAACAAACAAACAAACAAACAAACAAACAAACAAACTTATTTCAGTGCAGTAACGTTAGGAAGCCAATTACAAAGTGCGCGTAAGTATGATGGGACGTAGTGTCGCGTTAAAAAAAAAAAAAAACTGGATGGAACACTTAAGCTTCGTCTTAACGGTATGACTCGATAGAGTTAGTGGGTTAAGGCCCGTTTACTCGGAATTGGTTATTTTCTATCTTACATTCATAGATCCCTGCGAGTCCTTATATCACTCTTGACGCTTTGAAGCAGTAGTTAAGTGATGTGCCACTGCCCAATGACGGCAGGTGCTGCCATCGGTGGGGATTGTGAGACCCAGGTTGTTCCTCACGAGCAAGCTTCGCGACTAATTGTTAATTTAACTGCCATCTGCCTCGTACGGTAGGCAGGATACGATGACGTCGCAGGGTAACGTGACTTTTAACCGGATGCCGTCATTGTTACGGCTTTATGGGTGCAAAAGTTTTTTTACTGTGTACGGCGTCGTGGAGGCAGTGCTGCCACCAGACGGCGCCACCGAATTAACGACTCTCTACATTCTGTGTTCGTAAGATATTTTCAAACCCAGCTCCGCTCGCTCTATCACCGCGTCACTTCGTTCGTTGTACCCAAGAGGTCGTTGGTTGCCGTAACCGAGCGCGGTGGCGAGCAGTGTGACAACGGCGAACTGTGATTCGCGATAACCGCATTCAAGTTCGGTAACCGCGGTTAGACTGGCCGTGTGACTGAGGTATTAGGTGGCTTTTCAGAGGATTTTTCGCTCACGGCCAACGCCGCCGACACCGACGACGACGCTGCCGTTTCTACCGCGTTAATATGCGTGGCTTACAACGAAACACATTTTCACAAGGTCAGCAGTCATTTGAGTAAACTTAGATTTTGACTAAACGAGAGAATCAAACTGGCGGGCATACAAACGAAGTGCTATCGAAGGGAAGAATATTAGATTGCAAGAGGAACTTTTTTGAGTGAGTTACCGAAGTGCCACAAGACCGTATCACACAATCATGGGGTCTGGCACTTTGTTTAGCGAAAACAAGAGTAGACGGATGTCTTTTATACGTGTTTATTCCGAAGCAAGTTTGCACCTGTCAGAGAAAGCGACCGGTCACCTGCTTTCGTATAGTCATCGCTGCCAAGCTCTCGACCGTATAATAGAAACATCTTTAAGGAACAGGTGTTCCGCCATATCTGATAGGATAGCACGGTTAAACGAGCGAAGAAGTTAAACATATCCCAAGCGTTGGAACGTTCCCAAAGGTATTCAAAGCGACAGGAATTTCCTTATCTGCACTCCTTTTCGTTCCAGAAATTACCTTCCCTTTAACGAGCGCTTATCGCTTCGGGCCGGACACCTGGGCCGATTGATTCTGATAAGACGTGCAATCAACAGGTGCGCGAAAGGTCGTAACACATTGGTTTTCGAGAGACATTTGCACTCATCCAGCACAGTTAAATGTATAGTGGGTATGTGACGTTCCCGCCTGTCGGGGGTCAGTCACAATGCAACGCAGTTGTTTGTTGCTATCTACGGGTTCTGCTGAAGCGAGGAGAAATGAGCCAACACACAACGCCTCCGAATCAACCTAATTTATTCTCACTCTGCCTGAAGGTGAAACTGGGAGTTCCGCTCACCGCTGTCTTCCGCTCATCGCTGGCACCGCTGCCTCGCTCTCGGCTGCTCTGGCGGGGGTGGCGCTCAGCCTGGTGGCGGTCCCACGTTTCGGTGACTGTGACGGGTTGTGGCGTCAGGCTTCTTGGGCGTCTCGGCTGGCGGTCCTATGACGGGTTGTGGCGTCCGGCTTCTTGGGCGTCTCGGCTGGCGGTACTCTGACGGGTTGTGGCGTCCGGCTTCTTGGGCGTCTCGGCTGGCGGTCAGTTTGCAACGGATGCCCTCGGGTCCGGCCTCACCGACTCCAGACCAGCGCGATCTGCTTCCGTCCACCTCGCCCGTCTCTGCCCGTCCTCTGCTCGTTCCGGCGTCGGTGCTGTCCCGTCTCGGCTGGCGGTACTCTGACGGGTTGTGGCGTCCGGCTTCTTGGGCGTCTCGGCTGGCGGTACTCTGACGGGTTGTGGCGTCCGGCTTCTTGGGCGTCTCGGCTGGCGGTCAGTTTGCAACGGATGCCCTCGGGTCCGGCCTCACCGACTCCAGACCAGCGCGATCTGCTTCCGTCCACCTCGCCCGTCTCTGCCCGTCCTCTGCTCGTTCCGGCGTCGGTGCTGTCCCGTCTCGGCTGGCGGTACTCTGACGGGTTGTGGCGTCCGGCTTCTTGGGCGTCTCGGCTGGCGGTACTCTGACGGGTTGTGGCGTCCGGCTTCTTGGGCGTCTCGGCTGGCGGTCAGTTTGCAACGGATGCCCTCGGGTCCGGCCTCACCGACTCCAGACCAGCGCGATCTGCTTCCGTCCACCTCGCCCGTCTCTGCCCGTCCTCTCGTTCTGTCCTTTGTCCCTTCTGTCCCCAACGCGTCTCTCTGAGGACTCTCTTTCTTTTTTCTTCGGTGTCCTCCTCGCCTCCTCTGCTGGGAGCTCTCTTGGTGCTAACTTGCCGGCCTCCCTCGCCACCTCGAGCCATTAGTAAGGCCGTTGCGTTTCAAGACACTGTTGGCGTGTGGGCCCGCGAACTCCGGGAAACTCTCTTTGCCGCGAGCGTCCCGGCCTACCCTCTGCGCCGCAGGGTGCCGGCCTCTTCGCGAACGCGGGTCTCATGTTCAGCCGAAGACGCACTCCTCTCGAAGTTGACATATTTATGAGGGTCACGGCTGTCCTCTCTCTTCTCGCATCAGAACCCGGGGTGGTCTCTTCCAAGAACCGCGGCTTGGACACGCGACCACGGCATTCGAAAACTTGGCCGTCAACGGACAAAGAGATTCCTCCTCTAGCAGCGGAAGAGAGCAGCTGCTCGGGGAGCCAGTCTGTACTTTCCAAGGAACTGGGGCCCTCTTTTCTTTTTGGTTAACTTCCCTTAATAAAGACCCAACTCCTAGCCTTCTCCGAGTCCACAGACCGTCCCTCGCAACAAGGCCGTCTGCAGGCGTGCATGCGCGCACACACAAACGCACAAACGTGCCTGTCTCTGTGCCAAGGGGGGGGGGGGGGGGGGGGAGTTGGGGACGCGCTGCAAAACGGGCCGCAGGGATGCGTGTGGTCGCGCTGGGCTCCCCGCGCGGCCTCTCCTCCTTAGCCCTCTGGCTATTTCGCACGTCTTTGTGTTGCGCCCGCTGCATTCCACACAACCGCCTTCGCTGACGGAGCAGGGCGATAATTTTGAGAAAGACACAGTGTCTCTGGTGTTCGGCGATGGAGGGTTCTTTTGGGCCATGCCTAGGCCTCCCGAACACAGTCCTTCACAGGTAGACTTGTAACAACACGACGCTGGCTGAAAGCCATTTCGAAGCAGGCTTATCTGTCTTCGAGGAGTTTATTTCCGCACGCGTCGACTTGTGCACACGAGATTGTGTTTTATGCCCGCGCAGGCGATCCCTCAGACGTAACGTGGTTGCATGCGGAGCGTGAGGTCGCTGGTTCGATTTCCGGCAAGACTTTGGAGCTGAAGTTTATATCTTCCGTAAGAAGGTAAACGAGGAAGTCTGCACACAAGTCTGACAGCCGGAAATAGCAGAAAAAGCAAGGTCTCCCTTTGGTGGACCTATTGTCCCGTTCGTTCCAAATGCTGTCTACTTGACTCTACCACGCATTCAGCGATTTCAGCGCCTCCACTCCTCGAGCCATGAGCCTCTCCTTGCTGCAGCGGATTTTCAACCTCGCATTTCCTTGCAGTGCGCGGACGTGCAGTTCGAGGCAATGTGAGGTGTCCATGACCCTCTTGCGCTGCAGAATACCGCGGCTAAAGCTTTATTTACGTCGATCGGGGGTAATATATTGCCGCGTCTACAACAATAGCCGCTCGGCGGTTGTTCGGCACGCAGCTCGTGCGCCACGCGGTTCGCTGCTGAAGAAGTCGAAGCTCGACGTTCCATCCTGGCCGTCTCGGTGTGCGCTGGCATCATCTCGGTGTTGGCGTTCCTCTGCCGTCTGGACGCGGCGCTACCTGTACCAACTGCTACGTGACACTGGTGGAGGTGCGGGCTCGACGTCCCATGTCCAACACCTCTTCAGACAGCCGCTCATCGAGTCCCGACCAGCTACCCCTTGTCTGCACGCCCGTTCACCGCAGCAGCCGCCGTCTCCTGGGACTGGTCCCAGAGTTTGGTCTCCTCCCAAAAGAGGCACGCACTCATCGACCTGGTGAGCATACCACCATGGCTCAGGCTAGCGCTTCACATTTGACGCTCCAGCAACCCCGCGTGCCAGCCAGCTTCCATGGCGTCACTTTCGAAGACGTTGAAGACTGGCTTGACCAGTTTGAGCGGGTTGCCGATTTCAACCAATGGAGCCCTGCGCAGAAGCTGCGGAACGTGTATTTCGCCCTCGAAGACGGAGCCAAGATTTGGTTCGAGAACAGGGAGGCCGATCTCCAAAGCTGGGATACCTTCCGCCAGCAGGTCCGGGACACCTTTGCTAGCACGGACCGCCGGGATCGTGCGCGGCGCCTCCTGGACGCTCGCGTACAAAAGCCTAATGAGACCGTTGCAATGTTCGCCGAGGACGTGACCCGTCTTTGTCGGCGCGCTGACCCAGATATGGCGGAATCCGCGAAGCTCCGCCACCTGATGCAAGGTGTGAAGGACCAACTCTTCGCTGGTTTGGTCCGGAATCCCCCGCAGACGGTAGCCGACTTCATCAAAGAGGCGACCGCCATTGAGCGGGCCTTGCATCAACGCTGCCGCCGAAATGACTCCTTGTGCGGAGAGCCAAGCGCCAGTGCGGCTTCTTTGAGCGTGTCCAGCGACAATGCGTCGCTGCGTGAGCTCATACGCGCTGTGGTCCGTGAAGAGCTGCAGAAACTGACCCTTGCCTCGTCTGACCCGACGGCTGCGGCTCTTACCGAGGTTGTGCGCGACGAGATTCGTCAAGCATTTTCACCGCCTCCTCCAGTCATGCCGGAGCCACGCCCCATGAGCTACGCCGCGGCTCTCCGTTCCGAGTTGCCACCTGTGCAACGCTTGCCGTACCACCCGCCGCCGCCAACCGCTCCGCCACCGTCATTCTACCAGCGGCCTCAGCGAGGACCTGCCATGCGTCCACCGGCCCGGAAGGCGGCTGTTTGGCGCACTTCTGATCAGCAGCCGCTCTGTTACCATTGCGGGGAAGCCGGCCACCTGTATCGCCGTTGCCCATACCGTGAAATCGGCCTCCGGGGTTTCCCACGTGACGCTCCTTGTCCCCGTTTCGGTGAGCGACCCCACGAAATAGAGGAGTACCTTGCTGCCCATGACACCACCTCTAACCGCCGACCCCGATCTCCGTCTCCCGCACGCGTCACGTCGCCCAGCCGCCAGGCTTTCTCAGATGGACTGCGGGGCCGGTCTCCAAGCCCGCGCCGGGGAAACTGAAAGCGGCGACCTCAGGGGGGAAGGTTGCTGACAGCGGATATAACGAAGACCCCCGAACGCCGCCGGAGCGCGATGCCGAGATCCCGATGCCGCCGCAGCACGATTCTGTGAACCCGAGTTTCCCTGACACCGATGCAGTTAGCGCCGACCTCCGCATTCACGTTGACGGGCACCCAGTGACTGCTTTAGTCGATACAGGCGCGGACTTTTCGATCATAAGCAAGCACCTCGCGGATCGCCTCAGCAAGGTAAAGACAGCCTGGGATGGACCTCAAATTCGTACTGCTGGGGGTCACCTCATGACGCCTGTCGGAAGATGCACTGCTCGAGTCACCATTGCCAATTCTGCTTTTGTTGGCACTTTTGTTGTTCTGCCGCACTGCTGCAAAGACCTGATCCTCGGAATGGACTTCTTGCGTGAGCATGGTGCCATCATAAACCTTCCTGATCGTCTGGTAACATTTTCGACCCCTGGAACGATTCCAATCGACACCGAACCACGCAGAGTGGCCCTGCGCATAATCGACGCCGATGTGACCGTCCCTCCGCGATCCTGTGCCCTCGTTACCGTCATTTGTGACGACCTGTGCAGTGCTGACGGCGTAGCAGAACAGAACACTGCGCTTGTACTCTCTCATGGGGTCTGCATCGCCAGAGGTATCGTCACGCTACGGAACGGCCTGGCAGATGTCCTTCTAACGAATTTCGGGACCGAACGGCAACACATCGCCAAAGGCACTGCGGTCGCATACTTCGAGGGCATCGCCGAAATTAACGACTGCCTTGCCCTCCAGAGCGAAACGTCCAATTCTTGCACACCTCAGCTGATCCTCGACGTGAACCCAGGCTTACCCCCGGCCGATAGGGAGAGCCTAGTCGGCCTACTGCATCAGTTCCAAGACTGTTTCTCGTCTACGTCGGCAGTCAAACAGACGCCTCTCGCTAAGCACCGCATCATTACGGACTGCAGTACCCGACCAATTCGACAAAACCCATACCGTGTCTCACTGCGGGAGCGTGAAGCCATAGCTGAACAAGTCAAAGAGATGCTGCAGGATGGTGTTATTCAGCCGTCGAGGAGCCCGTGGGCTTCGCCTGTGGTTTTGGTTAAGAAGAAGGATGGTAGTCTGCGATTTTGCGTTGACTACCGGAAGCTTAACCAGGTTACCAAGAAAGACGTCTACCCGTTACCACGCATTGACGACTCTCTTGACCGGTTGCGGCACGCGCGCTACTTTTCTTCGCTGGACTTAAAAAGTGGTTACTGGCAGATCGAAGTTGACGAGCGGGATCGCGAGAAGACAGCGTTCGTGACGCCGGATGGCCTTTATGAGTTCAAGGTCCTTCCTTTCGGTTTGTGTTCAGCTCCAGCAACATTTCAGAGAATGATGGACGCTGTTTTGTCGGGCCTGAAATGGCAGACGTGCTTGGTATACCTGGACGACGTTGTTGTATTTTCGCCAACGTTCGAAGAGCACCTCCAGCGCCTCTTGACCGTGCTACAGGCTATACGATCTGCCGGCCTGACGTTGAAGCCCGAGAAATGCCACTTCGGTTATGAGGAGCTCCTTTTCCTGGGCCATGTCGTCAGCCATCGTGGAGTCCGGCCGGATCCGGCTAAAACAGCTGCCGTCGCCAACTTTCCCACTCCTTCGGACAAGAAAACGGTCCGGCGTTTTTTGGGCCTTTGCGCGTATTACCGGCGGTTCATTGCCAACTTTTCCCGACTTGCTGCACCGTTGACGCATCTTACAAGAGAGGACGTCCGATTCACGTGGACAGAACAGCAGCAGCAGGCATTTGATGAATTACGGCGACGGTTGCAAACCACGCCTGTCCTTGGTCATTTCGATTCTACTGCGGAGACTCTCGTCCACACAGATGCCAGCAACGTGGGTCTCGGTGCTGTACTCGTCCAGTGGCAGGACGGCGCTGAGCGCGTAATAGCATACGCCAGCCGCACTCTGTCTCGTGCCGAATCTAATTATTCCACGACCGAAAAAGAATGCCTTGCCGTGGTATGGGCTGTGACAAAATTTCGACCTTACCTGTACGGTCGACATTTTCAAGTTGTAACCGACCACCACTCTCTCTGCTGGTTGACGAACTTACGGGATCCCTCTGGCCGCCTTGCGCGTTGGAGCTTACGCCTTCAGGAGTTTGACATGTCCATCGTCTATAAATCAGGGCGCCAGCACAACGATGCCGACTGCTTGTCCAGATATCCAGTCGAGGCTGCGCGCGACGACGACGAACCGGACTTTCCTCTCATCGCAGCCGTAGACGCAGCGACTATTTCCAGTCAGCAACGTGAGGACCTGGCGCTGAAACCTCTCATCGACTTCCTGGAAGCACGTACCGAGGAGGTTCCCCAGCCCTTCGCAAGAACCCAGTCCTCCTTTTGTCTGCGCAACAACGTGCTGTACAAAGCCAACTTTTCTCCAACCGGAAGCGACTACCTCCTCGTCGTTCCAGCGAATCTCCGTGAAGAAATCTTGCAGGCGTGTCACGACGAGCCCACCGCAGGTCACCTCGGCTACGCCCGCACTCTGGCTCGGATCAAAAATAGCTATTACTGGCCTAAGCTTGCGGCGACTGTACGACACTATGTGCGCACGTGCCGTAATTGTCAACGACGAAAAACACCCCCTGTCAAGCCAGCTGGACTTTTACATCCCGTTCAAGTGCCCAGACTCCCGTTTGAGCAAGTTGGCATGGACCTTCTCGGCCCTTTTCCAACTTCATCTTCGGGAAACCGGTGGATTATCGTCGCTACTGATTACCTTACGCGCTACGCTGAAACCAAGGCCCTCCAGCGCGGCACAGCAGCCGAGGCTGCGAAATTTTTCGTGGAACGCATCGTCCTCCGGCATGGCGCTCCAGCACTAATTATCACGGATAGAGGCACCGCTTTCACTGCCAAACTCTTGGAATCCCTCATGCGGCTGAGTGGCACTACTCACAGGAAAACAACCGCCTACCATCCCCAGACGAATGGCCTGACCGAGCGCCTCAACAAAACTCTCGTCGACATGCTGTCCATGTATGTTGACGTTGAGCATCGCTCTTGGGACAATATCCTGCCATATATTACTTTCGCGTATAACACGGCTCAACAGGAAACCACGCGGAGGACGCCCTTCTGTCTGTTGTACGGCCGCGAAGTGTCGACAATGTTGGAAGCAATGCTGCCCCATGATGGCCGCGACCCCGACGTTGGCGCCGAGGAGTTCACGCTTCGCGCAGAAGAAGCTCGACAACTTGCACGAGTGCGCATCCTGAACCAACAAGACCGTGACGCCCGACGTTACAACCGCCGCCACAGACTGATGACGTTCGCCCCGGACGACAAAGTGTGGGTATGGACCCCCATTCGACGCCGTGGCCTTTCCGAAAAACTGCTCAAGCAGTATTTCGGCCCCTACCGAGTTCTCCGTCAGCTAAGCGACGTAACCTATGAAGTCCTCCCTGATGGGGCTTCCCGGACTACTCGCCGTCAGCAGAGACCAGAGATTGTTCATGTAGTGCGGATGAAGCCCTATTTTTCGCGAGACATTCAGTGACTCAGTGCTGTGCGTTACTCTGTTTTTTTTTGTTTCTTTCTCCCTATTTTCTTCTTAAAGCATCGGGCCGATGCTCTTTCCGAGAGGGAGGGTAATGCCGCGTCTACAACAATAGCCGCTCGGCGGTTGTTCGGCACGCAGCTCGTGCGCCACGCGGTTCGCTGCTGAAGAAGTCGAAGCTCGACGTTCCATCCTGGCCGTCTCGGTGTGCGCTGGCATCATCTCGGTGTTGGCGTTCCTCTGCCGTCTGGACGCGGCGCTACCTGTACCAACTGCTACGTGACAATATGACCAACTTTGTGAGTCTTGTGGCGAAACTGAGTCCATAGATCGATTTTTCCTCTCCTGCCGGCGGTTCGCTGCTCTCCGTAGAATTTACGTGGAGATCCCCCTCGCTCGACTAGGGCTTTGCCTGTCTATTCTGATTCTCCTCTCCTTCTGGAGAAACCAGTGCGCGATTGTATACACGACTATATAATTACATCAAGTAGATTACTCTGCTAGAATGAGAATTCACTGCTTTTTTTTTCTTCTTAATATTTTTGTACAAATTCCAGTCTGAGACACCGAATTATCCAAATACTGCACTCCTTTTAGATGAGTGCGTTCGTATCCGCTATGCACCCTGGCCACTCCCCCGCCGTGGGTATGTGCCATGAAGCCTGAAGACATCATCATCATCATCATCATCATCATCAAAGCAGAAAGCAAGAACAGTCAGAGTGCAAACGCTGCGAGGAGCACGGCAGTATACGCATTGAATGGCGCAGAATACAACACTGTTTGGAAGTAGCGTGAGAAAGAACGAGGAGAAGAAGGTTGTGAAAAAAGGAAAGGCGCAGTTCTGAATGCACACTTGAAGCACGCAGAGAAAGAGAACGGAATGAAAAGAGTGAACAGAGAGGACCGAGAAAGAAGTGCGGGTGAGAACCACTGATCCCTACTTATCTCCACTGATCTCTATTCCGATCTCGACCCTCTCTAGCGGAGATGGGTGGTGCGTACTGAACCCGCCGAGAGCGCCATCTGCGGAAATTGAAAGCAGTATATACCAGCACTGCTGCGCCGCTGTCCGTGCCAGCGCGAAATCGCTCACACAGGGCCAAATCGCTCACACTTGCGGATAAATCTCTGGGGCTATCGTATAGTGCGAGTTTTTCACAGCCCAGCGAAACGAGCTGGAGTTCTAAACACTGACATACGGGCGGCGCAAACAGCTCCCCTGCCTGCCTGCGCGGGGCGTGTTTTGATGAGGAGCGAGGACGCAGTTGGCGAAAGATCGGTGACGGAAGAGAGACGGAGGACAGCGCGATCTCCGGCGGCGAGTGTCGACAACACCTGGGCGGCGGCGGCTGCACGTCGAGCTATATTTGGCAGCGTCCCGTTGTTACCGCCATGCGCACCCGCCCCTTTCTTCCTTTTCCTCGGCCCTGGATCTGGTCGCAGCGGCGGGTGCTGTCGACGCCCCGCCCTCCCTCTCGTTCCCGGATACGGAGAAACCGTTACCGCCGCCTCGCTTCTCCATCAAGGAGGGTCGACACGACGAGGACGCGGAAAAAAACATCGACCGCGCCGACGAAAGCGGACAGAATCAAGAGGGAGAATAAAGGCAGCGGGCCAGGTTAGCGTGATGTATATACGCCAGTTCTCTGCTTTCAGTTCTTGTTCACGTTTTCGCATCCCTCGCTCACTTCACTGACCACGTTGACTTCATCTAGTCAGGATATGAAGCAAGAACGAGAAGGAAACAAGCAAAAGGAGCGTCGCTTCCTTTGCGCTAACGGAGAGAGGTTGGCGGCCATGCTCGGTCAAGGACGCGCTGGTCGGCTGCCGTTCGGCGCGGGCGGAAACAACAACGCAAGAACAGCCGCCGTCGCACCCGCCCACCCTGCACGGACAACAACGACACGCCATCGCCGCCACGACTTCACGGAGGCCGAGCTGAGATGTGGTGGTGCTGGCCAGGAAAGCGGATAGAGCTGCGGGAGGGGGGGGGGGGGGGGGGGGGGGGGGGCAAGTTTTGGCGCGAGTCCGAGCTGCGCGCGCGCACCATCTGTCGTTGTCGAGAGCCCGGCCTCCTGTCCCACTGACCGGCGCTCGAAAAAGCGCGCTAAAAGGAAAGCCAAGCGGTGCAAGTTTCAAAGCATATCGTTGATTGTCTGTCTGGCTGCGTGCACCGATTCTCCTTGCGAGACGCGATCGACCGGGCAACGAAGAAGGGGAACGGCAGCGACGCGCTCTCGAAGAAGCTGGCTTTCGGCACCGTCACCGCGGTACTTTTTTACGCATCAGCGCACTATCGTCCGGGCTCGTCAACGGCCGCGCGCCAAGAGCCCGGAGAGCGGAAAGAGGGGGCATGCGGGAGGAACGGCTCGCCCTACTTCTTCCTGGGCTCTCGCTTCCCTCGTCGAAAACGACGCGTGCCGTTTCGATCGAGCTATGTTCGGACCGCGGTCTCTTCTCGCGTTATAATGGGCACGTGGGGAAATCCGTCCTGCACGCTCCCTTTCGGAGATTTTGTTTCAGTCGCTTTGTTTGCTCGAACAGTTCCCGGCAGTCAACAGCGACGTAGCGGCCTCCCCGCCACAGCATCTGGGAGGGAAATTTGGCTGGCGTTGTGCCTGCGGCGTACACGTGGCACGTGGACTGGCTTGTGTAACAGCTGCGTACAAGAAAAGACCCATTTGCGCGCTGCTATTAAGTGGGAAGCGCGCTGACGTCATCGGCAAGAAATATTACGTCAGCCTGCAGTCGCACGACCCGGCCACATTTCCTGGTCCTTGTTGAGCTGGACTACATCCTCGGAATAACAATAGAAAAATAAAGAAAAAGCGAGTCACAGTCACTTACTGCGACCTTCAGCCAGAAAGTTAGCGAGCAGGCAAGGCTGAGAAAAAGACGTCTTGGCGGGATAGCTGGTTCACGAGTCTGTCCTCTCTTCTAGCTTCGTCAAGTAAGCGCGCACATATTCTACAGACTTAGAAAGGGAACAAGGCTTACGCAGTTCATTCTAAATATCGAACCAGCTTTCTTTCATAGCGAGAGTTATTCTGGAAGGCATCCGCAGGGGATGCACGATTGGCTTGTAACAGTCGCAGCTCCCCTGGTGGACGCGCGCCCACCGCATGGATGGATGGGTGAATGGATGGATCAAACTGAGCCCTATATATGAGGTGACAGCTCACGCCACCTAGGCGTGAGTCGTAATTTCCCTTCTTTGCCTTTAGGGTGAGCCATTGCACGACCTCCTTCAGAGTGCATATGAAATTTTCATACCCAGCAATTCTGTACAAATGCATTTTAGAACGGGAAAAAGTTTATGAGAGGAATTCTTTTATATATTGTGAGATTTCACTACAACAATCAATATATCTGCAGATATATTTCTGCCAGTTTAAAGTAGATTTATCCTCCGTTGTCCCTAACCCACATGCTTTGTATAAATAAGCCCCGTTTGTTTGAACTGCAGGGTGAAGTGCTTTACAGAAAAGCATCAAGTGTTCAGCCGTTTCCTCCTCTTCCCCTCACCACGAATATCACACAATTTGTCTATCTCTTCGTGCTTGACTCAGCACGTCTTAGTCCGCAATGTTCTCGTCCAGGCTTCGACGAAGAGCGCCCCCTAGATTTGCTGCAGATAATTTCTTTGGCAATTTCCTGCTTAAAACTGAAGCTTGGGAGGGTTGGTAATCTATTGGATAATACAGCGCGATTTGAAATTGGGCGACGGTAGACAAGGACGAGCGTTTGCTTACAACTGAAGTTTATTGCTTGGACCGCGGAAATATATGCGGCAGGTTCCAACAACAACAACAAAAATATATCGACAGTTAAAAGAAAAGATACATACTAACAACTCTTGATGGCGGCAACAGCGGGGTCATTTAGTCGTGTCTAAAAAACAGTAGTTTGCTTTCCGTTATTGCCACAGACAGGCTGCTGACACGTGGTCCCTTTACCGTTGCGAGTTCTGCAACTTAAAGAATTTCGCGAGTTAGCTGATTATAATGTCTGTTTATCACATTCGTTTCCGCAATGTATGGCCTGCATCATCATCATCATTATTATTATTTTCAATTTAATACAAATTTATTTAATACAATTTTAATATAATACAATTTTACAATAATTATAATACAATTTTCAATATGCTTCTTGATCAGGTGTTGTCCGCTACTTCTAAAGCCACCGTAAAACAAATGCTCAAATCTGTGAAGTTTTAATTCTAAATGATGCAAGGAACTTGTAAGTTCCAATGTGACTTTTTTTTCTCTTTATACAATGTATCTTCCGTAGTATTTGTATTTCAGTGTTTGTGCACTTACCCTGATATTTTATTGCCTTTACTTTTCGCTCGCCGATTTTGCCGGGCCTATAGTCCTGCAAGCCTCCTCTTGGCTTTGACAGGCCCGAGTCTGTGGCAATAAAATTATTATTATTATTGTTGCTATTATTATTATTATTATTATTATTATTATTATTATTATTATCATTATTATTATTATTATTATTACTATTATTATTATTATTATTATTATTATTATTATTATTATTATTATTATTATTATTATTATTATTATTATTATTATTATTACCATTATTATTATGTTTCGCTGTCACAATCCCTGCAGTGTATTCCAAGGTGTCCTTTCACCATTTCGCGTACATTGTTATGATGCTCCTTCAGGTGTTCAATGAGCCATCTTCCTGTTTGCCCAACAAATTGTTTACTGCACGGCAGAAGGATGGACTACACAACACGGTAACTGTTTTTTTTTTGCTTTATGGAACATTTTTGTGCAACGATATTCGCGCCGTCCACTTTCTGCAAATCTTCCCCCAGCTTATCAGGGGCCAAGTTGACTACTTTAACGTTTACTTCATTACCTATCTGTTTTGGTTTGGTTTATTGGGGCTTAACGTCCCGAAGCAGCTTAGGCTATGAGGGACGCCGTAGGGAAGGGCTCCGGAAATTTCGACCACCTGGGGTTCTTTAACGTGCACTGACATCGCACAGCACACGGGCCTCTAGAATTTCGCCTTCATCGAAATTCGGCCACCGCGGGCGGGATCGAACCCGCGTCTTTCGGCTCAGCAGCCGAGCACCGTAACTACTGAGCCACCGCCGCGGGTCATTATCTATCTGTTTCAGTCTGTGAGAGAGGGGGTGAATGTTTGTTTTTTCTAAGATTACAATAGCCGCTAATGCGAAATTTGAGCGCAGCTTTTCCCTTGTGTCAGGCGGAGTGTTACGCTGCTGCCACCCTCCGGGATCTTCCAGTGGCAGGCACCTTCCATGTGGCGTTTCGTTCTGTTTGTTACTTGTACAACCGGTTACGCCGATGACTACGCCGGCGCCTACGACGCGGAAGCCATGAAGGAACGTGCGCCTAAGTGCTGGGCTCTAATAGGCTGGACATGAAGTCGTCCCGACGCAACGTCAGCCGCGAAACATCCAACCTTAAGCCAACTGAAATCCCCACAAACGTTGTTTACGAGGGTATATAATTGTTGGTCGCGTCCCTTTGTCGCAAGATATAGTATAACATACTTGTATACGCTGTAAAGCTAAAGATGCAACGGTCAAACGAAAAAGACACACACACCACTAGCACTAGTGGTGCGCATTTTCCTCGTTTTTTTCGTTGCGTGTTTTGCGGTACAACGCATACGTTACGCTATACAAATGGGTTATTGTCTTTTATACGGCTCTCACACGTGCCCTCGCTGCGCCTCTCTGACGTCACCGAAGGCTGATGCAATCGGAAGCAATACACGCACGCACGCACGCACAGTATGTTGAATCACCACCCGCGATGTCACAACAACAACGGAGCCGCCGCGGTTGTTCAGTGGTTATGGTACTCGACTTCTGACCCGAAAGACGCGGGTTCGATCCCGGCCGCGGCGGTCTCATTTCGATGGAGGCGAAATGCTTGAGGCTTGTGTATTGTGCGATGTCAGTGAACGTTAAAGAACCAAGGTGGTTGAAACTGTCCGGAGCCCTTTACTAACGGCGTCCCTTATATAGCCTGAGACGTTTTGGGACGTTAAACACCCACAAACCAAACCAAACAACGACAACTGCAACGAAAACAAGAACGACGAAAGCGACAACAACTAAACTGCGCAAAAACAGGAATTTAATTCTGACGAACGCGTGAACGCGAGCTTTCTTCTGAGATGAGGCGTACGTCTTCTCCCGGGCGATTGCGCGCCCCGGAGCAAGTTCAGCGCGAATGACGCGCGTCACTTACACTTGGCGCGCATTGTGCGAGTCATGACAAGCACGCGGCGTGTATTTTGGGCGGGAGTCTAGATGCGCAGTGTGCCGCTGTTTATCGCACGTCGCTGCGACGCATCCGCGCGTGACCGGCGGACCTCGGCGCAGCGTGAGAACAGAAGCCGCAGAGCTGAGGGCGAGAGGGGAAGCAGCTTCGGGATATCGCTGAAGCTCGCCCCCCTCCCTCTCTACAGCAGACCCCCTCCTCTCACCGGTCTCGAGAGGTTCGAGCTGGGGGTTGGAGGACTTTAAAAAGTATATCGACAATCGTAGCAGTCGGTGCAGTTCATTGCGGCAATCAATCAGCGCGGAAGGCAACGGAGCAGAGAGCAAGTATTTGCGTCTAACTTGTGTGGAGTGCGCTGCAGCTTACAAAAAGAGAAATCAGACAACTTGGCATGCAGGCCTAGGCGGCTCCAGTCAGAAGCTCACGGGACAAAAGCTCACTATAGTTGAGCTCACAAATTTTAAGCTGACCTGGACAAAAGCCCATTACACAGAGGCATTGCAATATTTTGCACTTTTCGACGACATTGTTTCAGGCATGTTAAGTTAGATTAGATTAAAGGTTAGGGCAGGTTTACGGCTAGGTTAGGTTGGTTTAGGTTCAAAGTTACGTGATCTTTATGTTAGGTTTTAAATAGAGTCTTTCCAATACTCTCCACCCTTTACCCTTTGCTTCCAGGTTCACGAAAAAAAAAAGAGGTACAAACAAAGAAAGAGCTAAAGAGTGTCGTGCTTAGAACCAATACGATCGGCAAATTGTTAAACTCACGCAGCAAATAAGAGGACATCGGTGCGCTTCTGTCCAGGTGAGTTAGAAATTGTAGAGCTTTTTGTCCGGGATTCCGTAACTGCGGTGTCGCTTTGTTTGCAGGGCGTGTATAATACGAGTATATGCCGCTAGAGAGCGCTCTACACAAGTATGGAAGCGACTGTACCCGATGGCGACGTGTTATGCAGGGTTAACATACAAAACAATGCTGACACACCGATCACAGCCTGCTGTTTAAGATATGCGACGTAGAGCGGCCGATGAAAGAAGATAGTGCCCTCACTGTATTACCAGGCTGCATTGTCACGCTGGCAGGTTTATGTGAATCGCCTGACGCCATTGGCTGGAAGGTGCTCCTTTGACGGGGAAGAGCCGCTTCGTTCTTGAGTTGTATACGTCTACAATACTGTCAGCGTGCTGATTTTGAATCCTTAAAGTCATGCGCCACGCGGTGGCAGCCAAGAGAGTTAGAAGCGCTTGTCCCGGCTCCCCAGCTCCTGGTAACGGCTTCGAAAACACGTTCGGCGCCTGGACAAGCTCGATACATATCGTGTCAACTCCCGCACTTCCCCAGCGGAAATAATCGACACACGCTGAAAAGACGCGCTCCCTAGAGCCTGCTTGGTGTGTACACAGAGCCTCTGCACGCATCGACGCGTCCAGCAGCAGCACAAACTCCGGCGCTCGTTAGCAAGTCAGATTTACGCCCGCATTTGCGTGCACATTTCGCGCTTTCAGGTGCGTGCGCATGCACTCCTAGTACACATTCGGCGCCCATTCGCGTGCCTGTTTCTCGCCGCTTTCCACGCAAATGCAGGAACGTACGTGCTTAGTGCATCGTACACGCAGCCTCTGCCCTCTATGACTCACGCTTCCGCAGCTGATGACTCCCCCCACCCCGCTTCCTGTCTTCTTCCGAGCGCCGCCGCTGGACACGCAGTCTGGCGGAGTAGGCGCACGCAATGCCTCCGAGACATTGCGAGGCATTGCAATGTCTCTCTTACAGTCGTGTTTAGGTGAATACGACAGAAGTCGACTCCAGTCCACTTTTTGAGGGAAAGTGCAAACACGTCGAGGAAGAGAGTATAGAGGACGAGTGGCGCCTTTCCTTCTCAAAAACGGCTCTTTCTCTCGAAAAATCGACCCAAGACGCGCTGAGTCGCATTCATGTAAACGCGGCTTATGAAAACCACAGCGGACGCTCTAAACAGCGTCCACTGAAGGCAATGAAGAAGAATGACTTTTCGCGCCCGCAAAGCCACGCATTGAACTGTCACCGGCGCAGTATAGAGGAGAGCTCTGGACTAATTTGACCAGCAGTAGGGTTCTTTAACGTGCACAAGAATCTAGGCACGCAAGTGTTACTGCATTTCGCCTGCATCAAGAAACGAGACCAAGGGCTGTGTTTTGCAATGATTTATTTTGTTTCCATTTTATTTGGCCGTGACGTCAATCATGACGAGGTGAGGAAGAAAAGGACCAATCACAGGCACAGCCGGTCTGGCCGAGGGGCCACCGCTAGACTGCCACTGCACCCAGTCCGGCCGAGCCACAGGGACGATGCTCCGCAAGTTCGTTGCTTAGTCACAGCACACTTCTTTTCCCGAGACGCGATTAGCGCCGATAAAGATCGTCAAGGTATCGAACAAGTCGTCATGTTCCCTCACTCGTTGGTGGCGGTCCGCCATAGATGTGGCACGGCGTTTGGGCGCGCTTATGCAAGTGGCATCGCGGGCGTGCTCCTGTCACGACCACTGCGGCATCAGTTCCCACGGCCTACGTCACCGGGAGCAGTGGCCAATGGCAGGGGGCGACAGTAAATGAATCGTTACAAAATACGAGCCCAGGAGCCGTATTCTATATAAGCTGCAAATTTTCGGTTGTCTATTTCTCGTCCATTCGGTCCTCTGTCAGTGGTCACTCAGATATACGAGCGGCTTTCAAGCGTCTGGGGCAAGAGACCCGGCCATTGGGTGATTGTCGACCGGACCTTACCATTGGCTGCACATCGCAGCCAATGACAGCCAGTGGTCAGGTCCGTTCGCCTGCTGCTGGCAGAGTGCTGCAATGCACCTCACCATTGGCTGCATGTTGCATCAAATTTCAGCCAATGGTGAGCTCCGGTCGCCAACCATCCAATGGCCGGTTCGCTTGTCACATACATTTGAAAGCCACTGGTACACCTGAGTGATCACTGACAGAGAACCGAATGGACAGCGGAAAATGGACAGCTTATATAATATACAGCCCCAGGTATCGAAACAGCAACTTCGCGCTGCAAAACAACGTCCGCTTCGGCTGCTGAGTCGCAGCGGCCAACGGCTTTAATACGGATTCACACTGTCGAGTCGCAAAAGTCGCGCGACCGATTTCGGTCACTAAGTTATGGTTTCCGAAGCACTAAGAAAGCAGGGAGGGAGCGAGACAAATCGATTTAAACCTGTGGCACGACCTCCCCGACTCGCCAGTGTGAATCCGCCTTTAGACCGGTACATCAGGGAGCTTGCCGAAGAAGAAAGAATGGGTCGCCGATTTGGGCCCATGTCCAAACGTACACGTAGAACTCTTAATCTCTTTGGCCGGCTTCGCATTACAAGCTAGGCCGTCTAGTCTGGAAGAAGCTCCCCCATAAAACAATTGTTAAAATAACGCGAAAACCAAAAACACAAGGAATCGATCGCGGCGTTAGGTCCCGCTAAAAATGACAAAGTCCTCGCCCTCCAGCAGCTCTGTGACGTCACATGTGGGTTCGTGGTAGTGCCTTTCAAGAGGCATCACACCATTTTGTACGCTCCGCCTATTCCGTTATTCTTGCAAGATCAGAGTCTACTTCACAAGGAAAAGCATTTCTTCCTTATAGCCGCCACCAGTGCACGATCCCTGCTCAGAACCCGTTGGATTCATGTTTTTTCTCAAACGTAGGCGCTAGATGAGGACGACTTTGTGCTGGACAGCCTGCGAGTGTTTACTGACACTTTAGCACTCGAAATGTACCCGCGTGTGCTATGAATAGGACATGTGGCGAGACGGATGTTGTTGACCAGGCGTTCAGGAAGCCCGGTTATGCAGCGTGACAGAATTGGCTGCGCCCGAACGACTCGCTCTTTCGGTCGTCCGGCGCGCGTGCTGTTTCCATGCGGCCTGCCTATATTTAATCTCGCCGCGTGCTCACTTGGGTTGGCTTTTCTTGAAGCGCCTATACCGAACGCTTCAAGTGACCACGGCGACGCGCTAGACGCTGTGAGATGACGAGGACCTCAGGAAGCCTCCGAAATTCCACTGCTCTGATGTCTGCGCATCTACATCTTGGAGGTATGCGGCAAACAAGCGCAATCCTTGCATCATGTGGTCTCCCACACCCCTCGTCCCCTAAAAAAAAAATTGGCTGTGGTTTGACCAATGACCATCCCGAGTAGAACTGCGAAAGCAACGGCGCGGTAATCGCAGCGGCGGCGGCACCTCTCAGTCACCCGCGTAGCCAAGGAGTCGGCGGTGGCCCCAGCGCAGCTGCTGTGCGCCGTGTGACGTCACTCCTCCGGGAGAACGCACTGTTGGCGCCGCGGCGACAGCACCTCTGAGTCACACGCGCGTTGGAGGAGTCGGCGGTGGCTCCGCACTGCTCTGACGTCACTCGCTCCTCACGCATGCGCAGTTGGGGCTCTCCGGGGCTCCGCGAATCCGCTCACAGCTAGCGTAGTGTTGCTTCCGCAACAAAAAAAAATGGTAAAAATGCACAGCCGATCATACGATGTGATGTGAAAATTCTGCGTTAGCAATAGTGATTGCACATTTCGCTTCTATAGGATTGATCGCCGTCACATTGCGTCTTTTACATTGATTTCACCATCGCTTATTTTCTGCGCGGGCTTTTGGGGCACGGAGGCTTCGGGAGCGTGTACGTGGGCGGGAGGAGCTTTGTTAGTGGGAGATATATCTTTGCCGGTGAACAGCCCTGGAGGATGACTTGATCCGCTGTGATCCGCTATAAGCGATGGGGAATGGTGGCTTATTCATCCGGAAGTATACATCCTGATGTCGATGCAGGCAAAGTCACCTTCCCTGAGGCCCTATGGTTTAGAGGTAATGAAGGTATCAACAAAGAGAAGAAATCAAATCAAAGCCAGCCTGGCGGCCCAAGCGGAACATCGCGTGAACTATATATACAGGGTGTCCCAGCTAACTTGGACCAAGATTTATAAAAAATCTAAGCGTTCTTCAGAATTGAAATCGCGTGGATGTTGTTGAGGTTTATCTAAAGTTAGAGTACCATTTTTTCGCTCCTCCTATTCGAATAATTAGTCGAGATAAATAAATTAACTTTTTAAATATAGCTTGAAACGTTCAGGCATCAATAGGAAAGTTGTGGAGCTCCACAAATATCGTCCAACCCAGGCACTTCCAACGAGATAGACCTAGAGTGGCCATTTAAGTGGCCAAGATAAGCGCCAGTGGGTACGGGCGGCAATGGAAAGAAAGTGCGGCTCCTGTTTTTCAGCGCAATTCACACGACGTTGTCAGGCTTGTTATATGCGTCTTTGCTTGTTGGAATTTTGCTCCCAAATTCAAACTCATGAGATTGTCAGCGTTCCTCGGCATGCATTCGGCTAACGTGAGTGTGCAGTTATTGCCGCAGAAACGGGAGCCGCGCTTTCTTTCAACTTCCGCCCGAACCCACTGGCGCTTATCTTGGAACCAAGCACGTCGCGAAGCCCTGTCTTCGGCAGCACGAAAGGCCCGAATTGGGTGATGTTTCTTACAAAGCACGGATGAGAGCGCTGTAATCGCGGCGCATCCGGGCGCACGGAGCGCGCTGTCACGTGGTATTTTTTAAACTCCGCGGGCTTTCGTTTTTTCCGAATAAAAACGGCCACGCTAAGTCTATCTCGTTGGAAGTGCCTGTGTTGGACGATATTGGAGCTCTACAACTTTCCTATTGACGCCTGAACGTTTCAAGCTATATTTAAAAAGTTAATTTATTTATCTCGACTAATTATTTAAATACGAGAAGCGAAAAAATGGTACTGTAACTTTAGATAAACCTCAACAACATCCACTCGATTTCAGTTCTGAAGAACGCTTAGTTTTTTTATAAAGCTTGGTCCAAGTTAGCTGGGACACCCTGTATATTCTATAGTCGTGTGACGTATAATATCTCGTATTTCATTCGTTAGCACTGTGCAGTTTTTAACGTGACAGCGTTAAGGAGATCGTGTCGCAGAAAAGCCGGCACTGACGTCAGTGTCGTTGACCATGGGCGAAAAATCCCCACAGAAGCAACATATAGGGTGCAGGGGGACCACCCAGGTCACGTGACCTCGTGACGTCATCCCAACGTGCCCACCGGATTGTGAGCAAACTGACCACCATGGCAGGTGGCAATTTAATGATTGGTCGCTAGAGGTTTCTTGGAAGAGGAGCCTGGGTCGCACAAGCCCCGCCAGTGGCAGCACCTGCCAGGGCAGTGACGCATCGCTGAACTGCTGCACCACTGCGCCAGGATTGGTACGAGGACTTTCAGGGATCTCCGAATGTTAAGTAGAGAATTACAAATTTCTTTTAAACTTTCATATGTATGTTACATCGAAAAGCCTTCTTGTGAAAGAACATATGTCGGCTTCATTTTTCTCGGTTTCGGTTTCCCTTTTCAGTCTTGACGGTGTGAGATCACGAATGACGACTCTGACAACTTTGAGAGTGCGGGAAACGGCAACGCTTTTCTAGAGAGACGGTGCGTCATACCGTGCGCGAAATGCACTGAAAATGATTCGGAGGTACTCAACTTCCAGTTATCAAAACGAACGTACGATGCATAAAGGCGCCTTTTAGCGTCCCATTAAGCCCAGCTCTTCCGGCTGCTTGAAGCCGCCAGAGAAAACAAAAGGTCGTTTGTTGCACCATCACTCTCCGTTAGTCTAGAGGAGGCCAGTGCACAGCGTCGTATCCTAACTAGTGATTACCTCACTTACTAGTACATTACGTCCAAGGTCCATCGGGCTGACCCAACTGCATACTCACCGTAATGAATGGCCGTCCTTGTAACGCTGCTCCTGGGACTGTCGTTACGCGCAACCTTCCAGCACTGCTTCACTCTCATCACTTCCCGCGTCCATTCATCCCCCATCATTGTCGGACCGGCTTGCTTCTAACCTACCCCCCCCCCCCCCCCCCTCACCCCTCGTTTTCCCTCCAAATTTCACTCCTCCCCTCTTCCGGCCCTCATTCAGAAGATGTGCCGGGCAGCTACTGGAAGGCCAGACTTGCCACGTTAAATAAACTGTTTCCTTTCTCCTTCCACCGTCTCTCTTCCTCATCGCCTGTGTCACCCTGTTCATCGTTAGGGCTCTCAGGTCAAGCCAGCTGAGAAACTCCGCTTCGTGTAGCCTGGTTCGTGGCGCCGCCAATGCATGCGCTGGGAAGCCACCTATTGGTGGTACGCTGCTACGTTCTTGCGCAAAATATTAATTTGTTTCATTTGCAGATGAATGGAGAGACTGCTGACCTCCAAATTCTGGCTCAATCAGAGCGGCAGAATTTAATACACAGGTTCTGTTGGGAGCTTCGCAACAGGTATAATAAAAAACAAAATGTCCATCGATTTGGGTAATTAGGCCAAATGCGGATATGTGCGCTATATCATGACGTCAGTTGTCGGTTGGAGCTAGGAGGTGTTACCAAGCTACCACCTAATTACAAGACCAACTTCTTTTGTTAAGCTACTAAGCTTCGTTCGAATCACTTTCTCCTCACCGCTGCTGCTCGTTCCGCTTAGCTCGGTGCGCTTAGGGGAGGTGACGCATAATTAGCGACCCAGGTTCTCGCCTGGTTCCCACCGGCTACACCTTGGCAAGTAAGCCACCCGTTGGGAGGGTGAGCAGTGGCGCAGTGGCACAAGGAATGTGCTGCGGCAGGTGCTGCCATCATTGGGGCTTAGGTTGCGAACTAGGTTACTCGTTCAGCGCAGCCCCTCACGATTGAATAGGCTGCCGCCTGGCACGGTGGACAGGTGAGCAGCCTGTCGCAAATTCGGCTTCGGACGGACGTACGGACGGACGTACGGACGGACGGACGGACGTACGGACGGACGGACGGACGGACGGACGGACGGACGGACGGACGGACGGACGGACGGACGGACGGACGGACGGACGGACGGACGGACGGACGGACGGACGGACGGACGGACGGACGGACGGACAGACAGACAGACAGACAGACATACAGACAGACAGACAGACAGACAGACAGACAGACAGACAGACAGACAGACAACGCCCAAATGCGGGGAATGGCCACTAAGTGCCGGCGCACTAAACAACACTATGGTCCGCAGTGCGTGTATACCATTGGTGGGCGTCTTTTTGAACGGGAATCATGCATTTATAATCTGCTATGATCAGAACGCGATCAGATCAGAACATTTAGACGCCACACTTGAAATGTGAATGAAGAGAACATTATATATACATATGTACGCACAGTAGGATTATAGTTGTGCCCTCGGCGACAGGCAGCGTTATGATCTTGATGGTTTCGTTGGTTTATGGGGGCTTACCTCCCAAGGCGCCTAATGCTGAGAAGGACGCCGTAGTGAAGGGTTCCGGAAATTTCGACCACATGTGGATCTTTAATCTGCACTGACATCACACAATACAAGGGCATCTACGAGTAGCATTTTGCCTCCATCAAAAACTCCATCGAAATGCTGAATGCCCGTGTACTGTGCGATGTCGGTGCATCGAAATTCGACCATCGCGGCCGGCATCGAATCCGCGTCCTTCGGGTTCGCCGAAGTTCAGTCAAAGAGAGCACGAAAATCGCCGCCTTTCATAATCCGCATCACGATCGTCATTCACTTTTAACTATTACATAGATTACCGTCAAGTTAATGCGGGGCCGATGAAGTGCTATGGAGAGGTCCAGGACACAACGGGAAAAGTGAACAAATATGCCATCTTCCTTTCGCCGCTACTACACAAGTGCCCGGAAAGAGAGAGAGAAATGAGCAAATACGACTTTAATTACACGTGCGCCGGCTCTCACGCAGAACAACTCAATGTCAGAACCAAAACAAACGCGTCAGAGTTCAGCGAGCGCAAGGTTTGTCCACGTACAACGAGCTGTGCTCGAAGTAAAACCTTTTCAACTTGGATTCGTTACCGTTTTCGATTACTTGTAATCAGCTTGGATCATGCAAATGAAGGACCTCTCAAGATCGCGATGCGACCCTCTTGACGCTGCATTGCGAGCGAGTCCTCCAAAAAAGACATCACTTCCTGAAACAGCCGCGCACTGCTGTGTTTTGTGAAGTGGAAAAATAAATAAAAGCTGTTGAGAGTCTCTCGAGGCTCGAACGTCGAGTCGAGGAGATAACAATGGCACTTCCCATTCCCTGTTTTCGCTTCCTCATTCGACGATGGCACTTGTCATTGTAGTGTTGCCGAAATAAGCGGCAACTCTCTGGTCTGCTGGATTTCTGTAAGTGTCAGAAAAAAAGAAAAAAAGACATTGTGGGGTATGAGGAACTGCGTAGTGGAGGACTCGATATTAATTTCGACCAACTGGGCTTCTTTGCCGAAATCTCGGTATATACATAGTCAATAGGGATGTTTTTACTATTTACTGCTACTACATGGCCGTTTTTGCGGCCGTTCTCAAAATGCGCGCCAGACAAGTCGTCGCGGGATCAAACGCGTGGACCCGAACTCAGCAACCGGGAGTTATATACGTATCCACTGAGCCACTGCGCCGGGTAACGGTGAACTAGTGACACCGGCGGTTGGTTGCGCTGTCCTCAGGATTTACGAAATGGCACCGCCACACTATACGGGAGGCTGATAGCCTCTTATGTGTAATTGTACTACTTCCTTCTAGATGAATTTCGCTAACAAGAAAGAGAGCATAAATATTGTTACATATGCGACAATAGCATCTGCTGCTGCGAATTCGCTCTGACACTGATGGCGAAAGAAAGAAAGAAATAGAACACGTCTTCCCGAATCGCTGGGATGTTGCGTTCTGCTGAGATGTTCTGCATGAACGCTTAAAAAAAAAAAAGCGGCTCACACACCGTGGACTATTCATTACCTAGGAGCTGAACAATACATTATCCAGTACTCCATGGTAGACCATGTTGAGAACGGCTGCCCGGCCCTGTGACCTAAATGCGCAGTCTGTATGCATACAGTTTACTCTGCAGAAAGTGCAAGTCGTTTTAGGAAAGTCTTCAAGCAGCAGGACTTCAATGTAAAGGGCTTGAGTCTGATGGAGCAGTTCGTCGTAATGGAAGTGGATTAGACACGTTTGCCCGTCTAAGGGCATAACAGCCAGGAACTTTAATTTATAACCCTTGTACTGCATGCACTCATTCCAAGTCAAGCAATAAAAAAAAAAAAATGTTCAAGGCTTAGTAGGCAGAGCTGCTGCCTTCGAATCTAGAGGTCGAAGGTTCGGTATCCAGTTAGATCGAGCGGTTCACTGCTCTTTCAATCTTACTGTATACACCCCCCCCCCCCCCCACCCACCCACCCCCCGCACCCCCTCTTTCCTCCAACCTCTATTTGGAATACAGGCATGTTGTTAACCCCGACCGCGGTCGGGGAGCAGGGATTGGGAGGCTCAGTGCATGTGGAAACGCTGCTCGTAAGCGTTTCATTCTTTCAAAAAAAAAAAAACAACGTGCGCGTTGGGAGAGAAGCTAGCTCTCAAGCTGTCAAAACACTCCTCCTTTATTACATACTGCATGCATGGTTGCTTTGAATATATCTCGCACCCGCGCGTTATATCTTGGCCCCCTTTGTTGAGGACTACTTGTGCTTCTCTGGTAATTCGCCAGTTCACCCTCCCTTTATTCTCTCGAAACACCTTTTTTTTTTTTGCTTCTTGTTTCACAAGGTTGCACGCTTTTGCTGTGCCCTTTTTGTGGCCCGTCAAAAGGCAGCCTCGCAGGCTGGCGCCAGCAGCGGTCGACATTTGTCGTGTCCGAACGAGCGCGCGCTTTCGTGAGACAATGTAGCACAATGCGCGTCGCCCGTTGGCCGCCATGTGTCCGGACTTGAGTTGGCGGCGCCGACGACAAGCAGCTGCTGCGGCGACGGCGTCGCAACGCAGCCAGGCCGTTGTTTACACCGGCACGCGGCGATACACATGGCCGCTTGCGTGAGGCTGGCGCCCCATAACAACCCTGGAAGAGTCTAGTACGTGACGCGGATACTTTGTCTCTGTTATATAGCGTATCGAGAGCCTTTATAGGGTGCTTGTTCGTGTTTGTAAGCAACAGCGAGGTGCTGCGGAACTGGCGCCGATGACGCGGTCCGCGCTGAGCCTTGATTTAGACGCTCCGCGTGTCTCGTGCCCGTTAAAGGGACCATGAAAAGAATTAAAAGCCGCTTGTAAATGTTAGAAGTTATGCTCAGAAGCACTGACACCAAGTATGAGTCTTCGGAACTGAGCCGGCAATTTATTATGGCTTTTTAAAAATCGCGTTTTTTAAAATTCGCGGGCTGTTTGGTGTCTTCGTAGGGAGCGATTTTGAAACCAAAACCGGGAAAACAGACGTCACTAGTCCCATGACGTCGGTAGGCCACCACACGCTGTCATTCGCTCGAGCCGCGGCAGCTACGACGTCACGGGCACACTTCCGGTAGCGGTGAAAATCGTCTGCTCGAGGCGCCGCGCGACCCCCTCGGGCAAGCGCGGGCCAGGGCATTGCCTTCACGCATATGTTTTCAATTTACCTCTGCCGCCTCTTTCTGCCAGGAGTTCGGGAGCAAAGAAAGCGCCGAGACCGGAGAGACGCTGCCGACGCACGCTGCTCCTCGGGAGTGCGACAACCGGAAGTCGTAAACCGAACGTCAGCGAATGACGTATTCATGGGCGGAGCCCAGTCCCGGAGCTGTTTTCTTTATTTTTTCTTGGTGCTCCGCGTGTATGAGTTGAGGGGGGAGAGGAGGAGCGTGATTTTTAATCGTCTATAACTTCGTTAATATTCATGCTAGCTCGAAAATTCTTTCGCTGGGGTGAGGAGTGATGGATTGCCTATCTTTACGCTTCGTTGGCAAAAAAGACCTAACAATATAATACGCTCAATCTTAGAAAACAGTGCTTATTATTTAAAACTTTCAAATAAATGTGATGTTTTGTAGTCGGATCCAACTCAAGAACGAAGCGACTTTTCGCCGTCAAAGGACCCCCTTCCAGCCAGTGGCGTCGGCCGATTCTCATGAACCTATAGCGTGAGAATGCAGTGAGCGGCGTGACAATGGAGGGGAGAGACAATCCTGGACCATGGAATGAGGGGACTATCGCCTTTCATCTACCACTTACTGCATTGTTAGGCTAACAGGCTCATGAGAATCGCCGACGCCATTGGCTGGAAGGGGGTCCTTTGGCGGTGAAAAGCTGCTTCTTTCTTGAGTTGTATACGATAGCGTCACAATGCAGGGAGCGGCAGATGAAAGTGGATAGTATCCTCCCTCCCTGGCCGGGGATAGTCCCCTCTCTGCATTGTCACGCTAGCAGGTTAATGAGAATCGGCCGACGCCATTGGCTGAAAGAGGTTCCTATCGGGGCAAAGCCGCTTAGTTCTTGAGTTGTATCAGAGTATAGTGTTCTAAGGCTTCCTTACTTCAACTCAACTGTTTGAAACACTTGCGCTGAAGCATTTTTGGTCAAGTGTGTATAAAGTTTAGTATATTCCGAGTTGATGTCTCGGGCCGAAAGGTAGTTCCATTTCGCGCCGTTCTATTTGTTACGGAAAAAGAACTAGTGCTTTCTATGTGCCGTCGCTCTCAAACGTGTTGCCATCAGATGCATCCTGTATAAATAGAAATTGCAGACTAGAAAAACTACTGCGTTCATCTGTTCTCACCTCAACTTTTAATTCTACGTTGAAATTTTGTTGTGTAGTGCTTTAATTCTCGCCTTCGTCGTCTCGTCAGCCTTTTCATGGTCATTTTTTCCTGTGCCTTTAGCCCCCCTGTAGGTGTTGACATATTGTTGGTGCCTATGTTTTTATGCATCCGGCTCTTTTTATAATTGTCTGCGAAGATTGATGTGTTAATTTTTGTTTCTGTATTACTTTTATCTTTGCTTTTTTATTGACTTATTTCCCCTATTTTACCTATATAGTACAAAGCACTGCACGCGACTTATCGCTGCCTGCCAGGCGCTGCCATATACAGGGTGTTTCACCTAAGACTTTCTGCAATTTTTAAAAATAAGCTATTTGAATTAGATACGCGCTTTTTCTGGCATACCATTGACAGTGGTGTAGTACATCATAATGTAGCTAAGACGTGCTAACTAGCAGGCTTGTTAACCAATATTTAATAGTTAACTTTTAAACTATTACCATTGGGCTCCTTAATTATTGAGAGGCATGTAGCCCACCGTAAGTGATGTCCATATTCGTTTTTAGAATTTCGAGAACGCGGTTATCCTCGGCGCTGTGGCCCAACGAATTTCGCCTACATCGCGCCAAAATACATGCGGTTTAAGAAGCTTGCAGGCAAAGCAACCTCTCCAGTGCACGTAACTCGTCGAAATAGCCAAAATTTCTTGGGCCACAGCGCCGAGGATAATCGCGTTCTCGAAATTCTAAAAACGGATATGGACATCACTTACGGTGGGCTACATGCCTCTCAATATTTAAGGAGCTCAACGGTAATAGTTTAAAAGTTAACTATTAAATATTGGTTAACAAGCCTGCTAGTTAGCACGTCTTAGCTGCATTATGATGTACTACACCACTGACAATGCTATGCCAGAAAAAGCGCGCATCTAATTCAAATAGCTTATTTTTAAAAATTGCAGAAAGTCTTAGGTGAAACACCCTGTATATACAAGCCCAATGAGGCTTTGGCAGGCCTGAACTTGTCAAGTGTTTCCCTCAGTGCAGAATAAACTGATTTATTGATTGATTTTTGCAATTTTTATGCATTTAAATGTGATGGAGCTCGAAGTATTTTCGGAATCAGGCAGATAAGCAGTTGTGAATGAAAGCGCCCAGTTTTTAACTGACGACGTTATAGTGGTCAACCTCCTGCATAATAATTATCATCATACCCTAACAACGCCCACTGCACGACAGCTGCCTCTCCCATGTCTGTCCAATTAACCCTGTCCTGTGCCAGCTGCGACCATCTTATCTCTTCAAAATTCCTAATCTCATTCGTCCTTCTAAATTTCTACTGGACCCTGATACGCTCGCCTTCTCTTGGAATACAGTCCGTTACACCTAACAAGACCATCGGTTATCTTGCCTTCGAATTAGATGCCCTGCCCATTTCTTATTCTTGATTTCTACTAAGAAATCCTGCATAACAAGGCAAACTATAAAGAGAGTTAAAAAGCGTATCGCGCAAAAATAAGCGCGGCATTGGCTGACTGGTCGGTTGAACGGATGATTGACTTAATGGCTTGGCTGATTGATCTTCCCTGTCCTGATTTCTTTGCAGCAAGTCTCAACATGCGGTCATCGCTTGGGCCGTTTAAGAAGCGCAAGGCGGCCAGCACTCGCATGCGGCATACGATGGTGAAAATAAAGAAGTGACAATAAAAGTGTTCGCACAGAAAGCGCATTTTCTTCAGCGCGGTGTCATCGACAGAAAATTTGATTCTAAACACGACCGTTTGCTTTTGTTTTTGTTTGCGCGTGCAGTCTTGCTAAAATAGCGGGCTCGTAAGGCAGCCTCATCACCCCAAGATATAGGCTACTTTGTTCAACTAACCCCTGCCAACAAGGTGGGTTGGTTTTACGTGCCACATTTTGGCTAAGTACAAAATGTCTTTCACTCTATCTATATCTATATTATAGGCACAAGGGTGCTCTAACGCAGTCTTCGCCTTCCCAGGGGTCATGGCACGACGGCCACTGGTGGGCAAGATAGAACATGCACAGTCTCTGTCAAAAGTATACAGTCCAAGGGTTCGGCTTCTGAGCTCTACAGCGTGGCTGCTCTTGCATACTCAGGTACCCTGACCTCACGAATGTGGGAGGAACTCAAGTCCTCAATCCTCTCAAGCTCAGGGCTACCAAATGTGCGTAAGAGCCCCGCTACACGGCTTGGAAGCAGATCCCTTGGGTTGTATATTTTTGACAAAGACTGTACGTTTCCACAGTACGATTTTTGGCAAGGTTTTGAGAAGAATTAGTGATATTATGACACGCAGTTTGCTTCCAAGACACGAAGAGCAAGTTTGTGGTTCCGGCGTCCTCACAAGTCTCGAACACACCTGAGGCTGTGCACACACGTCAGAGTTTATATATGCATCCTTCACGCCCTCAGGGAAACTAGAACTCAAAGGTTATACAACCGCCTATTCAACACGCAGTTCGCGGCTCAAAGAGACGAAAGCCTTGAGGTGTGATTTGAACGCTGCGGGATTCAGGAACCTCGGAGGACTAGTGCATAACTCTGAACAGAATAAGCACTCGCAATACAAGTGTACAGTTATACCAGACGCGCTCAACGTATTTGCGAACAACCCTTACAAAAATGGTCTATAGACAGTCTATAGACTTCTTATTGACTCTATTGACTTCCTATAGATATTGCTTTTTGTCTATTCATAGTCTATAGACTGTCTATAGACAGAAGTCTACTAAAAGTGTATGGCCATAAATCTATAGATTGTCTATAGACTGTCTATGACACTTGTATTGCCAACAGATTGTTGTCTAGGGGTAGTCTATAGACAGTCTATAGACTTTATAGACAGAAGTCTATAGACACTCTATAGACTGTCTAAAACTTTTTTTGTAAGGGAAAGCTGGAACGGCTTTGCCGAATGGCCATTTGCACTCAGCTGGCTTCTTGCCCATCCTAAGCAGCTCCGCCAGGAGGACTAATTCGCAGGCATTTCGTCGAGGCCCGATTGGTTCAAACTCATGTCATCTGGTGTACTACCACGCTCAATAAAACTTGCAACGCGTCCGAGGTGAACCAACTCAGGTTTACGCTTTATGAGAAATCACTGCGTTTCAACAGAGGGCACCTGGCTAGCTTGCACAGACATTCAGTGCACTTTGTTCTTTGCATCCCGGCACCATGGGATCACTGGTTCGAGAAATGGTTTCCTTCAAGTAAAGTCTCTAGATCAACTTTAGTTCCTTCTCCACCTTCCGCGTTGCAGCTCATAATTAGCGCTATAGTACGCAGAACGACTGACGAAACTTCGGCCGCCGAAGAGATTTTTTCTCCGGGGCAGCGCTCGTTAAACTGTCCCACACGAACATTGAGGAACAGACTGCAGAACCACAGAGGACAGTACGCTTTCTTGTTTGTACAGCAAACGAAGACAACGCGGAGTCGGGCCGACGTCGCGGAGCGAGTGGTGCGCCGTCATCATCACTGCGGGAACAATGGTCGCGTGTGTGCACGCTCCCCGACCAAGAACAAGCCCCCGCAACCCGAGGGAATGGACGGCCGCCGTGCTGCTAGCGAGCAGCACAGCAGCGCTTCCGGCCGCGAGGCGACGACGAGACACGGCCGATTGATTGGCCCGCCTGTGTGTGTGCGCGAGGGGCGAAAGCGGAGCCACTTGTCCCCTCCTCGGCACGGTGCGAGCCTTTTGTGCTCGCCGCGCAATCGGAGCACAATGCGCGGAACGGCCGCGTCTTCTTCCGCATTCGGACGGAGAGAGAGAGAGAGTGGTGCTCAGACTTTCCCTCTCCTCTCCATCTGTTGTGGCGCGGTAACAGGGGCCCAGATGACGACGGCCATTCCATACGGAAAAGGGTCGGCGAGTGACGTTGTATAAAGGAAAGGGGTCAGCACCGGTCGCCTCCTTCTTTCATGGCCAGCAGCAGCAGCGCGCACTGTACCAGGAAGCAGCGGAGGCACCTTAGACACGCGGCCATCATTACCCCGATCCTCGGTTATCTTCGCCGTGGCGGACGTGAGCTCGGCCGCGTTCGAGCTCGGGAAAGCGGGTCAGGGACTCCGAACGAACACTGGACGCCGCCGCTGCTGCTGCGTGCTCGAAACAATCTGCGACATGTTGTGTACGAATGGACTTCGGCGTACATTTTTCTTCCCTCTTCTTTTCTTCTGCTTTCTTTCTTTTTTTTTTTGTACGAGCATTGTTCGCTTTCGCCCACTGCGTGCCGGCTACCGAGAGGCGGCGTCTTTGTGTTACTTCCAGTAGATGACGTGGATGGACGTTGTTGCTCCGAGTTTCCCCCTTTCCTTTTCTTCCTTCCTGCGTTTCGGAAGGAAAAGGAAATATGTCACTCCACCCTTTCTTTTCTCTTCCTTCTGGAAAGAACCTGCCGCAAGGCATTAGTCTTCCTGCCGTTGAAGAAACCTTTCTCAGATGTTCATCAACGCATCAATAATGGACCATCACCATCATCGGAAGAAGAAGGAGCATTAGCTACATGCCACATCCTAGCTACATCCTATCGATCTCCAAACGGCGTTTTCCTGCGCTAGCCGCGGCAGTTCTATCACAGAAGATTGACAGATTCTTGAAACGAATCGAGCACAACTTGCGTGAGATTTTTTGCAGCCTCGAATTTGCTGGAACTGAAACAATTCGATAAATTCTTCCAACGTGTCCGGCTGATGCAAAACTACTTTCTGATTGCAGCATTCGTCTGTGCCCACTGAAAGCATTCGAGCGTATACCCAGCATGACTATGTGAAGTTTTCACTCTTCACAGAATACCCGTGAAAGTCGGCGCGATGGCATAGCGGCACAATTTTAACCGAAACAAAAATCAAAAGGCAGTAAGTTACGCACTAATTATCACTGCGGGCGCTTTTGAAATGGTAGGCAGCACTGTATAGCAGCGACCAGTGAGCTTAGGACAATTACCTCGGAGGCAGAATCTGTGCGACTGGTCAACTTACAACAAGAAAAATTTTAAATTATAATGTTTAAAGTATCGAAGCAACACATCGGCTACGAGGGACGCCACAAAGGAAGGCTCCAGATATACTGAGACCACCTGTAGTTCTTTAACATGCACTGAAGTCGCCCAAAATACAGGCGTTCTTGTATTTCGCCTCCATTGAAATACAGCCGCCGCAGCCGGGATTGAACCCGTTACCTTGGGGCCAGTAGCCGAACGTCAAATCCACTGAGCTACCGTGCCGCGGGTCGTAAAGCAAGAATGCGAGACGCAAATAAGAACATATAGAAATCTTTACTAAAAAATGGTAGGGGTTTAACGTAGTTAAACAGAGTATACGTGCAAAAGTGTACATATTCTTCAATTGGAAGGGGCACATAAGCTCCACCTAAAGTGTATGACGCGACATCTTTAGTCGGTTAATGTAAGCATGTATGCATACATACCAATGTATGTATACCATGTATGACCATATATGCTGAATTGGTAACTCCTACTTAAGATTCATAGATAGCGGCGAGTCCTCATATACCACTACCGGCGCAGTGGTTAAGCGATGCGCCACTGCACTGGCCCTGTTTCTATCACAGCTACTAGAAGAGATGGTGCGACCTTTGTTGCTCTTATCGAGCAACCTGTCACGCTGCTGCTCGACGCTCTTCCGAACTTACCCGAGCTTACCCGAGAAACTCTTGTTGCTTGACAACGGATGAAGACTGAATGAAGATACGTATGTACTGTCAGCGTCAATTGAAACGCGAACAGCACAAATCGCATATATAATACTAGGGAGGCATGCAAAATACATGAGCAGTTGATTTTCCCATCGAAGCCGAAAAGACCGCTCTTCTGAAATGTTAATAGCCCACGCCTGTATTTCACCTCCAGCCTCTAATATGCTTGATTTTTTGCGCTCGCGTTTCAGGTATTTTGTTCGTATTTCATTTGACGCTGATAGTACATACGGTGACAAGATTCTTGGTCAGTGTTGGTGAGCGTATGAGTGCTTTCGCACTAACAAAGAATAAAAAAAACGGAGGTGGTGTAAGGATTCCTGTCCGGCCTTGATGTAGAAATATGCCTGTTTCATTTCATTTTATTGCCTTAAAGACGCACGAGGGGTATTACATAAGGGGTGGGTACATATATTTTGGTGAGCAAGTGTTAACACAACGAAACATGACTGGTAACATTATTGGCAAAGTTGGATGAGCACATGATGGCTGCGATGTCGTTGGGTAAAGCGTTCCAGTCTGCTGCAGTACGGGAAAAAAAGGATGCGGCAAAGATGGCAGTACGGGCACGAGGTCTGGAAACTTGAGAAGGATGACCAGTGCGATGAGAAATGCGGGCTGGAGGGACGATGTAGGGTCCGCGGCCTAGTGAACTATGGGAGAAATTATAGGACAAGCAAAGACTGGCAATGCGGTGACGAAGTGATAAGGGCAATAAGTCGGATTCAGCTTTCAACGCTGATACACTGATGTCGTAAGAATATGATGAATGGATGAATCTGGCTGCTCTGTTTTGTACTGATTCGAGTGCATTTATAAGGTAAGCTTGGAGCGGGTCCCAAATGGGTGAGGCGTATTCTAATTTTGGTCTGACAAGGGATTTGTATGCTAATAACTTTACATGTTTAGGGGCTTGGCGGAGATGACGTTTTAAAAATCCAAGTGTTTTATTAGCAGATGAAATGACGTTAGTAACGTGTGTGCTCCAGGACAAGTCGCTATAAGTACTTGTATGATAGAACCGGGTACACAGGGACGTTAGCTATTATGGGAAATGGAGCGGGTTGCGGCGACGCGTGAAGGACAAGATTTTACATTTATGAGGGTTAAGTTCCATTAACAAACAAATTGGCACACCACTCCTGAATGCGGTTAAGGTCGTCTGGAAAAGATTTTTGGTCAGAGGCGTTAAAAAGTTCGCGATAAATTACACAATCATCGGCAAAAATCCGAATATTACTGCATACATTCGTTGCAGATGACATTTAAGAAAGTTCTCGGAATTAATCCGAAGCCATTACATTATATCCCGGAATGTCCAACACACGAGTATCATGTATGATACAGGCCATATAGAAATGGCAATAATTTTCCTTTGTTAGGAAAATATTATCAAATCCTAACACCATTGCAACAACTAAATTGCTCAACACATTCATGCAGGCAAAGTGAGAGTGTCAACTGCTGGAGACGCTGAAGGCGTGCCGAAAGGGAACTTTTTGCAAAAGCTAACTCTCCAAACTAAACCAACCGAAATTTCAAGGACCGTATTGCTACATGAATACGTGATGGAATGATTTTGAGTATTCCTGTTCAGTGACTGTACGCGCCTGAACATGTGTGCGCGGTTTCACCTTTCATATGCTAAGAAGAGAGCCAAGTGTGACAAATATATTTGTGCATTATTAACATGTTTGTTTAATTAAGATCTTAGTTAACCAACTTCTTTTACATTTCTGCAGTGGGGCCAACAGAAACTAAATGCTGGCAGGTCAGAACGTTCACCTGACGTTCGCATTGCCCGGACGTTACAGGCATTACTGGCCAGGCGGAAACACCTGTTTTTAGCGCGCCCATCGGCGTTGCAGCGTTGCAGAGCAAGGGTTAAAAAAAAGGACAAGCGTGTGACTAACAGCAGCAAGTGCTCACCTCTTCCTGTTTTTCCCGTCTCGTCCGCAAACAACAACAACAAAAAGAAAAAGTGCCTCCTTAGTCGCGCATACGTCAGTGTTATCCGCGCAGCCAACCTGGTAAACAACGATAACGACTGCGCGCCTCCCTCTGCAAATGGAACTTCCTGCCTCAGTGAAAGCCGGCGGAAAATAACAGTGCACGATGGCTGCTGCGTTGCCAAAGCGGGCGCGTGCGCGCGCCACTTCCTCGGACGTTCAGGAATAGCCCGCGCCGCTGCGAGAAAGTCAATGGCGCCGTATATCATACGCATGTATATATGTACGCGTAGTGTATCACCACAGCTATCTCGGGCTCTCGCAGCGCATGGCTTCGTAAACAGGCTAGAGTGTCCTCTGTGTGTGTGCGTGAAAAAAAAAAAAAAACTCTGACGTGGTTAAAAATACCCATGCCCTCGCGACACGCCTGAGACAGCGGGGTCAAGGCAGTGATCAGCGAAATGGCAGAAACGCACGCTGAGCTTCAGCGGTGCGAAAGTTATGCAAACTATAGCTGTACGTTGTTGTCGAGGTACACAGCAATTACTCATTAGCATCCACATGATCGTATGCACGACTACAAAACAAAAAAGTGAATATTACTTATTAGCGTCCAGATTGCAGCCATGCGGCAAGAGTGGGTGCTATAGCGATTAATTACTCCCTGGATTAAAATCTACCTCACCTTAGGGGATTCTGTATATACATTGGAATAGGTGCGAAATGCGAAGTAACTCCAGTAGTCTCCAGTGGAGTTATGGCTATTATAGAGAATATAACGGTTGCGGCAGCACAGTCAGTCCCCAAAGGATTCCCCCCTGCTACCTGTTTATAATCATTTCCGGCTAAAGCGAATTCTATAGTTTTGAGCTAAACTTAGGCAGTAAAGTGGTGAAGCTGTACAGTTATAGGAACTGCAAATCATAGTGCACCGCTATAGGTTCTTTGTCTCGTCCACCACGGTGCTTGGCAAAGCCTCGATAGCTTTAGGCTACCGAACTATGCGCCTGGCATCTTTCCTTTAGATTTTCCCCAACAAACACTCTACTTTCCCCTAAACTTGGACGACGCGGCTGGAATCAGAGCTCTGAAATAGAGTTAAGGTAAAGTAGGGAAGTAGTGCTTGCTGGGAAAAATCTAAAGGAAAGATCCCGGTGCATAGTGACTGTCATGCGCGATTTTTTCGGCGCTAAAGCTGCACCCATCGAAATAGAGCCACCGCGACCGAGACGAACCTATGAACTCAAGCTCAGGATCCGAAGGCCTAAGTCACCGCACAACAGATGAAGCGGTTATTTCGATGGAGGGGAAGTGCGGAAACTTAGCGGGCAGTAAATTTCGGTACACCTTAAAGGACCCCAGCAAGCGCCCAAGGTTAATCCGAGGAGCCCCTTGTACTACTTAGTTGGCACGCTTTTCAGAGCCTAGAATGCTTACTGGTGCTATAGGAGTCCGAATTTGCACTGGCTTTCGAAGCCGTGTATCCTGTCTCAACAGCAGTTGTCCCAAGTGTATTATTCTTTTTTTTTTAATGAAAGGAAAAGTGCGAAAGGGAATCGTGGGCTTTCAGCCCGGACGTGGACGTTGACAGCCCGGTTTTCCGCAGGAACCTGACTAGGTTAGTGTTGTTTTGCAGAAGCTATAGGAGAAAATTTCACACATGCTCTTCAACTAAGGGACTGCATCGCTGCGCTATGAGCAAAAAGAAAAGAAAAGAAAATGACATTCTCCCCTCGAACAGCACGCAATGCGCGTTGTCTGGAACTGTAAACATCCTATGTTGAAAAGACACGATATATAGCCCTCGTACTTCTCTGAAGGGTTAAGCAACTGATCCTACATAAACACAGAGCGTGCATGGGCGCAGGTGTTTTCCAAACAAGGTATCCTGCTTTCCTCGAAGACAACCGCTAGGCAAAACATTCTTGTTTTCTAAGTGATAATAAAACAACTGCGTTACTTTAGAACAAAGTTATCGCCGAACGACTAAACTTTCTTGGCATAATTGAATCTGAAAGATAACGATGATGATGTTTTCTTTTTTTTTAAAATGACGAAAGGGCATATGTACGCTGCCAAAGATCGCCATGGCACAAAGTAATTCTGTCTACTCAAATGGTATCAAAAATCCATTTCCCAAGTATTTCACCGTAAATAAGGGAAGCATCGGGCCAGGGGAAAGCGGAAAGCAGCGACTTCGCACATTACAAGGGCCGCTAGTATTTCGCCTCCGTCGAAATGCGGCCGGAATCGAACGCGAGTCGTCCGGGTCAGCAGCCGAACATCATAACCACTGAGCAACCGCGGCGGTTCAGTCGTGTGCAGTATTGGATCGTTTTAGTAGAGTGCTACTGACAGCTACCGGTTGGTGGAAGCCGTATACGCGCTAGCGCTTTGTTAAAACTAGCAATAAGAGGTGCCCCAACGCCTCAATGGCCCCCATTTTGTCGTACCGTACCCAACAAATCTCGACAAAAGCATTTTTGAACGGGAAAGAATTTATGAACGCAATTTTTTCATACATTGTAAGATTTCACTTTAACAATTAATTTATTCGCAGATACCCCGTCCACAGGCCGGTATTTTTTTTATTTGCTATTAACGCTTCTGCTATCGTAAAAAAGCGTAACCCTTTGGTTTTCTATGGCATTCTTAACTGCTCGATGTGAGCGATGCAAAAACATTCCAAAAGGAAGATTTTTCAACTCATCGGAAGAATGAACCATCACCTTCAATATTTCCATAACAGTACCTCAAAACTTTCCAATATTAAAAATTTTTGTTTAAGAATGCTGGACATGATGGAGCACGAAGAAAGGCCGCACGCATGTGTAACCGGCTTCTCATACCTTCTTCGGTTTTCACCGCTGAAGCTGCTCGCTAGAATACAAAATGGCGTCTATGACTTCGCATAATACCTCCATAAACGCTATTTGGAACTCGCAGCTGCAATCAGCTTTTTCAGCAAGACGAGCGACGCTCCGAAAACTACTGACACGCAATGCGAAAGCTTAAAAAAAAAAAACATCAAAAACAACGCGCCGCTGTGGCGACAGTTGCAGCGAGTGCGCGACACAATGCGGCTCATCGTGTGACGTCAGCACGAACCTTATGGCCCAAGTAGGAGTAAAGGAGTATATAAACCCAATACTTCGATAACAGTTCCCGCATAGCTGCTTGGTAACCTTTGTACTTTAGCTACCACTTATCTCGAGTCATTCATTATGTTGGGGGTTACATCTGCCTCTTCAACATACAGCTGTTCTTCGTGGAGGGAGTACAATGATATATCTATACGGCTATTATGTCAGGCTATCGACATACACCTTATTCCAGTAGAACTGCACATGAGGTGGTTGCAGTGTAGCTATCGACATAATTAAGAGATACAGCGATAACGTTATATCGATAAAATCTCACGAATATCCTGGATAACGTTCTCCAAAGCCAGCAGGTAAATAATGCTGCAGGTTCCGGCTACGCGGTGTCGTGAACATACGTGTTGTTCACCCTCCAGCGAACCCCTCAGACAGGTGTCGCGCGGAAATGTCGAGACAGCTGTTACGGGCAACCGTGGTCAGCGCGCAACATTGAAGAAGTAGCGGGCCTGCAGCTCTGTACAGAGCTTAAGAACGCAGAACAAGAAAATATTCCGCTTAATTGCTCCCAGTTGAACTCGGGTTCAGGTCTTCCTCTTTTGTGGTGGTGGAGATGGGGGTCCGTTTGGGCGCGACACGTTGCAGGAGGGAGATGAGAAGTAGACGAACTTCTTTGCGGAAATGTACAAGCTGGGTTTATTTACAACTATTTACACATATACATATCGACCAGGGTGGTCGCTAGCATTCAGGACGATCGGGAGCGCCAGGCCAGAGCTCGCCCCTACGAAACCCTGTCCTGCCTGGCCGACTGAACTCGCGCTACGCGTAGCGGCTCCTCGTCCTCCGGAACGTGGCCAGCGCAAAGCTAGACCCTGTCCGTCTCGCGATTCCGACTCTCCACCAAGAGTCCCTGCCCAAGTCTCCCTCTTTGGCGCCAAAACGCCTCCTTAAATAAGTTTCCCCAGCATTCTGGGGACCAACTTAGTGACCAATGAGAGAAGGGCTTCTTACAACCAATCAGAGCGTTTCTCTGCAACTCAACAGACCAAAGACACGCCGGTACCCACGAGCTTGTTTGCTCGCGAGGGCCGCATGCCTTTGAAGAAGCCGATAGCGCTTTTGCGCTTTTCCACACACAGTGAAACACTTTGACAATACCACAAAAGCACGCAAGCACCACTTCCATCAGCTGTGGCTCCCAACACTACAGGGTGCATCTGAGCCCTCTGGCCAGAGGCAGAGTAATCACAACTCGTTACCCGAATGACCACTTCCATCAGCTGTGGCTCCAAACACTATAGGGTGCATCTGAGCCCTCTGGCCAGAGGTAGAGTAATCACAACTCGTTACCCGAATGACCACTTCCATCCGGCCTCACGACCATTCGTAATTACACTCAGCTGCCTCCCACGCAAGCTTCCCCCTCAAGTGTCCCTGAAGTTTTCTTTCGCACTGTTCGACGCCGCGGTCGAAGGGTCATTGAACTTAACCCCGACAATAGCCGGGGTACGCGACTCGTACGCACTGTCCGCGGAACGGATCCCCTTCCGGCACCCCTCGCTGCCATTGCTGCTTTTACCTTTTGGGGCGGCAGCCCTTTGACCCCAGCGTTTCCTCTGTCTGCTTAAGAGCTACGCCGCTTAAAACATCTTAAGATAAGGATCAAGTCGGCGGCGCCCGGGGGGGGGATACGGAGATGGCCCGCTGCCCGGCGGCCCGCAAACTCAACTCCTCCCAACCAAGATTGTTGTGGGTACACTTGCTGTACGCACAACAAATTCCATGCACTGCCATCAGCTGACGCCTCGAGGGTACACAGTGAATAAAAGTGGCAAACCCACAGCAAAATAACACACACAGAAAAACAAATCAGGCGTACTCATGACGTAAGCATGGGTCAAACAAAGCATCCCTGCAAGCACCGAAATTGTACAAACGATAGCCTGCATACATGGACGAAGCATAACTGCACACCCATCACCAAGTCGCAAACAACCAAGAGCACGCATGCTCAAGCACCAGTTCACACAGCACAGTACAAGAAACCCGCATCGGTAGATCCCCACCCGTTCCGTCCCCGGCGAAACATGGTGGCTACCACTGTCTACCTGTTGCTGTTGGGCAAAAGTCTTATCGGGCCCTTCACTTTCATTCGGTGGCGGTTGCTTTACCGCTTCCTTCCCCTCTACGGCAAGCGCAGAACATGCCTTTCTCTGCTCCTCGTCATCCGCTCTGACAGCTATTACTTCTTCTGTGGGTTCATCAACGAAGGCTTCGATCTCTGTTTTCACCCGGTGTACTGCAAGCTCTTGAGTTTTACTCTGAACTCGCTTCAGCTCCTCAAAAGCCTCGGGTGTTAACAAGGCTTCCTCCGCAAGCTCCTCAGTTGCAGCACACAGGATGAGCACAGGGGGATTTACACTGGCATCCTGTGATGACCTCGACAGACTCAAGGGCACATACCTTAAATCAGCTATGACCGCATGCCCGAACGCGTCTTTGAGTCGTATCTTGCCGGCTCCCTCTGAGGGGTTCACGTGTGGGACAACGCTTCTCTTGAGGATCGTGATCCCTGCACCTGAGTCAACACAGGCTTTGAAAGGCGTTCCTCCCGCAACCAGCTCCACCCAGGTCATTTTTGCACCTCCCCCTGCCGCATTCACTACATATACGTCACATGTAGGCACGGCGTCGCACGCTGCCCTCGCGGTTAGTTTGTCGGTCTGCGACCTTTTAGCTGCCTCCCGCGTTTCCCACTCTTTCGGTTTAGTTTGTTGGCAGTTCCGCTGGTAGTGGCCCGGACGACCGCATGAGAAACACTTGGGCGTAGACCCACGACTACTGTTGGTCAGGTCTGGCCGTCTCAGCTTATCCGCTTTACGGGTATCGGCGCCTCCCTGCTCAATTTTGCGGGGGCTCCTTATGCTGTCTTCATATTTTTCAGCGAGTTCCGCCAACTGTCCAGGTTTAAACCATTCCCCGGTTTCGTGCTGCAGCACGTAGGTTCTCAGTTCATCACTCATGAGCTGTTTCAGCCGGTCAGAAATGAGCAACGTGCGCAATTCTTCCAAGGATTTTATCTGCCGGCTGTTCAAGTAATAGTCGAGGAGCACTTGCAGCCTGGTCGCAAATCGACTCCAGGTTTCATTGCCCTTTCTGCACGAGAAAAACCTACGCTGGTATTCTTCCGGCGTCAACTTCAGTTCCCCTAGCACGAACTCTGATTTCCTCATACGACATCAACCTGTCGTCCGCTTTGTCTGCTATGAGCGCGCGACTCTGCTCGTTTAACAATGGTAATATTATACTCCCGCGAATATCATGCGGAACTGCGCAGCTCCTCAGCATATTGTCCGCATTTTTGAACCAAGCAGGTACCAGCTCGTCGGACGCTGGCATGGGAGCAAGGACCGCCTTCAACTCTTCGGCGTATCTACTCCTATCTCGAGCTCCCAGATCGCTGTTGCTTTGGCCCTTCTGTTTCAGTCTCAGGAGTTCAATTTCGAGCTCCAATTTTTTTATATCAAGCTGCCTTAGAAGGACTGCATCACTGCTTTCCTTCTCGATCGGCGGAACATTATGAATTGCTGGACTCGGAGCAGATTCAATTTCCTGCAATACTGAATGTTCTTCAGTTTCATCTGCTACTGAAGCCTGATCAGAGCTCTGGCTCTCCATCCCGTCTTCCCTCTGAGTTGTCCTTGTGGTGACCACCATGCCCTACCGGCAAACGAACAGGGAAGAGACCAACCTTTGCTTCGGTGCTTTCCACTTTCCGCCTGGCACACTCAGTGATGTCGCTCCACGCTCTGTCGTCCACAGGGAAGTTCGCCACGCGTCAGAAAGTCAGCAGCCGGGTGCAAATCGTTGCTTGGAACCTGGACGCTCGGGGTTGGATGTTCAAGTTCTCCGTTGAGAGTCGCCCTCACAGGATCTTTCGTTGTAGCCCCGTTCGCTTGAAGGTGCAGATCCTGGAGCCTCTTCGTAGATGTTGGTCCAGCTTAAAATCTTCTGTACAGTGCAGTTGAAGTCGCTCACCCTCCGCAGAAAGCCGCTGCCCAATCCTGTCGACTGCGCCAGTTGAACTCGGGTTCAGGTCTTCCTCTTTTGTGGTGGTGGAGATGGGGGTCCGTTTGGGCGCGACACGTTGCAGGAGGGAGATGAGAAGTAGACGAACTTCTTTGCGGAAATGTACAAGCTGGGTTTATTTACAACTATTTACACATATACATATCGACCAGGGTGGTCGCTAGCATTCAGGACGATCGGGAGCGCCAGGCCAGAGCTCGCCCCTACGAAACCCTGTCCTGCCTGGCCGACTGAACTCGCGCTACGCGTAGCGGCTCCTCGTCCTCCGGAACGTGGCCAGCGCAAAGCTAGACCCTGTCCGTCTCGCGATTCCGACTCTCCACCAAGAGTCCCTGCCCAAGTCTCCCTCTTTGGCGCCAAAACGCCTCCTTAAATAAGTTTCCCCAGCATTCTGGGGACCAACTTAGTGACCAATGAGAGAAGGGCTTCTTACAACCAATCAGAGCGTTTCTCTGCAACTCAACAGACCAAAGACACGCCGGTACCCACGAGCTTGTTTGCTCGCGAGGGCCGCATGCCTTTGAAGAAGCCGATAGCGCTTTTGCGCTTTTCCACACACAGTGAAACACTTTGACAATACCACAAAAGCACGCAAGCACCACTTCCATCAGCTGTGGCTCCCAACACTACAGGGTGCATCTGAGCCCTCTGGCCAGAGGCAGAGTAATCACAACTCGTTACCCGAATGACCACTTCCATCAGCTGTGGCTCCAAACACTATAGGGTGCATCTGAGCCCTCTGGCCAGAGGTAGAGTAATCACAACTCGTTACCCGAATGACCACTTCCATCCGGCCTCACGACCATTCGTAATTACACTCAGCTGCCTCCCACGCAAGCTTCCCCCTCAAGTGTCCCTGAAGTTTTCTTTCGCACTGTTCGACGCCGCGGTCGAAGGGTCATTGAACTTAACCCCGACAATAGCCGTGGTACGCGACTCGTACGCACTGTCCGCGGAACGGATCCCCTTCCGGCACCCCTCGCTGCCATTGCTGCTTTTACCTTTTGGGGCGGCAGCCCTTTGACCCCAGCGTTTCCTCTGTCTGCTTAAGAGCTACGCCGCTTAAAACATCTTAAGATAAGGATCAAGTCGGCGGCGCCCGGGGGGGGGATACGGAGATGGCCCGCTGCCCGGCGGCCCGCAAACTCAACTGCTCGATGTGAGCGATGCAAAAACATTCCAAAAGGAAGATTTTTCAACTCATCGGAAGAATGAACCATCACCTTCAATATTTCCATAACAGTACCTCAAAACTTTCCAATATTAAAAATTTTTGTTTAAGAATGCTGGACATGATGGAGCACGAAGAAAGGCCGCACGCATGTGTAACCGGCTTCTCATACCTTCTTCGGTTTTCACCGCTGAAGCTGCTCGCTAGAATACAAAATGGCGTCTATGACTTCGCATAATACCTCCATAAACGCTATTTGGAACTCGCAGCTGCAATCAGCTTTTTCAGCAAGACGAGCGACGCTCCGAAAACTACTGACACGCAATGCGAAAGCTTAAAAAAAAAAAAAAACATCAAAAACAACGCGCCGCTGTGGCGACAGTTGCAGCGAGTGCGCGACACAATGCGGCTCATCGTGTGACGTCAGCACGAACCTTATGGCCCAAGTAGGAGTAAAGGAGTATATAAACCCAATACTTCGATAACAGTTCCCGCATAGCTGCTTGGTAACCTTTGTACTTTAGCTACCACTTATCTCGAGTCATTCATTATGTTGGGGGTTACATCTGCCTCTTCAACATACAGCTGTTCTTCGTGGAGGGAGTACAATGATATATCTATACGGCTATTATGTCAGGCTATCGACATACACCTTATTCCAGTAGAACTGCACATGAGGTGGTTGCAGTGTAGCTATCGACATAATTAAGAGATACAGCGATAACGTTATATCGATAAAATCTCACGAATATCCTGGATAACGTTCTCCAAAGCCAGCAGGTAAATAATGCTGTAGGTTCCGGCTACGCGGTGTCGTGAACATACGTGTTGTTCACCCTCCAGCGAACCCCTCAGACAGGTGTCGCGCGGAAATGTCGAGACAGCTGTTACGGGCAACCGTGGTCAGCGCGCAACATTGAAGAAGTAGCGGGCCTGCAGCTCTGTACAGAGCTTAAGAACGCAGAACAAGAAAATATTCCGCTTAATTGCTCCCCCCCCCTTTCCCTTTCTTTCAATCCTCTGTTCTCGGTTCCCCTCCGCCCTCATTAAACAACTAGCGCGCCCGTTTAACGGTGAACACCCGCGGAGCCTTTAATTGAATCCGGAAGCCGCCTGTACACCGTCCATACAAAGCGCTACGCAGCCTATACACAAGTACCACACAGGGCGTGCACTAAATCACACCGCGACTCCTTGCGTGCGTGCGTGTATATACGCTCCGTATCGCGCACTCGAGACAACGCCGTGCTACGCGCACGGTTGGTTGACCCGTCGACGATGCCAAGTACGTGTAAACGAGTGCTCGGCCGCCTGGCTGATTTCTTTTGTTCCTTTTGTGTGTCTTCCATTTAATTCCTTCCTTTCCTCCCGGTTGCTGGCGCGGGCCGCGCGGAACGCTGATAAGCGGCATTATATTACCCGCGCGCGCCAAGCTATCCGCAGGTTTGTCGCAATGAAGGAAGAACGGACAGTGTGCAACTCACGCACGCACGCACACGCATGCAGAGATAAGGGTTCTCTCCAGAGTCAATCGGTGGCGCGCGTACACACCCACCTTGAGTGTTTAATCAGGCTCGTGGTGCTCGATGCGAGTCTCACGCACGCACGCACCCTGGAGCAATTTATGGGATGCGGTCGATGTGCGGACGGGCGTATGCCCGTGCGACAAATAAGGCGGCTTATTTGACGAAAAAAACAAAACAGAACAAAACAAGATACGGCTTTCGGACGAGCGACACGCTGGGCTGCAGCGTCCCCGAAAAGGATGGCGGCGGGTGGCCCACTTTAATTAAATGTCCTTTATCAACGCAGTCGTGCGTGTCACCTCATTCGCTATATATACACTGTTTCGTTTCCCCCTTTATGTTGTTGTTGATGCTCTCGCTGAATACTTTAATTTTAACTTTGATAGTGTTTATTTCCTTTGTCTTGTCCCAATTTCTTCTTCCCGAAGAGTGGCCGCATGCGTTTACGAGCTAAATTCCGATGTAGCGTGTATACGGTACACTTAATTATGAGCTCCTTGGCATAGCTTCGTATTTCAGCATGCGATCTTTGAAGCGATGGTTTGCACGGTTTACAGAGTGGTAAACATAATGCGCATGAGGCGAAAAACTCGTTTTGGGCATGTTTATATTTAAGCTGTGAAATATACGTGAGTACTTAGAAAGAGCGACAGACGGCCGCGTGGATAGCAGGCGTTCCCACGAGCCTCTTTCATTACTTAGCCAACAGGGCTATCGTAAGGTTCGTTGTCGGGGGACTCACGGGTGTTCACAAACGTCGGCCGCGCGGATAGCAGACGTGTCCACGTCTGCTATCCGCGCACACCCCCGTGAACACCCGTGAACACCCGTGAACATCCGTGAGTCCCCCGACAACGAACCTTACGACGGGCCCACAAGTCTTGCACGGCTGCATGCCCAGCAGTGGAAGCAAGTCGAACCCAGCAGTTTACATTCAAATAGAAGTTTGGAATGTCCTTTTTGTCATAGGTGCTTTTTCGATATAAGTCCTTACCAGTGATTGTGCCATACGCTCTTCGGAAAGAATTAGGGCTTCTCCTGACGACACCAACGGCTCACTATACATATTTTCCGGATTTCCCGCCACCGCACTGCTGCCCATTTCCCGAGATAAAGCTTTATTGGTTTATTGGGGGGTTTTACGTACCAAAGCAACTCAGGCTATGAGAGACGCCGTAGTGAAGGGCTCCGGAAATTTGGACCACCTGGGGTTCTTTAACGTGCACTGACATCGCACAGTACACGGGCCTCTAGAATTTCACCTCCATCGAAATTCGGCCGCCGCCGCCGGGATCGAACCCGCGTCTTTCGGGTGAGCAGCCGAGCGCCGCAACCACTGAGCCACCACGGCGGGGCCGAGATAAAGCAAGATTTGAAAGGCACGCACTCCGCGTCTGACGGAGTGGTCACCAGTGCAATGCGACGGTGGTGTCCGCCTTCTATGAAGGTATGCATGAAGCTTATTTCATTCGAGTACAAGAAATTTCGTTGACGTCCGGGCGCTCTGGTGCGAGTACCCGCTAGCGGGCTTCCGAGCAACAGAAAAGGAGAACGAGTGCTTCCATGCGCCATGAAAAAGCTCGGAGGCTAATACGCGTCATGCCATAATTACCGTATCGCGGTAATAAGGTACCTTCTCTTCGTATTAGCTTAGCGAAATACCAATAGAGCTTTTCGTACTCTTTGCGGCTATCATCTACTCTTTTGAATACGCATGAACGCTCTTCTTGCAACCGGGAGAGCTTGGAGCTGCGCTGGTGAGATGGGCTCCCTTTGAACCTCTTGTCATACAGTGCTAGCAGTACAAAGAACATTGGTGCGTTTCACGATGGTCGGCGTCTACACATGCGCACCTGTGCACTGGATAGGAATGGGCTCTAAGCAGTAGTAGAGTGACCTTTGAGCAGCGTCACTGCAGCGCCAGTAGCGGGAACGTGCCGTTGCTATAAAATTTTACTGGCATCGCACAGCGCACAGGCGTAAATTGTATTTTGCCTGTATCGAAACGTCGCCACCGCGGCCGCGATTCGATCCCATCATCTTGTGCTCTGCAGCCGAACCGCTGCCACCGCCACCCCATGCATTGCAAGAGCAGATCTTCAAAAGAATTTTCGAGGCCCTCTCACTGTAGAATACCCCGCACGTGCGTAAAGTGTTGCCGAATTTATCTGATACACTGAGCACTTTCGTTGAAAAATGTGCGTTTGCATGCGGCTTTCATACCATCGTGGTGAAAAAACGATATTAGTTACATTTATCCCCCTAAATATGTACAAAAAATAGAGCAGTAGGCGAACCACGCCGAACGACGAAGAACGCTGGCCAAGATAATTTGGATACCGTGACCTTTGTTGAGGGTCAGTACAGCATGTTGCTGGGCGAGTCGGTATATGCGGCATATCAATTTCCTTGAGCTCACCAGCTGAAGAACTCCAGCTGAGCTCTCCAGCTGAGCTCTCCAGCTGAAAACAGAGGTGTATGTGGTTTCCGTTGCCGACAGTCTGCGGTCGGAACGACCGGCCTGGAATCGAACCCGCAACCTCGTCCTGGTCATCATAGCATCACGACCGCTAATGCTAAGAGCACCGCAAGGCGGAAAAATTGCAACCGTACCGTGGTGCTACCTCGTTCCGCTTACAAGCTGTGTCCGTTAAAGCTGCTTTTTCTGCACGACAGGCGTGCAGTGCAAAGAAGGCACCGCACGTGGGTGCGGCCTCGAGCGCAATTTTGACTGGCTCTTCCATTATTCGTAATTCGCGGCGACAGCGACACCTGTTTTCAGATGTTTGCCCACGTGTTGTGAGGCAAACAGGTGACCATGGTTCCCAGTAGGCAAAGCTGATAGGCATGAGGTCACATCGTTGCAGGTTCGACGCGACCGCGGCAGCCGCCTTTCGAAAAGGCGAAATGCAGAAATGTTCGCGAGCAGAACTGATGCAGATCCCTCTACAACAGTGTAGGCTGAAAGCCCACAGTATACTAGTTCTGTCACGCGCAAATCAATCAATCAATCAATCAATCAATCAATCAATCAATCAATCAATCAATCAATCAATCAATCAATCAATCAATCAATCAATCAATCATTCAATCAATCAATCAATCAATCAATCAATCAATGAAAACAAATACATAAGTGCACTTATGGTCGTCTTTATTTACTTTCATATCCCGGCCCATTCATTTCCTACTGAAAGCGGGTGCGGTGTACGCGAAAAATTCACGCTAGTCGTGGCGGTGTCCACAAACACCAGGGCAAGGCGTTCGCCCCTTAACGCGTTAGCGTGCGACACAGCAGAGTAGCAATAGAGCTGGATTATTAAGACCGTGCTTACCAATGCCATGCTGCATCTTGATACCATCAGCCGCAGGTGTCACGGCGTGAGAGGAGAACAAAAAATAAGAATCAAGAACGTGTCTCCGTGCGATAGAGAACACCACAAGCGCGACGCTGTTGATTGGTTGACCTAAATGGGAGGATATACGTAACAGCCGCAAAACAAGACGTCCCATTACAAGTTTTTACTTGGAGATTCGCACCTGTATACCAACGTGAATTATTTTAATAAGTATGACTTCTTATTTTGAACGTAAGAAGTCGCTCCAGAACAAAGCTGTGCAAACGGCGCATTACGAGAAGAAAACTCGACGAGACAATGAACGTTGCCGCCGCTTTTTTTTTTCGTCTCCCTGTAACGTATCCCCACTTCTGCAGTATGCATTTTTTCTCCGCATTCTTCCGCAGGGTGGGAAACACTTGAGCGGTCCTATCACACGAGTCGCCCACTTGGTGTAGTGACGCGAAGTCAAACACGGTAAGAACGACGTGAACGTCAAGCGACGATCCGACACCAATAAAACTTTCAACGCCTCGTTCCTTCCTTTTTTTTTTTCTTAACGCCAACTTTTTTTGTTGTTTTCAGACATCCCGTGTGAGACGCGATTTTGCGCATTTGACACCGTAGCGAAGCTATGGGATTTATATTTCATTGCCATCCGTTCCCAATTTCTTTTTTTTTTTATTTACGCACATTCAGATCCGCGCGTAACTCTACGCGCGCGCGGGGACCTATGCGGGGCGCATCGTCCTTCTTCCGACGGTGGCGCCCTCTTCCCGTGGGAAAGGAGAGCGCCTCGTTTTCCCGGTCGATGAGCACGCCGCAGCGCACCGCGGACCTCACCGGTGGTGGGGGAATGCGTGCGAGGTGCGCATCGCGTCGCACGAGCAAGTGCTGAGGAAGCACCCCACTATAGAAATGGCCTAAAAGGACCTGCTCCTAGCGGGCATCGCGCGTTTTACCACCCCACCGCCGACCTTCCCCTCCTGATACCCTGCGTAGTAGACGTTCTGAATGGTTACAGCTCTTTCTTGGCTTGCACCGCTAAGGCCACGATGAACTGAATAGAGAGACAAGACATCTGGTGGTTGCACTACGAGCCATGTACGAGCAAGGTGGCTCTACAACACACGTACTCAGACTCTGAAGGTCGCCCCGCGCTATCATGGTGTGCTTTAATGAATATATTAGTGTGCACAGTTGTGGATATGAAAAAAGAAAGCAGAAGGAAAAGGTAAAAAGCGTCAGTGAAAGTTTTCAATGAAAAGAAATAGCATGCCGCCGCTCTGGTTCAGTGGGTATGGTGGTCGGCTGCTGACCCGGAAGACGCGGGTTCGATCCTGGTCGCGGGGGCCGCACTTCGATGGAGGCGAAATTCTAGAGGCTCGTGTACTGTGCGCGTTAAAGAAACCAGGAGGTCGAAACTATCCGGAGCCCTCCGCTGCTGGGTCCTTCATAGCCTGAGTCGCTTTGGGACGCGTTAAACCCCATGAACCATAAGCCAACCTACCAACTATTGGAAACACTGTTTCCAGCTACTACTGTCTCGTTGGTTCTGTTTATGCGCAGTTGTACTCATGTATGCCCGAATTTTTTTTTTGCTTTTGTATGATACTTTATTTATTTACCCTATTTTTGTTCAATTACACATATTTGTCTTGTGAATAGCAATATCTTGTTATTTATTATATTATGCTATTATAGCGCTATTGATCACTTGTTTCTGGTCTGTTTTTCTGCACTTTTAATATGCTTTTGATTTTTAACTTTTCTTTACACAAGCTTTTGTATTTCACCACCCCCCTTTACACAATACCTGTCTTGAGGCCTGCAAGGTATCTGGAAATAAATAAATAAATAAATAAAAAGAGATAGTAAGGCAGTGCTCCCATTTCGTGTCGGCGGGAAGCACCTGTATTATTATCTGCTCCCCGTAAAAACAACGTCACATCAATCACTAATAAGCAGTATCATTCTCAACTCGCCTCACGAAGGGGAGTGGTTATCTCACTTATCTCTATCTCTGGTTATCTCTAAATTTCTCATTACTCATCGACCACACTAAAGTGTTTCCCCCGAATAGGCTCCGCCATGCAACCGCTATGAACAATATCCGCCTCTAAATTAACAATAGCAGCAAAGCACCATTTTCGTTATCACTCTGTTGTTTTGTCACTAAGCGCAAAGTTCACTTTTTTTTTTTCAACAACTTGCTGTGTACGGACATGAAAGGCCACGATAATGTCATCCAACTTAGCAGGAAAAACACGCCCATTGAAACCCGCAAAACGCAACTTGGAAACGCTGTTACACCGACTGTTCCGAGTCCTCAAACAATTAAGCGTAACCTTGTTCCGCATAACGAGTAACCGCTCGCGAGCAGGTGACACTACTAAGAGGCGTCCCGTGCCGAGTGCAGACGACGATCAGGCAACGCTGCTCACCTGCCTCGCCGCAACATTCGTCCGTATCGAGTGGGTCGTGAGAGGCAAACGAACACCTCCCCACCTGCAACATGCACTATACACAATCGAGCGAGCCCGTAGTAAAACCCGGTCGCCCCGCGGTAAGAACGGAGCCGTAAAAAGGCACGCCGATCGCCCGCTGCGTATACACTTAGGAACACCGCTTCATCTCTTTCTTTGGCCCGTGCCTGCACAAAGAGCCGGCTAAACCTGCGGGGCATTGAGCTCGAATCGAAGGGGGGGGGGGGGGGGGGGGGGGGGGGGGTTGGTAAAAGAAGTAGAAGAGAGAACAGGCGTATACGCAAAGAAAGCAGCCGTGTACAAACACGCATACCTTATACAGAATAGCTTATACGCGGGTATCATTCAGCGATGTGGGGAGCAGCACTTTCGCCTGAAGCGAGCGCCGAATACATTCGACATCCAATCATACAAACAGGAAAAGGCAGGTGCAAAAAAGAGGCTTCCCGCTGAGAAAGAAGCCTGGCGCGTATGAAAAATAAAAATAAATAGAAAGCAGCCCGCCTCTTTCGGCGGGGCATCTCTCTACGGCATCTGGCACCGGCGGTCGGCCTGGGCGTCGCGATTTTCCGTGAATATATATACCTTCGGACTTCGCCAGGGCTCTTTTTCTTTTTTTTTACGCACAAAGTACCCCACACATGCGCTCTCTTTCGGCAGGCTTATCGAAAAAGAGACCAGCATGAAGCAAATAACCGAAAGGAGGGAGAAAAAGAGAGCAAAAAGAAGACGCGGAGATGAAAGTAAAATGGGCCTCTTGAGCGCTGGAGTTAAGAGATATACGTAAGCTACCCGCGGTGCCGTGCTCTCTCACCTCTTGTTTTCTTTTTTTTTTCATTCCCTGTTTACATACTTTAACGCCGTGGAATATGAGAGGTGGAAGAAGAAACAACATGCATATGCACAAATGTACAGAGAGGTTCACTTGCGAAGCGCCCGAAAAGTTCAGGCTGGAAGCTAATTCACAACTTTGCCCTGCCCTGCAAACATCCTATCCCCTTTCCCGTCCCCATCTTCCACCCCTGGCGCCCTTTCACCCCTGCATTCGATCCCTTTGCTTTTGGTGTTTGCAGAGCTAGCAAACGTAGGCGATACTCGAAAGCGGCTGCTTTGTGAGTATTCAATCGACTCCGCCGCTCACAGGGTTGAAAGAGAAAGAGGGAGAGGATGGAAAGGTTCATCGGTGCCACGACTGCGCCGCGTGGCAGATGTTCGGGGCTCGATAGCAGAGGCAGCGCGAAGCAGCTGCTTCTGTTGCAGCGGTCGGGGATTCCCCTCCACCTCGATTTCCCCCGCTGTATTTGTATCCAAAGGAACGCACACAGAAGCACCCCACGTAACCGTATACAACAAAAATGTGACGATAAAGGAGGTTGTTTGTTGACGCAAATGATGTCTTTGAAAGTGCAAACTGCTAGACAAATCCAGCCATGCAGCGGGCCAAATCCTCTAAGTTTTTTTTTTTTTTTCTCATACGGGAATTCGCTGTGCACAAAATGATAAAGAAAAAGCCTTCGTTCAGGGATACCCTGTCTTATACCAACGAGCGCCAGAGGAAACTACGAGTACGCAGTTGCAGACGGCCTATCAAGGGCAGCTATACAAACACAGACGCACGGGCAGACATACGTCGTTGGTGCACTCTTTTATTTACTTACGGCCAGTTCAAAGTCGCGCTCGTTGAGCGTGTAGTGTGCCGCGATACGCACTTAACAGCGGATGTTTGCGGCGCCGGCATTTCCGGACTTGGAACGTGTTGCTGTTTTTCGCAGCTAGACGGCGTTTCCTCTGAGCGCTACATCTCTACATGTTAGCGTTCGAACGTATACAGACACAGTCGCTAGTTGTGTACACACTGAAACTGAAGCTGTTTGACGACGATCGCGGCTTCGGTTTGCACAGACCGTTTGTATGATGTCATTTCGGCCGCCATGTTGGTAGACAAGGGTCAGGACGCTTCTGGGCGAAACTTGTTTGCACTCATTCTTCCCGGTACAAATCTGGACACCTAGTGGAAAAAACCTTCAAATAATAACAAAACGAGTGAGCGCTAATCTCATCCAACACAGCGTCACCGCTCCCATGTGCCCTGTGTTAAACTATAGGAGGTGCGAAATCACGTGCAAGACCCAATTGGCAGGACCGGTGCCAGTCCTGTCTACTCGCTGAGTCCTTTGATTCTGCGCTATTTCCATGTGAAAAACAAAAAGAAAAAAAAAAAACACCGGAGAAGGTATCCATAAGCGGATTAGATAAGCGTGCAGCCATCGCTGTCCCGTACCACCAATATGGCAGCCACTATATGACGTCAGTGCAAGCCATCCATAGTTTTGCTAAACACTAAGCCGCCTCGTACAGAGGTTATAGAAAACAACCGAGACCAACGTACCGCTAGTCTCCCCACATTGTAAGTCTGATCAACAAGCGAACCACCTCGCTTCTGCGCAGCAACGAGCTATAAGTAAATATATGACATCATCATCGTCATCAGCCTGACTACGCCCACTGCAGGGCAAAGGCGCTTCTCCCATGTCTCTCCAATTAACCCTGTCCTTTACCAGTTGCGGCCACCGTATCCCCGCAAACTTCTAAATTTCATCCACCCACCGAACTTTCTGCCGCCTCCTGCTACGCTTGCCTTCACATGCCCTGCCCAAGCCCATTTCTTCATGCCTTCACATGCCATGCCCAAGTGGCGAACGGCGGCGGCTGTGCATTTCGGCTTGGACCACGGTGCTTTGACGTGCGGGAGAAATATGCGCCAGGAGCAGAGACACAGAGAGACCGATTGCGCCAACTCACGCCAAGCTCGAGTTACAGCTCTTGAGGAAGCATTGGCTCATATAAGCACAAGCGCTCATAAAAATCACGTATGGAACAATTCTTTGTCATTTTATTGCACATTAAATGAAATGACCCAAGCATTAGCAGTAATATATTATTAGCATAAGCGTTCAAATGGAAAAATTCTTACATTTTTTCCTGTGGGTTGCATGTTGATATTGGTGCTCATATATGCTAATGCACAGGTCTCTCCAATTTAAAAGGGAAAGTTCCATAACTATGTGTGACAAGCACACTCTTCCCCCCCCCCCCCCCCCACACCCTTATTTTATTTTCTAAATAGTTTTCCTCTTGGCGTATAATATTCAAAAGTCATTTCAAACTTCAGTACAGAAATGGCCAAAAATTTTGTCCTTCTGCGCAAACTGCTTGTTCCCTTTTATATCGGAGGGACCCGCATAGTAACATGTCCGGCTTTCTTCAGCCAACAAACAAGCCCATCGAAAGCGCTTGCTCTATGGCTTGCTGTTCAGCTCTTGCCAGTGCTTGCGCTGTTTGCTTCCGAGTGGTCAACACCTGTCAGCCTTGCAACGAGTCGTGAAGTGTCACACAATATATATATATATATATATATATATATATATATATATATATATATATATATAGAGAGAGAGAGAGAGAGAGAGAGAGAAACATCCGCCAGAGGGTATATACGAACCAATACCCATTGTTGAGGAATGCTGACGACTCTATCTTGAGAGAGCAAAAATGTTGCATTGACGCAAACACATCTTGTTGTCGTGCCGCGTTTCAGAAATGTCGGAAAGGTTTACCTGCCCATTACCCGTGTCTGCGGCGGTGTTTCCCGAACGCCCGAGGGTGGCACGACAATGGGCCAACGTTCGGGCAATCGACCGAGCTAGGGATAGGCCACAGATAGGAAAAACCTCCCAAGTCTTATCCAGGTACTTTCCGCGGACGTGCTTTCGCGATAAAGGAAGTGAGCTTCTTAGCAGCGACCTCGTGTTTTGTCTCGGACGTCCTCCACCTCGGCTCTATATAGTTGCATTTTTGAACGCTTTGCTTGCTTTCTACACGCGCGCCTGCCTAGCTTATCGCCCTCTATCGTCGAAGCTGAGCGTTCCACTCAAAAATAATGATAACAACCCTCATCACGATAATAACAATTTCTCTCTCGTGGTGTTTCTAATTAAACAAGATTAATTATATAAAAAAAAACTTCGTCTCACAAGATGTTTGCAGCACTACGGAAGGCAGAGCTCTCTCGTCCAATCAGGGCTGCAGGAACACAAAAAATAGTCCCTCGAATATTTCAGCAGTGTAGGACTATTAATCAGACGATAAGCACAGCAATTGAAAACATAGTTTGGACTCGTAGATGTAGACGGTACAGATTGCATCAATCCCTTGTGAAATTTACAGACAAATCCCGTACGAACACAGCTCTGCGGAGGCTTGCTGCGAGGTAGTGATGCGTTGCCATTTTCCAACATGGCGCCGGCCGAGTCGGTTGTGTCGTTTGTGTGCCCTACACCGACAGTGCGCCGTTTTTCCAAGCAGGCGATCGCAGTTGGCTTCTTGAAGTGCTTCACGTCGAGAACGGGGGCAGTTCAAGTACGAATGCGCTCATCAAGAGGACGGCAAAACTCACCCAGGTGAGCGAGCGAACGCTTTACCACTGGACAACGCAGACGTTGAAGGCGGGCCGAATGTTGTCCCCGAAGAAGCCGGCAGCGTTACAGTGATGGCCAACGCTCCATATCGTTCTGTGAAGCAGGATAAAGTGCGGCGGATGGCTTCAAAAAAGGACATAGAGACTTGGCCGTCCAGAAAAGGTGTCGCGTGGAGTAGCGACATGGTGAAGGCCGAGCTCATGAAGCTTGTCAACAACGTGAACACAGGTGTGGACCGATACCGTGTGGACTGCATCGCCGAAGCTGCTGGCCGTCTCGTTGCGCGCTTGCCACCCTACCACTGCCAAGTGAACCCGATAGAGCTTGTTTGGAGCGATGTCAAGGGTTTCGTTCCCAGTCGAACCAAGACGTTTAATCTCCAAGACGAGGAGCCTCTGGTTTGGCAAAGCATCATGCAAGTGACTGCTGAGAAATGGAAGAATTACGTGCAACATGTTATTAGTGAGGAAGATGTGATGAGGAAACTGGACCACTTTATCGACGATGTTGTTTACCAAGGACCGGTTATTGTTGTCAACCTGGAGGACGACACAACCAGCAGAGCTGAATGGAGTTGTGATGACGATGAGATGAGCCCCATTAACCTGCTAACGTGCGCGCAAAAGTCGGGACCATTCAGTACTGTCGCAGTGAAAGTAAATCGTCTCTCATGAGATATGGCAATGGCTGTTGTGGACGGCTCCGGATTAATATTGACCGCGTGTGCGTTGACTTTCGCGCAGCGCATGTGGTTGTTTTGCATTTCTCCACCATCGACATTCGGCTGCCCCGGCCTGCATTCGACCCAGCTTAATAGTGTAGTCACCATGTTGGAATAAATAGATTCATATACACATGACAGGAAGACTGAAAATAACTGTAACGTTACTACAGAGGAACTGATACGAACAAGTGGCGACAAAAAAAAAGAAAAAGTGGGGCCAGTCCCATTGGAACGGGCGTCCGCCTGTCCAAAAACAAACATGAAAGAATAAAAAGACATTAAGCGCCACCTGCTGGAGGTAAAAAGCTGACTACTAGTACGCCTTCTTTCACCATGATGGAGCCACCTGTCAATAACTGGCGGTGCGAGAGGCACGTAGGAACACACTAATGTAGTGCGCGCCATTCTGATTGGACGAGAGAGCTCGTACCTTTCGTAGTGCTGCAAACATCTTGTGAGACGGAGTATAGGTTGTTTGCAACGGGAGGCTTTATGGTGTCACCAAGACATGCCTGCGACCGTTCCAGCGGAGCGCCCCCTATTCACGATGGACATGAAGTAGACGGCGGACCACTGGAGTCAAAGATGACCACTTAAGTTTCCTTTTGTTCGTTGTATACCCTCCACGTTGCCGTAGTAGTGGCCCTGTTGGTGCCAGTCGACAGGCCGGTGCTATTTACCTTTCATTTTCTGACAGCCTCAATACTACTACTGCCAATTCTGCGGGGGTTCTGTGACGTAGGTCACTTCACCCTAGATGCATGGATAGATGATAGGAGCCTGTCCCTTGAAATGGGGTGGTGGCAGGCGCTACTCAATGCTCGATATTTCTTCTTCTTTAAATTTCACTAACGTATCTATCAAACTTACCAGTATTATTTAGAAATTCGGCCTCTTTCTTTAAATACGCATTTTACTGACATTTACGCTGGGTCAATTGGTAAACCTGAATTCGTGTCCTTACGTCACTGCCGACCTTCCAATAGCTTTTTACTAACGTCTACCGCAGATACATCCAGATTAAATTTTTTACCTTTAAACCCTGGGGCTACAGATATAGCGACAATGCCTGCGTCGACACCTGGATAGATACGGCCACACTGCTGATCAGCATTGATATATATATATATATATATATTGATTAGTTTTATGGATTTACCACACACTGCACATGTGTCATCCTCTTGATTAAATTACTTTTTGTAGCTTCGCCTTACAATACACCCTGATACCGCTTCAGATAGTGTATAGCACTGCCTCTTGAATGGTCATAGAACAATTTCTTCCTAATCTGCCTTCTCAGTTTTTTATGCAGATTCAGAGGGTGTTTTTTTTTTTGTTCATTGAATTAATCCAGTTCGCACCGTCTGCGTTTTTGACCCGGAGTATATATAAATCGCTTTATTTCCCCGTTATAGTCTTCTCTATGTTTTCCAGATCTTTTCGCCACTGTGAGTCAACGTCCTTTACGTAAAAGAATTTGAATACCTTATATACTTGCCCATCTGTTTTCGTCCAGTTTCCCCAGGCAATTTTGACACGATATTTTACTCAACTTTCCGAGTTCCAAACGATGCCCAGCTTGTCCCCTGTATTGCTTCATTCGTTATTTTGCCGTCAGTGTGCTAATTTGCCAACAGCTCTCTGATTTATTAATGCGAAAGCATTATGTCTATGTCGCGCCAGCGAAAAGTGTCCGCAAAACGCGTCCGCAAATTGTGTCTGCACGATTACGTCGTTCTCTGAAGATAAATGTGCGATTGTGATAGTGTACGACAAATTGTTGCCGTGGGAAAAATTTGGATGAAGAGGCGTAATTAGTTAATTAATTAAACGCGAAAAAATACTCTTAGACGTCAAAATAGCCATGGACGTCGATATAGCACATGGACGTCAGAAGAGCCACGGAGGTCGATATATTATGCGGACATTTTGCTTTCGTACTGCTCCATTGCGGGTCGCCGCAGTGATCTGAGTTTTTTCTATCCCCGTCTGAATTCCGGCCATACGCAAAGAAAGCCCCGGCACCATTATTCCTTTTGAAATATTGCCTCTCAGTATACTTCACACCTTTCACACCTCCTATAATGCTCTATGCTTCTTTGCAGCGGCATCACTCCGCCCTTTTGCCCTTATAGCCTGTTCGTGCTTTTCCACGTATCTTTGTCCTTGGATTTCCCCATATCGTTCTTAGAGCACAGAAAGCTAGCGGAAGAGTACCGCACGCGTCCGGAAAAGTCTACTCAACGCACGTTCTGGCTATTCAGTGTAAACAATGCAAATGCCAATAAAGCATGCATCCAAAGCGCCAACGGTGTAACAGGAAGCCTACCACTGCACGGCTTCGCGACTCTTCCGGCCACATACGTGACGCTTGTCCATAGCTAGATGAGGCCTCCTGAAAAGCGGTGCGCGAACAGCGCTTGAGAGATGCATCGAGAGTGGGCACACGTCGTCCAAGTGCGCGGGCCACGATCTCTTTTTCACTCAAGGAAGGTGCTCACAATAAGCATTTGCTGAGAACTCCCGTGATGCAGACGTTCTTCAGGAACTTCTGCCGGGAAGCAATAGACATCATGTTGCAAACTTTTCTTTTTCTCTCACTCTTCTGCCTGGACACAAAATGGCGAGGCAAGAACACTTGGTTTCTTCTTTTATTAACTCACGGTTAAGTGCATGCACAATACTAACTGCTGAAGCGTGAGTACTGTTTCAACTACCGTGCTGCCTTCATTCTTCTGAAAGACCGCTAATTTGCCGTAGGCAATACATAGCTTGCACCGACGTCACATCCGGTGGCCGTGGGTTGCTAGTCGGCCATGCTGCCGAACCACCGCCAGACCGCCTCTAGCAGTATGGTTCTGTGTGCCACCCTTGGCCGCTACGACCGTAGCGACAGCTCCAGGTGAAAGAAGAAGCCGATTGGTATGAACTTCATCTGCATTCGTAAGATAATCGTAGGCATGCAAGGGCGAGCGCTCCAAGACTGAGTACGAATCTGCGCGAGCTGTGGCTGGCTCGCATGAAGCGCGACGATTTGCACCCCGACAACTCCAATTTACTTGTGTGCGGAGCGCACTTTGTGACAGGTAAGAGGTTTGTGTTGCCTCCATCGTTGTGTGCCTCCATTCATTCGAAGGCTTTCATTTCTTACAACTTCACAAAGCTGGAAAGAGTACACGATATCCGCCTGGGTCACTTCAGTTTGCAAGTACCGCCCTGTGTCGTCTTCTTTCTCTGTCCCGTTTCCGCTGCGGTGTCTAGCTCCTTCATGTCACTTCAGGTAACGCATCAACGCCCATCGTCGCGTCGACTCCCGGTCGCAGCAAATTTTCACTTTGTCTGCGTAGCGTACGCGCGCCGATCGAATAAGTTCAGACCAGTAGCCTGCACTGAATTGTTCATTCCTCTGTGGAGTAGGCATCGTGCCCGAAAGATAAGAAAATAATCCAAGGCGTCCGAGGAGTGAAGAAGGATCGACATCTGAGCTAGTTGGTAATGCATCACGAAAAATTTTAGCGCACTTACTACGAACGACAAGGTAGACAAGACAACACAGGAGCTAAGCGCCTGTGTTGTCTTGTCTACTTTGTCGTTCGGCGTAAGTGCGCTAAACTTTTTCGTGAGGCGTCCGAGGAGTGGTCGGGTATCGCAGGGTGGACAGGCGGAGACGGCCGAATGGTTCGGCAGCATGGCCGCAAGCACTTGATGGCGGCGGAAGTGACGTCACGTGCAAGCTATATATACGAGACGCCTGCACCCAAGCGTAAGCGGCCAGTGTGTATATAGATGTGTCAGCGCGCGGCGTTGCAGGGTCAAGGGCAGGCATGTAGACACCAAGACGCACACAGGGGGTAGAACGGCTGACATCCGCACGCCGCACAGTCCCACGTGCACGGCGCCCAACGTGAGAGATTCGCCGTGGGTCTCGCCACACATGCCACCTGCTGGGGCGCCTTGCACGGACCAAGGCTGCCTGGTAAGTGACTGTACGTGATAAATGTTTTTCTCACTCACTTGGACTACTGCAGTTCGTGTCCTGCGCCACAGCGCCTGCAGTATACGCGGTGAAAGCGGCGAGGGCTGACCGAGCTGGGAAAATGCGTAGTTTGATTAATGCATCGACCAGTGTCCCCAAGCAACGCGATGCGCTACATGACAAACTCGTATGAGGAGGACTGTGAATTAATCCCGACCGCCTGGGGTGCCGAAAATCTCAACCCACTGTCGTATCAGCACTTCGCTGTCATGAGAAACGCGGCTTCATGGCCAGGTATACCGAATTTGTGGCCTCGCACTAAAGACCCGGAAATGAAAAAAAAAAGTGGTCCTTCCCGCGCTGCTCCAAGGTCTTGTTATAAGGACCACGACTCCTCTTTGAGGAACACACTGCACTAAGGAACTAGTGTACTCGACGCACCACAGCTGTTGTCATTAAACGAACAGCGAGCAGCCGGTCGAGTCCAGGAAGAACCAAAAGTGGCGACGACGTTCAAATTTCCCACGTACGCCGCAGGCGAGCGCCTCGCTTCCGCCCGAACGTCGACCGACCAGTGTTGTGGTGGTGGTGACGAAACCCGATTCGAACCGGAAATCGTACTGCGACGACCACTACCGTGCGGCACGTCAGCGCATTCCATCACGCGCCATGGGCTTAGACACAGGGTCGCCCTCTCGCGGACAGACGCGGATTCAGACAAGCAGACCCTCAAGCGCATGGTAGCTTCGCACGAAGCAAAACGGTTGGTCCACCCTCCGCCAGCATCCGGCGGCGGCGGCTGGAGAATGTTCAGAGAGGCAGCGCGCGTCCCATCAATCAGGGTTCTGCGCCGCAGTCACCCACCGGCCACCGACCGACCGAGCATCCATGGGCGGCGAGACGAGCGGCGGCGAAATATCGCGCGCAGAAGCCGTGCAAGATTCTGCTGAAGGGGAAGTTTGGGCGAGGAGGAGTAGGAGGAAGAGGAGGAGGAGGCAGTGAAGGCTTGAGCGCCTCGCGTTGCGCAATGCGGGAAATCCCCCGCTGCCGTGACTCCGTCCGAAGCGGCGCAGACACAAAGGTCACTCGCTCGTACACCGCCTCTGGAATGTCGCCCTTCCTTTCAGATCGGCACCCTTATTCCACTCCTTCCTCCCCCTTTCCCTCTCCATACCTCCTTCCTCAAGCCGCATACACATTCGGTCGCTCGGCCTCTGGCTGTTCCGTGCAGGACCGAACTGGATGGAACATAGTTACTGACCACTGAGAGAATGCGCCGGCCGGTCCATGTGGCGGATGTACGCTGTCTCCGCAGTCTGTGTCATACTAAACGCCCAGGCGACAGCTATTATGGTAACACCTTTTGATAGCCTGCCGTTAATACATGGGCTGAATACAGAGCGCACCAACCCGGTAACAACGATCCCGTGTTCTAACCGGTATACCATGACGGCCGCTACAGGCGGCATCTGAAGCGTTTTTGGTCAGGGCGCTCAGAAGTAGGAAGATATGCTTGCTGAAGCAGCGAGCGAGTCGTTGATTTTGTGCACCTTTTTGTGCGAGCATTCTTGGAGGTACAACGATGAGGTAACAAAAGGGTTAGCACAGCCTCCTCTTCGCGCTATGCATGGCGCTATGTCTTGGAATGGAGGTGATCATGACGATGGCGATAAGCTGCCGCCAAGTCAGTGTTCGTAACTGCGCCACCGATAAATGAATAATGGAGGCATGAGTGAATGGGTGAATGCACAAGCAGTGAGAAAGGCACGGCAGGTGTTTCCCTCTACATGCGGAGTTTCCGGTCTAATGGCAGCTACAAGTTCTACCTTCATCATAGTTAGCGGGAACACGGGAACGCGTAGCTTCGCTTGCTATTAGCGCTTTCTGACGCGACCGTGAGGAATCAGCGTATACGTGGTCAACGGAGTGAAAAACGCAGTCACCCTAGGCTGGTATTCGTTATTAACCCGTGCGCCATGTTGGAGAACAAAATTTTCGCTACATGCGAATCTACTACTGAACTACAGAACACGCCATCAAACCGGTGGCAAACGACGTTAAAAACTAGAAACACACAGATCATGAAGGAACTTTCTAATCGCGTCGTACCACATACGGTACGATGCGGTACGAAAGTACTGCACCACCACCCCGGTTCATGCGATGCACTGCGCACAAAGCATTGAGCCCGCACCAATGAGATTTTGGGGGTATACGTCTTAACAACAATGAACAGGGAATGAACAATGAACAAGTGTACAGGGAGTACACTTTTGTAATGTCGATACACGTATCAGCAGGAGACAGTCCTCGTTTTGCTCTTGGCTTTTTCGATGCTTGTACGTCAGGTTGGTCTAGGATGAGAATGTAAATGGAGCCGTCAGTCACTGGAACCAAGCTGGAACACCCCCCCCCCCCCCCCCCCCCCCTTCCCCTCGCCAACTTTTACGGGTCGTCCCCGCGAAGTGGTTTCTTAGCTTCCCCCTCCGTGTTTCTTGACAAAGTAAGAGGGCAATGACCGGTGCGTTTTTCTACAGGGGTCCCATCTTGAACATCGAAGAGCTGAGAACGTAGGCGGAAGAAGGAAGAACAAATACGGATTCAGCATGGAGTTCGTAGAGGAAGGCAAAATCATCATTTTCAAGAACGCTTGCGTCAGCGGCAGTGCGTAGTTGAGACGAGGTCTGTTTTCGTGTCAAATTTCTGGCTATCTCTTTTCACTTTTCAGTAATCATGTGGACTCTAAGCGCTACAGGTTTGTCCGTCCATCGCATTTCTTCCGTGCGTGCCGTTCACGCTATGGTCTTCAATCCCGAATCAATGCACGTAACTGGCGGGACGTCCCGCGTCTTCTCCTCCTCCCGCATACCTCCTCGTCCCCGCCGGAAAGCGCAAGCCTGCTGGTGACGTGATCGGCCTGGGGGGGCGCAGTGCGGACCGTGAGAGATTCCTCGAAGAGGGGGCCCGACTCGTGTTTACAAGTCGTTCGTCGAACTCGACGGGCCACCGACCGCGACCGTTGGCGCCATCCCAAAAGATGGCCCGCGGCAGAAGCACCCGACGCGCTCCCCCTCCCACGCCGGTGCGGCGCGCACACTCCGCGTAATTGTGCGAGAAAAGCCTCGATTGCGATCCTCCTAACGAGCTCACAAAAGGACGCTTCGCGGGACGAAGCCCTTGCTCAGCCTGCTACGCGCTGAGGTCGAAGGAACTGTCCCGCTTCCACCTGCCACCACCAGAAGCGCAGCCGGGATGTTTTTTTTTTTTTTTTTTGGGGGGGGGGGAGAGAAACTGCCAGAGGCGTACCCGGGCTTTGTGGGCGGAAGTGAGGAAAAATTAGGTGCAAGAACAGAAAGGTGTCGTCGTAGTGGTTCCTTCGTCTGAACGTTCCGTGGAGCGCACGTAGCGCAAGACCGCCATTAGGTATTAGGCAATAGACACCTTTAGCCTACCGTGTTACCGGTACCGGAGTACCGGGAGCCGGCGCGCCGTCAGTGCGCATGCGCAGTACATCTTGTGGGCGCAAGACGGCGCCAGGTACCCGGCAGCTGCTCTTACGCCTGTCGTATCGGGACCAATCAGCGCGTGCTCACTGGCGGTGTGTGTATTCCCGGTAGTCCGGTAACGGCAACGCGGTACATGGTATGCTAAAGGTGTCGAGTTTTAGCGTAGCCGTTTGGGTAGCCTTTACACCACGTCTGCTAACCCGTACGCTTACCTTGCAATCGCTGCTGCAAGCGTGAAGCTGCTTTCTACAGGTGCAGTGAGTAGGCGCTGAGCTACCACCTACTAAATATTGCGTTGGGCTCATGTTATAGCTCGATGATATTGTACAGGCCACGCGCAGTGCTTGTGCCGCGCTATGATTGACCTATAAATACGACGCCCAGCATAAAACGTATTTAGCTTGTATCTATATTCTGTGTATCAATATGTCATTCTCATCTAGTGTTGTTGCGAGCCATGAGCGATAAACCACAGCCACAATTTCGTTGTGTTCACCATACCGTTGCGTTTACGGGTCAGTGATTCGTTCCACCGTTAAACTTAAACCTGCCTCATGGGGTAAGAGCCCACTAGTGGCATCTCCCACACGCATGGCCGATGCCCAAATCACTGCGGGTTGATGGCAGCTGTTTGGCGACATTTTTTCCGACTTCGCAAATGGGGACATTTTTGCCGGGGGCGTTTGTTCCGGGGATCTTTTTTCTGGGGACGTTTTTTTCCGGAACACATGTTATTGGCATGCGGCCGCATTCCACACGTCGATGCAATCGCCGTCTCTGCACGCCAGTGCGATCGAAATGTGGATGTTCAGGGAGAGTGGTGCTCTAGCTACCCAGCAAAACTCCTACGAGCTAGATCGTGCGATAACGACTCCGGACGCTCACACGCTGCTTTTATGTTTGACATTCATATTGAACGACAAACGAGTGTGCGGCATGAAAGAAGCGAGAGAAGGCGGCCTAAGGCATGGATAAAAATACACAGGCAACAGGACTTTCAAGGAGTGCGACGCCTTTACAGGAGAAGTAGCAACATTCCGCTAACGATCTTCACGGATACTCCGAAAGGTCCGGTATGTTTCGCGAGCACCACGGGAAGCATTAGCAGAAAACCCTCAGCTTGCGACTTTCTGCGAAATTTTCAGGCAGTCCTCCACCGTGTTCCACAAAGAGAAATAACATCTCGCCTCCGTGAAACACAACACCCTCGTCAATCCCTCGAATTCTTGCCCATAAATCCATGCCTGTCCAGCGTCCACCGCCCGTTTCCTTCCAAACATCCACGTTTTCAGAAGCCGAATTCCTCTTTCTTTTTTCTCACTCGCTCATCAAAACAAGTGCCTGGCGGATTATCGCCAGCAGGGTCATCGTCCCTTCGCGCGCAGCGCGACCCTCAGCGGCGCAAATTCAGCGTAAAAGTCGCAAGAAAGAACAGAGAAAGGGGGGGGGGGGGGGGGTGCACAAGTGAAAAACAGGATAAGAGCGGGGAGACAGATACACACAGAGAGGGGGGGAACAGCAGGAAGGAACACTTTCACTGCCGCCTCTCTTTGCGGGGTCGTAAACAGTGTTTGCCCGCCGCCACTGCAAGCACGGCCGAAAGAGCTGACCGTCACCGCAGCAGGGCTTGGCCGCAGCCGTGACCAGGCACGCATTTCCGCGCTTCCCGAGCTGCACCGCATTCCAGGAGCGAGGGCGCTGGCGTGTTTTCGCCGAAAACGCAGATTGCCACAGCGCTTATCATTGGAGGAGGGGAGGAGCGCCCAAAGTCAAGTGCTGCTCTCACTAGCTCATCTCTCGGTTCTCTTGCTCGCCGCAGTTTGCGGAGGACTTCTCGCGAGTGTGTGTGTGTGCGGTTAGAAGTGAAGAGAGAGAGAGAGACAGGGAGGAAAGGAAGGAAGGGCCATTTAAAATCACTCCGGGGATGAGGGTGGGGTGGGAGAGAGACGAAGCTGAGCGACTGAGCTCACTGGCCCTTCGCGGTGACTCATTTACGAGGCGAGGCTGGTGGGGCGTCAATAGGGGCGCGGGAGGGACGGCCGCGTGAGTTGTAAACATGATAACGACCTGGATGCCAGGGACCGTCGACGGCGATTGAGCGATGAACTAAGCCTCTTGCATGCACTTAGGACATTGCGCCGTGTTCGACAAACAGCGAATCGAGGGAGGGAGTGGCAGAAATGGAAAAGACGGGGGAGGGGGGATCGGTGGCGTTTTTACACGTTCTTCGCTCTCGCTTTCGGATCCACGCTTGATATGAAGGCTAGGCTACTTTTCCTGCGAAAACAGGAACGAGAGCCGCAGCCTTCACCTCCGCGCGATTGTAATACGAGTACAGTTCACACTTGACAACTTGCAGAATATCGAGCGTCCTCTACAATTTTCCAGCCGAAAACCCTCATTCACATTCTTGTTCGAAAAGGATGGGGGGAGGTGCCCCTTTATCTGTATGAGGAAAGTAGTTGAAAGGACACCTCAGAGCAGGGGTGCGAACGCGAGCAGCGGATGGAGACAGGTACCCGTCGAGGAAATGCATCGTTGTAACTTTTCGACAACTGCCCTTTCCACTCTATCTCGAAAGCTGGTGGTGACCGTCGGGGCTTCAAGTTCATGCAGATTAGGGGACAGACCCCCTCACCTTTTCGAAAAACAATGCAGTGGAGGGCGACTGACTCACTTCCCCTCGTGCTAACTCCTCCTGTAAGCAGAGCAGGAAGTGAAAACGCGGTCTGTGACCGAGGGTTTTTGGTTGAAAGAAACCTTCCTGTAAGTCAGCTTTCCTGCAAGTTGCAGAATTTGCAGGAGGGTTTCCGGCGTTGTTGGTAAACGTCTCGTAGATGTGCCACTAAAGCTTGAGGATGCGTGAAGACATTCAAGACTTTTAGAATTGCGGACCCCATCGATTAGGGGGACAGCGAAATAGCGGGGCGCCAGTATGCAGGCTCAGGACAATGACTCCCCTCGGGTTATCGTTCTGCGCATGCGCACTGGCGTCCCGCTAGTACCCTATCCTAACCGCTAGGGCCCCCCTATTCTAAACGCTTATATAGCCATATTTTCCGTACGTTCGCAGCTACCGTTGTTAGCGTCTTTACCGTAAGGCGGTGCTAACTTTCTAATAACTCTGAATCCTTCTCGTGACAATTCAGGCTTGCAACGATGTCTTCACATTCATGTTCCGTTCCTTACTTTTCTTTTTCGTTTTCCTCGTGCCTAGGACCACAGGTGCCGCGCAGCAACCCTTCTTCTTGGGGAAAAAAAAAAAAAAACTGTAGCGTTCCGCGCCAGAAATTCGGCGTTAGACACCTTTAAAATACCTTGACACCGGTACCGGCTCCCGGTACTCCGGCAACGGTAACACGGTATGCTAACGGTATCTATTGTCAGCCTTGGGCTTTGACGACGGCAAGTCCACGCTTAAAAAAAAAATTATGATCTAACACAAAAAGTGCCAAAATGGCGACAATTTTCTCCTTTACTGCCAATAAAGACTCGCTGAAAACAACATTTGCGCTCACCACTTGTGGTCCTCTTAAGAAGATCCCGCCCCTCTGTATTTCTCCATAGTCGGTAACAAAAGTTATAGTGAAATTATATACCTAAGCGATGTTAGAATTTTTTTTTATTATGGCCATCACACGAGCTCGACATGTACATATTTTGTTGTGTAGATAGAATACTTGCGTACAGTGCTATAGTGCTCTCTCCCCCCCCTGTCCTTTCTGACTGTCCCCTCAACCCCATCATTTCATTCCTTCAATCTGCCTGCTACCTCTTTATTTCCGCTGCCCCAACCCAGGTACTTCCCGTAGCCTTGACAGATGCCGAGGCTAGCAAAAATATTTTCCTTCCGTTTTAATTATTGTTTTTTTTTTATAAACATCTACTACTACTACCATTTCATGCAGAAAAAAAAAAAAGACTGCTCTCTTCTGGGGTTTTCCGTCGACGCTCTGAGGTGGAACATTGGCTTATTTGCTTCCTGCGTGTCCAGTGCTACGCAAAAGTGCTATACTGAGCAGGGTATCAAAAAATACAAAAGCTCGCAATGTTTTATTGCCAACAGTTACGGAAAAGCGTTATATATGCTCGCACTTATGCATAGCTCTTGCGTAACATCTACAAAAATAAGCTTGTTTTTGTAATCCAGCTGATGCTGAGATCCGACGCCGATTTGAAGATTGCAGATAGTTTTTTTTTTTCCTTGTCTGCGTCGTAACACGCTAATGACAAGAAAAAACACAAACAAAGGACAGCAGTGAAATAACGGCCATGGACTTGAGCAGAAAAGATCAAAACGCCTGGCCGGATTGGTGAGGTGGTGCCATCTGGCGACAGACGAGAGACACTCCAAGAGCCATGCCCAGAGCGCCCAATCTGTAGGAGGCCGTCGATGCTCGGTCTGCAACCACGTTAGAATGTGAAGAATATCGCGTTTAAAATGCTTACATGCGAAGATGGAAATCGAACTCTCCCACATCTCGCACTTGCGTCCAAACCCGCCACCGCACATCAGGTAATAGAAATCCATGTACGGGTGACTGACGAGCCACCGACGGTGGCTCATCACCCTTCTATCTCCGTGCTCATCACTCGTCCCCGTTTTCGATGGTGGTGGTTCGAATCCCGCTCGGGGTTGAAGTTTTTTCTGCAGGATACCGTTGTCATGACGACGATACGACGCTCTGGTTGGTTACGCTCCGGCCACGATGGGAGAAATTGGCGCTGACATCCGTATTTGCTGGACAATGGTGCATGTGGAAGTTTCCTACTCCTGGCCAAGATTCGAAACTTCGACCTCTCGATTTTAAAGCCTGTGCCGTACTGAGACATGAGTTTGCTTCCTCCGGTGTTTTAATAACGCGTCACCGTTAGAAAGGTTTGTGCAAGCGGAAATGGCGACCACTGTCTGTCAGTATCCAGTGGCAGGTGGTAACCTGCCCACCAGGCTACGAACTTAGTAGACTATACCTGTATACGATCTTAGTATATCACCTCCGATATAGCGAACCTTAGTATGCCACCACGGATATAACGACCTTTCGGGCGTTAGCGCTGGATATAACGTAACCTCGGATATACCGAACTAAGCACGCAACCTCCAATATAACGAAATTTCGCGTGTCAACCTATAGGCTATAACAGACTGCCGTGTGTTAACCCAGAATATCGTGTCTGAGCCTTGGATGCAACGAACTCCGTGTGTTGACCTCGGATATAAGGAACCTAGCTAAGTGCACTACCTCGGATATAAACGAATTTCAGTGTGTCAAACTCGGATATAACGAACGTTTGTCTGCTAATGCATTAAAACGATCCGTACAGAGGATCGCCTAACTTTTAACGCGAGAGCGTCAGTACCTACATGTAAAAAAAAAAAGAAAACGTCATGCGTCGGCGTTGACGACCGTTTGAAACCTCGCACCGGCCGCTCCGGCAGTTTAGCGTCATCACTGACCGCCGTGGCAGGTGGCAGTTAAATTAATGATTGGTCGCTAGAGGTTGCTCGGGAAGACAATGCCCACCGGTGGCAGCACCTGCCATCGCAGGACATTTTCTCAACGCTTAACCGCTGCCTCACTACGCCAGGAGTGGTATGAGGACTTCCAGGGTTCTATGAACGTAAAGTCGAGAATCACCAATTCCGAATATATGGACATTAATCCATTAATGCTGAAGTGTCCCCTCCGGTTTTTTTCTTTCTTCCTCTCTTACGATCTTTCCCCCTTTCTTCTGCTCTCGCAATCGCTCTGCCCATCCGTCCGTTAGTTTGTAAGAGCTTTACAAAGCAGTTTGTGCCGTGCACAACAGATGGCGCTACTAGTATGCCACCATATCAGGCCTTTTGAGCCCCCATTCGTTTCCCACTGTCAGTGCGAAGCGCGCGCCTTCTCAGCTTACGCATACGCATGTCCAGTATGTTTTTTTTTTAATCAGCTTGTGTGCAAACGCCGTATGTTTAAAAGCAACATTCACAATACGACAGAAGAAAAAGTTCCCATGATCGCTTAGCACAGACTCGTTTTCTGAGCGCACGCTTCAGTGAAGACAGGACGTGTATACAATTTGTGGCATCGAAGAAAATGGCAGGGATAACATATACGTAAGCCTGATACGCCAACTTGGCTCAGCATCTGTAGTAGCTGCGAGGACGAGCTGCTATTCTTCCAAGCAGTTCACAATTCGTTCTATTAACATAATGCCCGTCTCAAGACGTTGGATATATCCCACAGATGCATGCGGGGGCGCACCATGGGGGGCATCTGGCGACAGCGTGCGACGAGGGGCAAGTGGTCGTTAGGACGGAGCACTGCAGGGGTAACACACACACAAAAGCAATAAGGGGACACAACACTTCCTTCCCCCTTAGAAAGTTGCCTGGTATCGTGCAGGGGGTCGGCGCTCACGCGTGGAGGCGCGCTGGCTTTGTGCGCTCGGGGGAGAAACACTTGTAGGCTGGCTGTTGTTCGCTGTGTCTCCGAGGTCTGTCCTGGGCGAAGTCTCTTCTTCCGGGGAGAGGTGCCAGGCTATGTGGGAAGATGGTGCACGTGTTCTCTCCGCTGGCGGACAGCTCTCAGACGGCGTCGTAAATCTACGCAGCTGGTTGAGATGTCGGCGTGCTACTGTGCCATGTATGTTGACGAGCCAAGAGCGCAGGCCTATGCGTCTGACAATTGTAGCTTCCTCCCAGCGTGGCTTTTTCAGAAACTGTCGGGCGAGGACGCGCTGCCCCTCATTAAGCGTGCCGCAGCGCGGAATTGCTTTTTCTTCCCGGAACGTCTCTGCCTTTGGCTCGGGGAGGATGGCTGTGAGCTGGGTTCGCATTTCACGCTCGAACATCATTTTCGAGGGGGTCTCGCCTGTTGTGCTCTGAACCGTCGTGTGCTGCTTGAAGAGAAAGCGCGCAAGGCGGCGCTGCAGCGAGCCTGTCTGATCTCTTTCAAGGGCGCGTTTTAGCTCGGCTACGTAGCGCTCGGCTTGTCCGTTTGTCGCTGGGTAGTAGGGGGCCGATGTAACTGAGGAGATCCCGTTGTCGCGATAAAACTTGAGAATCTCCGCAGACACAAACGGTGTTCCGTTGTCCGATACTACCTTACGTGGCAGGCCGAACGTTGCAAATAGTGATCGGAGGTTGTCAATGACTGCTGCCGAAGTCGTCTGTCCCATTTGCCTTATCTCAAGCCACTTTGTGTAGGCGTCTACGACCACAAGGAAAGTGCTGCCCTCAATTGGTCCTGCAAAATCAATGTGCAATGTGTGCCAGGGTGTGTCTGGCTTTTCCCATTCTGGGACAGGAGCTTTCGGCGGGGCGCTCCGGCTGCTCTGGCAAGGCTTGCATTCTCGCACCACTGTTTCGATGTCGTTGTCAATGCCAGGCCACCACATGTAGCTTCTGGCACACTTTTTCATTGCAACGATGCCCCGATGTCCGGCGTGGATGAGAGACATAGCTTGTGCGCGTAGTTCTCTCGGAATCACAACTCGGGAGCCAAATATGATACAGCCGCGATGGGTGCTCAACTCTGTAGCTCGCCTGCGGTAAGCGTCGAAGTTGTCCCCTTTGAGTTTGTGCACGTTGCCTTGTTGAACAGCTGTGTAAACTAGCCGGAGAGCTGCGCACTTCTGCGTAGATGCTGCAACTGTGCCTGCTGTAAGCGGAGGTTCTGGCAGTGCTTCGAACATCAGAACGTCTCCTAGTGGAAATGGTTCGTCAACAGTTGCGTCTAGTGGCAGACGGCTTAGCGCATCGGCGTTTTGATGTTTACTCCCATTGCGGTAGACCAGAGCGTAGTCGTACGCTGAGAGTTTGATGCACCAACGTGTCATTCGCGGAGACAAAGTTGGTGGCATAGGCCTTTGTGGTCCCAGAATGCCCAATAGCGGTCGGTGATCGGTTATAAAGGTCACCTTTCGGCCGGCAATGTACTGGTGAAAATGTGTCGCCGCGTAGACGATGGCTAGCCCTTCTTTGTCAAGTTGCGCGTAGTTGCGTTCTGCTTGCGACAACGTACGTGAGGCGAAGGCGATGGGAGCTTCCCTTCCTTGCTCGTCAGTTTGCGATAGAACCGCGCCGACTCCGTACGGTGATGCGTCGCAAGCCAAAAGCAGAGGCTTCCTTTCGTCGTAGTGGCGGAGGACTGTACATCTTCGAATCAGGTCTTTCAGGGCATCGAATGACTGCTGATGGCGTGGCGACCATGTCCATGTCACATCTTTCCGAAGGAGTTGGTATAAGTCGTTGGCCACGGTAGCTCTTTGTTCCAAGAACCGGTCGTAGAACGTCAAGAGTCCGAGAAAAGCCTGTAGCTCCTGCTTGTTTGTTGGAGCTCGTGCTTCTGTGATCGCTCGCACTTTGTCCTCGGTAGGGTGAATGCCTTCTGCATCAATTCTGTGTCCCAGAAATTGCACCTCTGGCACCGCAAAACAGCATTTCGATTTGCTTATGCACAAATTAGCGTTTGCTAGCCTTTCGAGAACGAGCTCTAGGCGCGCTGCATGCTCTTCAGAAAAAGTGCCACTGATGATGACATCGTCAAGGTAGACACAAACTCCTGGGATGCCCTGAAGCACTGTCTCCATGAATTTTTGAAATATGGCCGGGGCTGCAGCTACGCCAAAAGGCAGTCGCTTGACTTTGTACAAGCCTTTCAGTGTATTAATTGCCAATAATTCAGCAGTTGACTCGCTCACCTTCAGCTGCTGATACGCCTGGGTGAGCTCCAATGTGCTGAAGACTCTTGCGCCACGCAGTACACTGAATACTTCTTTAGGTGTCGGTAGCGGGTAAGAGGACGCTTTAGTCGCAAGATTGACGGTGCTCCGGTAGTCTCCGCAGAGGCGTATGGTTCCGTTCTTCTTGCGAACTACGACAAGTGGTGTGGCCCATTCTGAATGTTGCGGCGTCGGCTCGATGACACCTTGCTGCTCCAGTTTGTCCAACTCTTTTTCAACTGAATCTCGGAGAGCAAACGGCACCGGCCTGGCCTTCAGAAATTTGGGTTGCGCGTTGTCCAACAACTCCAGTGTGACCGGGGGCCCTTCGTTTCCTGGAATCTCTTCCGAGAATACTCTTTCGTATTTCTCTTGTAGTTGCTCAACCATGTTGTGGCTCGGCGTCTGGTGTATGCCGCATATCATCACGCCTAGTGGAGAAAACCAATTTCTCCCTAGAAGGCTTGATCCTGTGCCCTTCACAACAAGCAGAGGTAGCGTATGGGTCTGGCCGTTGTAGTTAACCTGCACGTTGGCAGAGCCCAATAGTGGCAGATTCTGTCCTGACCACGTTCGCAGGTACGTGTCGTCTTGTTGCAGGGCTGGTGCGTCAGATGGCTATGAAGTTCGGAACGTGTCCTCACTGATCAGAGTACAGGCTGCGCCGGAGTCCACCTCGAACTTAATCAGCTGGTGATGTACGCTTACTTCTGTAAAAATCTTCGGTCGCGTGCCGAGATTCATGGTGTTCAGGTCGTACAACACAGATGGTGTTGCTGATGTTGTTCCATGGAGATCAGATAGCGGCGTATTCTCTGAGGCGTTGACGCTGTGATTAGGCTGGGAAGGTGACTTTATCTTGGCAAGTCTCCGTTTCGTAATGCATGCTCTTTCGATATGCCCTCGCTTGTGGCAAAAATTACACGTGGCTGACTGGAATCGACATCCCTGGGGGTTGTGTTGGTCGTCACACCGCCAGCAGCGTTGTGCCTTTTTGACCGATTTTACAACAACAGAAGGCTTGCGCACCTGGTTGCTTGTCTGGTGTACCGGCTCGGTGTTCCGGCGAATCCCTCTCTGCTGGTGACCGGCGCTCTCCGCTCGAACGGCGATGTCGTAAGCTTTGCTGAATGTGAGGTCCTTCTCAGCGAACAGGCGCTGCTGCAGTGACTCGTCACTCAGTCCGCACACAAATCTGTCGCGTAACATCACGTCCAAGGGAAGCATGGTGGTGTTAGCAGAAGAAGCTGCGTCTCCCTCCTGCCCGGTAGCTGTTGTCGACAGCGTTCCAAAATTGCAGTCGGCAGCGAGCTTCTTGAGCGCGGCTACGTAGGCGCTCACAGTTTCTCCTCCCAGTTGATGTCGTCGTTGGAAGCGAGCCCGGCTGTAGACCTCGGATGGCCTTGGGTCGTAGTGCTTTTGCAGTGCTGATACGATGTCGTCGTAAGACACTGCCGCTGGTGTGCTTGGCTGAATAAGGGCGCAGACAGTATCGTAGGTCTGCTCCCCGCACAGCGTCAGCAGGTTGGCCCTCTTCAAGGTTGGGTCTGTGATGTTGTTAGCTTCAAAGTAGAACTGAAGGCGTCCAACCCACGATGACGACGATGAGCCGTTGAATTCTGGTATCTGATTGGGAAACCCTCGCGTAGCCATGGCTTGTCAATAGCGTTGCGTAGCGCGGGTCGAATCCACTTTCTCGTCGCCACTGTCGTGTCCGGTCGCTGTGTTGAATGCAGCGAAAGACGCACACGGTACTTTAAGACTTTGTTTATTTAAAGCTGATGAGGGTGCGACCAGCGTCGACCGAGGCAGGAGCCGAACTGGCCGTCCGAAGAAAGGAGGGAGCGGAGAAGCGTCCACGGGAGGGAGTGGCTTCCCAAAACAGGAGGAGGATGCGGGGGCGCACCATGGGGGGCATCTGGCGACAGCGTGCGACGAGGGGCAAGTGGTCGTTAGGACGGAGCACTGCAATGGTAACACACAAGAGGGGGTGCGACGAGGGGCAAGTGGTCGTTAGGACGGAGCACTGCAGGGGTAACACACACACAAAAGCAATAAGGGGACACAACATAACTAAGGTTAGGAAAACCGCATCAGGGATCGATATCCCATCACTCGTCACCGCACCGCGAAAGATTTTAAGCCACCTTTATGAACGCCATGATATCGCCGATTAAAAATGATGCTGCTCCATTGTCCTCCAAGTCCTACACTCTGACGTGCCAGAGAAAAAGAACAAAAATTAAGAAAACAGATCGGCACTGCGCCACCGCACCGCGTCCCGCCCCACCACCTCTATCGATTTATTGCGTTAAAATATGACCGATAATGCCATTTCAGGGTCCCTTTAATGAGAAGATCAAAGACGTCTATAAGGTTCTCACTATTTATCGGGCCACATGATTCCACATGCGCTGATTATGGTATAAAGTGCGTAAAAAGCCGACGAGGAGGACACCTTTATTGTTGAAACTCTGTTGACCATATATATTGTGAGGCGTTAGCTTATAAGGCATGCCTCAAGCGGCTCACCAGCAACTGCCTCATTGTTATTGCCAAGTGATTTCATTTACACCGAGCAGCAGCTTATGCAAGCCCGCCCGATTAACACATTCTTGCGTGTAGCAGCTTTATTCTGGACGGAACAGGTGATATCCCGAAGAATCATATCCCAAGAACTTGCCGGTTCTACGTATTCAGTAGGGGTGTGCGAATATTCGAAATTTTCGAATATAATTCGAATATTATATTTTTAGTATTCGTATTCGATTCGAAATCCAAGTATTCGTGTTGTTTCGAATATTCGACACGACGCGAATATTCGTATCTGGTCGAATATTCTATTGCGAGCACCGGCGTTCATTTCGGTCCGCAAGTCCTATCGAGAGACACATAACATGGCGGCGCCCAGAGCAGTGCGTAACGTTGGGCCATGCAGTAGCTGACTGCACTGGTGAGCTTCTTTGAGGCTATACCTGCGAAGCTGGTATAGTCAGAGCTGTGCACGAAATACCTCGCCATACGAGCCAGCTCAGTGCCAATTGAGAGGGCATTTTCTGTGGCTGGACAAGTTGTTTCAGCTAGAAGGGAACTACTTCTGCCTGACCATGTGGAGCAGTCGGTTTTCCTTCACGACAACCTTTTATGTTCATCCCAGCAACGCGCTTTTGTGCTTATGGCAACCTAGCCTTGATCAATGCAGTGTACTAGCCATCTTCTCTGATATTTCCACTCTTCTAAGAACAATGTTCGAGACTTTGGTACTTTTTGTGCAGCCACACACACCTTTTGCGCTCATTTCATCACTGATAGTTGAACTGTGATGTTCTTTGGTGCTCAAATAAACGTTTTGTAGTGGTTAAATGCGTCTGTTCTTAATTATTCGATATTCGATTCGATATCCGGAACCAAGTATTCGTATTCGATTCGTATTCGAAAATTTTGATATTCGCACACCCCTAGTTCAGTGATCGGCGCACGATCAGCCAATTTATAAGTTTCCCCCGACACTAAGCATGAAACGCCGGATATTCCACTCTTTGCTTGAAGTTTCTAACGCGACAGCGTTAAAGGCTCCGTTCACCGGAAAATCCGGTGTCGGCGTTGTCGACGTTGGGAGCGAAAAAAATTCAGGGGGCACTTTGACTGTCTAAAGTGCGTAGAGGCGAAAGCGTTTTCCGCGCCACTTTGCCTATGTGACACTGGTGACGCCACCACTGGATGACGTCACACATAATTGATGACGAAGTAATGACAACTGCTAATTAATGACGCTTAAGCTTCGCCTTTAGGAGTGGAACGCGAGAGCGTGTTGTAGCGCTGCCAGGCAGTCCACGGAACGCCACCACCCGTTCGGCGCGATGCCTTGCCCTTTGAACGCGACGCGTTTTGAGGAAAGGAAATGGCGCAGTAATTCTCTGTCATCTCGGTGGTCACCCGTCAAAACGCGGACACATCTGCCGAAACGGCTGTCGACACGGCTGCCGACACGGCTGCTAACGACAGTATGAGGCATTAAAGGCTTTCGACTTAAAATCACGGGCACGGCTCTGGCAGGTGGTCCCCAGAGAACAACCTAGGAGGCAGGTAGGCCACCTAGGTCACGTGACCTTGTGGCGTCATCGCAACCTGCCCATCGAATTGTGAGCGAACGGACCACCATGGCAGGTGACAGTTAAATGAATGATTGGTCGCTCGGGAACAGCAACCTGGGCAGCACAAAGCCCACCACTGGGAGCACCTGCCATCGCAGGGCAGTGGCGTATCGCTTAACTGCTGCACCACTGCGCCAGGAGCTAGGAGTATGAGGGCTCCCAGGGATCTATGTATGTAAAGTAGAGAATAACCTTCTGCATACACAAGGTAATTAACACACTTCACTATAACGTCATACCGTTAAGGTGCACCTTAAGTGTCCCCTGCAAATTTCTCCTGATTTCCTGGCACCACACGTGCGCTAGTGGCCAAGTGTACAAGCTGGGACGTGCTGCACACGATTCTTACACCGTGCACATGATGAGGGAGCCGCGCTCGGATGTAGCGGCCGCCATTTTGGTGTCCGTGGAGTGCGACGAAAGACCGCCGCGCGCGAGTCAGTAGACTTATCGCCACTTGCTCTCGCCTGCATTGCTGAAGCTATGCGCTGGGCAACAAAATGGCGCCAGTGAGTTCACGTGATGGCCTTCCCGATCAGTGGGGTGCTGCTCTTATGCTGATGCCGCGGCAAATAATTGCGCTCTTTGGTCCTTTGCCGTGTTCTGCCACACAGAACGGCAGCACACAATAGCCACCTCACATTTCTTCAGTACCGCCTCTTCCCGGTCGAGCGAGGCTTTGCGAACATAGGATACCTGCATAGTTCATGTTCCCCACATATGCTCGTTTCACTATCTTTTGGCAAGTTCGACCTATCCGGTATTGCACTCTAGGCGCGCCATAATCCCGGAAAATACTGCAGGTTGTTCTCTTTTTCATATCTATACGGCCTTGCACAATGTCAAGAGGACTGCACTAAGATAGCGGTGCTGCTCGCTGCTTGAAAACTCGGCTGCTTCGTGTTAGCAATCACGCCTTTCGTGCCATGTGGGCGCTGTTGGCGGCGTTCGTGTAATCGGCTTATCGTTCGTCGAAAAGTGGGCAGCGAGAGTACAGTAAACTTGCTCAATAGCTACATTCTCTCCTCATGAACACCTAAATCAAATAATACATTTCTACACGTAGCAAAGAAACCACAATCGTGCGCGAAAATTGGCGAGTCCTTTCTGGCGAATGTTGCATGCTCGCCCCTTCCTCCGTTTAAGAGACGGCGATTGGTTAGATTTTCTCACGCGTTGCGCAGCTACTTCGGCCGCGGCCAGTGAGCAGCGTTGTTCCGGCGGGTCAGGAAGCTTTCCCCCCCCCCCCCCTCCCGGTATTTTCGCGGAGGGACAAAGCCACATGAGGCTTTGACTAGGGCCAGCAGAGGAGTGCCGACCTTTGAGCACGGAAAAAGTGACGAGAGGCGAGGGAGGTGCGCGAATGCGCTGGAATTCAAATTTTCTCTACCGATAACTTATGGTGAATTCCAATGGCAGATCGGGATCAAGTTTTTCTGCTCGGTTTGGATCAGTCGTATTCCAATGGTAAAATGGGAGCGCGAGTTGTATGTTCCAATGGCAGATCGGGATCAGGCGTAAATCCCGGATCGCTCCGTGGAGCAGCGATTCTTGATCTGCCGAAATCGGCGGATTTGACCGGAACCTCGCGTGACGTTTTCTTTTCCGCCGAGTCTGCTTCCTGTCGCGACCGGCAGCAGCCGCTTCGTTCCTGTCGTCGCTACGTGGCGAGCCGGGACAGACGGGCACTTTCCAGTCAACAGTGGACGGCAATGATCTTGCTTCGAGCCGTGCGGCACTAATTTTGCTTCATGGAAGTGACAGTTCCGACTCGGGCACTGAAAGCTCAGAGCCCAGCAGTGAAGATTCGTCTGAAACGGACAGCGAGTGTGAAGCTGCCGGCCTGTATATGCCTGCCGCCGGCGTCAGAAAAATGCGCTAATATTCTTTGTTCGCGTTCATAACAAGCCCTGGAGTAGAGGAATGTAAAAAATGAATCATTTTTGAGGATCGTTGGCCAATACCGAGTTGCTGGTAGAAGTGATAACTGCGTTACAAGCAAATTTCTTCCTGATGCCCAGTGCGGCTGGCCTGCTGTCTGCTAGCTTCGCTGTTGGAGGCGTCGCAGAAATCGATCATGTCTTTATTTTATTATGAGACGAGGAACACAGTAAAACGGTGACGCGAGTAGCACCTTTACTATAGCGCTGGCCAATTCCGAAGCGCCCTCAGCTGCGGCATCGATGAAAAACAGTTAGGCTTAGCGACGACTACGGCAGCCAGGGAGAAACGTTGTCCGTGGGGCAGCGCAGTTCGTCGCTCGGCGTGTCCGCGGGCGGCGTCGTTGCCGAAAGCTCGACTGTCTCGCTGATTGGTTCAGCGGCTTGCGTCTCGCAGTCGCAAGGCTGGAAAATCGAGCAGCGAGCAACTTGCTTGCGCGTCGTCCGCCACTTCTTTCGTGAACGGACCTAGGGACAGGCTCACCGGCTCTCCGAAGACCGCGGCCGCATACTCGCGTGTTCACGGAGAGTGGACCATCCTGTACATACGCTTTGGTTTTGGTTTTACATTACGGCCTTCGTACTACTTCCTTTTTGTTTCGCCGAGACGGCGTCTGTCAACGCGGAGATCGCGCCTCGCGCAACTCCTGTCGCACTCGAACACGAAGCTAGCAGGGCGTCCGCTCCGGCGGCGCGCCTAGTTTCCGCGGTCGCCGCTGCGGCGCTGGCGTCGCGCTCCCGAGGGATCACTGGCATTCCAATCGCAAACTGGGAGGTGGCAAATCTACGAGCTCCGACGCGCTCCGTACGCGATCCGACGGAGCAGTCTCGATCTGCCATTGGAATTCAGCATTAGCTTCCACGAAACGCATTTAAGAAAATTCTTGCAAGAGGATATTCGTGACGCGGTGTCTTTTATCATCCCATGAATACATCATTTTTATCGGAAGCCCATTTCAGAGCCCCTTATGGTATGACGCGACAGAATGGCAATACCCTATATGTATGCGGAATTGGTCATTCTCTATTTAACATTCATATATCCCTGGGAGTCCTCATACCACGACTGGAGCAGTGGAGCAGCAGTTAAATGATGCGCCACTGCCCTGCGATGGCAGGTGCTGCCACCGGCAGGACTTGTGAAACCAAGGTACAGTGCTCTAGAACCTTGGTTCTAGAGCACTGTAACCAAGGTTGCTCTTACCGAGCAACCATTAATTTAACTGCCACCTGGCGCGGTTGGCAGGTTGTGATGACGTCACAAGGTGATCGCGTGACCTTGTGACGGCAAGTGGCTAACCTGACACCTGGGTTGCTTCTTTGGGGATTTGTCGTGGATTTTTCGTTCACGGCCAACGATGTCGACGCCGGCTTTCTGCGACACGGCACCCTTGGTTTATGGGGTTTAACGTCCCAAAGCGACTCAGGCTATGAGGGACGCCGTATAGTGAAGGGCTCCGGTAATTTCGACCGCCTGGGGTTCTTTAGCGTGCACTGACATCGCACAGCACACAGGCCTCTAGCATTTCGCCTCCATCGAAACTGAGCCGCCGCGGCCGGGACCGAACCCGCGTCTTTCGGGTCAGCAGCCGAGCGCCATAACATGAACTGGTGGGCGAGTTGGTCTGACATATCTAGTGAAGCAGCGCAACGGCACAAGGCCAAGGGAAGAAGAGGTGTTCAGAAGAGAATCAGCGCTGTGTTTGTCCTCTTCTTCCCTTGGCCTTGTGCCGTTGCGCTGCTTCACTAGATATACGAGCGCCATAACCACTGAGCCACCGCGGCGGGGTGCGGCACCCTTAACGCTAACGTGGTAAAAAGCAGAGCAAAGCAAAACAAGGCAATGCCAATCAAAATTAAAGGGAACGCTTACTTTAACTCAAGACTCAGGGTTATTTTTGCTGCTGAAAATAATTCCAGAAAGCACCATGAGACCCGCTGAAGCAACTCCAGATTAGGGAAAAAAAAAGTAAACATGCTTATCTTGCACATGAAAAAATGGCTGAGGCTTAGCTAAGGTTAAGCCTAGTCAGATGCGAAGCATATTGATGGCTAGGCTTGGTATGTTCTTCAGTTGTTGTAGAACGTTGTCGCCGAGCCGCATATTGAGCACGCCGCTTAGCCAGACGTTCATCCCGCTCTTCATCGGTCTCTGCGGCACGCTGAAGCTTTCGCTTCTCGTTCAAATCAGCCCTGCTTCTAGGCGGCATCCCAAAACCTGGCCGCCTCGTAAGTGCCCGGAGAGCGAGGCAAGCTCAGCTTTATACCGCTGCTGTAGCGTCACGTGGTCAGCTGCAGCGCCTCTGATGTGGAGCCTCCACCGCCGCGGCCGACCGCGCGAGCCGGCAGCCCATCTCTCCTCTGCTGTGACGTCATGTTGTCACGTGGTGTTACGTGGTCACGCTAAAGGTCAATGGTAGCTCCATCGCCGCGCTCGACGGGCTGTAGTGTAGCTCTAGTAATATGCTTCGCATAAAATAATGGTCAGCTGTAGGTCATTAATTGAGGTATTCACTTTCACATCGCTGGTGCCGCCGCGGTGGATAAGTGGTCGTGGCGCTCGGCTGCTCACCCGAAAGACGCGGGTTTGATCCCGGCCACGGCGGTTGCATTTTGATGGAGGCGAAATTCTAGAGGCCCGTGTGCTGTACAATGTCAGCGCACGTTAATGTTACAATGTTACAATCAAGGGCGTCCGCAGAACTTTTTGCAGGGGGGGGGGGGGGGGGCACCCGATGGCCTGGGATGGGGGAGGCGGTAGGTTAGCACCAAAGAAGCACTGTTTGTGGTCTAAACCATCCATATGAAATAAAAATTATAAACAGGAAATTAGTGCTAGGCTTGGAAAACATACGCTAGATTTTATCGATGAACAAATAATTAAACTTAATAAGCAAAATGTGAAAAGTTACTATCACCTAAGTGTGCTAATCAAGCTGTGTAGTTGCCTTCTGCTAGTACATAAAAAATATCAAATTCCAGGGAGGGGGGGGGGGGGGGGGGAGCCCCTTCCTTGCGCCCCCCCTCCCCCCCTTCCTGACGCACATGGTTACAATGTCAGTGCAGGTGGTCGAAATTTCCGGAGCCCTTCACTACAGCGTCCCTCGTAGCTGAGTTGCTTTGGGACGTTAAACCCGAATAAACCAATATAGCTGAACCCAGTAAAAAAGCGAAATTGGGTCCAGTTGGGTTTTCCAATGGGAAAATTTCTAATTCTCTAGTCGGAACCAATTTGAAGCTCCTGTTGGAATTCCTGCCCCGCAAACTTTCCAGTATAGTGAATTGCGGACCAAGGGAAGCTCCCATTGGAAAAAAAATGAGCAAGGCTAACGATTGGGCGAACTACTACTGATTCATCATGTGTTGTGCCTTTTGACTGGTTTTAAGATTAATTAACGGTTAACTGCGGGGTTTAACGTCCTGGAGAGACACGTGGACTATGAGGGAGGCCGTAATGGATTAATTTCGACCACTTATGGTTCCTTAACGTGCGCTGACATCGCCAAAGCACACAGGTGTTTTTACAGTGAACGATTCTGATGCCGAGCAACATAAAACAATAATAGAGGAGACCAATAAGTTATTGTGCTTTTGGTTACAATGTATGCACGGCCAACTACTTTACGACGGCGACTACGACGGCGAAAATATTAGCCTGGAAAATTATACAATGCTGATATCATTGTTCTTCGAATGCTCCCATGACAACACGAAATAAAATTCGAGGCGCGCGCTGCGTGAAACCGCGTGTGACTAAAGTGAGTCGCATGTCTTCCCGAGAAATACACTTTTATAAAACTTTGCGCAACCATTTCGCTGGTATCAATGCATAGCAAAACGACGCCGTACATGCAAAAACACGAAATCGCGGTATAGGATACCGGAAACCCGGCCTCGGCAGCCATAATATGATGAAAGCAAAACGCAAAAGACATCTATCTATATTGTGCAAAGTCAGCGCACGCTGAAGAACCAGAACCGGCTCGGTCACTCGGACACTGTACCCCAGCATCAACAAAAATTTCATTTGTAGAACCGTCGCGCCATCTCGCCACTAAAGATGAAAATAACGCTTTGCCTCCGAAATCTATATCAACTGTGTCAGCGATCACTGAGGCTACAACCCAACAACCACTTCAACTACATGCAGCTGTAATGCATTCTAGCATCCGCTGCTGCATAAATCTTGTTAATATTTAAAAAGAAGAAGATAAAGAAATACAACATTTCTTCTTATTTATACGGGGAATAAACACTCTGAGCTGATTGAATGTTTATTTTGACGGATGCGAATCGGTACGGTTGTCAGGTACACAACAATGACATTGCTTAAACGAAACAGTTGTGATCGCGGATGAATGTGACAAGTTGAGCGTGTCCACGAAGGAAATAATCGAATAGAAGAAGGTCCAGTTTATCCTACTGCTAAACATCTACGTGCACTTTCACAAGAGTGCGACCGCATCAGCAGCTGCCGCAGCGGTGAAATGCCAAAGCGCGCGCGGACCCGACGCTACCCTGCTCGTTCTTCCGAATGCACCGGTGTCCACAGCAACCACGTTCGGCGTCTTTCGGCATCCTTGTCATAACTGCATCCTTTACCTTGCGATGATTGATCGTGTTGCCGAGTTAACAAGTGTGTCGCAAGTGCAACTCGGCAGGTAGACACCACAGATTTGCAGGATGAGTTCTGCCGACGACCGAAAGCGGCTCAGTCCGCAGGAAGTGTTCTCCGCCGACCAGACAGCGGCGACAACGGGAGGCGACCTCAGGGACGACGACCCGACGGGTAGACGCACGACGCGAAGGCGCCGGGCCCGGCTCGATCCGAAAGACTCTGGCGACAGGCAGGCGACCGCCGGTGGTGCTGGCCCTCCTGGCGAAGAAGGCGCCTGCTACGTCTCGGACGAGGACAGCGGCAATAACCAGCACGCCAAGCAGGCACGTCTGGGCGCCACCAATCGCAGCGAGCGTCCGGCGGCAGCGGCGACGGTAGCGGCTTCTGAGGGCGATGCCCAGGACGTGGACAGCGAGATGGAGGACCCGACGGGGCTGGAAGGGGCCGCCTTCCAGAGCCGTCTCCCTTTTGACAAGATGACGGCTCAGGAAGCGGCCTGCTTCCCAGACGTGGCGCAGGGCCCGCAACAGACGCAGAAGGTCTTCCTGCACATCCGCAATCGGTTGCTCCAGCTGTGGCTGCAGAACCCTAAGCTTCAGCTGCTCTTTGAGAACGCGCTGCCGCAGATCGAACCGCCGTACAACAGCGACGCGCCGTTCGTGATGCGCGTGCACGCCTACTTGGAGCGCCAGGGACTCATCAACTTCGGCGTCTACGAGCGCATCCGTGGCCCGCCGGCGAAGAAGCACGGCAAGGTCATCGTCGTTGGCGCTGGCATCTCGGGTTTGGCTGCTGCGCAGCAGCTCCAGCAGTTCGGCATGGAGGTGATTGTGCTTGAAGCTCGAGACCGGGTCGGCGGGCGTGTCGCCACTTTCCGCAAGGGTAATTACATTGCTGACCTTGGCGCCATGGTTGTCACCGGGCTTGGTGGCAATCCTGTGGCCGTACTGAGCCGTCAAATCAAGATGGAGCTGCATCGGATACGCCAAAAGTGCCCACTCTACGAGTCTAATGGTGCCACCGTACCCAAGGATAAGGACGAGATGGTGGAGCGTGAATTCAACCGGCTGCTTGAGGCGACTTCTTATCTGTCCCATCACCTTGATTTCAACTATGTGCAAGGCAAACCAGTTTCACTTGGCCAAGCATTGGAGTGGGTCATCAAGCTGCAAGAAAAGCATGTGAAAGAAAAACAGATTGAGCACTGGAAGCTTATTCTAGAGATGCAGGAAAAGCTCAAGACAAACCAGCAGCACATGCTGCAGCTGCGAGACCACATTGAGGCCCTGCACCAGCAGCACAAGGAGCTTGCATCCTCCAAGGCACAGCGTGATGTGACTCAAGAATTCGTTTTGCGGAGCAAGCAGCATGAACTTACATGTGCCTGTCGAGAGTGGGATCAGCTTCTCGAGCAGCAGAAAGAGATTGAGGACAAGTTGCAAGAGCTTGAGGCATCTCCACCAAGTGATGTCTACCTTTCGTCCCGCGATCGGCAAGTCTTGGACTGGCATTTTGCCAACCTGGAGTTTGCCAATGCCACACCCTTGAACAACCTGTCATTGAAGCACTGGGACCAGGATGATGATTTTGAATTTACGGGTGCACATCTAACTGTGCGTAATGGTTATTCATGCGTTCCTGTTGCACTTGCAGAAGGACTGGACATTCGACTAAACACTGCTGTCAAACAGATCCGTCATGGTAGCACAGGTGTCGAAGTGCTAGCCACAAACACCCGGAGCAGTGGTGGCCTCATAAGCTTCAAAGCAGATGCCGTTCTGAGCACGCTTCCCCTTGGTGTCATGAAACAAGCTGTGCAAGGCAATCCTAACATGCCAAACACTGTCCAGTTCATTCCACCTCTTCCAGAGTGGAAAGTCAGTTCCATCCAACGGCTGGGCTTCGGTAATCTGAATAAGGTAGTGCTTTGTTTTGACCGTATCTTCTGGGACCCGAATGCCAACCTCTTTGGCCATGTTGGCAGTACGACAGCCAGCAGAGGGGAGCTCTTCCTTTTTTGGAACCTTTACCGGGCACCTGTGCTTTTAGCTCTGGTGGCTGGTGAGGCAGCCGCCATAATGGAGAATGTCAGTGATGATGTCATTGTGGGGCGCTGCCTAGCAGTGCTAAAGGGCATTTTTGGCAGTGTGCCACAGCCCAAAGAAACAGTTGTGACGCGCTGGAGAGCTGACCCGTGGTCTAGGGGCTCTTATTCCTATGTGGCGACTGGGGCATCTGGAAGCGACTACGACATTTTGGCAACTCCCGTGACTCCACCTTCTGTGGTACCAGGCTCTTCGCAGCCCCAGTCGCTGCCACGTTTGTTCTTTGCTGGCGAACACACAATTCGCAATTATCCAGCAACAGTGCATGGCGCATTGCTCAGTGGGTTGAGAGAAGCTGGTCGCATAGCTGACCAGTTTCTTGGCTGCCCTTACGCTCCTCCTAGGCAGCCGCAGCCGTAGGCAGTTAGTCACCGATGACCGTGCTAACTGTATCTTGAGTTCATGATTGCTAGCTGTATAGCATTGCAGTATGTAAGAGAGCTCCTGGCATAGAGATGTGTGTGAAATTCTTTATTGCATATCAGAAAGCTTTTGTGATCATCTCACTTTAAAGTGCAATGCTTTTTCCAAGTTGGGATGTCGATACTGAGAAAAAGAGAGAGAAAAGGTCATTGTAGAGCCCCGTCACTACAATAACGTAAGCGTCATGAGAAGCTTTTGTTAAAGCCTACGTAGTGTTGTTGAGGTTTATATGCTAGTTCTCGTTTATGCCTGGCGATTGTTTAATGATTGTGACATGACAACTTTGCAAGCTGCTTTGGCTTACAGAGTGATTCGGTTTTGTCAGGCGCGTCACCTACTTGTAATATGAGCAAACGCGTTTTTCAGCATGACAATAAAAGTTGACTGAACAAAAGAAGGAAGGGCAGGTATGTCTTTTTTAATATGACAGCCTGAGTTAAAATGACACCTTTGCCATTTAGAAGTTATGAAGCATCATGTTATTGATTTCCATGCAAACAAACATTCCACCATTTGCTCCTTGCCAAGGTTTACTCATGGGGTCTTCATTCATTTTGTATAAAAGTATGCGCAGGAGTCCTTTGCGAGTAGCAATAGTGCACTAATGCCAAGGTCAGTTTTTTTATCCTGTTTGACCCACTGGCCGAGGTATTTAGAAATAAGTGCAAATAACTTGAGCCAGTGATACATTCGTAATGGCGAGTTCACATTTAGTTGCAATCATTTCACCGGGTGTAAAGGTGCCCGTTAAATTCCAGATGATAAAAATATCAATCCCGCCACTGTGTGGCTCTCTCCCCCATTTTTCATCCTTACTTCATCCCCTCATACATAATGCGGTTCAGGTCTGCGCTGGGAGTGAGATGCTCACCGCGCATTTCCTTATAACAGCTACACCTTGAGTTCCATTACCAGTGGTCGTGGCAATATATGTCTCTAGTGTTGAATAGCAGCAGCACCTTGGTTATATGAACTGCTTCTAGGATAATGCCTGAAGTTATGTTGCTACTTTACTTGTTGCAAAGCATGCACAAACTACATACGGACTGAAATTGATGAAAATATGTTGTGAGGTTATGGTCGAAACGAAAAGATCTCGCTTTGTATAGACTTACTAGGCACAAATTTTGAGTTAAACGCAAAATTCTAATTTTACTTCTGCACAGAAGACTGCATAAAGCTAGGTGAGATGATGTTATGAAGTGAACATCGGCATATTAAATCTATTGTTTCCTTTGATTTAGATGGCTTTTGTCGAAATATGGTAACACTTAAGTCTCTTAAGAGCGTGTTGAGATCTAAAGAAGGTTTGTGTTGAAAAAGACTGTTTTCTAGTCCACGAGCACAATAGTGGCAACTCTCGTAATGTGGTAGTGTGCATCAGTGCGTTCATATCCATTCATGTGTAAAAATGCGTAATGTCGCATATGTATTAGCACTGCTAAGCACGAAATATTATACGAAAGCACAGTTTTTTGCAGGTGGACACCACTGTCACGTACCTGAAAGCGTGACTGAGGTGCCCACCGACCCAGGGAGCCAGTTATGTGCGTCTTCACTTCATCGCCAATGCCAATTTACCCAATGTACGCTGGCGGCCTATGCTCCAGTGCTGTATTTCTACATTTCTACAGCAGTGTTGTCAATGGCAGCATGTATAGCTATAGTGCCATGTTTCTGCCATAACGTTGCTCACGCCAACGCATGTCTGCCGCATTAGCTCAGTGGTTATGGTGATTGGCTGCTGACCCGAAAAACGGAGGTTTGATCCCAGCCGTGGCAGTCGAATTTAGATGGAGGCGAAATTCTAGAGCCCCGTGTTGTGTGTGGTGTCAGTGTGGTGTCAGAACCCCAGGCGGTCAAAATTTCCGGAGCTCTTCACTACGGCGTCTCTCATAGCCTGAGTCGCTCTGGGACGTTGAACCGCATAAACCAAACCAGCATACCGCGCACATCTCTCTTGTCACTACCGCCACATAGCTCAAAGCGCGAATATTGGTTTGATAGCAGTATTAGTCATTGAAGAAGACGCTGTGCAATGCACTGTGCGAGAGTGTGTTGCAGTTTAACACGAAGCGCGTTCATCTCCGGCGATAGCCTTGTGCTCTCGCGCAGTGGCCGGAGAAGCTGATCTCTTCGCGCCGCTGAGGGTTCGAATCCCAGTCGCAGATATTTATTTGATTTATTTTAATTTGTTTCTTTCACTTCGCACAAATCCACAAACATCACAACATTTTTCTCGGGGTTTCCCGATCAGAATAGTGTTTCTGGCTTGTCATTTTTGTCCACTTGTAGTCACTATTGTGCTCACTTGTCATGGTTTCCATCAGTGAGATAAATAAAATGAGTGCATTCATTGATCACAAAACTCTTAAAATATTTAGGCATTTCTGACTCGGCCGTTTCAAGATTTGTTATTCGAACAGCAGGTTTTTTATTTCACCAAAAATTTGGGGTTTGTAACGTTTGGGTGCTTGTTTTCTGCTGTGTAATAATGTGTAAGACATTAGTATACATGAATCACCGTACGCCTTCAACCGTTAAATGATTTATGACTAAATTCTTCTCTACTTTTTGGTTTCAAAAATAGAGCAATGGCTATTTGTGTAGGTCACATAAGGCATCAAAAAACTGTGCTCATGTAACCAATACTGGCCTTTGAAGTCGTCGCCGTAGTTCACTTGTTTAAATTGTAATTGAAACAAGTTAGAGAAGGAATTTATTTATAAACCAGGCGAATACTATTCACAGGCGAGTACTACGTGGCGCTCCATGTATAGTAGTATCTTGCACATCATGACAAAGAAGAAAACATGCTACCAAATTTAGTCTATATTCCTTTAAGGCTCAGTTGTTGGTCCCTTGATAGCAACGACTCTATATGTTGTCTGAAACTCTTAAAACAAATATTTTTATGAAAGCACGAGCGAATGCATAACATAGATTGTTCATGCTTCCCTTCTTAAAAACTTGAGCCTACCACCAAATGCGCTGATGTCATCAGTGTTAGATACTTTTTCCACTGCTAGCTTTGACCACCTGAGTTCAATTTATATTAGTAAGGCTGCCAGCCATAATGGGCAGTGCTGCTTGTTTCAGTGCGTACATATAAGTGTGCACACAGCCTTCGTACACTAGTTGCGAGCATGTGATTGTCGTGTTCACCTGTCATCCTGTACTGCTTTTGGTGGTGTAGAAGCATGAATTTTGACTGCAACTTTAACCAGCTGTAAATGGCACGAAATGTCCTTCAGAGTTGTCGTGAAGAAGTGATGCTTGTACCATCTCTGTAGCACATCTTTCATGACTTTTTATTCAAGGGCCACATTTTGTAACAGTTCTTTTTTCATGATTTATTCCTTTGCTTTCTTGCCACTTGTCAGCCCTGCCTTCGATACCAGAGCTCAGTGACTGTGCTTGTTTGGCCTTCAGTCATGATGTCACAAGTTACAACTACCAATAGTAGAAGGGGTTAACAATCAGTAAAGACAAGAACCGTTGCAAAATGTAGCCTCGGGTTTAGATTTATGTCCAGCATGTACCAGTTGGCCACTGAATATGTCCTGCTGCAATGTTGTACTTCACTTAACATGTTCGTTGCATCGTGGGTCACCGGTGGGTCAGGTCATTTTGTTATGCTGTGCATCCATGAATACTAGCCCCACAATGAAGCCGTGGGACAGATTTTATAGTGAAGTTCTCCTCCTTAGACGTTGCAATAAAGCCTGACCCATGGATTCATTATGTGACCCAGTATTCGAGGCCTCACAAAATGAATAACTGACGTGAAGTGCCGGTGACCCACGACGCAGTAAACATGTTAAATATTTCGTTTTTTGGTTTGTTCTTTTACTGTTGCACTAGCTCTGTGCACAAGTTTCCTTTGTACATTTCTACATTGTTTTCCTGAATCTCTGTTATATTTCCACATAAATGTGCTGAATCCATACATTGCGTATTTAGGAAAAAGTGTGAGCGTTAGGCCAACAGTGTGCATTGCTCCTTACACTGATGTCGAGCAGAAACTGGGGCAGTTCGATGCTAGTCCTGTAGGTGCAAACACCGTAGCGTATTTTCTTTAGGTGCGCTTGTGTTCATGAAACACCCACAAACTGTAGTCTTGAGACAGGATTGGGAGAGTCCACCACTGTGTCCTATAGAGAGCACCATTAAACTTATTGCCCAATAACTGTTTGTGCAATATGTTACCGATAGATCGTGCATTGTGCTTTTACATTCCTCACTCATACTTGTTGTTATGTGAGCCTACTTAGATCATAAACGATTAGAGCTCCGAGCCTGCTTTTTTCTTTCAGTCACCTCACTGACCTCTATAGCGTGTTACAGTATATAAATTTTCTGACCTTCCTGTTTGATGTGTAACGTTGAATCCAACCTGTTTGCCTGTTTCACGATGAATAAAGTGTTTCAAAATTTACTGGTGCCTTGTAGTGCTCTTGAATGTTTGCTAAGTGTGTACAAAGTTCTATATTTTTGGGTTCCAGTAATAAAGGTGGCATCACCGCATATTTTTCAAGGCAGACAGTGAAAGTAATGGTGCATGTGCCCTGATAGTTTTTTTTTTCCATTTTTAATGTGTCAACAGTGGATGGCAAAACTGCGTTAAGACCAGGGGAAAAGACTGACAAATACACGTGTTTCTACTAATGCATTCCATTCTCCTGTGCTTTCTCTACCCATTTCTGGAGTGCTGTTCTAAACTATTTTGCTGTAATATAACACACATGTGCAACATAATTTTTCGTTGGTGTAAGCATTTTTTGGACATACACAGTGGTTCTTCGCTGCACTGGCGATACAGTAGATGCAAGCTTTATGTGGACTGTGGTTTCATTCTCCATAAATGCAGCATAAAAATAAACTGCCATGTTTAGTTGAGAGGTGGCTGTTTTTGAGGCTGTTTTGGATTTAGAGCGACTCGTAATTCGGCCCCTGAACTGCATGTGCATCAATACAGCCCAAAGCAGTAGGTAAAAAATAAATATGGTAGAAATATTTGGGACAGAACTGAGCATTGTATGAAGTTACACTGGTGAAACTGATGAACTAGTGCGATTACATCAGAAGAAATAAAAAACAAACAAGGGCATGATCATCTTACCTAGTCCACTTCGCCAACTCTACACAGCTCACTGCAGTACTTCGGCGGTTTCATTCTTGCTCTTAATTTTCCGATGACAGTAAGGTGTCAACTGACGTGTGTTGGGATATATATGAATATTGGGTGACTCGCATGGCTCATTACAAGAGGCAAAGGCTAACCCATATATATTCAAGTATATTAATTGTGTGTACACTAGCAGGCATTTCACTTGGCACAGTATGTCACGCTGATTTGGCTAGCTTAAAACAGATGCATTGTGCACAGGTGCAGCTGATTTCTAATTATCTTCTCCTGCCCTGATAGGAAGCACCTGGTCAAAAAAAGCGTTGGTTTTCAGCCAAAGGTCTATGTCATAAGTGTCTGTAAGATGTTTCATGGACATTAAGTTTCTACATACAAGACCACGTGCATGTCACATACGCTGTGTGTATGTATAACATAGATGGACACTACACAGATGTCATAATACATGTGTGCAGTCCTCAAATAAGAAAGCATACAAAGTTAAAGGATTCAATTAATGATTACTCCATAATTATGAGTGACAAGCACACTTTTTCCTGTTTTCTCACTAGTTTTCCTTTTGGCGTATAATATCCAAAAATAATTTTCAGCTTTGTAGAGAAATAACCAAAAAATTAGGACTGGTTGCTCCCTTTCATATTGAACAACCCAGCACATAGACGTTAGTTTGCGTGTTGAATAGTTTTATTGCTGAATATAAAAATTCTGATATAAACCTGCACTGATTTATTAGTTGTGTAACTGTATTAGTTGTATAAGTTGTGTTGTGTAACATGAGCAATATTATGTACTGGTCAATGCATTTCCTTGTCTGACTACAAAGTAACTTGTATCAGGCTGTTATTAAGATGATCATACATCTGCTATTTTCTCTATGAGCCTAATTGGTCAACTGATCAGAACTGAATACAAGTTAAAGTGCAATGCACAGTGACAGATCAATATTTATAGTGCAGTATGACAGCTGAATCATTATAACCAGAATTTTCGCCACGGATATGTGTTCCATAAAATCTTTTAGATATTCAGCAGGACAGAAACCTCTACCTACGTTCCCAAGCATCTATACGTCAGATACCGATTGAATACTATTCTGGAGACCATTGGCATATCACGTGCTGTGCAATTCATACTTATTGAGTGCTGTGCAACAGTTCGCGCGCAGAAAGTTCGCAACAAAGCCGTATAATTGTTTGGTCTTTTGGCGATATATATGCATACTCAAGGCATTCTATGGACATAGCTTTTCTTCACACGTTGGTGTCAAGTAAACAGCTTGCTATCTGATTTCACTTGGTTCTCCGAAATTGGCGCGCAGTGGTGGCGCGCGTTAGTTAATTTAGCACCACAAGACCACCACTGAGGTGCAAAATTGAGTCAGTTCAGGCTCGAATTTAAACGCAAAACTGAGAATCAGGAAAATCTTACGCACTGTGGTGCTTCTGTGCCCGTCGAGTAGAATCTTGAGAGAGTCCTCTTTTGAAAGGGTTGTCCAGCCATACCAAACACACAAAACGTAGACTTTACACGAGAGCTGGCTCCAGGCGTTTCAACCTTTGCTGACATTACATAATGAGCAGAGGCTAGAAGCATTTTGGGTACGCTATGCTTGCATGCTATTTCCGTGCATTTTGTAAAACCCGCGCGCATTTATCATGCCAGCTGACACGCCAGCTGAGAAAGTTTCGCAACTGGTGATCAAAAAATTTCCACACGTCCACGTCTAACTTCCGGCTTCTTTATAAAATTACATTTGTTTATTTATTTAAATAAATAAATATTTCTTAAACACAATTATTTGTACTGCTGTAAGCGGGCGAAACGCGACCGTGGTTTAGCAGACGGCAGGGCTGTGGCATGTTGCAAGTTGCGCGTCCGCGCCGAGGGTGGCGCCACGCTCGAAACGATTGCAGCGATCCTGGTATCGGCGGTAAACGCGGCTGCAGTTAAGCCTAATAAAAGTGAAATTTTTCGACCACTATCAATAATAAAAACGTGCTTATGAACTAAATTATAACCAGCCATAGGTATTAAAAATAAGATATCAAAGAAATTAGTTGCGAAGATGACGACGCGGGTAACGCGGCAGCAGACGACAAGCAGACGACGGCCGGTCAGCCGCGCAAGTGAAAACGGCGACGTCGGCGACATTCGCACTGCAGCATCGTCATTGGCGTCATGTCGAGTCACACAGTGAGCTTTTCTTGGAGTCTTTATACTAAGAACTAGCACTGCAGCATATTGTGTTGTCCCTAGTCCAACGCACTGTGATTTCTTCTACACGAGTCAAAGGTTGAAACTTTTCGCTGCCTTTCTCTGCGTGTGTTTATTCATAGCCACAGACTCATGCGTTTCAATACATGTCAGATGTTTTACTTCCCTGCTATTTACCTAAATCTCTTACAAAGTCGTGTACAAACCTATATTCAGTCATGTAGCATTTTATTATGTATACTGTACCTACCTTGACACCTTTTTTTTATCCCCTATATATTCTCTGTGCGCTTATGTCTTCTAGGTTTACATAATGGCGTTTTTTTATTTTGATTTTTAGGATGCCTGTCACTGATATTGCAATGCCATTGATGCCCGAAATCACTTTTTGAACATAGCTTGTCACTGCTGATGTTCTCTTAATAAATTGTTCTTTGTACAAAACCATTTGCGCTTTTCGTTCTCGAGCGAGCGCAGCTGCTAAGCAGTCGCGCCGCTCGCCACCATACACCATGCTACATCAACAGACACATCGAAATACAAAAGCGAGCGAGCAGATTCCGTAAGTACTTGGGAAATCAAGCTTGAATGCAGCGCGCGATCAGTTAATCGCCAGTATTTACAAAACTTGGATCGAGCTAGCGGCCGCCAGCACCAGGAACGCGCGAGTACAGTGCACTGTAGCGCGAGCAACCGGCCACAACCAGCCGCCTAAACGCGCCGCCATATTGGATTTTTCATGCGTTTACCGCCTCTCCCAGGTGCCGCCACCATCGCCTTCGGAAAAAAAACGTCCCCATTGGCTCTATGAGAGTGTCACTCTCTTGCAGACGGTGCCAGCAGTGTCAGACACTTGCACTTGCGTGGAGGAAAGCTCACTTGATCACGTTGCCATGAGGGAAGCACCATAGCAGCCAACGTTTTTAGATTAGCAGCACAGCTATCAAAGTAAATTTATTGGCACACGCAGCTGTTTTAACTGTCGCCACCAGATCGCGCGCGCACCCACCTTCACATTATCATCATCATCATTATGGTGTCGTACCGGTCGCGCTTTTCTGCTTCCGCTCGGCGCCAAAAAAAAATGCGATGCTGTTTGATTCATGGTTGAGTAGTGAAACAAAATGATTTGGACGAATGTGTGCTGCAACTTTGGGGGTGAAACCTCAATTTTCGGACAACGCAAAGAAGAGCAAGCTGGATCGCAGCCGTATGAAGTGCACACGCGGTTCACAATCGGCGCAGACACTGACAGCGTCCCAGTGAAACCGGCTGTGAAGGGCGTTGTATCAGAGAAACATTTTGCCGTTGCCATAGACGATGCTGTCAGCGTATTTAGCTATGACAGCCTTCTGTTCTCTACGTCGTTCGAAGCTTTCGTCGACGCCATCGCGATCTGCAGTGATCTGCTGGGCGGACTCCTCATCGTCGCGGAAAGAAGCGCCAACCTACACTTATACAGCTTGGAGCCAGCCCAGTGCGTCGTGAAGCTGCCTGTTCCGAAGACTGAGAGTGACAGTGACGGTGCACTGGTTCGGTCTGTAGATGTGAAACGAAACGGTGACAACTATATCGTGTGCGTGCTTACTGCACACCATGTGATAACTGCCATGGTCAGCGACGCCGCAATCACGCTCCTTGCAGCTGACACAGGCCAGCCAGATCTGTCGCCACTTCAAATTCGCGTTGTCGACATTAGCCAACTTTTGGCATCCCAGGAATTGGCGCTTTCTTTGACGCCTATGGCCAGCGTCTGCCTCCTGGATGACACACTGCTGGTTACCGGTGGATGCGGCGCTCTTTGCTGCATTCCCATGAGCTCCGGCAGCCGCGCGTACAACCTCCTTAACGACGTAGCTGGTGGACAAGCAAGCAAGATGTGTCTAGTTGATAGCCTTTGCACTCTGCTTGTTCTCACAGAAGCAAACCAGCTGGTCAGCATCTGCCTGAAGACCTTTCTCATAAAGGACATTTGGCGCGAAAGAACTGTCGAGGACTTCGTTTTCGCCGAAGGAGCCGCCGCAGAAAGCGATCTCGGACCTCATCAGGACTGCAGAATTGCGGTGCTCACGGCTGTTTGTGAAACGTCAGCCAGAAGACTAGAAATTTACAGTTTTCCTGCACTCGTAATGCTATATGCATTGGAAGTCAATGAGACCTGTCACCTGATGACATTCGGTGACTGCTTGGAAGATTTCTGGGTCGTGGAAGGGTTTAGTGACAGCAACGACACTGTAAACGAACTTCGAGTTCGGTCAGTTACTGAGGCAGTTCCAGCAAATCAACTCCTGAAACTGATAAACAAGAACAAGTTTGAAGAAGCTGAAAACTTTGCACGACTCTTTGACCTGCCTGTGGAGGAAGTACATTGGCACCACCTTCTGTATGTCCTTAATAAGCTTGGTACTAGGATGCAAGATGTGCCGACAGACGAAGAAGCTGAGCTTAACCTCGTCTGCAAAGCTTGCAACCTGATTGAGATGCTTCCAGATGTTCTCCAAGCGGCAAGGTGCTGCATTGAGACGCACATTGCTTCACCTAGTGTCACGTCTGAGCTGTTGCTTTTCTTGCAGGGTCACATTGCATCTGCACAGTGCCCGGATGACGAAGAACGGGCTCTTATCTCTGAACAAATTGCGTCACTTTTAAACAGGGCCACTACATTTCGATTTCTGTGTGGCAGCAACTCCAAGAGTGACTGGTTTTCATTCTCACAGGCTGACCTTATTGAAGAGATGTGCGTGTTTTTCAAGAACGACGACATGTCCGCAGGGTTTTTCCTCTGGGAGCGCCACCAAGACCAGCTCTCACCAGGCCTGAACTGTGATGTTTTGCAGAACCTGTTGGATTCAGTTCCAATGAGTGCAGAGCTACCAGCTCTGCTGCAGTGGCTCAGTGGTAGCTTTCTGCCTTGCATCTTCAAGTCATTTCCTGAAGGTCTTGAGTGCATCTGCCAATGGATTGTTGACAGAGTTCGGCAGATGGAAGTTAGCAACAAGTCAGTCTGGCCGTCTGGAGCCTTGAAGCTCGCAAAAATTGTTTTGGATCATTTTGAAGAGATGAGCGCCAAGGCAGACTGCCTCCCTCTGAATACTTGGCTAGCTGTGCACAGTGCACCCAGAAGAATTAGAGACGAGAAAAGTGCGCTATGCAAGTTATACCATCTCTGCACGGACCTTAAGGACCTGGATGTTCTGTGGGGAAAGTACCATTGCCGCCTCACTGTGCAGGAGCTGCAGGACACTGACAAGCAAGAAGTGGCATTCACCATCCTTGATGAAGCCATTACGAGGGAGCAAGTGACTTCACTTGTGCAAGAATTTCTGATAGGATATGTTAAAAGTCAAGGACTAGACATCTCAAGAGTGCTCCAGTCCTTTGTTGATCGAATTCTCATCCACGAAGGGGCCAGCTTGATCCGCAACGAGCTTCTCGAAGACAGCTTGGTTGCCCTGACAGCTTTTATCGATCACCCAGAGTGTTGGCTTTATGCTGTTAAAAAAATCCTCAGTTATGCTCATGTGCCTTGGAGTGAAAATATTGAACAGCTTGCAGATCAGGGTTCCCTGCTGAGGGGCTCAGCTGCTGAAGAAATCGAACAAGAGCGAAGACGAATGCATGTCAAGGTCATTATGATGCGCTACGATGTTAGCCCATTCCATTTGATGCTGCTTAACAAGACTAGTGCACTGGTGAAATGCATTTTGCTTTCTGAAAAGCAAGAAGCCTTGCAGGATGCCCTCACAGTGGTTAGGAACTTGGGTGAAATGTCAGAAAGTGACGTCTTCTTGCTCTTCCTGCAGCGGGCGTGCATGAAAGCTGACATCGACCTGCTCTCCGGTGCCTTACAAAGTGTTCCCCACGAGATCTTTGTTGAGCTTGCTCCCAGGTTGCTGGTATTTGCTGAACTTCTGCCTCGGCACCCTAAACTATATTCAGACATTAGCTCTGGTGGTCTGATGGAATGCTGGCAGTATTTGCTGAGTGTTTTGCACCAGACTTTGAGTGATGGAGCCATTGATTATGATACACTGCATTGTTGGGCACGCCAGGGAATTGTGCTGCGAAGGGACTTTGGCATCACAGTCTCTGCTTCTGAGCTGTGCTGCGAAAGCAGTAGGTATGAAATCTTGAAACAAGGCTTTCAAAATTTGCTTTTGAATGAAAGTGTGCATGATCATGAAGCATCGAGGAAGATCTGTAGGAAAGCCCTTTGTCTTGCTGGTGTCCTGAAGCTTGATAAACAGTCTGCCATAGAAGTCATGCTGACCTTTGCACTTGAGCTCAAACGAGACGACATTGTTGACTCACTGTGTGGCTGCCTACTTGAGCTCCACTACATCCGAGAGTCTGTCTTGATTCTCTTGCCTGAGTTGTTTTTTAAGACTGAAGATGTACTGTGTCTGGTGGATAAAATACAACAGATCGCTTCCCGTGTAGGACTCGCATCGAAAGGCAGTTATGTCAAGAGCAGTGTGAACATTTGCCTCTGGGCACGCATGTTGATGCAGGCCTCACTGTTGTTTGGTGGCACGAGCCATCGCCTAGCTGTATCCATATGTGTCTGCCCAGCTTGGGAGCGAGGTATCTTACGTGAAGGGCAAGTGTGTTCGCTAGATAGAAAAGAAATGCTTGCATGCTTGAGAGCTCTGGGGAGATCTGTATGGGACTTGTTAGCAGACAAGCAGCCAGCACGTCTTGAAGAAGTCAAGCTAAATTTGCAAGCTACTTGTCGTTGCCTTTGTCAGTCGTCACTCAGTGAACTTTGTGTATCTGTGGTTGTAGCAGTTCTGCAGATTTTTTGTGATAGTGAACTGCAAGATTCAGTTCACAGAGCACTTTGTGACATTGCAGAAGATCAGGTCACCAAAAATGTTGTCACAAGTATCACCCGATCAACTAATCAAAAACTTGTGGATTTGCCTTTTGTACAAGGATTGCTGTGCAGCCTACAATCCAAAAATGCGCTGGCAACACTGAGGCGCCTTATTGCCTCCTGCAATGGCAATGTCAGGCTCTTGAAGACTGTTGCCACCGTAGGCCTTGAGGTGTTCAGTGGTACAGCTCAGAAATCTCAATTTCGATTACTTCTGAAGGGTGTGTACTGGTGCCAAAAGCTACAAAAATCAAACATCTCTTTTACGCAAGCAATGACAAACCCAGACCCTGCTACCATACAGAAGGTTCTTGAGCAAATGGAGAAGTCTCTGTTGGTTAATGTCAATGACCTGTTGAGTTACTGCACTTCCTTCAACTTAGACATCAAGTCATCTCTCTCACGAAGGCTTGAGTTTCTACTTTGCACCCAGGCTGAATCTTGTGCTCAGGACTGGAGCTTGTCACAAACACTTGCAGAAGCTTCCCATGTCCTCAAGCATGTACCCAGTGCATCGGTACAGAAGGTGCTGACTAAGATCCTTGCAAAAGTGAACCCATATCGCTATGAAGTCTTGCGATTTGGATATGAATATATAAAAGCCAATGAAGGAGAGCTTGAGACCAGTATTGAAAAGGAAATGGACATACTACACTTTCTGGACTCATACCGAAGGTACAGTCCTCCTACAGAACAGGAGATGGACCTGTGGTGTGAAGAATATCCTCAGGCTGAACTGTCATCCCTCATGAAAACGCGGTTGCCATTTCGTCTCTTGTTGCAGAAGTCTGTGTGGAACTTCATCAACGATGAGTTGTATCCTGAAACTGTTGATGCATGGCTAAACGTTGCAGACATACTTGGACTAGATAAGGATGATATCCGGTTTATGGCTGTGCACAATGCTGTCTGGATGTGGAGTGCACAAAAGCATAAAGGAAATATTCTGGACTTGGCATTCTTGTCAAGCATCAAACAACTTGTGGAGCAAATGAGCCAAAAGGATAAGGCTGTTGCATGCCTAGCAGGTTTAATACAGCGCTTGCCAAAAGGTCCTACGGCTACAAGAGTGGCTAAAGAGTGCGCTTCTTTGCCAGGTAGCATTTTTGTTTCAGGTGAGGCTAAATCTAAGCCAAGTGACAAGAAGGCAAAGTTTACCAAGAAGTACATAAAGCTGAGAAATGAGCAACTTCTCAAGCAACACAGTCTGGACTCTGGTTCAAACTTGGCACTCTGTGGCAATTCATCGGATCTTGTGGCTTCATTGCTTGAGAATGCTAGGTGGCGTGTTGTTTCCGATACGTCAGCTATCTACAGCTGTGTGAATCAAATTGTCGATTCTGATGGCCTTGCTCCGGTAGACTTTTCTGACATCCTTGACAAATCTGTAAAGAGATGGCTTGGGTTCCATTCTCCCGAACAGACAAGCGATGAAAGTGTCTTAGAACTTAATTTCATGGTGGGTCCTACAGGAAATCTGAAGAAATGTAGCGGCTTTGTAACTATTGTTCAGCTCATGCAACACATTCCAGAGCAGATGAACGAAGTGCTTTCCCGCATTGTTTCAGCAAGTGACGGCTTCACTGGGCCAGGGGTGCGTGCCCTCGCACTGATGTGCATGCTAGCTGGCCATGGAACCACAGATCCCACCTCGCTGGAAGTGGCAGCAAAATGCAATGTAATCAGTTTAGATGACCTCAGGGCTCTGATTTACAAAGCAAAGCTGCAGAGCCTCGGGATACTACTCCATCCTTTAAGTGTTGATGCAGAAAGTGCCTCTGAAATTGCAAGGAGTGTTCTCTGTTCGAGCATTTGTGGTACAGCGGCACTTGAACTGGCATCTGACCTCTGCATTGAGTATGGCGTGCAGGCTGTCTCAACTTGGGAGGCGCTTTTGTTGGCTGCTACAAGTGCCGGTGCTGCTGACGTCGTTGGCCGCACCCTGCCCTTGCTAGGCCGCTACCCACTGTTGTGGTCTAAGCCGGCATTCATCTCTGCTTGGCAGTACATTCTCCAGAATGCGCACTCTTCTTTGTTTGGTGTCTTGAAGGCAGCACTGCCCTTGCTGCTTCGCTGCCCTTGTGTCCGGAGCCTGCCGCCTATGTTTCATGAAGACGACGACTGCTACACTGAGGAAAGTGTCTTGTTGTATTTTGTGTACATGTTACTGAGGCACCGTGGGAATGTACGCAGTGGTGTTAAGGAGTTGTTGCAAGTTTTTTCTTTGAAGTCACAAAAATTGCCAGATGTTTGTAAAGTGCAGCTTAACGTTTTAAAGCTTGCAAGCGTAGCTCAGGCCTTTCATGAGGGACTTTGATGACTTGTGCTGTTGTACCCCTGTGAGTTGTATATAGTTTTTTTACTATATTATTTTTTTTTTACTATTTTTTTATTTTTTTACTAGTTTTATCCCAACTGAAGAGTTGCTTTTGTAGCATTTTACCATGTGGAACCTCAATGTGGCCTTAATAAAGGATATTGCTATCTTGTATTTACTGTAATTTCATTTATTTACTTATCTGAAGTGTACAAACTATATCAGGGGCTGTAGCAGAAAGTGAGAGATATAATAAGATGTGAATAAAGGTGATGCAAATATGGCATCGCATTAGCTCCCACCAACATATACTTATGCTGTTTACAAAGAGGCAGTGAGCGCAGAAAATAGGATGAATACCACAAATTAAGGTTGCAGAGAAATGTCAAAATGATATGCTCTAGTAACTGCCAAAGTTTAAAAAGTGACAATTTGTTAGTGTGTTAGATGTCGCGCATACCAATTTCTTGTGACATGATCTTCAGAATGACAAGTACGAACTGCTGTCACTTGTGGGTGTATATTTGTGTACAGTCATGCCCCATTAATACTACTACTGTTAATACGATGGCTCGAATTATGGACAGTTTTTCTCAGTACCAAACTTTTTAATGTATCTTTGGCTTATTAAAATGGAAACTCGCTATCCTGACAATCAACAGGGCGAAAACGCACACAGCCCATTTCGACGAGCATTTTTGTCATGTTGTTATGAACAGCGATGGAACAAAATCTTGATCTGCCCAACCAGATACTTCATTTCTGATATTTTGAGAGCTGGGCACGAGTGAAATGCAGCATAAAAGTGCAAATGCCAGAATGATGGCTTTGTTTTGTGGTTTCCAGCGTAGATGCCCACTTGATGTGCCTTGCTGTTTTTCATAATGCATGATTGGTTACTAAGGATGCTACCCCTGCGGCTTCTGTTATATCGAAAGCTGCCTTCAGCAGCTGTCCACCGACTTAGTACAGATATGTACCCTCTTTCCAAGAGTAACCAGACATCGTAGTTCGCCTCTCAATTATATAGTGGAGCCCTTGCAGCCTCTCTTTAAAGGTGAGAACTAGGCTTCTGCTTACCTTACAGAGATTTAGAGCTTGAGAGGTGGCATAAGTGCCTGCGATACAACTGAGAAGCAAACCATGCAGCCTGTTCACTTTTGACAAAGACTGTACCAGTGGTTCGTGGTATGTGAGCAGTCGTAATGGTAAGTATGTCATCACACCATGAGATGTCATCATGTGCCTCACAGGCCACTAGGTGCTTCAACCTGCATCACATTATTTTAAAAATAAAGGCAAGGAGGATAATGCATAAGCTCCCAAGATCTTGTAATTAGTCCATTATCGTTATCACAGTGTCCCCTCTGGTGGAATCGAAACCAAAGTGCTAGCACACCTAATTCACATTTGGCCTAACCGCGCTTAATTGCCCATCATTTTATTCTGAATAATTTCTTTCTTCACAATTCATTATTACGGATGACTCACTTTACGGAGTTTTTCTCAGGAACTAGAGTATACATATCAACAAGTCATGATTGTACTGATATGCTTGCAGCTGTGGGGAGCTAAGAATTTCAGGGTATCGTACAGTGCAGTTTAGATCTGTCCTGCCTTGTAAAAAAATGACCAAAGTCTGTCTAGAATACATACTTCCCATAAGTACAGCTACTTGATATTTGAAGAACCCATAAATGGTGCAAAAGGTAACTGCAATTAGGTATGCTTGGATGCATCAGGATTATGTTTAATTGCATTTAATTTACATTACCACAATGTCTTTCAAGATGTTGCCCACAATCCAAATAAATCTCGATGGCATATGTAGCTATATATTCACAAGGCTACCGGCAACAATCTTTTTGAAACCAAATGGCATTGTTAGTATTCTTTCTCTGTTAATAAATTAGGACATTTCTGTGTGCTGTCCACTGAAGACATCAATACTAAGCAACTTACATCCCTGGGTAATGAAAACCTTTCCCTGTACGAGCTAGCTACATGTATAGCTAGGTTGTCATGTAAATGTGTGCAATATCGAGATTATTGTCACTTCCTTTACATGAGAACCTGGCTATATGTGTAGCTGGCTCATGCAGGGAAAGGTCTTCATTAGCCAGGGATGTAAGTTCCTCAGTACTGATGTCTTGAAAAAATTCATGTAACTCTAATTCAAGGGAGTGAAAATTAAAACTTGTCCAATGATGCACAAAAGAGGGCCAGCCAATCATTTGCATGGAGTTTTTAAAAGTTGAAGGTCTGAATGTCCTATGCAGTGGGCTACATCAGTAAAGTGCCCTGACTGAACATTGCTTGGCTCACATTTTTCGCACAGCACATGCTTGTAGATTTTATGCCACCTTTCGAGTGACCCTCGTGCAGTAAGAACTCAGGCTGCGTGTATTCTTGAAAGTGGCAGCTTTTTCCAAGAAAGAGCAAGGTTTTCAAATGCTGCATATCTCGATTCTCATGATGCTCCCACAACGGAGTTGATAATATCACTGTACTGTTTTCCATAACCTGGTGAAAATGATCGATGTTTTTAAAAAGTTTTCATTCAAAAACTTAGTATCTGCAAAAAAGAAAAGTAGTAGCATTTGGACAAAACATATTCTCTTACGATTTTTATATATTGCTGTTTTTATTATGCATAAATGCTTTAATGACGAACTTGAAAACATTATTACAGCTTTTGGTCAATGACAGTATTACATTTTAGCCTATGAATAGTTACATATATACACTTGTAACATTCAGCAGGAATTAGATGTTAAAGGGACACTGAGGAGAAATTGAAGTTGGCTTGTATCGACAGAATACCAGCTCCTGATTACAAAAACGCCACTCATACTGGCAACAAAGCTCTTGTAACGTAGAAAAGAGCAAGAACCAAAATACAGGTATCGCCGCCACAGGCCAAACTTGCAAGTACAAGCGTGATGACGTCATAGGACAAAACAGTGTTGCTAGAACCAATGGTTCTAGCAACACTAGAACACGAGAAGCCACGAATCAGTGAGGCACAGCCAATGCATGCGCAAATCTTCTTGACGTCGCCAGATGGCGCCACATACCTGACAGCTACGCGCGCTCCTGCAGCGCCGGAACCAATCAGCGCCTGCTCACAGCGGTATGCGGGCTCCCGGTATTCCGCTAACGGTAACAAGGTACACGGTATGCTAAAGGTGACTATTTGCGAGAACTTCATTGACGACTTCGAGAACGGGATACATTGTAACGCTGGCAAAACGCCGGTGCAAACGTAAACGAAGTGACGGCCGCAATAGCCGATAGATGCCTTCAACATGCGGCCGGCGGTAGCTTTCTTTTCGGCTGCTGCTGGGCCGCACTGCTGGCTGTCAGAAATCACGGAGTCTGCGTTACGTCATGTGCACGTCATGTTTCACGTCACTTAGTCCTGTGTCGTCATAGGAGAATCCCAAGTTTGAATCAGAGCGGCGGGAAAAACTTTTTCAACTTCGAATCCAAATTTCTTAGAAATAAATGCATCTTTCGCTGCCGGCCAAGTGGCAACAAAGCCATGAAATGCCGAACTATCGGATTTTGCTCTAAAAAAAATATTAATAGAGCTCTCCTCAGTGTCCCTTTAATGACGAACTTGAAAACATTATTATAGCTTTTGGTCAATGACAGTATTACATTTTAGCCTATAAATAGTTACATATTATACACTTGTAGGATTCAGCAGGAATTAGATGTTAACTTTAGCTGGTGCTTGATCTTTGATTGACAATTTTATGAATTTTTCATAATATTCTGTAACTTAGGCACGTATCATATCACATAAGCTCTCAAACTGTCAATTATCTTTGTTTACTCATGATATCATAGCCTTTTGTGCACATGAAATGGTAGCCCTCAGAAAACTGGCATCTAGCAATGTATCTCATGCTATTAGGTTGCATTTATTTTTTCAAAATTCAGGAGGTAGAAATCGACTAGTGCATCTTATAGTAAAGTATGAGGTGGAAATGGGATTACTGAGCGAAGATTTTCACAATTCAAGTTTTCTAAGGTTATTTTTTTAGCAAATATAAGTGTCCATTAGCACGCGGCACTGTTTCAGACGTAGTAGTCAAACAGTTTATTTTAAAACACATATCAAATGCTCAAAATTCTCTTCACCTCCTGCACCAGGCTGAACTGATCCTCTTCATAAAAAGAAGCCAGCCAAGCATGCCAGGAGAGGATTGGGGATGAGGGTAGAAAAGAAACAAGAGCGACAGGACAGTAGAAGAGAGAACATGCTGTTAGGTGAGTCGGTCATTCATAATCAAATATTGAAGGTGAAACACAAAAGAAAGGGCCCACTGCAGAAGAAATGTAGTTTAATAGAGCACATTGCTGGGCGAGCCAGTCTTTCATAATCACATGCGTAAATGTGCAAGCACAAAACAAGGACATGAACGGAACATGAAAGGTCATGCGGTCGTGTTCCTTTCATGTCCTTGTTTTGTGTTTGTGCAGTTACCTATGTGATTAAGAAGAGAGAATGTGCAAGATTGGTGTAGAGCTCATGGCAGTTAGGGCAGGAAGGTTCAGAGCGGAAACGGTATAAATAAGTCTTGCTGGTGTGTTTTTCTGAACTTCACAAAGCGTACAAGCCTGGGAAATAAAACAATAGGGATGTAGGGCATATAACTACCTATTTCTGATCACCACTTTCACAAAAAGTCTAGAAATGACAGCTTGCATCAAAAAAGTGCTCTCCACATCAGGCATTTCTAATTTTTTGTCATAACTTTTTGTCATGTACAGTCTTTGACAAAAGTAACTGAGCAACAGGTTTTTGCTTGTCAACCGCATAACGGCCCAGTAAAAAAAAACCATTGGAACCAATTGGACATTCCAGTTGGAACTAAATGGACATTCCCATTGCTTCCAATTGGATTTCCCAATTGGAAGCAATTGGTTCCAGTTGTGTTTTTAGCCCCGACCAATTGGATCCAACTGGACTAGCCAATTGGACCCTTAGGCCAGGCAGTTATTTGACCCAGAAAATATTCACAAAATATGTTACGTTCATTGAGAAAGGTTGCTAAATGTTTGAATAATATGCTCTAGGATCTCGGATGAATCTTTCTACAACTTAACACACTGTAATGTGCAAAAAAAAAAACTGATTTATGAGGACTGCGGGGAGACACTGCCTAGTGCCAATCAACATTTTTCTACGGAATTGAAATTAACATGCTTTTTTGGAAATCAAAGCCAACAGACACACATGCATCACACACAAGCAACACTGCACATTCAGGCTCTAGTAGCATACATTAGCTCAATATGTACTATCGCGCTCAATATGAGTTGCAACGCGCGGTCATCGACCGGGGTTCGTTCCGTGGTGTGCCTCCTCCAAACAGTCGCTCGGAATTCTGGGAGAAACTTTTTCCTGAGCGGGGGTGCTGTTGTTTCCTGGAACAGCAGTTTTGCCCAGAATTCCGAGCGACTGTTTGGAGGAGGCACACCACGGAACGAACCCCGGTCGATGACCGCGCGTTGCAACTCATATTGAGCGCGATAGTACATCCAGAGAACACACTTCTGCTCCAACTTATATACCAAATTTATTAGGCTCTCATGCTGGGGCCGGTGGCGCTTGTCCACTGAGCACAGATATTTAATTTAATTTCAGCTCCAGTGGTAGTGTAGGTGATGAGTACAATTTATTAGGCTAAGCTGCTGATAGCTCTTATTGTAAGTACCATATTAGTTCTACCTTTTTCGTCAAACATGCAAACATTCATTGGATAAATTGGATGCAGTTCAGCGGACCAATTGGATGCAATGGGTAAGACCAATTGGGCTCACCAATTGGAAACCCAAATTGTCCAATTGGATAGTATATTTGAACCATCCAATTGGAACACCATTCCAATTGGAACCAATTGAAAACTGAACTCGTCCAATCCAATGGTTTTTTTTGACTGGGGGAGCCTTCAAGGCACCCCTAAAGACCGAAAGGTGTCAGAACACGAGGGCAAGGGCTCATCATACTTTACACAGAATCAGGGCTTAAGGGCTGCCATGAGTGCTTTGCTACGCGGCTAAGAAACGAACCACCTGTATCCGGTTACTTTTGGCAAAGACTGTACATAACTATCCTCGAGTACGGCACTTACACATCTTTGCGAGACCTGGCAGCCTTCACACATTGTGAATACATTCAGCATACAGTGGCCATATGAAACTCCTTGTAGCACTAGAACAGGATGTCATTAGCATGGATAACGCTTGATACAATGATGTCGATGAGACGTCCCGTCAGTCCCTATGTTCTGGCCCCTTACTCCTAAGACGTACTCTACAAACTTATCCACACATTAAACCATGCCATGAATAACAATCATAAAGAAACGTTTAAACTCATCATCAACTAACCAAGAACACCACTCTGAAAATGCACGTGGCATCCTCTAGCTTCCATGTGGTGCCTTCTGCTTTCTAACTGAAAATGCCATTCTGAAAATACAGATGAAATCCCCTATCTTTCAGGCAATGCATTTTACTTTGTACACTGACAGACTGCAGTTTCTTTACGGTGTATTTTTATGCAGAAATCGGGTTAACTTGATTCTTAGGACCTAGCTCGGTATGCAAGAATTGGGTGAAACTAGATTTTACATGCAAACAAAGGGCCCTACATATACTCAATTAGCAAGCACCACCATTTCAAATATCCATCTCTCGGAAGAAAGCTTAGCATACCAGACATTCATGCAGTCAAACCTTGATCATACGTATTTGTATAAGCAATGTGAATGTGAGTATCCTTCGTTCACACCGAAGAATCATGCTTATTTTAGTTCTGCATAGAACTTCAAAGCATGCTGTTTGTGTCATTCCTCAAGAAAAACTAATTATAAAAAACAAGAACTTTGCGTTTTACAAACACTACTTGATTGTATGCAGTGTGTTCCCTTTCGTGTTCCCATAATTGTCCATGTATGCTGTCTCGGCCCTTCCTACAGTGCTGTGCCCAACTAAAATCATTCTAAACCTTTGTAGCAAAGCTGATCACCTCAAAGCACTCCATAGGTTCCAGCATTACCTCGACGAAACATATTATCCACCTTCTTGCCTTTGCACCATGTAACCTAGCTAATGTTCCATCTATATCTGCTGCATTGCTATTTACCTCTGTCCTCAGGCAAAACACTCTTTGATGTGCTTCAAGGGCAAGAACATATTCCACCAGAATTACAGCCATTAAACTGTACTGAAAATCATAATTTTGTTCTTTCTTTGTGCAGTAACGTGATAAAATATCAGCCTAGCACAATGACTGCGAAATATTTCATGCAAAACCTTGCAGTTACGGTAACCTTGTCACTAGTCTTCTATTTCTGTATGGAATATAGAGTTATAGTAAACTCTCATTTTGTCTGACCCCTTTCTTTATAAGCTTCATGATGGCGTTGTTCATTTATATATAAAGGTGTGTTGCTTCCATAACAATGTTTAGTTCTTTTTCTCAGCTGGTAGCACAGCTCACATTCTGTAAGGGTGTAATCAAACATAAAGATTGCCTATGAATAGAACAGAATTTTTCACTTTGTTATATTCAACAACAGTTAGTGGAGAATACCTTAGTAATCTGCAATACGCTTATGACATTGCCTTGCTGAGTCACTCAGGAGATGAAAAATTAGACAGGCAGAGAAGAATGATGGGTCCAAAAATTAATATGCAGCAAACTAAAGTAATGTTCCACAGACTCGGAAGGGAACTGCAGTTTACGATTGATAGCAAGGAGCTAGATGTGGCAAGGAAATATGTCTATTTAGGGTAGGTAGCGACCGCAGATCCGGACCACGAGAGTGGAATAACGGAGAATAAGAATGGGGTGGGGCGCATTTGGCAGGTACTCTGAGATCATGAACGGCAGTTTACCAATATCTCTCAAGAGAAGTGTGTGTGTGTATGTATGTGTGTGTATATATATATATATATATAGCAGCTATATCTTATTGGTACTCATGGAAGCTATATGAAAGTGTTCAACTTAAATTGAGGACAACGCAGCGAGCTAGGGAAAGGAAAATGGTAGGCGTAACGTTAAGAAACAGGAAGAGAGCAAGTTGGATCTGGGAACAAATGTTGTTTAATGACATCCTAGTTGAAATCAAAAACAAATGGACTTAGGCAGGACATGTAAAGTGAAGGCAAGATAACCGAGGGTCATTAAGGGTAACGGACTGGATTCCAAGTGAAGGCAAGCATAGGAGGGAGTGGCAGAAAGTTAGGTGGGTCGAACGAGATCAAGAAGCTTGTGAAGATAAGGCAACCATGGCTGGTGCAGGACACCACTAATTGGAAAGATTTAGGATAGGCATTTGCCCTGTAGTCAAACCCATGATGAGGAAAGGAAAGAGCAGCGTTCTCATTCAGGGTGGATGCCTGAAATGTGCAGTGAGTTGAGAGGGGAGAGATAAGGAATACATGTAACTAGCAGGCAAGTCCTTCAATACCAACCTCCTCTTGAACGGTATGCCAAGATGTCACTCACCATTGCCTCTTTGCCCCAATGGAGCTCCCATCAGCTGATGCAGCTAGCCACGTTGTGCAATAGAAATGAATGAATGGAAACAGGGAAGTGAAGGAGCCTCCTGTCGACTGGCACCAGCTAGGCGACTATAATTTCTGCTGTGTGCAAACAGAAGGGAGTTGAAATCGGAAAAGGTGAAAGGAAAAATCGACAGACACTGAAATGGTCTGCTGCAATGAACTGCTTAAGCAGAATGTCCTTTTAGGATGATGCAAATTTTCCATCTGATACATTTCTCTTTTACTGCATCCCATCGTCTGAAAATTGTGCCAATTCATTTCGCTTTGCTTTAGGCTGGCTTTTCGGCTCGCTAATGATTTTATGCTCTATATTTTCTGCATTTGCATTTTGCTTTACTTTGTCTGAATAAAGCATTAGTATGTATAGATTTCTGAAGCATAATGTGCGGGTGCAGTCGCTTCGCTATCAGCACATGCAAGGAAATATCCGGAAAGGAAATACCATAGGAAATACCATAGGAAATATCGGGAGCCTCCAATGTTTCCTGCGCTTGACTAGTGCGAAAGAAAGCTTTTAGAACGAAGCTTTTCAAAATTGTGCTGCTATGAAGCTGTGTTATTCGAGCTCGCTTAATTCGAAGTGCCGCTTCAGTTTCTTCATAATCACGTATTTCAATCAGATAGATGTTTCTCTGCCACTGAACCTGCTGTAAAACATGTATTTGTTCAAGAAAAATTTAAGCTCACAAACAACGCGCTTAAAGCCCTGCGCATGAACCCCGTACTACCCAACATTTATATCTTTAACCGTTGGTACAACCGCGCAAGGATGAGAACACATCTACCATGGGGATATAGTACAGAAGGGGAGGAGCTACTGCAAGTTTCAAATTAAAATGGAGTCAAGCAGTTACTTTTTTATACTTTCATGTGTGCTTGCACTGTGCATGTGATTACAGCGCTACAATTTCTTGCTATTCTTCCAATCTTTGCTTCACATTCGTGCGTATTTTCTTTATGCCGGCTGCATGTGTCACATGCTTGAGAATTATATGGGGCAGTTTGAGCAGCCAATACCTATCTTTTTTTGCCTTTTTAATTTTTTAAATAAAAACGCTAACACCAGATGTACAACTACTATTATTACACCTAATATACTAAATCCGTAGCCCTGCACTTCGGTGCCTCTGTATCTCTTCCTTCTTTCTCTTTTGGCTTTCATTTTCGCTCCTTCATATCCCTCCCTTCCATGGTGTGGTTGATGTGTCCCCCGAGAGTGAGTTGGTTACTGCTCTTTTTTTTCCCTCAAAACTTGTTTAGAGCTTGAGTGTGTGTGATTGCTCATCACCCCACTGACACTCTTCAACTCACAACCCCCCACCCCTCTCTTAACGCAGTCACCAGCCTCTTCATAACACTATAAGTGCGACCGAGTGAGTGGTAGAGCTTCGTGCCCATCGTGGTTGGTTAGTGCGCTCGGCTACTATCTGAGCCGGAGGACCGGGCTCAAGCCCGGCTGCGACGGCCGTGTTTCCATGGAGGAGAAACGCACATAATGCGTTCCTGTGGTGTGCGACTTCAAAGATCCCCAGTGGTCGATATTATTCCTCCGAGCACGCTACTACGGCACCTCTTTCTTTTGAGACAGTTATTGTGCTTTTTCCTTTCCTCAAAACTGATTTTCATTTTAATTTTCGCGGTCTTCGCCAACGCTCGCTGTGCAGAAAGCATGGATGAAAGATGATGAAGATGACGAATTCCAAAGCACAGTGCAAGAGGCTGAGTGTTTGTGATTTTGTGTGGCAGTCGGCTTTAGAGATAACCTGCTGCAACATTCCCTTCTGGCCTTTAGCTGATGGAGGCCTACAGCGTTACCTAATCTAATTGTGAAATAGTTGGTGTCCTGGTTTTAGTTTCTCAGAGACCAACGCGAACCTTTTCTTCCCACTTTTCTGCAGCTGTGCCTCTCTTCTGCTATTCTAAACATAATCATTTCGTCTAAAGACTGTCTTGGATACGCTGTTAGCGGGAAGCAGTTAGTGCTTGTAGATTTCAGACAGCACGATTTACATGAGATTACTTCATAAATGTGAAACGCGAAAAGTTGAATGTGGAAGGAGCATACAAACATTCCCAGAACCAATGTACAAATTCCTCTACAGTGCAAGCCAAGGAGAGAACATACTAAAACGGGTGAAAAAAAAAACTGATAGTCCCACAGCTGGATTTAAAATGTTGAAACTGAGCCCCATTACGTTGCCACTCTAAACTTGACGCTAATAAAGAGGTGTGTTTCTGCCATGGGGTACAAACTCCTTCCTATGTACACTTTAAACATGAATGTGCCCATATCATCATCATCATCATCATTTATTATCCCTTAAGGGCCCTGGTTTGGGCATTACATAAGGGGGGGGGGACAAGAAAGTATGGCCATGGTCATATTTATACAGACAAAAAAAACACAACGAGGCATGGTGATGTATGTGCATTTCTATGATCCGTGCATTTTGAAATATAGGGAAAACAAACGGACGAATATTACACAGGCAGTTATGGTCCGCATACTTTTAACAAACAACAAAACAGTATATATTCACACACAAAAAGGAAAAGCAATCGGGTACTGAACAAAAAAATGCAGTGTATTAGAGAAAAGTAAAGCAAAAGAAAAATGAAATCCTATTGCTGCTCATCAGTTTATTTAGAAAAATGAGCGGATGTTAACTGCCTGAATTTTGAGTTGTCACGCTCATGGACAATAGTTTCGGGAAGTGAATTCCATTCATCAATAGCCAAGCGCAAGGATGATTTATTAAATGCATTTGTGGAATGCATGGGAGTAAAAAAGGAGTAAGCACACTCGCTTTTATAAAAGGGAGTGTGCTAAAGGACAGCTTACTCCCTTTTAGTCCTTTCTGTTTAGAGTATATGTCTGGATTATTGGGACGCTGTAATCTTCTGGGACATCAAGGTTCGTAGACGATTACGATACCCGTAATGCAAAATTTGAGCGCACCTCTTCACGTATTTTCATGCCACGGCTGCCAGGCGGCCTGCTAGCCATCCTACGGGACCTTCCTTTGGCAGCCACCTTCTGGTTGTCCGCTCCTCTGCTCTCGCCGTGGCAGCTGGCGTTTCTCTCTGCTACCACCTGCCACCTGTCAGGTGACAGGGTGTGACGTCAGGTGGTGTGTTATGCCAATTACGTCGATGAGTACGACGCGGAATCCAGAAGTGGGCGCCTAAGAGCTGCGCTCTGAAATGAAAGGACACCTCGATCTCGCCCACGAGCATTCGGTTGCCGGATGTTGTTCTATACGATGAGCATTTTTTTTTTTTGCCTGCTTGCGATTTGGTGGACTTGTGTGAAGTCAGACTGTGCTCCCGATGTCCACCCTGTGTGCACCTATTTTGTTGAAAAGGTAGACAAGCTGCATGATGCATTCAAGACCCAAGTATGCTCTGATCAAGTCACTGAACTGTCCTTGCCAAAATGAAAACCCATAAGTTTTGATACCACACCAACCGACACAGTTGGCGTACTCCTGTATTTTCCTGAACAGACAATAGTACGTCTAAGCGAAGCTGATCTGTGCCACCGCCGGTTCAAATATCGGCCGGGGTTGATTATTTTTTAATGCGAAAGCATATTAAATGGCTCATCAGTCAGAAAATCCGGCGTTGACCGACTGTCCACGGAAAACGGACCGACACCTCCACGTGGCCTCATGATGTCAGCGGCAGTCTGTACAACATCAGAAAAGAAAGAAAAATAAAATTTCTTCCAAAGTGTGTTCTGAACGAAGGCTGGTGCGAACAGATCAGCTTAGCAGGCCACTTCATTAGAGCACTATGCCATCACCGCAGCACAACACCCCAAGTACTAAACTGCCACTCTCTCGCTCTGGGTTTGGGTATCGTCGTTTTCGTCAACTTCCATTCGGGCGCCGTGAACAGACCAGCTTCGCTGGCTGCTGCATTCGAACACCCTGCTTGCATTCGCATTCACAGCATGTAAGTAAGTGTCCTTCATAATCTTTTTTCTGTTTAATACAATTTGTCAAGGAAATTTTGAAATATTTCGAAAAAGTTCAGTTCATTGTTCAGTGTCAGGTTCTCCCTAATATGTTCGATTCCAAGTTCGGACGATGTTCGCCTTAATTTTCTGAGAGTGGCAGATAACACGCTAATTACAGCAAGAACCATGCTCGAGCTTCCTTCTGGAGAAGTGAAGCGCATGTATATTTATATTTTAACTTCGGTTCATAAAAATACGCTGTTGCACTACGCATATTTTTCAGGTATTTCAGATTTTTGAGGTATTCGTTGTTTTTCTAGTTCTACCTTTTTAAGTTTTGGCTATACGACAAGCACTATATTTTGAGCTTAATTTGCTACTACAATGGGTTTTATTACCAAAAATGTTAGAGGGCACTGCGCCAACCTGAATTGTAGTAATGCGAAAGCACGGTTTGGTTTATGTTTAACGTCCCAAAACAACTAAGGCTATGAGAGACGCCGTAGTGGAGGGCTCCGGAAATTTCGCCCACCCGGGGTTCTTTAACGTGCACTGACATCACACAGTACACGGGTCTCTAGAATTTCTCCTCCAAAGAAATTCTAGCCGCCGTGGCCGGGATCGAACCCGCGTCTTTTGGGTCAGCAGCCGAGCACCATAGCCGCTGAGCCACCGCGGCGGCACTGACGCCTCCTTTGCACGTCGGAATGTTACTCCCTCAACACCCTAAATCTCACTGGCAACTTTTTGGCACACACATATTTTATATCACACACATAATTGGCCATTAAAACGCATCGATCACTTATCAATTCCTTAGAGGTCACTTATCAATTACTTATCTACCATTACCATTCGTTTTCAACCATGTATCATTATTTATCGATCGCTTATCAATTACTTATCGATCACTTATCGGACACAATTATGGATCACAAATCAATCACGTATCAATTCCTCATCGATCACTTAATCATATGAATGTGAAAGAATCTGTGCAATTCGTCTAATTCCCACCACGCTTCATTTCAAACTTTCAAATTTGGCACCACGCCTTGGATTAATTTCACCCCCTCACCCCCTTTTCCCCAATCGTTCACGCAAAGTATTCATTCCGGCATTCACATTTGGCGCCGCGTTGGCTCCGACCACACTATCGGTCACATGGTACATCATGTGGAAGCATCACGTGGTACGGCACTTTCGGTGATTCAAATTTCGCGCCACTCCGGCCCGACCACGCCCACTTTTGGTCACCTTTTTGGGTATAATTAATTAATTAATGATCCGATCGGAACCAAATTTTTTGCCCTGCATCCTCACATCATCCCGCTTCGGTTACAACCACTCTTTAAACGATATATTTTTATAGTTCACCGCAATCACTGCCGACACGTTTTGCGGACGCGGAACCCACCTAGAAATGATTTCGCATTAATAAAATTGACTTATCTAGGGTACAATTAAAATAAAGTAAGTGAAAAGTTATAGTGCAACAGAATAATGACATCCACACTGACCTATGAGGATAACAAAAACGACGTAGAGGCAAAAACAGAAGAAGAAGAAAACTGGAAGCGACAATGTACGCTGTGGAGATTCTGGATGGGCGCTTTTGCTACGTCCATAAAAACAGGTACAGTCGGAGCCCTACTTTTTCGATTGAGTTCTTCATTCCTCAGACAACGTATGCGTTGCTGAAAGAAATCACTCCGGCGTTACCTTCGCCAGTCTTCGTTGTGCCTTGCGTGCCGCCCACGGCATTCACGCAAAACTTTGCTCGCGAACAGCGGCTGAAGCGTGTATGAACTCCTGAATGCCTCCTGGTCAGCTGCACTGTGAGTCGTTCACGAGACGTGAAAAGCGACTCCGCGGACCGCAGCCCAGTGTTAGCAACTGCTGTATTTTTAAGTTGTATTCTACTATAGAATTCCGCCTCCATCGAAATTCAGCTGCCACGGCCGGGATCGAACCCGCGTCTTTCGGGCCAGCAGCCGAGCGCCGTAACCACTGAGCCATCGCGGCAGGGTCCTTAATTATTGAGAAACGTGTAGTCCACCGTAATTAATGTCCTTATCAGTTTATAGGATTTCGAAAACGCGGTTACTCGACTCGGCGCTCTGGGCCAACAAATTTTGGCTACATCGCGCCAAAATACATGCGCTTTCGGTAAGCTTGCAGGCAAAGAAACCTCTCCAGTGCACGTAACTAGTCGAAACAGCCATAATTTGTTGGTCCACAGCGCCGAGGGTAACCGCGTTTACAAAATTCTAAAAACTGTTTTCTCAATAACTAAGGAGCCTAACAGTAACAGCTAAAAGTTAACTATACATCATTAGCTAAACATACTTCTGTTAGCACGTCACAATGCTATGCCGAATAAAGCGCTCTTCTGACTTCAAAAGCCTATTTTTAAAAATTGTGTAAAGTCTTAGGTGAAACACCCTGTATAAAGCTTCCACTGAAGCTTCTTATGATTAGCGTGCCCGTAATATTGATGGTTAAAAAAAAAAGAAAGAAATGACTGATTTCGAGCTCGTGGTTCAAACTGTGATCTTTGTCCCAAAATCGTCTTAGGATGCAAAGTAAAAGGCAACACATTCCCAGCGCAAGTTATAAATGACTTCCTTGCTGTTAAATCTTTTTTTTTTTTTTTTTTTGCGAAAGCAACACTACGCGAGTCGCCGATCGAGCCATTTCGCGGAGCTGAGGCAAGGCCATACTGCGCATGTGTGAGGAGTGGTGACGTCGCACGGTGCACAGCTGGCGCGCGCCGTCACCGTCGCTGCGCGGGTGACTCAGAGGTGCCGCCGCCGCCGCGCTCACCAGTTGCATGGTGAGCGCGGTGAGTGCAACCAGTAGCAGCGCATAGCTAGCCTGCCGGGGCCGCGCTCTCCATCGCCTCTCTCTCTCTCTCTCTCCTCGTTGCTTTCGCAATCCACCAGGTTTAACCAGAGCTAAACCACTGCCAATTTTCTTTTAAGAAAAGATCGAACCCGGGACCACCGCTTATTCGGGGCGGCAGTCGCCCGACTAATTGTGAGCCAACCAACGCGGCTAGCAATTAAGTGGCGCAGGGTGAGGTTGAGTTGATCTCCAAAGGAACGAAGTTGGGCAAATGTGTAAAAGGAATCCATAATGTGGAGTAAGATTGAAAAAAAAAAAAAGGAGTAATTGCTCACTAGCATCCACCCAAGAGAAGCCGTACGGCTACCGAGGAAAGCTACAAAACTTCTTCGTGAAAACTGCGAAGGAAGGCGCCGAGTTCAGGATTAAGAAGAAGGTGAGAAGTCTAGCACACGGTCAGCAGTCGGTGCAAGTGGTGGGAATGAATTTTAGCACCTAACGATTTGCGTGTGCATGCAAATTATAGAGACGCAGCTGTTGAGTTAAGGCCATATTTCTCGGTTCAGCGTCGTCGTCGGCATAACACGAAGGAGTTCGAAGAGGAAAGGGAATAGGGACAGAGACAACCGTAACACCGAAACGTTTTTAGAATTGCTCTTAATGTCCTCTTTTGACAGTATTTGTGAAACGTTACAAATTATCTTTGGAATAACCTCGAAACCTTAAACATATAAACAACTTTATGCAACTTTCTCCAAAATGGTAATAGTACCCCAGCATGGCCAGACCGGGCAATCGTGAGCCTACTTTGCAAGGAGCATGAGGCTTCAGATAAACAGACAAACACACAACGGCTAAATGCGGGGAATGACCACGAAAGTGCTAGCGCACTAAAAACGTTTCGAGCACAGTAGTAGCATAGTGTTTAGTTTGAACGCTACATAAACGTCATTTGTTATTTTTTAATATTAGCATAACGCTCACTATACCTATAACTTGCAACGTTATTGCAACTCACACAACAATTTCATAACGTTAAAGTTCGGCGCTACTTGGAACATGTGTGGTGCGCCACGCCAGTTGGTCAGGACACCCTCGCCGTCTAGTGACGTCACAGGGAGAGAGAGCTACAGGTGCAGTGCACCACAGATTGGTTCTCCCTCTTACCCGTTTCCCTCTTTGCGCCTGCCACGCCGGAAGGACGAGCGACCATGCCTGACAGTGCGTGATGCTTGGGCGCATGACTGTGCGTGACGGTTTGTGACGCAAGTGGACGCGCACCTACCCTGACCCACACTGCCTACTCTACTAAACACACTGACTGGCATCAGCATTTCGCACCAACCCAGCCATCGCTGTAGTTCACATTTCTACAAGAGTTAACGTTCGGTGCATTTTTGTTTAGCCTTCCCCGGTCTATAGGAAACATTTTCAGTGCGAATTAAAGCACTACTTCACAAGCAAGGCTGGAAAACCCGGATTTGCTCGAAAAACCCGGGGTATGCGTGGAGCCTCAACATTTGAACTTCGACCTTGATCTTGCATGTGGTTGACTTTGAGGCGATGTTACCTCAAGTGCCTTCACACGTCCGGCTCGCTTTAGCGTAGTTATGCCTGCACAGGACCCACGTGAAGCATGCAGCGTCGAGATATCGCGTCTACTCGCCACCAGGTTTTCTTGCTCCTCGCCACTCGTTTATTCAACAGAAGGAGCCTTCTTCGTAGACGCTGCGGGTCCTGTACAAGGAATATCAACAATCTCAGTGGTGCACCAAATGCAAGTCGTGGACGGGCTTTCAGTTCGTAACGGGGATACACAAGATATGGAGGAAGTAGCGATAGCCCTAGCCCCAACGCACTCCGCATCGAAATACATAGTTACAGATTCCCAGGCGGCTTACAGAAACTATATGCATGGCAGAATCACGCCGCTAGCCTGAAAAATTCTTAGTCAATGTAGGACTTTAGCTGAACGGAAGGAATTAATATGGGTACCAGGTCACCAGAGAGTTGAAGGAAACGAGCGCGCACACGCTTCGGCCCGAGCTTTTCTTCCCCGGAATCCTTCTACGTCCCCCCTTCCTGATTCAGGCTCCCCCCTCTTCGTTAACAACATATTCAGAAATATTACAACATTTGCGCCTTGAAAGGCAGGCACTCCCGAGGCCCGCTAAGGGTCTTAGTAAATCAGGAATGTCACCTCCGCAGGCTACAAACTATGTCTTTCAATAATCCAGCTCTTCACGCCATTGAGCCCGAGTCGTTTTCGGCACAGTGCAAATTTCGTGGCCAGAAGGCAAACTTATACCATATGGTATGGGCTTGTCAGAAAAATGACAGCATTGACACCATAAATCAGCCAACGCGGGAGTGCTGGGAGGCGGCCCTGTCCAGCTCGGACCTCGAGGAACAACGAGCCCTCGTCGCCAGAGCACGGGCAGCGGCTTTTACCAACGGCGTTCCGGACTAGGGACCCGATCAGCCTTCCCTTCAACTAAGCCATTGTGGCTTTAATAAACGTTTTCATCATCATCATCGTCACCAGGTTGCAGGAGTTTACTGTCTCTGTCGGTCCCCGAGGTAGGCCTATACCGCACGGAATGATTCAGCTTTTCAACGGCGCGCAGGCACGTGGACACCCTGCGGGCGCTGTGCACGGCGCGGGCGTCGGCGCTGTTCCGTCGGGGCTCGCCCTCCGTGCTGGGCAGCCTGTGGCGGCTGTCCGGGCGTGAGCTGCAGCAGCTGGGCGACAGCGTGGCGGACGTGTCGCCGCTGCGCCAGGTGCTCTGGCGGGACCTGGCGCCGCTGTACGCGCAGTCCAGGCTCCACGAGCTGCTGCTCGACAGGCTGCTGCTCACGCACGACGACCTGCGCGCCCTGCTGGGAGCCGTCGAGCCGCGCGTCCTCACGCGGCTCAGGGTCGACAAGGTGCGCGCGCTCCCCCGCGTGCATGTCTGCACCGACTCAAGCGGAGCAATGCTGACAAGGCCAATCCCGCCTGCACATATAGATAAACCACCACCGAGTGTGGGAGTAGCCTGATAACCCACACTGTTCCCAGCATACCAAAAACCTCTTAGAGACGTCTAGCTAGACGTCTCTGAGAGGTTTTTGGTTTGCTGGGTTGGTATCCCACTATACCTTCGATATTAAGCGAATAAGGGAAGGGACATGAGGGGCTCGTTATAAATATGAGAGAAGCCAACAGCCACAGTTCAATACGTGAAATGCATCATACGGTTACATTTTGGCTTTTCCCGTGCCGGTTCAGTTGAGTCCATTTACTCAAGTTCCACAGGTGCACACCTGTGCCGACAATGATGTTCTATTCGGGGAATTTTCTCTTTTTCAGGTAAATTTAGGAGCAAATATGAGGTGAAAAGGGAATTTTCGCGGAGTTCTGGGGATTTTTAAGAGTCGAAATTGTCTCACGTTTTCGAGATTGACGGAGTTTTCAAGCTGCTGCGGGGAAAAGAGGCTTGAAATAGGGATCTTTGGGTCTAACACTGGGGGAAATTTTTTAATTGTTACGGCATGGAGCATTACTTTGTGCGAAAGTCAATCTACCACCGTGTGCACAGGTGAGGTGAACCTAGCTGTGCGGCTGTATGAGCGTAGATGATGGCCTTGAAGAATACATGTCCAGCTTTCTCGGGCAAACATTTTGAAAGTTGAAAAATTGTGACACACTGTTATGGAAATATTGAAGATCATATGTAGCAAAATCTTTCCTTTACGGTGTATTCATCTATCGCATCGAACAGTTAAGGCTGCAGTGGAAAACGATTCGGGTACGCTTTTGACGACAGCCAGCAATGATCTCTCTCTGCAGGATGATCCGTCACCGCGCCTGACAGGTCGGTCATACAGCAAAACTGATGAGTAGGGCAATATATACAAGCACTTGCGTCTTATGCCGGTCACTTCAAGATGACAATTCCCTCTTACGACAACTTGAGGTTGAGATACATCAAGATTAAGGTGTTTGAAAGTTTATGTTGTCAATGCCTGGATTGTATAGCCCTTGTGAACAGACGCCTCGACTAACCCTTGTGGTCGAAATTTCCGGAGCCCTTCACTACGGCGTCCCTCATAGCCCGAGTCGCTTTGGGACGTTAAACCGTAAATCAAATCAATTAACCGTTAAAGGTCAACGTGGATAAAAATTCTCCTGCCACCAAGGCAAGCGGGGGCTAGTTGGTGTTTCCTATTGAGGAAATCGCGCTAAGTGGTACAGAAATACGTGAACAGAGAGAGACGAAGCGCGTGTTCACGCCACGGCTCATCTTGAGGCGCTTTATGTCTGTACACTGAATTTTGTTGTCCCCCACCAGCGTAGGTGGTCATGCAGCGATTGAACAGCGACAGGAAGTATACGTGCGCTCTGGACGGCCGTCTGATTGCAGATCCGATGCATGTGCCAGGACACGACCACCGAAGCAGGCTGGAACCTGGGCCCCGACGAACGCTGCATCCAGCAACGCCAACAGGACGTCGAGTGCCTGGCGAAGCTCCTGGGCCGCGCCAAGTCCCTGAAGTGGCTGCGCACCGATTTTCCCGTCGACGTGGATAGGATGGCCGCGTGCGGCCCATACCCGAGCCTGGAGCACGTCGGCCTGGTGTGGATCGCGTCGCCGGCGAGCGCGCTTCACCGCAACTCGCTGACGGTTCGCGAGCTGCGCGTCCTGCTCGTGCAGATGCCCGCGCTGCGGGAGCTGCGCTGCGACGTGTCGCAGGCCATCGGCGCCCTGGACTCCGACGCGGAGGCGATGGCCGCCAGGCTTGAAGCGGCCCAGGTGACGCACGAATCACCAGCTCCCGCTACGCCATTGGCTCCCTTCACGCCTGCTCTGCAGCTTCTCGCTGCGCTCTGCCCCAACTTGAGAGAGGTACGTGGGGCTACGCAGCTGCCTGAGTTCTCTCGATCGATTTATTTCCTTCTCTCGAGGCGCGCAGATGCAACGGATAAGAGTGCAGTTAGGTGAACGCCTCACACCTGAGACGTGTAGCACCGGTACAACTTAAGAAAAAAAAAAACAGGAGGCAAATGCTCTTCAAAAACGCCTTGCAACTTAACTTCTCCAACCAGTGGTGTCGATCTATTGTCAAGACGTCGCGATCAACCACTTTGCTTTCTGTGGCTCTGCATCCAACCCTAGGTAGGAAAGGGAATGATATGAGCCTTTGTACCCGTACCGTGGGGTTGTTCGCACTGGCGGTGCCGAGGAGTGAAGGGAGGAAGTTGGAGAGACGGTACGGGGTCGCTTGGGCTGAGGTAGTCCACTCCCCATTGCAAAGGGCAGAGGCTCGTCTCCTTCCCTTTCCAGCCTAGCCTTGGCCCCAATTAGCGATCGGAAGGTCTCATCTGAGCGTCATTTGCCGATTCTTTGTTGAGTCTTATCCGTACCATAGATTATAGAAATGGAGGCAAAAAAAGAGGTTGCTCAAATGAATCAGTCAAAGTGTAGGCGCTCGAACGGGACACGGACTTTTAATTGCCGATTCTCATGAGACGACACGCATGATGGATGAATAAATGACTGTCTTTAAAGATGGAGCTTTACGTAATACAATCCACGTATAGATAAGACAGATACCTGCTACATGAAACGTTCATACTGCAGCATTTGTCTGTTGCCTCAACCAGCGTGCGGAACTGGACGAGAGGGGGGGGGGGGGGGGAGGGCAAGTATATGAGCAGAGGTGATCACTCTTCAGCGTAATGTGTGCCACAGGGGACATTCGAACGACATAATGATGGTCACGACTGAACACTAAGCGAGCGCGTATCTGCAGGTCGTGGTCCGTGCGGGAAGACCGCGCGACCTCGTGCCCCTGGGCAGGCTGCGGCACCTGGAGCGGCTGTACATCTCCTACGGAGGCACGGGCATGCACCACTTCTTGGACGAGTCGCTGTTCGAGGCGCTCGGGGACGCCGCGGCCAACCTGCGCCACCTGGAACTGCCCACCGAGACGTACATACGGCCACAGGTCTTTGTCGTGCGCCCGGCTTGGAAGCCTGTGGTGAATGAGAGCGAGCGCTTCCTTTCTTGCCCACGCACATCGAATGTAACGCGTGCGATCAGACAAACTTCAATAACTGCCAAGCAGTTTTAGTCCACTCTTTCTCTCTCTCCCTCTTACGGTGCACTTCTTCTAGCACCATGGCATTTCTTTCCCACTGGTGATCAATAGGCAAGGCGGTTGGTGGGTGGAGCTTTTGGAGGGGAAGCTTCTCTTTCCGAGGCTAGAAGCCTGCGCGTCATGCCGGCACTTTCGCATTGTGACACTGGTGCAGCTTTCGCAATAGGAAAATGTTGCTGCGGTCGTCCAAGAAATGCGCCTTTCGAGTCGGATCCATAGCATCAGCAATGGCGCGTCGAGAAGCCGTCTCGATGGCTTCACCGTATACCACTCTTCCAGGCACTCATCGACGCCTGCCCCGCGCTCGAGTCCTTGGTGGCGCGATGCTTCTTCCGACGGCACCGACCAGCACCCGCCAACGACGAGCGCCGCTCGGACCCTTCGACGGCGACGGCGCCTCCTGCAGTCAGCAGCAGGCCGCTGTCCAGCTCGCTACGGGAGGTCGAGCTGATGACGATGGTGGACGCTTCGGCGCTCCTGCCGCTGTGCCCCGAGCTGCGCAGGCTCACGCTCACGCTGTCCTACATGAACGCCATGGAGGCCCACGCGGTCGCCGAGCTGTGCGCTGAGCACTGCCCGCAGCTGCAGCACCTCACGCTCACCGTCTACGGAGGGCATTCACACCGCGCGGTGGTCAACTTCCTGCAGCGTGTGGCACGCATACCGCAGGTGCGTCGCCTTTGCTTTCTAGTCTTTTAATGCGAAATCACTGTATGGTTCAGCAACCAGAAAATCCGGCGTTGACCGATCGTCCACGAGAAAAGGTACGAAACCACCACATGACCTCATCGGCAGGGCGTACATCATCAGGAAAGAAAGAAAAATAAGTTATCTTCTGAAGTGGGCGAACCTAGGCCGGCCCGAACAGATCAACTTCGCTGGCCACTTCATTAGAGCACTACGCAATCACGGCAGCACAACACCCCGCGCGTTAAACTGAAATTCTCTCGCGCTGGGTTTGGGTAACGTCGTCATAACTTCCATTCGGGCGGCGCGAACAGATCAGCTTCGCTGGCCACTATATTATATAGCAGTACATCATCGCCGCAGCCGAACACGCCGCGTGCATGCTTTCACATTCACAGCATGTAAGCAGTCATTAGTGCCCTACGTAATTTCATGACATCGGGAACTGTTTATGGGACGATTTCCCGCCGCGTAGCTCCCGCCAACGAGGCTTAGCTCTTCCCCGCGATTGGCTAACCACCCCGCGCACGCAGCCCGTGCCTTGGGTCCCGTGCAACTTTTTAAACGCATTCGAAAGCTATGTGTGCGTTTGTGAAGTGGTTAAAAGTAGTCATAAGGCGCACAATACAGCGGAGCGCACCGTGAAGTAAGGGATTAAGTAAGGGATGAAACAGCGGGCAGATATTAAAGAAAAAAATAGACGATGTTTACAAGTGAGCTAGCCGATTCTAGCGACTTACGCGGCACAACAAAAGCGTCAATTTCGCACCATAAACTCTTATTAAGAATGCCGATTTTGCCTTTCCATCTCTCCTCGCGCCAACGCCCGTCTCTTTTCCTTGAAAATGAATCGGTCTGTACTCGGATACACAATCCCTCAAAGGTGGCCTCAACCAATGTCCTGAGTGACCTGCCATAACGACGCGGCCAATCGCTTTGCACCAGGCCGCCACCTGACAAACATGACGCGTCCGTTACTACTACATCAAGAGCATGGGCACGGATAGTGTCACAGTGGGTTGCTCAGCGTTTCATATACAAATAAATACTCTGTAGCATGGCTAGAAAGCTTGCGTCAATCAGCATTGACGCCACTGACTCGACGGACGGCATCAGGCCTCCTACTAGCGTGGCTTTCGTCCGAGCCGCTGAAGCAATCATCGCTGCTTCTCCAGAGTAGTGCTGAGCAGCCAAGCCTCCCAGGAAGCGGGTGTGGGAGGGGCGCCAGGCACATGTGGTGTGGTTGAAGGACGGTTCGCAGCAGCAGGATGGGTGCAGCGGGTAGGCGGAAGGGGAAAAGGTGTGAACGATGCGTAGCTTTGGGCTTGGAGCATGCACCACGTACCCAGCCGCCTCTTGCCGGGCGCGGCGCCTGTGTGGAGGACGGCGAAGGGTGCGATAAATGCCCCTGATGAAACTAAAGCCCCTCGAGGGGCTTCAGCTAAAACTCCCTGCAGTGTAGCGCTGTGTGTGCCCGCGGATAGTATACGTGAAGGGGGGGCGTGCGGAGTTTCCGCTGCGACCTCCACATCGTCCAGGTTGAGAGCGTCCTGTTCTGGTGTCCGTAGCATAGACAGGCGGTCTTTCCCATGGCTGCGTTCATTGCAAGGGAGGGACACATGCCCAAGTGTACATGCGATGCGGAGCTTCAAGCTCTTTCTGATGTGCGTACGCAGGTGCATGTATTCGCCTCGCCAAGCGCTGACGTCTTCGCCGACGTCAACATGAACGGCCACGCAGACCAGCAAGCGCCATGAGGACATGCCACCACGGTGCACGTCACGGCTGCCGTGGATTCACGGAGGGCTCAGCCGTGCCTTTGACCGAAAGCGCGTGGCAGAACGCGCGTATTCGCTTTAGCTGTATTTGATGCACCTATTTAATAAAGAAAATACACCCTTTCAGAGTACGGAGTCATGCCTTTGCTGTTGAACTTTGCTATGGCCGAGGAGGGACAAAGACGACGCTGCATAAATTACGAGTGTACACTATGTTTGAAATTTTCCATTCCCTGTCGTCACTATGATAAGACCAAACGGGCAAATGACGTCTGTGCTGCGGAAAATGACGAACCGAGCAATACAGTATACCAGCAGTTTAACTCAAATCATCCAATGGCCGACAAATCCTCGGTGGCTTCGACGTTCGGTCCGTTCAAGAACGACCTTCGCAACAGATGACAGGATAAAAAGCTTTCACTTCTAGCCCCAGGGAGAATAGTTACGCTACCAGCCTCAACGGGCTGCGCGCCATCAACAATTCTCCTTGCGCCTGAACTTGTGCAAATAGCTAGACCTTTCGTGAACCACGGGTTTTCAAGGGCATCGCGAGGCGGAAGCCCTGAAGCGGCATGCAGTGCGTAGCTGATTGGCCACAGAATAGTGGCGCTTTTGTTGTCGCTTGCTCTGGTAACTTTAGGCGGCACACTTCAGAACGAGTTATAGTTTTCTATAACACGCAATGTTCTCCTCGGGCGCTTTTCCTTCCGATAAACGATTAAAAAGAGGCTAATATGTATACATTCGTGCCTCGTTAATACGATCCCCGTTAATACGGACGACTCGTATTATATGGACAGTTGTTCTGAAGACCAAATTTCTTCAGTGTATTTAAGCCTCGTTAATTTGGAAACGACTCGCTGTGTAGACAATGAACAGGGAGAAAAAGCCCATTGGGGCCCAAGTATTTTGGTCGCGTTAATGTGGACAACGATGAGAACAAAATCTCGACTGTCCCAATCAGATTTTTAAGGCGGAAGCCTTTAATGTCTCATCGTTGTAAGCAGCAGTTGTCGACAGAAAATGTCACGCTTTTCAATTGGTGGAAACGGTCGTGACGTCACAGTGCGCGAATATCAAACGGGGCCAATTGTACTTTGGCTAGTAACCATGCAACCAATTGAAGGGATCGTATAGTGATGCTCCAAGTAAGTGGGACAGAGCTTAGTTAATTGCTTAATTACCCAATTAGCCTAATTAGCTTTACTAGTCAGGCCATATAAATAAATAAAACCGATTAAGAAATTGGCCGAGCTCAGGAATCGAACCCCGGACTTCGGCGTGAGAGACGAGCATCTATCCACTCCGCCATGCCAGCTTTTTTTTTTCTTTATTGCCTGTCTTTGGCTCATGACAGTGCACAACAAAAATACACATAACGCTATATACATACGACACTGTCGTGGTCAGCCAGCACGAGACTGGCTTCGTCAGCTTAAAATTACCGCCATGCCAGCTCGACGGTTTGGAATGAACAAAGGCGAGTCTAGTGAATACGGTGTCTTCACTCACTCTCATCCTCCTCCATTCCCTTCCCGCGAGGTTTAGGTGTCCACCGACAAATGAGAGACAGATAATTTCCTTTCCTCAAAAACCAATTTACCGACGAGCGAGGCATAGAACCGAATGGGCGATGGCGTTCTATGGACACCTTGGCAGCGTTGCAAGACGCTGTCGCGTTCCACACTCAGGGGCGAAGCTTAACATCTTAACCACACATCAGTGACCACACTTTAGGTCAAAAAAGTGCCCCCCCCCCCCCCCCCCTGAATTTTGTGACACAGTTACTGCGTAATTTTCTTTCCTCAAATACAATTTTCATTTTCTTCATTAGGGCTCCTCTTTATCTATCTTCTTTCACTCCCACTTCCTCCCTTCCTCTACGGTGCGGTTCAGGTGTCCACCGAGATGACAGAGAATTACTGCGCCATTTCCTTTCCTCAAAAAGCGTTGCGTTCAAAGGGCAAGGCATCGCGCCGAACGGGTGGTGGCGTTCCGTGGACTCCCTGGCAGCGCTACAACGCGCTGTCGCGTTCCACTCCTAAAGGCGAAGCTTAAGCGTCATTAATTAGCAGTTAATTAGTATTCAGGCATTAATCAGTAATTAACCATTAATTAGTGATTTGCCATCACTTAGTAATTAGTGCTCAATTACATGTGACGCCACCAGGGGCTGTATTACGGAACTGTCAAATCAAAAACTTGTCAAAAACGCGTCAAAAACTCGTCAAAAAGCCCCGCCGTAGTCGCGCTCCTATTGGTCGGCTGTGTTCGGCGGCCATGTTGCTTTCTTGCGTCATGGGTGGCTGGCGTTTACGTCACGGACATGACAGAAGTGGTGACGTTGCACGCCTAATTATGCAGGCGCATTTTGACGATTTTTTTTGACGGCTTCGAGGCGGTCAAAATTGGACCGTTCGTTTTTGACAGAAAATGGCGGCGGCGGCAGCGGTGTCGTATGTGGCTGAGGCGGCTGCGGCGACGCGAGCAACGGCGAAGGAGGGCGCATGAAGACGCGTTTGACTTGCCGGACGAGCTGTTCCGACGCCTTTTTCGACTGGAGAGGCAGACTGCGGTGTGGCTATGCGACGAACTCGCCGATGAATTTGGAGGTTTGCGTGCGAATGCGCTGTCGGTGCAGCGGCGGGTGCTGTGTGCACGGCGGTTATTTGCGACCGGCGGCTTTCATGCAAGCTTCGGCAGCCGACGACACCTCTGTGCCACAGCTACATACAAATAAAACATGCTTATGCTGGCAAAGAACTTTATTTTCCCCTGCAAATCGCACTTCGTGGTCGTCTTCTGTTTACCGGTCGAGGAAAAAGAAACAGACGACCAGACATCACATACAACGCTTCACGCTTTGACACTTTTTTCATCGATCGTAAGAGCCGAACAACACAGACCTTAACAAGTTGGCTTCGTCAATTTTTCCGCACTTAGAACAACCGCACAGTACCGTGATTTTCGTCGCCACGTAAGAAAACAGTATCAAGGCGTCGAACAGCTGTTCACGCGCAAAGCGGCTTGTTGACGTTTTACCGCCGTCTGCGCACCCCTGCGGCAGCAAAAGTTACCCACCAGGAAGTTTAATAGCCTAACTTCTTGCGCTTCTTGTATTTTTTTATATTTTTCATCTTTAAACATATTTTTTTGGCAAAAGAAAATAATAATTATTTTTATCGTTGAGCATTTCTTTACCCTTTTAGCAAAAATTTAGCAGACAGTCCCTCGTCGTGCAGACAAATGCTTCCGGGGCGCCGCTCTGCTGCAATTGGCTGATCCCTCGTTACGTCAATTTTGCGTCAAGCGTCGACGTCACATTGTTTCGTCATTTTGACGTCACTGTTGACAAAGTTCCGTAATACGGGCCCAGTGCCACAGAAACAGCGAAGGTGGTGCGGAAAACGCTTCCGCCTCTACCCACTTTAGACAGTCAAAGTGCCCCCTGAATTTTTCCTTTCTTGCGTTCTGACAGCAGGACACGAGTGGAACGCAACGGGAAAGTGCAAATGCTTGAGTGATGGCTTTTAATTGCGTTAGCTCTAATACTCGCATAACTGTTTTGGTTTGTGAGGGCTTATCGTCCAAAGCGACTCAGGCTATGAGGGACGCCGTAGAGAAGGGCTCCGGAAATTTCGACCACCTGGGGTCTAACGTGCACTGAATGAATGAATGAATGAATGAATGAATGTTTATTTGGACAGAAATACAAAAAGTATGTCGAGGAGGCTGACAAAAAGGCAACGAATGCCTGACTAAGTGTCAGTCCCCTTTCTGACATCGCACAGTACACGGGCCTCTAGAATTTCGCCTCCATCGAAATTCGACCGCCGCGGCTGGGATGGAACCAGCGTCTTTTGGGTCAGCAGCCGAGCAATAACCAGTGAGCCACCGCGGCGGCTAATACTCGCATTACTCAAGGTCGCGTTAGTACGAAACACAAGATCGTTAAAGTGGGACAAGTGGTACACAGATTGTGGACCACCCAAATGGCATAGAATGTTTGTAGTAGTATCAAACGATTCAGCACGTTACGGAGCATAAAATCACTATAGTCGAATCAAAGCGTAGCGTATCATAAGATTTGCACCAACGGCCTTTGGTTCCCCAAACGTGACCTCTTGAAACTTCAAGCTTTCATTACAGCCAAACTAATTGACGTAGGACATTCGAGGTGGTGTCAAATGATTTGTCTTATTGCATCAAAAGAGTACATATCTGGGGATATAATGAAAAATTTGTACTGGATATAGCGAAGATGACTAATGATGCAATATTCATTCAATATTGCTAACACTCGATACTCATACGCTGCCTCAGTGTTTTTCTGGTTGTTTCAGGCTTTACAGTTTGAAGCTGCTTGTCCATGCGCCTTGCCATTTGCCATATTGCACGAATGTTGTGAAGAAACTTTTCTCTGCAGCTTGTGTTGTGTTGAAAGCTGCTGTCTACCAACTTGAGTACGTGTACGTACTATTGGGTCGTGATATGTTAACAGTCGTATTTAGGGATACGTCACCATGCCATTGGATTGAATTGCCATTGGATAGGACTGTTTTTAAGAGAATGGCGACTATAATAATGCACTGTAAGCTGGCAAGATTTTTTCTGACTTCCACTGCAGTGCCCGCCGCCATGCACATAAGCAAGCTAGCTGGACCATATATTTTTTTTTCTGACTTCTTCCTGATTCGCTATTATAGACAGCTATGGACAGTTAAGCGCGGGAACTTTTAAATTGTCCATATTAACAAGGCACGACTGTAACACTCCGAAGTGTAAAATGAATAGGATATTTCAAATGCAAGCACCAAAAGCTTTACAAGGCAACAAATTAGGCCCGTCAGTTTTCGACCTTTCACTTCTGCTGTGTGTTCATGTACTAAGGACCTCTTCATAAATCACTGCTTATAGAGATGCAATTTTAAATTCACTTATTTAGCTTAAATTACTTTGAAGGGATATTTAAGGCAAGGCAGAAATAGCGAAATGATGCGACGAAATTGCCTTCTCCTCTCCATTTGTACTCGCCCGGTGTTTCTAAGAGCTAAGACTAAGGGGGCGCTGTGGGCGTTGTTTCATTGCGGGGCTTTAGCTTGCCTTCCCTTCTTGCCGTCCTCTCCGCAACTCCCATGGCATCTCCTCGATTGATTCGCGGCCTGCCGTTAAATGGAAGTGCATTTGGCAGCAGATTTCAGCGGTAGCGAATCAGAGGAAGTTTCTTCTCCGATGTACAGCTGATGCTTAGTCAGATAAAATTTAAGTTTGCAATGAAGGTTCGTCTGCATTCAGAGCCGCTACACAGAATTCCACGACAAGAAAGCAGGTTTTCTTGTCACCTAAACAAGAAGCAAATAAGACGAAATTACAAGGTTACGAATTTTGATGCCTCCGCTTGTTTGTTGAACATTAAATTGAACATTGTATTGTTGAACATTAAAGGGCTGATTTTGGTTACTGCTGTGGTTGGTGAGCGGGGCAATGCAGGACCTGGCGGGCCGTGGCCCACTGTTACCAATTGCTGTCTTATTCATCCGTGTCCTGTCATTTTTGTCTCCGCGTATGAACACTGCATTAAAGTGAAAAGATGACCAATGCTATGGACATTAAAAATTACATAGTAGCGCAGTTCATTTTGCTTTCGAATAACTCTTATCACATGCAACATCCGTCAAACAACTTGACCAACGAAAAGTCTGCCATTTCCGTTCGAATCAATCATCTCTTGTTTTTCACTTGTCCATCCCATCCTTCCAAGTCTGCCTCCACTACGGTGACGAGCCAAGTGAAACACCCTGTTTAAGCCGGTAATGTATGCCGCAAGTACAGGTGAAATTACAGTTGAACCTTGTTATAACGAAATTGAAGGGGCCCCACTATTTCTTCGTTATAGCCATATGTGTGACCTCGGCCACAACTTTTGCAGACCAACGGGCTTACCTAGCTACCACAGAGCAGACCGTGGGCAATATAGCTGGCATTTAGTCCGCCACTCGTGGCAGTATCGCTTCTGCGCCCAGAAGGCAGGGCTAGCATATTCAGCCGCTGATGCGACCGAATGCCCGCATACAGAGACCGAATACGTCAGCCTCGCTGTGCGCATCCGTTTCTTCGGCGGCCCGATAAGCTTCCCCGCCTATAAAACAGGCCTTGGCGGAACAATGCTGTACAGTACTGGGAGAGAGAGTTCTAGCACAGCAGAGGCCTACTAATTAACGTACCGGACGGTGGCTGCGCGTTCGCAGTCTCTGCTATGCTGAGTATCAGGAGGTATCCGGTATACGTTTAAGCTAGTATGTATCTGCCATGCTAAATCTCTCTGCCTCGTTTTTTTGGCGCCGAAACCGGTGCACCGTAAGAGAGGGCGCGAGGCACTAATCATGCCACGAGTACCATATTGGTTGTTGCTGGACTTGTCCGCACTATTGTGCTTGTCGTGGAACACCACTGGCATCTACATTTTTGTTCATGTTTCACGGGGTGATGTTATTTGCCGATGCGCATAACTTCAGCTGAGACGCCAACTATTTCTGGCCATTTTTTTCACCCTCCATGTTCATTTGGAAGGGCATATTGCTGCTGGCGGTTCTGAATGTTTAGCTATTAATGATTTAGAACCCAAAAACAAACTCTACATACGGTGTTTGAGAATTTCCACTCAATAATCAGTCGTTAAATGTCCAACTATTTTCAGTATGGTAAAAAAAAAGTGATTTCTTCTTATTATTTGTCATCTCAAATCTTCAAAACAAGTGCACATTATGATCTAGAGTTCTTTTCTACGCAGAAAAAATTCACTCACCGGGTATTTTTTTGCCAGATCAAATGTAGCCAAAAACTTGCAAAGCGCCCGAAATAAACAAAAGAATGTTTCAAGGTCTCAATTCGCTACCTTATGTAGTAGACAAGGTTGAAACCATTTTTAAACAAAGCATATTGAAACTGTAAGATAGATGGCAAAACAGCATAAGTGGGGCTCCTGCATCTCACTGTCTCTTACGGGCCCTTTAGTATGGGAAACAAGGAGGGACAATGTGTCCCATTGTCCTATAAAGGGTTAATCAAAGTGACGCGAATGTAGCCCTGCAGTGCAGTTTCACAGCAGTGCAGACTTCCTTTTCTCCTCCTTTGTCGTCACCCAATTTCCCCCTCTCGTCACCGCTTCGCCATTTGTGCGCTCCTTTACAACCAGTTCACACAGCGCTGCAAAAGGCATGAGTGCACCGAGAGCTCCTATCACGATTAGCTGCGTCCTGTGACAGTCATTCAGGGCACAGCTAGCAAAATACTGTCAAAGAAGAGATCATAAGAGATCGGCAGAGACTGGTCGAAGGAGCTGACGAGTTGTGCTTGCTACAACAGAGACCACAAGTACAGCCTACAAACGCATCTCGCAAAGTTCACCGACGAAAGGAGAGCTCGATGGCTGCCTTGGTTCATGAATACACAAGCACTCTCTTTAGAGGGGAACAACCCTCAGCCAGTGGCTGCCTGCTGCTCATAAACAGGAAGCCGTTAACTGCTGAAATTTCAACATGTGTCATGCCATCGGCCTTTGAAAACAATGCATTGAACCCGCGAGAATTACTGTCACATAGCGTACCACAAAAACCAGCATGTAATATGAAGTATTATTTTTTGTGAACAGAAGTTGCTTCTATCTATGTGGATACCAACATTTTGAACTCTCTTCCTGCATGCCACGGCTCGATTTTAAGCAGATTCATTTACAATCTTAGTAGCAAACAGGTCATTATTAATGCTGCATCCCCAATGCACTTATATGGAAGACGAGTACACTTGTTAAGGAATGTCAGAAAATGGTTGGCCCGACAGTTTTCCTGGCCTGACAATGATTAATAAAAGATATCATTGTAATATCATTAGTACACATACAAAAGGATATGTGTTAAAACTACATTCTTACAAATGTGAGCTGTGAATTGATCTTTTTTGTTTGAGTCATATTATAATTTTTTCCGGTGTTTTGAAATGCTGCTGAGTGTAGACCTTCAGAAGAAAGGTTCAAAGTTCGGGTGTAATGCGACAGGCAGAACGTTGCAGTAGTTTGCGCTTTAACCAACTGTATGCAACTGCAGCCCAAAGTCATCATTAAGCCCAAGGTTGTTCCCACAAATCTGTTGCCCTCTGGAGTTACTGCACCTGGCTGAAAAAAATGATAAACAACACTAACAACCTCAGAATTACTTGAGAGAAGAAAATGAAGCTATGCTTCCGCATGGCGCTGTACTGGTGATGAGTTCCTAGTCAATGTGACATCGAACCATGATGGCTGTCTCACAGGCAACAATCATGGGCGTGTTGTCATGCTGGGTAGCATGACCTCAACACTTGTCCAGTTTAGAAGTCAAAAGATTTGCTTTCAAACAATAAGTGGTGTACTTCCATGTGGAATGGATGACTGGTGGACACCATGACCCCAAGCCAAAATGAACTTTTCAAAGGTCAGACACAGCCTTGCTGTGGCTATGAATTACTGAACAAGAGTGGTGACTCGAGAAGAAGCGCTAAAAACTTACAAGAAGATTACAAGAAGAGCTCAAGTACCCATCCTGACAGAACACATGGTGATGCTGTCCATGGTGGGGTGAATATACAACACAAGACATAATGACAAGGTACTAAAACTGGGGCCGCCGCGGTGGCTCAGTGGTTATGGCGCTCGGCTGCTGACCCGAAAGACGTGGGTTTGATCCCAGTCGTGGTGGCCGAATCTCGATGGAGGCGAAATTCTCGAGGCCCGAGTGCTGTGCGATGTCAGTGCACATTAAAGAACCCCAGGTGGTCGAAATTTCTGGAGCCCTCCACTACGGCGTCCCTCATAGCCAGAGTCGCTTTGGGACGTTAAACCCCCGTAAACAAGCGAATAAACAAACAAAAACTGGGAGACACTCAGGCGTTTGTGTGCTTCTTTCATTGCGACTTGCGCTGCCTATCTGCCATGCAGAATCAACTAGCTCGTCAACTTGCTCGTCTACGGCAGTTGCAGAGGAGCCTTAGAAAATGGCAGCAGTGATAGTGGTGATGCCCAAACATTGTTATATTTTTTTTGGAGCACTGTTTTAACAGACCTCCTGCAGAATTCTACCTGCACAACTGCACAACAAAGCAGCAGCGTGAAACTGTCGTCAACACTGTTTGCCACACTATCCAGGCTCCCAGGAAGGCGTTTGTTTGCTCTGCGGTTGGCACCGTGTGTCGATTTGAGCGGAGCGGTACAGCCTACACTTTGCAGGTAGTTTTCTGTAAATGGTTGGAACACTGTTGGACACCGGCATGTTGGACACTGGACTGTACTTGTAGAACAGAAAAGAGTTGAGGATTAAGCTCCACCGCATCCTCCCTAGAGTCCAAAAAAACTGGTTTTTCTGAGGGTTATGAAAAGCTTCCATTAAAATGTACGGGGAACACCACCACTGGAAATTTGGGCTGCTGTGGATTGCTGTGGCAAGTCAACACCTGCATACAAGCTTTTGCTACACGTGCAAGGTGCAGTTCTGATCTGTGGCGCCCAATCTTCAGTACTGGGTGAGTGAAATAGACGTATGAAATATGATTGTTTTATATTTGTATTTTCAATATTGCAAACGGAATAACTTCTTTTTGCATGCTCCAATTTCATCAATTATACCCCACACTGATATCTGGATTGCATGAGCAATGCTTTGAACCAGATATCACGACTTCCTCCAAGACCTTCTGGATATGGCTTTAGTAACGTCCTTCTGTTTCAGAAGGGCATGCACGGCAAATGGTTGACAAGTTAACTGCATACACATCCTTCCACGACAGAAGTTCCCTCGACCAACAATGTGGCGGACTGTGGGAGAATAATTAGGTGCAATGTTAGCGCATAGATGCGCACGTGGTCTCTGTACGCAGTGCCCTCAAGCGAGAATACTGTGCTGGTTTCCCAAACCTCCTTCAGCCACGGATTATGTGCAGTGCAGACAACATACTGCATGGCAGGCGTGTCCACAGAGTGGTCACGCATACCTGCTTTAGCTAGACAATGCCAGCCGTGCTCTTATCCCTAAGGAAAGCCCATTAGGCTATTGTAGAGGGATTGATAATGGCCACTCGCCTTTACATCCTTTTTCTGCAGGGCAAATCTGTACTTGCGGCCCATTCCAGCCATTTCCCGTTTCATGAGGAACTCTAGATTTCCAATTCCCACACATGCCACGGAAAGCATTCATAGTTGCCACATGCGTCCGGTGCATGTGTTCATGCAGACTCACCAACACGTCGAGGCAAACTCATTATCGGTACTTATACACGGTTCAAAAACGTGTCTATAATCGTCTTAACTGACGCTAAACAGGCACTCATCTCAGCAGCAAGTGTGGGAGCACACGTGCGTTAACATTGGCACGGATCATAGAAGACTCGTGATAAGTGACCACTGCCTTTGACCATCGAAATTGTGAAAATTGGCCAAAGAACCCAACAGAGCCCCGGGTGGCTCATCACCACATCCATGTGACCCAGGCTATGCTAGGGGAGCCACAAGCATCGTCGGCTGCGGCAGTAAATCTCTCGTCCCCTTCACTGTCAGAAAACATGAAAACAGTGAGTAAAGGTAAGCTCGAGTGAGTAAATGTGAGTGGATGCGATTGTGAATGGTTCTGAGTGTGATTGAGCCAGCTCTCATTGTGCTGAGGTATGCTCTTGAGTCGCTACTCTAGCTTGGCGGCCATGGTATTTGGCTGCCGGGACCAAGGTTGCGGGATCGAAACCAGGACGCGATGGCCGCATTTCAACGAAGGAGGCAAAATGTAAACACATCCGTGTGCTGTGCGATGTTATAGCTTGTTAAGAGCCTCAAGTGGTTGAAATTAACCTGAAACACGCCACTAGTGTCTCTCATAGCCCATGAGCAGTTTTGGGACAGTAAACCTCACATACTGTGAATTGCATTAACAGATTGTGCAGCAATTGTCCGTTTAAGAACTGTGGAGAAATATAGAAGAATTTGGTTTCCTAAAATACATTCCTTCAAGTAAGTGACGCAAAATCACCTAAATGCTACAGGCTGCAATTGTGGAAAACTACTGCAGTCCTTTTGGCACACTGTGAGAGACTGTGCACACTCAACTTTTGAAATTCACATTAGAGGCAGTCAGAGCAGCAGCTTGAATCTTTATAGGGCTAGATGTAAAGTCAACCAACCATCCACTGGTTTCAAAAGGTACTTTCTACGGGGTTTCCTGTCTAGGACATAGGCTTTGTTTACTTGCGCGGTGAATAGTGGCCAAAGTAGTAAGCTTGACTGTGTGCTGCCTCTCAGTACGGCAGAATGCGCTTTAATTTGCATTACCACATGTCATGTGCTCTACTGTAAGTACATGGAATGGGTTTATAGCTTTGCAACGATACGAGTTTCCCTTGCAAGAGGCCATCGTGTGTAAGCCATGCATCAGCATGTAGCCCTCACAACTCGATCGCAAGTGCTGAAATGGCCATTCACAGCACAAAATAAAGGGCTAGCTTGCCTACAACATACAAACTTACAATAGAACTTTCTTTGCTATGAATGAATTAAAACTCATCAATAAAGAACCACAATAAAAGCGCAGCCCACTAACAAAAGCTTTCCGTTCATGTGGAAAGCTCCAACATCACTTCCATGAGACAAAGGTTGATTACAGCGTTCCTGGAGTTTTGGCGAGAAGACTATCAAGACAAAATTATTTGATGTTATTTGTGTGCTGGAGGTTTCCATGTTGATCACAGTGCTTCAGCACATAAAGCTCAGCGAGCAGGGGAAGCAGCTTTGACCTGAACAAGCAGTTTTCAAGGCGCCACCGTCCAACACATATCTCGAAGCAAGAGTGTGCACACTCTGCCCAAGCCACATGTAGTGCGTGCCTACATTGTCAAGCTATGTTCAGAGCAGCACAGCAAGGAATGCTGAGTAGGGTGCATACTCATCTTAGTTTTTAATGTGGCCTTGCTTTTACAGTGATTCAAGTGGCTGTGAGCAGTCGCTTTTGGTCCTGTAACGTTAAGATTTCAGCGCATGTTCCCAGAATAGATTTTTTTTTCTTCATGGAGGGTGGCATGTGTAAAATGTGCAAAATTGTGTTAGGCTGTCACACCTCCTCAAGTTACCTATAAAGCCAGAACTATAAACACTTAAAGTTATGAGAAACAAGCAACAAACAGATATTTGTACGCATAAAGACAGAGTTGTTACTAACATGCTCCTGTACCATTTCCATCACCCTGGAACTCGCACAAGTGCCTACTGGTCGTCCTCTGCTTCACACGATTTATACACTGGCAGGAGCACGGCAATTCAGATTTGCACATAAGACAATAAGTGAACACCATTTTGCCAGAGCACCTTTAAATATGGTTTTCTTTTATTACCAGATATATTGGCATACAAATTGCTTGGCAGTTTTGGTTTATCAATCAACCTTGCTTGCTCTTAGAAACGGCTGGGGCGCCTGTGATGCAAACACACTATGGAGGCGTCCAATCGTGTCCAGAGTACAGCATGACGTGTCAAAACAACACTTTCCTCGAATTCCTAGGCACAAAACTTAACACTGTCCTTTTTCTTCCCATCCCAAGAAAAAAAAAAAAGCATGGGAGCACTCGGTACACATCCTCACATTGGCAGGAAAACAAGATGTAAAAACTTACAACCTTGCCAGATAAAAGAAAAAAAAAGAAAGTAGGGGAAATGCATAGAGCTGAGAAAAAGAATAGAGAGAGCTAGTAGTTCTTCTGTGTCTGTATGCGTGTTCGGTGTCTTTCGAGAAGAACAACGGGCAATGAAGAGAGAGAAAGGTGAGAGGGGAGAGGCACTGTCGTTTTTTTATCCATAACATAACAAGAGTACAGAGGACAAAACAAGAAGAAATCGGTGCTCCTTCCTTCCCTAAACCGGCAGTCCAACAATGCGGCGAGACCGAATTGCCGGCAAAGCGGCAACCCTGCCCCTGTGTTGATTCGGGTGGACGTCGTGGCAGCGGTCGCAACAGGCCCCTCCTACTCTCCCAGTCTCCATCTGTGTAAAAGGCATTGTCCCCCTGCTGTCCTAGCCTACCCCCCCAACGACAACGACGGAGTGAGAGTGAAACTTCGGCAGAGCAGCGGTAGAAACAACGGTGGCGCCAGTCCCTTTGCGTGGAGCTTAGTAGCCAGTGAGTTCGGAGAAGGTCTGGTCCAGCTCGTCCGAGATAGCCTTGTACTTCTCCTTCTCCTGGACAAGCTCGTCTGCGGGCGGGCACAGCGAGGCAACAGTAAGCTCGAGGTCTCGTTAAAGTAACCGAGAGTAGAATGAGCAAACGCGCACAGCTAAAGTTCCTCCCGACAAGCTACAAGGTGTACACATCAAGCTTCCCATGACTGAAAAAACATTGACGCTTCTTCAAAATGAATCAAACAACGACATGCCAAGCTAGACGAGAAAGGAGGTACAACTGAAGCATGTGCGGGTGCTATTCTATCCTGGTGTGAATACTTATCTGCCAATTGGAATGATAACCGGCGGTGAAAGCCATCAGATATACCAGCTTGTTAAAATCCCAGAAAATGACACCCTAACACCAAGGCACCAGGTTTAAAAAAATAAAGCCTTCAATTTCAAGTGAAACATATATCACTCAAAAAGCTTAGTGAGCTCAATATCAAGCTGAAGTCTAAATGATAAAACTAAATGAGCAGAACTGTGAAAGGGTGTTCACAAATTACACATTAATTCGTAAATGCACATGTCTGACCAATATGCTGAGAGTGAAAAGATTACAGATGCCACATGTATCGAAATCGCTGTTTATAAAACCAAGGGGCACACATGCCATGCAACACATACAGGTTAATGGTACATATCGGACATAGTAAATACAAGTAGATTTATTTCAGCTGTGACACGATCAGTTTACAAATTTTCATTTGTGTTGCATGCAGTACACTACTCTCAACAAATGCCTTGCTGTGACTGGTAACAGTGCTAAAGCTGGTAATAATCAGACCTCTAGGCACAGTACAGTTAAAAGCCTCTGCTTTCGAAACAATGGCACTCCATAAACTTCTAACTGCAAAAGTACAGCACAAACACCTCGCACTAAAGTCTTCACAGCAAGGCAGTTTGCAGCGCAGCAAAAGACCACAAATTCGGTCCAGTTAGCATTTTTTTTTTGGCCCTGTAAGTGTTATTCACCGCAAACCTCGGCACAGCAACACACAACCACCAAACCAACCAAGGACGTGCACAACACCACCACAAGCCACCACAACAGCAGGCCACCACAACAACCTTTTCCCTGCTGCTAACAATTGAGAACAGTGGCACTTTTTCTTTGTCGCAAACAAAACATGTTTTGCGCTAATTGCTATGAGTTCTTTAATTGCACCTGAATTTTTGCCCAAGATTCTTGCACTATATTAAACATAAACTGACCTGCAAACCGTGCTTCAATGACTTTACAGCCCTGAAAAAGGCCTTAGTGTTTCAAATCTTTCGTTAGGATGATTATCATTTAACAACTGCTGCTTACATAATTTTTTAAAACGCCTTTTGCATTTCACCCACAGGGCATACACGTGGCACCATCTAAACTGCACAAATGCCACGTATATTCTGCCTAGCTGACAACGGTGAGGACAGCTCTGTAGTACTGTTTAAATTTGCGCTGCTCGTCCTCAAGCTCTCATTACCTGACATCCATGAGAATTCTCCAACGTGCTTGTCTCATCCTTATTCACAAAGCAGATGCTGATGCTACTGTTGTTATAATGCACTGCATGCGCAATCTTTTGCCAAAAGTATTCACGCTACTCTGTAATGAGAGACCAGAGCAGTAATCAAACGAGCTTGGCCGTGCTGACATGTTTTGGTCCCTTAACATGGCAGCAGTGACATGCCACACGACCAGGCTACTGCTTTGGATGCACACTTTTGACAAGAGATGGCGCAGGCAGGTGGTGGCTGCCTCTATCTAGCACCACACTAGAAACCTAGAGTAGGGGGCGGGAGAGGGGGACAAGGGGATGCGGTTAGTCACACCTGGACAGAGGGGGGAAGAAAGCAGGCAGAGTGGAGCGCCGTGCAGCCCGGTCACATGGACTGCAGGTCCTTCAGGGTGGTCTCCACCTCTTCCTGAAGCATGTGGTTCTTCTCGCGCTCCACAAGCAGCTCGTCTGTGCCAATGGAAGAGCCGTGCTGCCTCCCACTGCGCCTCCATGTTGCTGGCCACTACTGCTCTCAACATGCTGTCTGTGCAGTCCCTCGGCATTTGGCGATCTCTCACATCTCAAAAACAAGTCTCGGAAATTAAAGGAGATAGTTTCTAGAGCTAACTTCCAAACTGACAGATGCCTCCCTTATGCAATGTCAAAGCATCAGAAGAAAAGGCACCGCCTTAACTGCAAAGCTTTGGGAAATCTGTCCTTCCATGTTCTTTTTCAAAACATGAATGAGCAAACTGTCAACCAAACTTAAACGAACAGTTTTCTCAATCAGTTATTAACTAGCGGGAGAGAGTGTACGTGAACTTAACTAAAAATGCACAAAAGTAGCTTGTACAGGTACCGCCGCGCAGCGGACAGCGTACATTTGTATGCTAAGCCTGCTCTTGTATCTGATTACTGCTCTGAAATGATATCCCCATTTCCGCGCTTTTACCCTAGGTTAATCACTTCATGCACTGAGAGAAACCACTGCAAACCAAATGAATTAGACTGCCTGCATGCAGATAAACTCAACAACGGCATGCATCTCTTGGAAGAGTACTTACCTTCCAGTCTGTCCACTTCCTTCTGCAGCTTCTGCACTGACCTCTCGGCGAACTCAGCCCGGGCTTCAGCCTGTGTGCGGCAGAAACAATGGAACGTACATCACACAAGCAGGAAGCACGAATCACGTTGCCAAGATATCCTTTACATACCTGCATGTTCTTATTAGTCTGCAAAGTATTTTTAACATTACTATAGCCTCTCAGCCTTTAATTGTCTACACAGTAACAGAACAGGTACGGTAAAGGTCATACGCTTAATTGAAATCATGCACTGCTTCTACTTATCTGCAACAGTACAAGTGCGTCCACTGCATGCAAATGCTGTGCATGGCCTTTCCAGACAACGAGGCAAATTGAAAGACCACAACAGAAACGCAAACAATAGACCTAATATTGCTGATAAAGTTCGAGCAGCACAGCACGCAGCGGAGGCTACTTGTAAAAAAATTTGACTTGCACAATAGGTAGCGCTCCAATTCTAGGTAAAAAGCTGAAATTGCAAAAGAAAGAAGAGAAAGAAAGGAAGGGACAACAGAGATATAGCTTTCAACATAAATGCACAAACCATGAAAAATCTCGGTAATAGGAAGTGGGACAGTTTATTGCCCCGTTAACGCAACGGCGGAGATGCATCAAAGCAGCTGCTACTAGTCAAGCAAACATTACATGGTGACATGACAAAGTGAGACACACATACTCTAGAACTGTAGAGCCATTAGTAAATGGAATCTAAGGATTTGCCACAGAAGACTAAAATGCAGAGTTAGTTCACGACACGCTACACTGCAGGCTTCTTAGCTTATGGGGTTCATTAAACAGCTACGTTATGCTTCAACACGGCAGGTGACAAAAGTTGGGGTGCAAGAAATCGTAACGCCAGCTACAGGCGTGTGCTTCATGGGCTGCGGTCATTCTGCTAGGCTACGGGTAGAGATAAAGGGAAAAGGAAGACGGTGAGAGGGGAAAAATATACTGAGCAGGTAGTTCGAAGAGTGTGCAAGAAACGAAGGGGGGGGCCACCACAACAAGCAATCGACGGTGGCGAGGGGCAACAACCGCAGCGAAGGGGGGGTGGTGCCAGTGTGGCGTACCTCTTGCAGCCTAGCAGTCATCTGCCGGATTTGGCCCTCGTACGTCTCCTCCTTTTGCAGGGCCTAAACCCCGTCCGTCCAGCGGCAACAGCGGCACACGAGAACGAAGAGAGAGAGACACACACACACAGCGGAGTTAGGACGTAAGGGCACACTTTACCTCCTTCAGTTTGGCAGTCATTGTGCTGATCTGAGTCGCATACGCCTCCTCACGCTGCTGGGCCTGTGGTTCACAACACCCCAAAACCCCGGAAAAGAGAGGCATTATGGGACAAGAAGAAGAAGAAGAAGAAAAAAAAAAAAGATCTGGCAATGCATGCCGAGAAGGAGGTTTGACAGCTGAAGAAGTCCATGAAAAAGAAGGAGAAGGAAGTGAGGCCAGCGGGACGCTCACAGTCGCCCGTTTGCAGTTTACCCCACAATGGGTCAGCCCGAAGATTGACCCGAAGAGCCAGTCCTAAGGCAGAGTGGTGAATCCAAGGCCCAGTGGTAGCTACTTATTTCCAAAGACAAGCTAGATTTAACAAGTTCAACAACACACAAGGCACAAATGTTCCACAGTAATGCACATAGGATCAGCCAACAATAACATACTAAAAATCAGGTGGCTTCTTGATTAAATGGTACCAGCCCAACAAAACACTGTTCAATCGGCTCTCGATAATTCAAACTAAAGGACGGCTGAGAATATGTTTGAATCATGCAGTGTTCAACAGGAGCCGTTTAAATACACTGATTGCTCACCAGAACAAAATATCAGTTCAAATTAACAAAGAGTCCGCCGTGCAATGCTAAATGAGTAAAAGAGCGCCCAGTGCCACTTTTGGACGAGTCTTGTATCACTCTTGGGCAGAATCTCACTCCTTTCTAGCATACACTGATTCATGCCAAATCTCAAAAGGTCAGGTAACGGTCATACATACACCTTAAGCAAGGTAAGTTTTTCCACAACTTTTCCCACTATCAATGCCTCTATGAACCTGACAAAAGAACAGTACTGATCAATAACAACGACTACTGCACTTAAAAATGTCTGGACCATATGTTTCTGCTCAATCCCGCTGACACAAATGAAGTGACGGCAACTGTGCATTACCTTCTCTTCGCTCACTTCCAGGGACTTCAGGTTGTTGCCGACAACGCGCAGCTCCTCCTCAAGCTCCACAATTTTGCTGCACACAAGAAATGCATGGTGAGGTAGGTGGACAGTAACACATCCAATACTGCCAATGTTGCATCTGAGACGAGACCAACAGAAATCAACATGGGGAAGGACAAACTAGGGTGTTTCAGAAACAGTTTAACCAGGTACTTGATAGTACAAGGTGGCTCAACACGTCTCTTAACAGGTGAAATGGGCACGTCATGGGGCTGCCTGAATTAGCCACGACGTTAACAAATTCCAGAAAGCATAGAATCATCCGTCAATACAAATGTCAATTTTCACAGAATAGAGGAAAGAAAGCAAAATCAAAACAGTCCCCAAAGGGCCAATAAGCAAAAAATATTTCTAAAGAATTTTCGCAAACAATTTGTGTTGGTATCCTGACGTGGAATTAAGAAATATATATATATATGGCAGGAGTAAAGTAAAACAATACAACGCAGTGCTCATGTTCAAAATGCACTTGTTGGTAAGTAATACACATGGACAAAGGTAACACAAAAATTAATGACATGCAAGCGGACCTTGTTATTTGTGATAAAATGCAAGACTGAAAAACATGTTACCACTGTGCATGGCCCTGAGTACGAGCGCTTGCTTTAACTTCTGCGAACAGTTGAAAAATGACAACCACCAAGAAACTACGGCCCCTTGTAAGCCTGTTTGCATACAGTGGAAGATGTGTTGCACAAGAAAACAAGAGTACCATAACATTCTTAGTTTTAGCCAATAAATAATGCAGAGAAAATCTTTTACCCATACCTTATTGGTCTTGCACCTTAACACGTGCTGATGATAATGAGACCCCAACCTGCCCTATAAGGCCCCCCTTGACTACTAATCTATTTCAAAAACTGCAATTGTGCCAACAAGAAAAGTTAAAGCAAACTGTTTAAATCATGTCTGTGTTTTTCTCATACACAGTACAACACTAATAACGATATTATGAGGCAGCAGTAGCACTAAGATGCCGGAGGTACCAATTCTGCGCTGACTACTAGAAAACTGCTCATGAAACAAGTCTAGCACTTGAACCATTGTGTAAGGTACACAGGAGAGGCACCTTTTCCAATGGCCACTTGGTCTTCACAGCTTTTCATTTGCGGCTACACTAGCCTGGCTATTTCATGCAAAACCGTTCATGGTCACGGCTGTCGAGACTACCTCAGTTGAAGCACTGTTCTTCCATTACAACTATATTACAACAATGGAGGCCATCAGTGGCAGGCATAGCCTTAACACGTTCACTGCGTCGTGGGACACCAGTGGGCCACGTCTTGTATTCATGCTGTGAGGCCGCAAATACTGGGTCAGGCGAACCCCTGGTACAGCTGAGATTTTTCAGGGAGCCCACGAAATGCACACATGCCAGACGGCTACTCCCACCCATGCGCGGTTCAATATAAGCTGGCGTGGCAAGTATACCTATAGCTAACTGGTGGGTCATGCCATATCCAAGACCCAGGACGCACAGGGATTTGGGATCCGAAAATTGCTGCCGCAGTCAACGTGTTAAGCAAAGCTCGTCCTCATACTTTTAGCAGTTACTACAACTACTAAGGGCATGATTCCTTTAAAGAGTAGCATCTTTTTCAAGCCCGAAAGGGCGAAAGGCCAAATGACAACTTTCAAGGTGACACAGCCGTCGGGTGCCATTCGAAAAGAAAAAGATACAGCCGAACTGTACAAGTGGAAGTTGTCCCACCAGCCATTTTCCTTTACCATTCATCCCCTGCCATATATTTTCCAGTGCAACTAAACTCGGAAAAAACCCCATCCCTCCAAACTGACACTGGACCTGAAGCTAAAGTTGGTTGGTTGGTCGGTTTACGGGGTTTAACGTCCCAAAGCGACTGAGGCTATGAGAGACGCCGTAGTGGAGGGCTCCGGAAATTTCGACCACCTGGGGTTCTTTAACGTGCACTGACATCGCACAGTACACGGGCCTCTAGAATTTCTCCTCCAAAGAAATTCAGCCGCCGCGGCCGGGTGATTGTTTTGTACTTCCCAAGTTCCCTCTTTTTCCTACATGCTTACAAAGGCAAAAACAAAAAAAAAAAAAAAAAACACCCCCATGCCACTAGATGAGTGGTTAATACACCAACCCTACTGTGAAAACATGCAGCACTTCCAGCAAAGGTTTTAGCTGGGATGTGAAGTAAGAAATGACTGCAGCTCCTTGACCATCACAGTTGCAACTGCTAGCATGGGTCAAGGTAACATCGATTGCCCAATGGTCACAGGGTACTGAACATGTGACCGCTATTCGAGGAACTGATGGATTAGTTTTTCTCGAGAAGGAAACTGGCAAGAACACAGCTCGTACAGCCAATGGCACTGCTTCCTGTCAACCATCCTCAGACGGGAGAAGTCAGGGATGTGACTTGGACTCCTAACCCATTGCAACTGGTGCAGTCAACCGAAGAGCTGGCAGGAAGTTAGAAACAGGAAGAGCGTGGCACGGCCTCACCTCTCGCCCGTGGAGGCCCTCTCCTCGGCTCGTTCCAGGTCGGCCTCCAGGAGGGCAATGCGGCGTGCCATCTTTTATGTGCCACCACACACCATGCGCACATGCGTTGCACGACGGCAGGGGGGGGCAGTCATCGGGGAAAGATGGATGGGTTGGGGCACAGCGAGGAGACGGGAAGAGCAAAACACACGCAAATGGTGAGCGAGGTGCAAGCCCAAGGAACGCGCAACACACGCTCACAATGGTCCATCAATGCTGCATACGCACACGCACAAACTGGCACACACGATGAGGGCTGCGTGCGGAACAACTTACGTCTCACCAGTCTCTGCACGCTCCTCAGCGCGTTCGAGGTCGGCCTCAACCATGGCCAACTTGCGGGCCACCTGTGCCACACACACACAGAGCGCTTAGTCTCGGCAGTGTTCGGCAACGTTCCCTAACCATTATTAGCACTTCTCTACGAATCCTAAAGATAAGTAAAGCAGGTTCAGCTACCGTGCACTGGTTTGCTCTCCATGAGGACAAATATAACTGCTGCCTAGTTTTGATCACTAAACCTCAGATCCGACTGTCTGAAAAAATAAAAAAAAAAACAGAGGTTTAGTTTGTCACAGCAATGCCTACTTCTGTTGAAAACTCAGCTGATCAAATAGATTTTACAGTAGGCAGAAAGCAGAACAAGCAAAAAAAATGGTAAGTGAGCTTAAAAAGCACAATGGTGCAACTATTTCACCCCGCAACATAATACGTCCTCATTGCACTCTGACTACAGCCCTTAAACTAAAATCCATAGCTAACTGGCTGACTTTGAGTAGACTCACACCAAGATTAGGCAGTGCACTTTTCAGTAAGTAGCCTCCTGAATAACAAGCAATATTTTATTTACATAAATAATAAATAAATAATCTACATTTTCTGCTGCCATTACAATCACTACACATGTGCATCTCCACCATGCAGGCACATGAATGATGCTTCAGAGATCATCAACTACAGTAGACTGGGGTTTACAAAAACAGGCATGCGATTTACTTAATATTTTGGTGAGTACGAAAATAAACATTCTTGTTTAAAGGACTTCATGACCATTATAGCAGTTTTACCTCTTTGTGCAAGCACCAAAAGCCACTGCTCACAATGTCACTGCAGTTCAGCTCACAGCAACAAACACGGAGGAACGTGCAGAGTTAGTGGACGTAAGTATGTTGCACACTCAGGCAAAGAAAAAAAAATTCACTCCAAACGTCAATCAGTTGCGGTATGCCCTCTACTGCAGAAATCAAAGGGGTCTAACAAGTCAAGGAGCTTTCAACATAATACGACTTAATAGTTTACGATTACATCTACGAAGAAAAAAAAAAGTTATGTTACCCCAATACTAGATAAATATCATGGTGAAGCGCAGTAGTTGCCTCGTTACACCTTCACTTCAGGAATGTACGGTCAGTAAATGTTTGGTACACACTTGCAGACTCCAAGTGAAGTTTCTTGTGCCTTGCACGCACACATACACACAGAAAGAGGAATCTACTCACAACTAAAACTCATTCAAGCCTGACCACCTACACTACACTGCCATTAGAGAGGGCGGAAAGAGAAAAGCACTCTGCGACACAGTCTCACTACGGCAAGTTCGCTAACGAAAACCCCTTTGCAGCAGACCGCAACGAAGGAACACGCCAGGAAAACCATGCACCTGGAAGACACACTCGTGTCGCCCTAGTGGCGAGGTCTACTAGGCACACTGGTGCAGGCCCACACACCATGTTATGTCAAGTGCACAGATGGGTGCAGCGAAAAACACTGGACAAGAGTGTACGTGGCTCTGTTAGGGGGGAAGCTGGAAGGAGCGAGGAGGGCACACACGGAGCAGAGGGCAGTGTGCAGCAGTGCACACAGCATGCTGCCCCTCCAGGACGCTTCCACTCTCTCTCAGAGCCAAGTCACCTCGTCGTATTTCCTGTCGGCATCCTCAGCCATCGTGCGCGCTTCCTTGAGCTGCCCCTCGAGACCGTCCATGCGCTCTTCGTCGGTGATGCTCCTGTGCTCCAGCATTTTGCGCATGCTGTTCGCGAGAGTGGGGAGAGAGAAAGAAAGGACGCCGCGGTCAGCTCCGGCTGGCCTCGAGACCTCACCTCTTCATATTTTTTGTCAGACTCCTCGGCTATGAGGCGCGCCTGGCCCAACTGGTTCTCCAGCAGTGTGATCCGGTCGTCTTCCATGTTGGTGCGGTTCTCCAGCGCCTTGCGGATGCTTGATGAGCGAAGTTATGCACATTTGAAAGCAGCACAGAGGAGACACCGAGCGCTGTGAGCACTTCACCTCAATTCTTTTTTTTTTACCTTTCCAACTCAGAAGAAAAAGAAGGAAGAAAAACTGAGCATAAGTATACTGGTGATGCTCATGCGGTGCCTTAGATATTTCCTCCTTTAAAGAAAGCTAAGCTTCCAGCAAGACAGGTACTTTCATGCGTGATGGACAAAAGCCGCGAACAAATATTCCATGATTGAAACAATGTACGACAAGAGAGCAGTACTAACGTCTAAGAAAAGAAACAGCTTTGAGAAAAGCTACAATAAAATAACTACACCAGCATATGCGACTATGTGTTACAATGAGAACAGTGGCAATAAAAGAGCTAAAAAAGAAAGTTTAACACATTAATAATGCCGATTTTATGAATATTTGAGAAAACAAGCAACCTGGCTTCATAATAGGTAAAATTAATGCCAAATTAGGCACAACAAGATTATTCTGCAAAGAAACTAAATTGCCATCTGGTCCTAACCAAACTTGTCTCCTAAGGTTGGGGGCACATAAGCCACTTTAGAGCTGCTCTACAGTGCCGCACAATTTCTTCTGACCACTGAAATGTCACCTCAGTATTCCAGCTGCTGCCCGGAACTATAGGCATCAATGAAAAGGAGTCAGATTAAGAGTCCAGCCCAAAAGTACCGTTCGCTTTCGTCAGCCGCCTGGGAGGCCTCTTCCAGTTTCTGGGTGGCAATCTTGAGTCGTTCCTCAGAGCGTTCCAGGTCCTCCTCCAGGAGCTGGATGCGCCGGTTGTGGGCAGCAACCTCAGCCTCAGCCTGCACACAATTGGAAAGTTTCGGAGACAACAGCGATGAGTCGATGACAAGCACACATGACGGCCACACCATCACAACCTAAGTGCACGTAGAGTATTTCTGCTGCCATAATGCATTATATCAGAACTGCAGCTTCTGCCTAAGCAACAGGATCAGTAAGATGAGGCTGTTTGGGAGTAAATGCCAGTTCGAGAAGGCAAACAAGCTACACCAAGAACACAAGCCGTATGCAACAGGTGTTACATGGCTATGGCACAGCGGAGTACCTTTTCAATGAGGTTACTATTCTAAATTAGGCATGGAGCATCAGCCACACCTTACAAGCAAGTCAGGCCAGATAAATTGCAGTTAATTTGGTACAGTTGAGGCTATACTCAATAAGAACATAGTAAACGCAGTGAAGTTTCAAGTTGAACTACTAACGACACTACTAAATCAGAAATGTGGTACCATGGTTCAAGGTGTGCTGGTGTGTCCAATATGAGCACTTGAGCAAATGGTTTGGTTTGGTTTGGTTTATGGGGTTTAACGTCCCAAAGCGACTAAGGCTATGAGAGACGCCGTAGTGGAGGGCTCCGGAAATTTCGACCACCTGGGGTTCTTTAACGTTCACTGACATCGCATAGTACACGAGCAAATGGTGTGACAGAAGCTCCAGGGAGTTTTTTAAACATCTCTCAACTCCTGTGAACATTTTTCAACGAATATTAGAGCCACCGTTAAATGTTGGCAATTCAAATCATGAACGATGCTCATTCACATTCCGAATTCAAGCTGGCTTAACAGTGGCTTGAAGAGGGGGTGGACCTTTACTAGCGCCTTGTCAAAAGTCACTGACAAACAGCCATCGACTGTTCGCAAAGCAATAAAAATAAAGTGAATAAAAACATGTCTGCGATGCCCATGCTTGCCAGCTTGACAAAGCAATCTCCAGTAGCCAAGCCAACAGGACAATGTTATCATGCCATAAGATATAGACACTGATGCTAAAAGCGACCTTTCTGACATTAAGAATCAAACAGGAAAAAAATGGAGCCATGTCATGATCACCTACACATGCTTTGTATTTTGCCAACAGCATTTATCATTACCTTACATGCCAACACACTTAACAGAGTGACAAAATGGAAAAACCCTGCATAAGCTTTCCACGACCTGCAGCGAAAAGATATTTTCAAATAGTGTATTGTAGCCAAGACAACTTAAAGCATGACATGCACTCTACAACTCTTTTATGTGCTACATGCTTTGCTTTTGTTACAAGGTCCCTTTAACAAGTTAGCACGCCTTAACATCACCACATTATCCTAGAGATACCACCTTCACTGCAATTAAAAAAGCTTCTTTCGTGTTTCATTACACTGGCACATTCAGAAAGTGCTGTTCTATGCATTAAAGACTCTCATTTGTCACTGAAAGCATACGGCAACCCGATACCTTGACATTTACGTCATGGATAAATAATCTTGCTGGAAACGGATATAGATAATGTGACGATAATTCAATGCAGGGCAATGCAACAGCTGGACAAAAGTTATGTAAGCAACGTCTGACTATATGTATGGATAAATTTCACCCCTGTTGCCTGAAAATACTACTACTTTTCAAATCCCCACTGTGTAGATGTTAAAATAACACACACAAACATACATGACTGTGGCGGTAGACGTCGTCCGTTTAGACCGACGTTACCGCATCCGAAGGACAAGGCAATTGAACGACGTCGGCAAACAATCGAGGTGCGGACTCTCGTCCCAGGCCGTGTCTTACGAACTAAACAAGCAAGCCAACTGCTAGAACCGAGCCAGGCTCACACCGGCGGATGCATGGCGAGCCCACAACGGGCGTAAATTTCACTTGACAACTACAGCGCGGAAACGCACGGACGCATAAGCTATGCGTGCGCTAGGTGTTATATTACGATCGACATCGAACGCCGGAGTCCGCGCGACTACCTCGACACACAGCATCGTTTGGCACCAATACGTGCTTTAGGAACCGACTTTCGGGGGCAGGAATGCCAGTAGCCCCGTAACAGGCGCTCAGGACACGCATCTGCGGGCCTGTGGTTCGGAACGCAGCGACGCTGCAAACCGGCCGGCCACAAATTCCGGGTCGAATATACCAGAGCGTAAAAACCAGCTTAGGGCACTAAAGGAAGGGGGGATGGGAGGGGGAGGTGAAGAGCCGGCCACGGCGGGCCACCGCCGGTAGCCAATGGGTATTCGATGGTATCGGAACGTTTTAATTTCCTCGACATTTTTTCGCGCTAGCGCTATGCTGCGCTCCTCCAAGGTCGGTCCGTCTAGAATACCGCGCCGGATGCCGAGCGGGGAGCGGCACTTGAGAAAACAAATCTCCAAAGGTGCGGCAACTCAGCACGCATACCAATCTACGCTATGGCATGTGCCAAAACACACCGAGTTGACGCTACGTGTCCGGCCGATGGCACGCGAGGCGGCCACACTTTCGAAGGGGCAAAAATAACACACAACTGCAACAAGACCGGGATGGTTTGCGTAATGTGGGTTACAAACTCGGTCCTTATAAGGCTTCGACGAAAGCGAAATAAAGTTTCGCACAAGCGAATACGTCGCCCAAATTGCACAGCACTCACTGATCGGGATTTACGGACGCTCGCAAGTCAGAAACATGCGATCTCCGGCACCGCACTCTTGTTACAATGCAAAGTTGGCCACTCACTTCTTCACGACGCCGGATTTCTTCCATAACTCGTGATTGTGCGTCCTCTGCTTGCTCTTTTGCAGTTTCCAGCTCGTCTTTCATGGCCCGCATTTTTTTCTTGAGCACTTCTAGCAACGTTCCCTGCTGGACGGCGCTCATTTTGACTGGTAATGCTAAGACGCCGAAATACTGACAACTGGGTGGGGATACACACCCGCTACAGGCCTAACGTGGACGAAGTCGCCGAGCGGCGCATGTATACAAGGTCGTGATGGGCGAGGCCGCGTGCGTACAGCGGCCCTACGGAGCAGCACGCGCGCGCGCAGAAAGTAGTTACTCAGCATAGAAGTCTCCTTAGTCATAACTGTGTTTCCTGCAGCGTATAAGCGACTATAAAAGGCAGTATCAAGCAACATCTTTCACCATTGACAGCATCTGAAGCACTTCTGGGGATTATCTGTCTGAATTTTCACACCAAAACTTGGCGTGCGCGTCATAAGCCGTGCGATGCGCTCCCTGACAGTTTCAGGTTACCTTGAGGCGGGCTTTTGAATTTTGAATGTGCAACGTTTATCGCAAACACATTGTCCGTGATGAATAATATATTTTCTACGCTGATTTTGAGGCCAGGATCGCATTAAGCAGCCGCAGATTCTTTCCAGTGGTCAGTATGAAGTCATTTGGGGGGACTCATGTGTGCGCTGCAGCTTGGTGGAAAATTAATAAATATTTATTCACGACCGTTTCCCCTTTGCCCCTACGATATATTGCCAACAAAATACTTGTTCGAGTACAATCCGAGGCTGTCAGTGGCCAGAAATCTGCTGTGATGTTCGCGACTAAATCATAATGCAGAAATTTATTCTACGGCCTTGCCGGCTTTCAGTGGCCGCATAATAAACGTTTAATACCCAATTATTTTGTAATATACGAAACATGAAAGTGTTTAACAATGTGCCTGAAGAATACACTCCTTTCAAAAGGAAATTTCGTGCTCCTATATAAGTCGGAAAACGGTGCTTTTTTTTTTGTTTTGGCAGAAGCAGCTAGGAACTAGCTAAGCAAATTAATGTTCTTAATTAAATACGAGTTGCAAAACATGAGTACCATGCAAGCCTTACATTAGCAATATCACCCATAAACCAAACATCGCAATGTGCCATATGACGCAGTGTGTACTTCCGTACCCTTTATTTCTCTCTTTTTTATTTGTTTAAGGCGAGTGAAAACTCCTTGCCTTCATAAGGACAGCGGAAAGGCGGAATGGCAGGGAATTAAAGGCCAACATTGGATCCCGTCAAATTAGGGGCTAGACACTGCATGCGGTCAGTGTACAGGGCCTCGCATGTTGTGCGATCGAAATTTGATAACGCGCTTTTAACCCCGTCGACACCTCTCGAACCGTTTACGAATTGCAAATCGCCAACGGATGTTTCTCAGCGTGGGACCACCGCAGGTGAGGCGAGACGGTGGCGCCGGTAGGGCGCCTTACGAGGCAGCACCTCTCCGCGTCCCGCCGCCTTACATTTGCATCGCGCGCACCCTTGTTATAGGAACGCCCTTAGAGAGCGCTTTACGGGCTACCAGCGGGATACCAGCCAACCACTCCAAACAAACACCTGCATGATAAGACGCGGTAACGGTTCGGCGACAAGCACCATGTCGAGAACTCTGGGCTCTGTGGAAAAGTGGTTTCGACCCCACTCAGCGTCGATACTTTCTCACTCTGAACGTTTTTCACTCCTGCTGGTTCGTTATCCACAAAACCTCATGTTTACGGCAATCCACCGGCTAGATTGAGGACGAGGACCTTTACAGTCATGTGTGGTCAGGTCACGTCCGGCGATCGATACTTTTTCCCTGCCCCGATCGAGTTTGCTTACGGTCAACATTTTTTCTTTACTACTCCTCTAGAACTTATTTTCCCCTTTTTGGTTCCCTTCCTTTCGTCTCACCGCGCTTCCCTCACCCAGCGCGGCTTCGATAGATATAGGCAGATACGTCGGCTCAGTACAGTGGCGCGGTGCTCGAGACAAGGAACCACCGAACGGGAGCTAGCGCGCCCTTATCGGGTCATCGCAGAAGGCAGGTTTCGCAATCGCAGAACAGAAGCGTCGCGCCTGACGCGGCCAAAGAAGCACGCGGGGTCCACGTAGCGCAGTATCCACGTCGTGGTCGACCCGTACGACAGTCGCACGTGCCCCCTCTTGCGCGCGCGACGGTCGCGGTGTCGGCTTTCAGCCGCGTCAAAGGGGCGCCCTTGTGCCCGCTTCGGCAGAGTGCGGGCCCCGAGGCGAACTGGGTTAGCCACGCTTTCGTCGTTCGCTCAGGGACGACGCGGCGTCGGCGACGAAACAGCCAGCGCCGTCACACGCTGGAATGCATGCAAATGGCGCGACGGGCATTCCTCGCCACCGCGCACGCCGAAGCGCGCGTTGCAGCGTAAACGTGCAATGTACTACACTACACTGCGTGGGGAGCGGGGGAGGCTGTCTTTATCTCGACATCGGATGACTGGACACGCGAGACCGCAAGAGTTGAGGAACTGCTCATCGAACGCACACGTGCATGTTGCATGATGATGCGATCTTTTGCTTTTTTTTTTTGCCTTCGATCTCAAAATGATCACGAATAATGAGTCTGCAGGGTTTTGCAACAATCTTCATTTTCTCTTCGGGAAGGACGCGTCTGCAGAAATACGTATGAGAATCGCCATCTGCACACTGTGTGGACTGATAGCCTTAGGCTAGTCGCGCCTCGGGGCCTTTGACACCGCAGGATCACTTGAAGACTATATGTTATAGCAATTTTTGCGACAGAACAATTTGTTTTTTTTTTCTCGCCTAATGTCGAAATGTCGTTAACCTCACGGAGCATAAATTTCCGCTTAACTCCTTCGCATCTGCGTCACAACACCGGCAAGCAATAGACGCCGATTACTGCGAAAAGAGGGGGGAGTGGTAGCTGTACTCCAGGTTTCAGCGGAAACCAGAGGTCTCATCTCGAGGCGCACCGCCGAACGGTTAGCTCGTATCGGAACACATCGTATACAGACGGAAGTGCTGTTAGCTACATATCACCTGTAAACCCGAAACGCCACCATCATGTCTCGTACCAGAAGGACTGTCTCAAGGCCAGTTCTGCACTTAGTTCACACTCATGTATAGTATATCATACTCACGGCCTGCAGGGCCTTGTCCTTCTCTTCCAGCTTGCTGTTGGCCTGCGACAGCTGCTCCTGCACCTGGTCGAGCTCATTCTCGATCTGCTGGATCTTCTTCTGAAGGCTGCGCACCTCCTCTTCGGCCTGCAGGGGGACAGGGACACGACGGCCAAGGCATACGGTCAGCAAAGGAAGACACTTCCACGAACAACGCGCACTCATAGTTATCCCTTCTACTATCAACCACTCGTGCACACTAATTTGCGTTCTACGTGCGGCAGCATGCGTCGCCCTCTGACCTTCCTACGCACCGCGTTCCTGCGCTGCACGTGCACTTTCCACTACCGGCTACGCGTTCACGTGCGCTCGCCTGGAGAGCATGAACGCGTGCTTCGGAGAGGGCGCAATTATGCTTCCATCAATGAGATGCTACTCAAAAACAGTCGAAGCCTGGAAGGCATGCAGAGCGGCTTTCTCACGCTCTACTGACGCTGGCAGAACAGGAGGACTTCGGAGTTAATGCTTAGTCCTCCTACGCTACGCTGAACAAGCGTGAACGCACGGTTGAACGCTGCGTTTGTATGCAAACGTATACAAACGCAGCGCTCAAGGGTGTGTTCACCTGTGCGTGTGTGCGATCTGCGTGAGCGTGTAGCCGGTGGGAAAGGTAGCAATGTAGTTAAATTGTACTCAATGGTTCTGGTGTGTTCTCCGGAACGCCCCTGCATCTCTAAATCTCGACTACTTTGCTGTTAGTTCTCTAAATCTCGACTACTTTGCATTTCTCTCTTTTTTCTTTTGTAGCACAAGCGACATGCGCCCCATGTAAAAAGTTTACTTAGATGCATCTTGGGGGCATACATTTGAGAGTGTAAGTTCACGTGCAGAGCTCAACGAAACAGACCGTGTTGCTATACGCGCACACGTATCTCACTAGACGTGGGTATACCGATGTGCTTGATTATTCTTTTAAGAAATGGGTGGCGTGTGATGTTTTGTTTTAGAGTGGTGGGGATTATTAAACAGAATTAAAAATAAAGTGTGTGGCGCAGATGACGCTGTGGCATCTAGAATCCACTGACTTACTGGCGTTACAAAAAAAAAAGTAAAAAAGATACCCTTTTTGACGGGCAGTCTCAATAAATACAAAGTTTGATAACCGTAAGATACGAAGAACACGCTCGAGGTAAAACGATTAGCTGATCTGCTCGTTCTTTTTCAAGGTGTCGCTTTTGTTTTGTTTTATAGTTCATGAAACTTGACCCATCGGGTAATGTTACTGTGGACACTAGGAGGAAATTCTAGAATAAAAAGCGAATAGAATTGACTAAAGTACAAATAAGAGCATTAATAGCAAATCGAATGTAAAATTAAGATACGGCATACAGTACGTTTGAGCGCAGATGATGCAAATGCCGAAATGCTGCAGGATATAAATAAACTATGCGGTGAATGGAATTTTCTTCTAATTCCTAGCAGCTGAATGAAACAGGCCAATGAAGTATTAAAGTTTTTCTCATCACTAAATATTAGAAAGAAAAAACGTACTATAGCAGTTATGTATGTGTTATTTTGAGATACATATGTGCATGTCATAAATATACCCTGGAATTTGAGGTTGGGCATATATATTTCAGTGCTGTGTGCATGTATTGATTGCCATGTTGGTGTAAGCGTAACACAGGCTCGAAAGTTGAAGCACTTAGAAGCTCATGCCCTTGGTATCAGATAACAAAATACTACCGAAATATCTCTGTCCTTGAAACATTTTAACCTTATTTTTTTTTTGTCTCACAATACATTTGAAATATCTCTCCTGCATCAGGAGGCGAAAATATCTTTAAGTCCCTTAGCTCTGTACTAATCGTTTTATTTGAATACTACGGGAAAACGATATCCGATGGACACCTAAATACGGCGGAAAAGATTGAAAGTGTTCGATCGTGTCGGTTTCCTGACATATGTCACAGCGGACATTAGTGTTTGGTAGCATTCTATGAGGTGCGGCGTAACATGCCTCGATGCTAACAGAAAACAATGCACTCGTGTTAATACCCGTTCTGCTCACCACACAAAGGTCAGCATTTCAGGCTCGTGTAACCTCGATGCATCTGGCGTAGGAGTAAATCCATTTATTCTTATTTTCAACTACGCTGTGGTGTTTCGCTAATTAAGATCGACGAGCAATATGTTCTCGTCATCGACGCGATGACAGGGCACAGCCTCATTCAAGGGTGAAGTATGCTTGTGTGCAGTCAGTGAGAAACAGTGTCAAACATAGGCGCGTACGCTAAACGCCTTCCTGTACACATCATCGGCTTGCTGGGTGCTTCATCCGGAAATGTTCTGATGCCAACTAAAACGGAACCGAAGCACAGTTATCTCCTCAAAAATCGCGAGCGGGGAAGTTTCAGAGCTCGGCGCTGTCTTGCCGGCCGGAACAAAAACGGACCGCTCGTATCTGGCAAAGCGCATGCGCGCAAGAATGCCGGCAGCCGTGACGTCACATCCGGCGCGCGTTGCACGACGGGGGAACCCGAAAAGGTATTTGCCGGGACGCGTGCCCATGTTTAGGTTCGCGGCGCCAGATTTAGAATGTCCGAAATAGATCCGCTGCAGATGCGAGCGCCGCCGGCTCGTCTGCCCTCCCGCCTCGATCTGCCACTTTAGGTTGGAAAGGACAGGGTTCGTTTAGTGGGAGCGCGGCCAGAATGCGACTGCCTGGACGTCGGACGACGTTGTTCAACTTTTTTTTCTCCATTTGTTCAGCTAGCTAAATATGCTCAACTGCTCCAGTAGTCAGGCGCTCGTTGGACACTTCTTAACCTTGCCGTATTTGTTTTCAAAGCACACAACCAGGCCAATGTTCACCAGTGTTAAAACAAGGCCGATCGCATTAGGTGATTCCTAAGGGGACACCACTCACCTACGAAACGCGTGTTTTACTTTCCATAATTTCGATTGCAGGCTGCTGGGGAAATTTGAGAGCAATTTTCCATTTATATATGGGGGCACGTCAGCCCTCCACAACCACAGAAACTGAGTACAATTCTAGCGACGGCTACGACAGTCAAATACAAGGTTACTTAGTTTCTTTCACTCAGTCCTTGATTACTAGGGACTAATGCACGCGCCGAACAGCTGGCAATGAAACAGCTAAGCAACAGAAGCCGTGTGGCGAAGAATGCCACGAGCGGAGTTCAAAACATGCATGACAGAAGTGGTTGCTATCGTTCTCGCTAGCTATGCACGCCCTTTCCGAGCTCCTGGCACACAGTTCCTCACCGCGCGATCAAGGCCGTAACGCCGGCACTCGTGCTCTCGACTTCTACAAGGAATCGCACTGTTGCACACAAGCAAAATCTGCACCACACGAGTGGGCGTGTGTTTAACGGCACAGTTTCGCCCTGCCTGCACTCTCACGCACTGCATGTGCACGGTGCGCGCGTCCGTACCTTCTCGGCGCGCAGAGCGGCCTCCCTGGACTGCTGCTCGGCGGTCTCTGCTCTGTCGACCGCATTATCCTTCTCCAGCTTCATCGCCTGCATCTTCTTCTTGATGGCCTCCATCTTGGCTGGTGTTCGGGTTGGCTCGCTGAGCACTGAACGGAGCTTGGACCACTCGTTGAGAACGCCCTGGGACGACTGGAGTCCGGACGCCGAGAAGACAGTTCCTCAGATCCCTCGCGGCCCGACGCCGGCGCCCCCTGGCGCTCGCCCACGTCACGCGGTTCGAGTTTCCTGCCCCTCGGCCTCCCCCGGTGCCCGTGCCAAATATGGCACGGCCGAGGTCCCGCTCCGGAATGCCTTGGCTGCCGCCGGGCAGCACCACTCTCTCGGCTCGGACCCCGCGGTCTGCACACCGCCGCCAACGGTCGACAACCGCCACGCGTAACCTTGTCCTCCTCCGACCGCCGTCGCGTCACCGCATCAACGACCGCTGCAGTAGTGTAATAGTGCTGTACCACTCCTTCTTCCAAACTTCGCGCGATGTCAGCCTGCAGGTAACGCTGCCCGGTCAATGCCATCCTCCCTGGCTCCTAGATTTGCCCTTTTCCTTTCGCTACTGGTCCCGTTGAGTGTTACGTTTTGTTGCGTGTTTCCTGTACGAAGCTACCGGCGGAATCGCTCCCTGTTATGGATACTGGGCAGTTATTGGATAGCAGTGTTCCTTTGTGTTGGTGTCTTGCCGGTTTCGGATTCGTTGTCCGTCCACTCCGGCTGACTTGGTCCTAACATGGTGCACTATACTGGCTCCCGAGTTCGGTCGTTGATTTCTGTTCGTACCTCGAGTGGAACTTTGGAATGACGTTCTGTGAGGCCATCGAAAGTACAGACAGCTCTGCTCGCGAAGTATCGGGCTTTCGTCAAGTTTGTTTATGCTGAGCGCTCCGTATCCGACATTGGCCTGACCTTAACCCAGTTCGGGCCGCGGCTAGCGGCGGCATACATTCTTTCCTGTTTTCTGCGAAACCTTCTTGTCCGCGTTTAGTCTCCGGGAATAGTGGACAGCCTGCGAATAAAAATTTTGTGATGGTTTTGGCCATGCTATTGTGATAGGTTATCATGAGCTGTCGATCACTTTAGGAACGAGGTCCCGTTGTCGAAACCGGGTCTTCCCGTCAGAGGTCGGCATTCCGCCTCCGAAGCCAAGTTATAGAACAGGGTCAGCAGTGACTCAGCGTCGTGTCCTGAGGTATACAGAAGGGCGTGATTCACCGGGAAACAGAAGAAAGAAGTGCGATTTTGTCCCTTCCTCGTTGTTGCTGATCGGAACGCAAAAGTACTGTCAGCTCGAAGCGTAGCCCAACGCAGTGTTTAGGGCGATGTCACTACGCCGTTGTGCATGATGTAAACGCCCAGTTATGCGCTTCGACGCAGCGAGTCAGCGGTTGCCTCGGAAGGCAAAATATGCGCGGTCGGTCTATCAGCCCCTTCACGGAAGGAACAAGCGGATGTTTGAAACCCCGGCTTCCTGTCTTCGTCCCCTGAGTACGGGGCGCTATCTCATCCTCTGCAGGCGTGCGCCAAGACAGCGGTACGCCGAGGACTCGACGTTGAGCGGCACACTTTTATAGTGGTCGTCGCAGATTGCAAGCAAGATTTTTCTTTATTAATCTAACGCAAGGACGGAATTGATTACCGTAAACGTGCGCACGGATTGAATTCGCTTTAGACTATGCGAGAACGTTGTTCTTTTCCTTACTTATTTTCTTTATGCCTATTTTACGCGTCCTCGTTTACTTTTCGCAACCACGCTTTACGAAGCTACAGATAAGTTGATGCATCACGCTATTACTATTTCAAACCGCACGAAGCGAAACTTAAACCAATATCGGAAGCTTGCAACGGCCACCGTTTGTACTGAGAACAGCGGAAGCCTGCGTCATTAAATCTCATAACCTTGTTTTTCTTTTCAGCCCTTTTCTTCCCAGCTTGTCGGTTCCGCTTCGTTCCATTTCCTGCATCATTGTCTCTTTTTTCTGGTGTAGCAACAAGCAGCAACAACGAAACAGTCACTGGGCGGGAAGTGACCGCTTATGGGCAACTGACGAAGGCACGAAAATGTGCCTGTTAACAAATGCGAACAACACAGTTGGCTTCCATCGTGAAAGTGGTTAGGTGCTCATCTTTCATTCGATACAGTTTGGATATTTAGACACGTGCGCATGTTTATGCTTTCATATTGAGTAAGGCAATCGATTTGTCAACATTTAAATGCTTGATAACTGGGCAACTGTTAAGAAAGGCCCTCGACGGGAAGTATGCATTTAAATGCTAGATATTGGGTAACTGTAACTAAGAAGGGCCCCTGGCAGGAAGAGTACGAACCCTACCGTTCGTGGTAGGAGAGCAGTTTTGAGCTAAAGTTTTGGTATACAGCCCATTTGAGTCTGGCGCGCTGTAAGCACGCCACCCGCCACTCATGTATAGAAAAACGCACCAAGCTACCCCGTTACGGCTTGTGTGTGCTGGGAATGGAGGAAATCCCGAAGGATAACAGCTGGAACGGAAGCTAAACTTCGAATCACAGCACAGTTTTTCGCGCACAATGGTATTGGCGATTATGTGCCTTACAGCGCATACATCGTTACTGCCGAATCGTCTGTACACTGTGTACTAGTGAGCGCAAGTGATGAAAACGCCCACAATATATTTCAAGTGAACAAAGGTTTGGTTTGGTTTATGGGGTTTAACGTCCCAAAGCGACTAAGGCTATGAGAGACGCCGTAGTGAAGGGCTCCGGAAATTTCGACCACCTGGGGTTCTTTAACGTGCACTGACATCGCACAGTACACGGGCCTCAAGAATTTCTCCTCCAAAGAAATTCTAGCCGCCGCGGCTGGGATCGAACCCGCGTCTTTTGGGTCAGCAGCCGGGCACCATAGCCACTGAGCCACCGCGGCGGCTCAAGTGAACAAAGGGTTGGTTTGTTCCTACTTGTTGAACGCAACCTTTATTTGAATACCGGTTCCTCGAAACTGGTTTTGCATGTCCCGAATGAGTCGAGGTAGCGAATGACACTCGTAGGTCACAAAAACGCCGTTCTATATGTTAGTTTTTTTTTATTGAAACGTCTTCCTCGCTTTACCTGGTCCATTATTTCAGTGTTTTAAATATAGGCAGTGTTCTCGCATCGCGCTCATCTTTACAGCGTTGTAATATTGTTTAATAAAGTGCTGTTCAAGGCTGATTAATTTCGTCCAGCGGACACCGTTCACACAGGGGAAACATACGAGAAACAATGCAAGAGATGCCCATAATATTCCGTCAGTGCCCTCGCGCAAGAGCTAACATAAATGATAAAGGGAGAATCGAGCTCGATTATGTTGAGGCTATGCGTTTATCATTCGCGTCCCCCGTGAATCTTTGTGTGTCGGCCAGATAAGATACGATAATTGTTTCGTTCACCCTGTCCTCGATTGCATCAGTCTACCTACGTACACTCAGATGGCCGCGTTTTATTAGGTAGCATGTATTTAATGACTGCAGCACTTCGTATGAAAAGACCGAGAAAGGCTGGAAGAAAAAAATAAACGAGAACAATGAAGAAATTGAAATTGGTTGAAAAAGCCAGGCAGCATAGCTTGAGAACACGATTGGAAACTCAATTCACGGCATGCCTGGGCCCATACGAGTCAACAAAGGTGGACAGCGAAATGCCGAAATGAAAGAAACGTCCGTCTTCAAAGCGAAAATCATTCCGTCAGAGGCATTTCGAAAAGTTTGGTGTGGTTTATTAGGGTTTAACATCCCAAAGCGACTCTGGCTATGAGGGACGCCGTAGTGAAGGGCTCCGGAAATATCGACCACCTGGGGTTCTTTAACGTGCACTGACATCGCACAGTACACGGGCCTCTAGAATTTCGCCTCCATCGAAATTCGACCGCCGCGGCCGGGATCGAACCAGCGTATTTCGGGTCAGCAGCCGAGCGCCGTAACCACTAAGCCACCGCGGCGGGGCAATTAAAAGAAAATCATTTTCACTTTAGCATTTTTCTTCGATTTCAAATCCACCTCATCCTTATGGCTACTCTTAACGTATCTCTTCAGCGTGAAATCGCCCGTTAATTCATCGTTCATCGAAACCCACTGCAGTATTATAGTGTGTATGGAGTTGATTTTAGCGGTACACAAAACATAGGGTGGTCGAGATTGCTCAGGAGCCCTTCTTTCCACTACGCGGTGTCTCTTAGCCCAGATATATTCCAAGCCTGTATACATTCCGCACGAATGCACATCATCGCATCTTCAATCGTCTTTTTCTGCAAACAGCGAAAGTCTGGACTTATCTGCATAAAGAAGCGGTACACCACTTTAGCGCGACGAATCTCAGGACCGCTATTGAAAACCTTCTCTTTTGAAGCCGCCCACCCTTCATGTAAATCCCCTGCCCAGGCATTTGATAAATAAACAAATGAATGAATGAATGAATAAATAAATAAATACATAAAAATAAACAAACAAACAAATAAATAAATAAATAAATAAATAAATAAATAAATAAATAAATAAATAAATATTTTCTCCTGCCACAGCACGAGAAAGTGACTTAGGTGCTAGCACAAAAAACGCACACATGTAGTGAGAACAGCGGATCATCTTATGTGTTGGGGAAAGCAACACCTGCGATACGTATTGGTTTGACTGCCTCTGGGAGCAGTCGGTATTTCGAATCGTATTGAAATAATTGACCTAACTTATCCATCACGTTGCCGACAAGCTCCTGTCACTTTTAAAGACAGCTGGAAGAGTGATTCGACGTTTATTATTTTCAGCTCTGTCCCTCGTCGGCAGCTGTCCAGGGATTGCAGGGGCGCCGTGGCTTCGCATGCAACGAAATGTCCAGCTTATTTTTAGCTTGGCGATTTCAGCAGGGCGAGGTCCTTGCTCTCAATTGCTCGACCTAATTCCAAGCCCTTTAATTTGTCACTTCGTGTTTCTTTTTATTCGACAAGACTGAATGTTGCGAGATTGCTTAAAAACAAAACAAAAAAACAAAATGAACTCATGCTCGGGCACAGGTCGCAGAGCTGACATGCGAACCTCAGGCTGCCCAAAGAAAAGAATACGGCTTGGAACGATCACAGCCGTTCCGGTCTAGCCCCACAAGCCAGCTGCGATCGTAGTGTTCGTTCATGTGAGCTGTAGCGTCATGAAGCGCCCTATGGAGCACAAAACGCTTGTTCCGCTGTCAGTAAGGACTCGGTGTCACAGCTGGCTGCTTGTTGCACCAATAACTAAAAAAAAAAAAAACAGGCATACGTGTGCTTGCTTGCAACCAGTTTTTATCTTGTTCTGCGGACCGGAAACCAAGGAGAGATATTGCATATGGGCTTCTCGAAAAACAACAAAGGTCCGTATCTCATGTAAGCTGTTGGATATATGACCGCCGGAGCTACATTTAAGAGGTTTCGTAAGCTTACATGAAACCTACGTAAACAGAGTGACTGGTGAAAGTCTCATCTTTGAGCCTACCTCACTTAAGTTGCTTTAAATATATTCAATGTTCTTGATTTTATACATGTTATTTTACGCATGTGATGTCGTGCGGCATCACACGACTCGCAGAACAGGCTGGTGACAGACCACAACTTCTAAACAAAAGGGGTCGGTAGAGATCTGCAATACGACGTAATGTGACCACTCATGAGCAACATGACAGCTCTGCAGCGGTCACCAGCGCCTGACGCAGGCGGTATGCTATGACGTGCACGACCACAGATGCTTGTCCTGTTGGTGGGAGTTTAATCTTTTTTTTTTATTCGAGATGTTTGCCATTAGGCATAATGTAACAGGGAAAGAAAGTTTAACCTAAATTTGAAACAACAAATAATTACTACGTGGCAGCCGCCATCACCGCGGATGTACTCGCGTTTTCTTCTCGTTTACTCTCTACAAAAGAAAAGTAGTCCAAACTCGGCATACTCAAGGTACGCGGGATGTTTCGACTGTTAGTGGTTACGCGGCACTATACCGCAAGTGATTTAAGAGTACCCGTACACAGAGAAGTAACATTTGGAAAAAGATACATTAACCCCTTAGGGACCAAGAAAAATCGAATGGAGGGATTTTCTTAATCTTTAGCAGCATAATGCTCTCTTATAAAGAAAAAAACAGATTACTTAAATTTTGTTAGGATTAATTCATTCGTTCCGAAGTTACGCAAGCGTACATTTTATAGTACGCCGTGTCTTCCCCATAGCACATGTGGCTACTGCGCTCCACTCTTGCTTGGGGGCGTGAATTTTGTACGCTGGGGGCTAAAGGGTTAAGCCAGGGTTTTTACAAACTACGGCAAATAAAAAAACAAAAAACTAGGAACTGTTATGTCCCTGCATTATCTGACGATCTTAGTGCCGATATGTGCAACACTGAAAAATAGAAAAGTGGTGAAAATCATTAATAGTGCTCTGCAACAATGCAAGAATGACATGTCTGAACCATTGCTTCTTTAGTATTTTTGTACCCTATGTGTCCGGTGTTCTTTTATGTGCTTGTCATGTATTCCAGCCTTTTCCTTTTCCTTTTGGATTTGATTTTTTCTTTTTGTCGGGCAGGACGGGGTCCTGCTAACTGGTCATTGCATTGCGTAAAGGTTGTGACTTTGTAACTGATGTATCCACCGGCTACCAGGTCAACCAATAAGCGCGTGACCAGCTGACCTATGTGTATGAAAACCTGACGAATAGGTTTGGTTTATGGGGTTTAACGTCCCAAAGCGACTAAGGCTATGAGAGACGCCGTAGTGGAGGGCTCCGGAAATTTCGACCACCTGGGGTTCTTTAATGTGCACTGACATCGCACAGTACACGGGCCTCTAGAATTTCTCCTCCAAAAAAATTCAACCGCCGCGGCCGGGCTCGAACCCACGTCTTTCGGGTCAGCAGCCGAGCACCATAACCACTGAGCCACTGCGGCGGCCTCGACTAAACTGCACAGTATTGTAAACTGCGCAAAGCTTTAACAATGGTGTCTCTTTGACCCACTTCCAACTTCCACCCTTCACAAGCGCCATCCTCCATCCCTTGCCTATCTTTATCCTCCAGAAAATTTGTCGCGTGTATGAAGCCTCGGCCGACAGTAAAAACAGCCCGTAGAGTAAAAGCATCAAAATAGACATAGACGGTAAATAAAACTGCTATCGCAGTGTTACTGCATCATGTTTCACGATCGTTCTGCGAATTAAACGTTCTCCATTCTATGCATTGTAGGATCAGTCAGTGAAGAAGGTATTCATGATTCGTAAATTATTTAGCTCTACTAACTCTACTAATAACTATCCCCTGCTATTCCTAGAGTCTATGCCATTGTCGCCCACTGCCTGACCTCCAGCCTGCTTCTTGTCTACCTTGGCGTTGAAGTCGCCCACAGGTACTGTGTATTGTGTTTTTACTTTAATCAATGTCGATTCCACTTACCCCTGGAAGCTTCCAACGATCTTCCCCTCCGATCCCGACGATCAGGAACTCGAATTCACTTCAGCTTACTCCTTCAAAGACATTGTTTTACTTTATCAACTTGGGCATGGTTTTTATCCCCGCCCGTGTGTCCTTCAAAGGCGGAGGAGCGGCTTCTGCATCGCCGTATACCAATACTTTGCTGTGCCCAGCAGCTCTCAAACACTTCGACCCTTCTTTCTCGGGCAGCTGTCCACACTGTGTGGAAAAGTCTTCGGACATCTACCACATGGTATGGGCCTGCCCCTGCAACCCTGCTATCCCCCCTCACCCCAACCCAACCTGGGAGGACTGGGAGGCGACCCTGCTCGGCTGCTCTGACCTGCAGGCCCAACGGACCTTGGTCGCGCGAGCCCGGCCGGTGGCCGAAGCCACTGGGGTCCCGAACTAGAGACCTGTACTTGTAAGGGCTGGGCCCCTCTGGGCCAGCTCATGCATAACCTCCTGAGGTGTATCTGTACATTTTTTCCACCACAACCATTCAAAGCCTTCCCAGATTATGCTGGTCCGGAAAACACGCAGCTCGACTCCCCGATTACTGTGGATGAGGTTAGGGCAGAGATTGCCAGGCTAAACTGTAAATCCGCCTCTGGCCCAGATGCAGTATCCAACAAGATCCTCCGCAACCTAGATGAACAGTCGCTACAATCACTAACTGAGTATATGCAGAAATGCTGGTCGGAGGGCTCAATCCCACAAATATGGAAAACGGCAGAGATCATTCTCATTCCAAAACCTGGGAAGGCACTCAGCCTTGAGAACCTCAGGCCAATTTCGCTCACATCTTGTGTGGGTAAGCTCATGGAGCACGTAGTTCATACCCGCCTCAACCGGTTTATGGAGGAGAACGAGCTTTACCCCCAAACCATGATTGGTTTTCGACCAAAACTTTCTACGCAGGATGTAATGCTTCAGCTCAAACATCAGATTATTGAGGCAAAAACGCGGGACACCAGAATAATTCTTGGACTCGACCTGGAAAAGGCCTTTGACAATGTCATACATGATGCGATCTTGGAGAACCTTCATGAACTCGGGGTGGGAGCCCGCACCTTCAACTACATCCGCGACTTTCTCTCAGGTAGAAAGGCGCATTTTCAAGTAGGAGGTCTCCACTCGCGTGACTTCCCCCTCGGCAACAAGGGTACCCCGCAGGGATCGGTCCTGTCACCCTTTCTCTTCAACGTTGCAATGTTGAAACTTCCACACCAATTAGCGCAGATCCCGCAACTCCACCACAGCCTCTATGCTGACGATATCACCTTGTGGACCGCCGAGGGCAGTGATGCCGAAATCGAAGAGAGACTCCAGCGTGCCATCGATATCGTGGGGAGCTATGTAGACCCCAGGGGGCTGCGGTGCTCTCCAGCCAAATCTGAATTTCTCATATACCGCAAAATCAGATCCCTTGCGCAACCCCCACCGGCCATCGAACTCAGTATTCGTGGAGTCCCCATTCCTCGAGTACCCAAAATTAAAATCTTGGGCCTAATTCTACAAGAACACGGCTTCAATGGTGACGTAATTCAGAAGCTTCAGGGAACCTCGCAGCAAATTATGCGACTCATTCGCCGCATTAGTAACCGCCACTCGGGCTTGAAGGAAAGCAATACTCTCCGTTTAGTACAAGCCTTTGTGATCAGCCGCATCGCTTACGTATGCCCTTACCTACATCTCAAGTCAGCTGAAAAAGAGAAAGTGGAAGCCATAATCAGAAAATGCGTCAAACAGGCAGTTGGGCTACCCATGCACACAGCGACTGAGAAAGTCTTAGGTCTCGGTCTTCATAACACCCTAAGTGAGATTATTGAAGCGGTAACCGTCTCGCAGTACGAACGACTAACGGCCACCCCAACTGGCAGACACATTCTGTCCACACTCGGCATAACATACGAACGACAAGGCGGACCAACAACTGACCTTCCCAAACATATACGCCAGCTTCTGGTCATTCCTCCACTACCTCGGAACATGCACCCCGATTTCCACGCTGAACGTCGTGCAGAGAGAGCCAAATCATTAGGCAAACGCTTCCTTAATGATACCTCTGTGGTATATGTTGATGCAGCAGATTCTTCGGCTGACAAGATGGTAGCTGTGGTCACCACGGAATGTGGTACACTCATTACGGGGGGCACTATACGCACTCAGCACACACATGTTGGAGAAGAAACAGCCATTGCTCTAGCCATTGCGGGATCCTCGGCAGAAACCATTGTCAGCGACTCAAAATTGGCAATACGTAACTACACGTTTGGAAGAATCTCTCCACAAGCGGCACGGATTCTGCTAAATTATCAGCCCACGCGGCGCATTCGCCTAATCTGGACGCCTGCTCATGCCTCCCTTGCTGGTAATGAGGCGGCTCATAACCTAGCTCGAGAACTATCCCGCCGAGCTGGGTCGTGCAGTACACCCGCCCTATACTCCGGCAAGGACAGGTTGTTTTCTTACAGAGAAATCCTGCAGCACTACAGGCTTGCAAGACTCAGATTTCCCCCAGCAGATAAAACGCTTTCCAAGCAACAGGCGAAAGCCTGGCGTAAACTTCAAACTAAAACCTATCCAAATCCCCAATTGTGTAGCTTCTATTCGGATGGACTGTACTCAGACAAATGCAAAAATTGTGATGCCAAAGCCGATCTAAATCATATGATCTGGAACTGCCCGCAGTCCCTACCCGCGAGTCGCTTCATTACCGACTCTGATCATTGGGAGGCTCTATTGCTCAGCGCTGACCCGGGGACACAGATCAAGCTCCTCCAGCTGGCTGAAGACGCCGCCGCTGCCCAAGGGATAGCGGCCGACGTTTAAGCGGGGGGCGACTTCGGGTCGCTCCTCTATATCCGCTGGAAATAAAGTTCCACCACCACCACCACCACAACCATCCAACGATCTGGTAATCATGGCTGAATGCAGGCCTGCAGCCCGACGATGTCTTCGAGAGACGTGTATACTGGTTGGTCAAGTGGGCTTCCCGGAGCTCCCGAAATGCTCAGCCCCAAGAGGCGCTGGTTGGAGGTGTTCATGTCCAGGCCCCCCTTCAAATTTCCGCGGAGGATGACTTCAAGTGCATCCTCGTCTTGGTTGTGCAAGTGGAGGTACGGAGTCGAATATAGAATTCGACAGGGTACAAATGCATGCGCCAGCCGCAAGGCGTCCTTGCATCGTACCCCCCTCCCACGCTTGTTAGAAACCCGGCTAATCGTCTGGCCCACTTGCTTCCCCACCTTACAGAGTTTGTCCAGCGTCGTTTATGACCGACTGTCTTGATGTATGAAAAGCCCCATTACCCGGACTTCGATATGTTCAGGGATTGGACCTGTCTCAAGAGTGAGTGAGTGAGTGAGTAGAAACTTTATTGATTTATAAGATTTAGCCTGCGGTGGAGGTCTTCTTCAAGTCTTCTCTTCAAGTCTTGAGGTTGCCTCCTAGCCTTGGGTGGTCCCCTAGTCCAGGGCTCCACTGAGTCTGGCCACCTCGCTTGCGTGTGCTATGAGTGCCCTTTGGGCCTCTAGCTCGCAGCTGGTGAGCCGGCTCTCCCATTGCTCCGCACTTGGTGTGTCGTGTTTGTGGAACGATATGTTTCTGTCGCATTCCCATGTTATGTGGTATAGTGTTGGCCTCGCTTCGCACCAAGGGCATGTGGCGCGGTATTGTGTCGGGAACATCTTGCTTAGTATATATAAGTTGGGGAAGGAGCCTGTCTGTAGCTTCCGCCATTTTGCGGCTTCTTCCTTGCATAGCTCTTTGTGTGGTGGGGGGTATTTGTATCTTAGCCCCCTGTATAAACTTAGTGTTTCAGAGTACCCAGCCCCTAGGCTAGTCCAGAGCTCCTCCGGGGCTTGTGACCCCCCAGCTCGGATAGTAAGCCCTCGAGCTAGTTCGTCCGCCCTTTCGTTGCCCCAGACCTCCGCGTGGCCTGGTATCCAAATTATGTTATGTTTCTCTCTCCTCCCCGAGGGTGTCCCCTCGCTGAGGATCCTGAGTGTCGTTTTGCCTACCCTTCCTTTTGTGTAGTTTCGACACGCTTCTTGTGAGTCTGTTAAAATATTCAAGGGTCTCCCCTTTCTATCCCCCTCCCTCATTGCTAGGGCTATCACTATCTCCTCCGCCTCTGCTACATTTGATGCCCTGGCCGTGAGGCTCGTTATGTGTTCTCCCTGGTGGTTGACGACTACCGCCACCATTTTATTTCCTCGTTCACCATAGTACGGGGAAGCGTCGGTGTATACCGTGCTGTCCCTGTGCCCTATTGTTTTTTCATAGTATTCTGCTCTGGCTCTCCTCCTGCTGGCATGGAGGTTTGGGTCCATGTTGCGGGGGATGGGTTGTACGCTTATGTTTCTTCTTAGTGCGTCTGGTATGTTTGCCCTGTTGTTGTGATGGTTCTCCGTCTCCCGACCCAACCTAGTCAGAAGTGCTCGTCCGGTTCTTGTGTCGCTGAGTCTTTGAAGTTGTGCCTTTATTTGGCATTCACTCAGCTCTTCAAAAGTGTTGTTTAGCCCTAGTTGCATTAGCTTCTCGTTGGACGTGTTCCTTGGTAGATGTAAGGCTACCTTGTACGCTTTGCGAAGGATAGCTTCTGCTTGCTCTCTTTCAGCTTTGATGGTTACGTGGTATGGTAGTGAGTATGTTATTCGACTGACTATCAGGCTGTTCACCAGTCTGATTGTGTCTTCTTCCTTCATGCCATGCCTTTTGCTGGCTACTCTATTTATCATTCGGCCTGCTTGCTCCGCCGCTTTGCGTAGCAGGCTGAGTGTGTGGCTGCATTTCCTGCTACCTTGCAGCCACATACCGAGTATTCTTATCATTCTTTGTTCCGGTATGTTCTGCCCTTCTAGTTTCACCTCGAGGTTAGCCTCTGTAGGGTGCCTTCCTACTCTGAGAAGTTCGGACTTTTCGGTGGAACACCTTAGTCCCCTCTTCTTCATGTATCCTTCAATGCAGGTGGCTGCCGCTTGTAGACTTTCTTCTTTGCTTCCTAGCGAGCCTTCGCTGGTCCATATGGTGATGTCATCCGCATACATTGCGTGTCTGATTCCTTGTATCTGGCTGAGCTCTTTGGCTAGGATGATCATTGATATGTTGAAGAGCACTGGTGATATCACTGAGCCCTGTGGAGTTCCCCTGCATGGTGTTTGAAAGACCTCGCTTCGTAGGTCTCCCAAACCCACCGTTGCAGTTCTGTTTGTGAGGAAGCTTCTCACGTAGTCGTGTGTTTTCTTTCCGCAGTTGGGGGCGTTGATGCCTTCCATGATTGCTGCGTGGGATACGTTGTCGAAGGCCCCTTTGATGTCCACGGCCATGACTACGTTTTCCCCTTTGCTTGGCATTGTTTCTAGTACTTCTTCTTTGAGCTGAAGCAGCACGTCTTGGGTCGATAGATGTTCCCTGAAACCGAACATGGTGTTGGGGTACCATCCTCCGTCTTCTAGGTGTCTTTGTATTCTTTTAGTGATGATTCTTTCGAAAAGCTTGCCCAGACACGATGTTAGCGAGATAGGTCTGAGATTTTCTATCTGCAGTTTTTTGCCTGGTTTGGGTATCATAACGACTTCCGCGTGTTTCCACTCTTTCGGAACCGTTCGGCTCCATTTCGGCTGTGCACTTGGTGAGGGGCGTATGTGGAGGAGAACACAGATGTAAACGTACGGTAAAGATAAAATTGGTTTTTAAGCATGAAATGCTTTTAAGGCGGAAGCCTTTAATGTTTCATCGCTGTAAGCAGCAGTTGTCGATAGAAAATGTCACGCTTTTCAATTGGTGGAAACGGTCGTGACGTCACAGTGCGCGAATTTCAAACGGGGCCAATTGTACTTTGGCTAGTAACCATGCAACCAATTGAAGGGATCGTATAGTGATGCTCCAAGTAAGTGGGACTGAGCTTAGTTAATTGCTTAATTACCCAATTAGCCTAATTATCTTTACTAGTAAGGCCATATAAATAAATAAAACCGATTAAGAAATTGGTCGAGCTCAGGAATCGAACCCCTGTCTTCGGCGTGAGAGACGAGCATGCTATCCACTTCGCCATGCCAGCTCGATGGTTTGGAATGAACAAAGGCGCGTCTAGTGAATACGGTGTCTTCACTCACTCTCATCCTCCTCCATTCCCTTCCGGCGAGGTTTAGGTGTCCACCGACAAATGAGAGACAGACAACGTTACTAGATCTAGTAACGTTGGAGACAGATACATTTCCTTTCCTCAAAAACCAATTTACCGACGAGCGAGGCGTAGAACCGAATGGGCGATGGCGTTCTATGGACTACTTCTCGGTGGACACCTGAACCGCACCGTAGAGGAAGGGAGGAAGTGGGAGTGAAAGAAGATAGATAAAGAGGAGCCGTAATGAAGAAAATGAAAATTGTATTTAAGGAAAGGAAATTACGCAGTAACTGTGTCACAAAATTCAGGGGGGCACTTTTTTGACCTAAAGTGTGGTCACTGATGTGTGGTTAAGATGTTAAGCTTCGCCCCTAAGAGTGGAACGCGACAGCGTCTTGCAACGCTGCCAAGTGAATTACTGCGCCATTTCCTTTCCTCAAAAAGCGTTGCGTTCAAAGAGCAAGGCATCGCGCCGAACGGGTGGTGGCGTTCCGTGGTCTCCCTGGCAGCGCTACAACGCGCTGTCGCGTTCCACTCCTAAAGGCGAAGCTTAAGCGTCATTAATTAGCAGTTAATTAGTATTCAGGCATTAATCAGTAATTAACCATTAATTAGTGATTTGTCATCACTTAGTAATTAGTACTCAATTACATGTGACGCCACCAGTGTCACAGAAACAGCGAAGGTGGTGCGGAAAACGCTTCCGCCTCTACCCACTTTAGACAGTCAAAGTGCCCCCTGAATTTTTAGCTCCAGTTGTCGGCAGTGTGGTGACGTCACGCCGAGACCGAGAGCCAACATCCGGGCACTGAATTCCACTCATCCGGGCACTGAAACGAGAGCATCCGGGCACCGTACGAGATTTAACGAGACTCTCTAAGCCCTCCTACAGTACCGGCATACAAGAGCCGGTAGCTTCGCGCCGAACGGGTAGTGGCGTTCCTCCCTTCCAGTACGGTGCAGTTAGGGGGTCCACCGAGATGACAGAGAATTACTGCGCCATTTCCTTTCCTCAAAAAGCCTTGCGTTCAAAGGGCAAGGCATCGCGCCGAACGGGTGGTGGCGTTCCTCCCTTCCTGTACGGTCCGATTCGGGTATCCACCGAGATGACAGAGAATTACTGCGTAATATCCTTTCATTAAAAACCGTCGCGTTCGAAGGGCAAGGCATCGCGCCGAACGAGTGGTGACGTTCTGTGGACTGCCTGGCAGCGCTACAACACGCTGTCGCGTTCCACTCCTAAAGGCGAAGCTTAAGCGTCATTAATTAGCAGTTAATTAGTATTTAGTCATTAATCAGTAATTATTCCCTAGTTAGTAATTTGTCATTACTTCGTCATCAATTATGTGTGACGTAATCCAGTGGTGACGTCACCAGTGTCACACATACTTCGTCTCACAAGATGTTTGCAGCACTACGGAAGGTAGAGCTCTCTCGTCCAATCAGGGCTGCAGAAACGCAGAAAATAGTCCCTGAATATTTGAGGAGTGTATGACTATTAATCAAAACAATAAGCATTGCAACTAAAAACATGATTTGGACAGGTATATTTAAATGGTGGGGAGTGTTTCAATCACTGGTGAAATTACCAGACAAAGCCCGTACGGACACAGCTCTGCGGAGGCCTGCTGCGAGGTAGTGATGCGTCGCCAATTTCCAACATGGCGTCGGTCGAGTCTGTTGTGTCTCCTGTGTGCTCTACACCGACAGTGCGCTGTTTCCCCAAGCAGGCGAAGCAGGTGGCTTTAAATGTTCTTGAAGCGCTTCGCGTCGAGTGCGGGGGCAGTTGGAGTACAAATGCACTCATCAAGAGGACGGCAAAACTCACGCAGGTGAGCGAGTGAACGCTTTACAAGTGGATGACGGAGACGTTGAACGCGGGCCGAGTGTTGTCACCGAAGAAGCGTTCTGGCGGAAGAGGCCGCGAGCGGACGAAGAAGCTGGACGATTTTGACCTGAGCGTGTTGCGAAGGGTGGTACACACCTTTTTCCAGAGAGGGGAAATTCCAACTATCGCGAAGGTGGTTGCGCATTTCGAATAGGACGAAACGCTACCGACCATGTCCGCAGCGACAATGCAGAGGATGTTGAAGAAACTTGGCTTCCGATACAAGTTCCGATACAAGAAGCGCTCTCGGAATGCGATGTTAATCGAAGCGACGCACATTGTGCAGTGTCGCCGCCGGTACCTGCGCCAGATAGCGGAGCTGCGACGCCAGGGTAGGCATATTTTCTTCACCGACGAAACGATTACTGATATTTACTGCGACGCGACAACAGAGGAACTGATGAGAACAGGTTGCGACAAAAAAAAAAAAGTGGGGCTATAGTGCCTTTGGAACGGGCGTCCGCCTGTCCAAAAACAAACCAAAAAAAGAATAAAAAGACATCATGCGCCACCTGCTAGAGGTAGAAAGAAGCCACCTGGACATCAGGTGGATCGAGCCACAGGCGCGTAGGAACACACTAATGTAGTGCGCGCCATCCTGATTGGACGAGAGAGCTGTACCTTTCGTAGTGCTGCAAACATCTTGTGAGACGGAGTATAGGCAAAGTGGTGCGGAAAACGCTTTCGCCTCTACGCACTTTAGACAGTTTCGAACGCGCTGCATATACATTCTTGTCAGGCCTGCGTCCCGAACCACCGTTTATAAACGATGTCCCGAACCCTGGATCTCCCGGTGGCTACCTCTAATGCCAAACTCAAGGCATTGGGGGTGCTAAACTCCTACCAGGAGCTGCGGGAGGCCCACCTCGTGAACCAATACACGCGGCTCACGCAGACGGCTCCTGGGCGCCGCCTGCTAAACCGCTTACACATCCAACACGACTGCACTCCAGAGGAGGCGGAGCGTATCCCAGTACTATGGCGCCATATGCTCTGGGTCTCCCCGCTCCCCCGTAACATGGACACCGACATGCATGAAAACAGACGACAAGCGCGGGCTCGGGCTCTTGAGAGACAACACGGCTCCCGACCCGGTGTATATTATGTTGACGTAGCAGGGCCATCGCCCACGGGATTTTACTCGGCCGCTGTCGTTCACCAGGAAATGCACGTTGATGGACTCTCCTTTCGAGCCCCGAATTCAATGCGGGCCGAGGAAGTAGCGATAGCGCTTGCTGCCGCCCACGCCAATTCGAGAATAATCATCACGGACTCCCGAAAAGCATGTGAACATTACTTGGCAGGGGAGATCTCCCCCTTAGCTGCTTGTATTCTACGACGGACTGCCACTGATCCAACACCCAAACGAATCATTTGGGCTCCTGGCCACCAGGGCTTACGAGGTAATGAGGCCGCTGACGCGGCTGCCCGAGCGCTTACTCACCGGGCTCCTCATCCCAGCTCTTCTGGCTCGGAGACTAACCAGCCGCTGCTGCGATTCAGGGAAATATTAACACATTATAGCGACAACCACCGCCTTTTCCCGGCCCCTGCAAAAGGGCTGAGTAAGACGGAGGAGCGAACTTTAAGGCGCCTGCAGACAGGTACTCTACTCTGTCCTGCAATAATAAAAAATTAGGAGTCACTTTGGCGACTAAAGTGGTGCAAGGCGAAAGCCTGAATACAGCATTCTGCCACGAATGTGGTTGTGGATGATGATTCAAGTGCTGCCAGCGAATGACGCGTCCATTGGCTGTCTGCGTGTGTTACTGATGTGTGGTTAACATGTTAAGCTTCGCCTGTAAGAGTGGAACGCGACAGCGCCTTGCAACGCTGCCAGGGAGTCCACAGAACGCCATCGCCAATTCGGCTGAACGCCTTGCTGGACGGTAAATTTATTTTTTTGAGGAGAGGAAATGTATCTCTCTCGCATATCTGGGTGGACACCTGCACCTCGCCGTAAGGGAAAGGGGGAAGATGGGAGTTAACGAAGACGCCGTATTAGCTAGACGCGCCTTTGTTCATTCCAAACCATTCAGCTGGCATTACGGAGTGGCTAGCGTGCTCGTATCGCACTCCGGAGACCCTGGTTCGATTCCCCAACTCGACCAATTTTGTTCTCGGTTTTATTGATTTATGCGGTCTAACTAGAAAGGTTAATTAGGCTATTTCATATTTATATTATTGTATTTCTATCCATCGTGTTCTGTCATTAACCTGTCAATTGTTGGAACTGTCTGGGATGTTCGACACAACGTATATGAAACGAGCAACGTCGAACTGAGTGGGGAAGTGCGTGGTGGTGGAGCGGACGCGGCTTCGTACTTATCTGTGTTTTCAGCAGCGTATCCTTCCGCGGACGCTGCTGTCGCTGCGACGCGCGTCTTTCTTTTCTGTTCCTCTTTCTTCATTCTCCTCTATCTTAATTAGGCTAATTGATTAATTAAGCAATTAATTAAACTCAGTCCCACTTAGTTGGAGCATCACTATACGATCCCTTTGATTGGTTGCATGGTTACTAGCCAAAGTACAATTGGCCCCATTTGAAATTCGCGCACTGTGACGTCACGAGCATATCGACCAATTGAAAAGCGTGACATTTTCTGTCGACAACTCCTGCTTACAACGATGAGGCATTAAAGGCTTCCGCCTTAAAACATTACGATCCTAACACGGATGGGCGATGCCCACACTGTGGGGAGACCTGTGATATCTTCCACATGGTGTGGGCATGTACTCAAAATCCCCACCTCCCCCCTTCCCCTACCCCTTCCAGAGAGGCATGGGAGACTGCCCTCCTCAACTGCTCCTCGCTTGAATCCCAAAGGGCTCTGGTGAAACGGGCGAGAGACGGGGCCTCGTCGTGCGGTGTCCCGGACTAGGGACGCCGACCATGTAGCGGGGCCACTCTGTGGCTCACAAACTCTTTTTCCCAAAATAAAAGTTTTCACCACCACCACCGTCGTGTCCGCGTACGCTTTTGCATCGTCCTGCATTTCATGCTTACTCTACTCTCGGTTACGGGGGAGGCAGATAATTTTAAGGAAAGGATATGGTGCAGTATCTGTTCCACATATCTCAGAGGACACCTGAACGAAGTAATCTAGTAACGTTGACCTGAACCGCGCCGTAAAGGAATGGATGGATGGATGGATGGATGGATGAATGGATGGATGGAAAAACTTTATTGTCATCAGAACGCATGCGCGCACGATTCCGTGCTAGATGGCCACCAACCCATGGCTGACAGCGACCTGGGTGGCCGACTACACGGGCCTGGTCTGAACGACCGGATCTGAGCTGGCCAACACGGCCTGCCACTGCTCGAGAGAAGGACCACGAATAATATCCACCGGTGGCGGCACTATGCTACAGCTCCATAATATGTGGTCATAGGTTGCCAGTTCCTGACACCATCTGCATCCCGGCTGAACTCGTCCGACTGGCCGAAGCCGCCGCCGAGAGTCAAGACCTTTCGGCCGTCGTCTAAGCTCTTTCTGTTGGACATTAAAAGTTTTCCTATCCTATCCGGGCAGATTTTGTTTAACACGTATGGGTAGAAGAACGATCTCGTCTGCAATCTTCGCCAGACGTATTCTTGTGCCTTTATCAACTGCTTGTCCAGGGCGGGTAAATTCTCCGCTCAAGTTTGTTATGGTTAGTAATGTCGTGGAAGGACGCCAGCCCATCTCTCGTGGACCTCCCCGGAAAATCCGGCTCACCTTCTCGGCTGACGAAACCTCGAGCATTCATGTGAGCCGTATCGTTCCCAGAGTGTGCCGGTACCGAGACAATTTACACCTCCGTAATCCCTCGCCCCTTGGCCCGATTCAGCAATCGTGCCACTGTAACAGATACTCTGCCGCTCGCCAAATTTCGAATGGCTGTTTTTGAGTCGCTGAAAATCAGGTCAGCTTTAGTACTAGCTATAGCTAGCGCTATCGCCGCCTCCTCTGCAGTTTCTGAGGAGCGGGTTTTGACTGATCCAGAGGTGACCAAGCGTCCCCGCCCGTCCACCACCGCAACTGCAAATGCGTCATTGTCCTTATACTCGGCGACATCTAGGTCGGCGACCGTTGTACTTCCCATACTCAGCATGTAAAGCTCTGGCTGTTGCCTTCCTGCGGTCCTCGTGTATATCGGATGCATATTTCTGGGCAAAGGTTTTATGTATAAGCCATTGTGCATTTCTGGCCTCAATTTAATTTTCATGTCCCCGGCAGGAGCATCAACTCCAATGTCGATCCTCTCCAATATGTCCCTTTCTGCTCTCGTTTTTGAAAGCCTACTGAGTTGCATCCCCACGTGCGCCTCCTGCAGCTCTTCCAGTATGTTTTGCACCCCTAATCCCAGCAGCCTTTCGGTAGACGTATTGTTAGGCAACCCAAGGGCCGCCTTATATGCCTGCCTAGTCATAGCCTCCATTTTGGCTTTCTCCGTCACGTCCATCTTCATATAAGGAGTCGCATATACTATTCTACTGAGCACAAACGCCTGTACCAGCTTACACAAGTCCTTTTCCTTTACCGCTCGCTTACGATTGGCGATTCTCCTGTTTAGCCTCACGGTAGCACTGACCGTATCTTTAAGCCTTTCCAAGGCCTCTCTATTCTTCCTGTTAGTCTGCAGATACATACCTATGATCCTGATCGTTTGGACCTAAGCGACCGGTGCTCCGCCCGTTTTCACCTCTAGCGGGGGTGGCGGCAAATAGTGCCTCGCATGTATCCCTCTTGGTTCATCCCTAAGCAAAAAAAAAAAAAAAAGCTCGGACTTGGGCTGAGAGCACGAGAGTCCTGCCTCCCCTGGTAGCTCCTCCACAATATTCACTGCCTGTTGTAGAGTTTCCTGCAACTGCGCGTCGCTGCCCCTGGTTACCCATAGAGTAATGTCATCCGCGTAAAATGTATATTTAAGTCCCGATATCCCTTCCAGCCACGGCGGTATCTTGATCAAGGCGAGATTGAACAGAAAGGGCGATAAAACCGACCCTTCCCCAATGAGAAGCGATCCGATTTAACTTTTCCGACTGCAATCTCCGCAGTCCTACCCTCCAGAAATGATCTGATGTACCGGAAGGTTCTACCCACCGGTCCTATGTTTTATGTTTCTTCATATTGCCTCATGGGTAACATTGTTAAAGGCCTCAGTGAGGTCGAGCCCCAAGATAGCCTTGGTGCCCGCGCCGTACCCAGGATCAATCACGTCCTTTTTGAGCTGTATCATGACGTCCTGCGTTGATAAATTAGCTCTGAAGCCAATTATTGTTTCAAGTATCAGATCCTTGTCCTCCACATATCCTTGCAAAATGTTGAGGACCACATGGTCCATAAATTTGGCCAAGCAGGACGTCCGCGAGATGGGACGCAGATACTCTATACAGACCTTCGTAGCTGGCTTAGGAATAAATGTAATCCTAGCATGCTTCCACTCTGCCGGGTTCTCTCCGGTCGCCCTTGTTCAAGTCCGTGAGCGCCCCCACTGACCTGAAATCCAGGTACCTCAGCATTTTATTAGTAACCCTGTCCGGACCCGCTGCCGACGTAGTACGAAACTGCCCCATTGCAAACTCCACCTCCGCCACCGAAATCTCATTCTAGGTTTCCCTCTCCCGAGTAATCCAGCAAGACACCACCCGCCTCGCCGTTTATGCAACGACTTCGGAGTTCGTGTATAAAATTTCCTCAAAAACCAATTTTATTAAAACCCTGCACAGACGCGCACAGAGCGTCCGTGAGCCAACTGAATGCGTTTGGCCGCGTCTTGCGATACCTGTACGTTCACGTGGTGGTCACCTAACCGCCGATTAGGAACTACACGTACTTGGCAGAGGAAAATTGCTTTTGCGGAGATGAAAGGCGCAGTAACAGTCGCACTTCTCGGTGGACACCTGAGAGGGAATTGCAATGTGAGGGAAGGGAGGAAGGTGGGAGTGAGAGAGAAAAAGGTGCCGTAATGGAGGTCTTCGGATTAATTTCGACCACCCGTGGATCTTCAACGCTCGCTGTCATCGCAGAGCACGAGGATGGCGAGAACGCGGGCACCCCCTATTATAGACGGCAAAGGCAGCGCGAGGCACGTTCCTGTCGGAGGTCAGGTGATCGCGGACAGCGACCGCCAGGGGCGCTGCGTGACGAAGAAGGCAAGTATAGAACGTTTAGTCACGCGACTGCTGACCTGGAAGAGGAGCCATGTTCGATCCGGCCAGCGCACCACGAGACACCAACGGTGCCTCCCACGTAGCTTTGTCTCGTCCATTCGAGAGTCTGCCCGGCTGCGCCACACTAATTTGGAAGGCTGCGGGCATGGAGAGTGACGCGGCTGTTTCCCAAGATGATTCGATGGGGATGGTAAAGGCCACGCTGCCGGAGCTGAAATCTTTGTCGCCTCGTGACCAGTTGGACCCCACATCGCCGAAAGAGAAGGAGCGTCTCAGGCGCTGGCTTCGGAAGGACGCCCCTCTGCCCGGGTTCGAGGGGAACAGAGGAGCCCAGGATCACCGTACCTCAATGTCCGCGAAACAAAGGCGCCTGTTGGCAAACTGGCCTTCATCAGCGGGTACCAGGAAGGGGAAATCGCGGAGCACCCACAGGAAGGCGAGGCTGCCGGCGTCCGGACGCTTGGCGACCGCTCACCGCTCGCCGATCTGGCCCGGATGCCTGCACCCACTGCGGCGGACACTCTGTCCGCAGCGACCGCCACGGCTGCCCCAGCTGGTCCACCGACTTCTGCTGCGGCCTGTACCGGGGTCTCCCCTCACCTGTCACAGGCAGCCCTGCTGCATCATCTAACAGTAAGTGCAGATATCTTTACGACCTCTCCCGCGTCTGAATGAAGTTATCAGTCTGCTGTTGTCGGAAACGGAACTGCCATGGAGGATTTCAGCACTTACACTGTATCCTCTGACCCCGTGCAGCCACAGGCAGAGGGGACTTCGTCCGCCCGGTGCGCGACGAGGAGCTACGCAGGCGGAGACGTGAGAGACCGAGCGCACTTGCGAGGAGCGTAGCCGGTGGACAGCGCGTCGCCTGCGAGTGCCGAGCAGAGCTCGGCGGTGCCGCGCACGACTCGCGGGGTGGGCTGCCGACAGGCTACTGCACCTGCGCAGGATGCAGAGGAGACTGCGTGGGGCCTGAAATGCGGACAAAGGGGCAACACGAGCGCTCAAATATTTCAATTGCTTAATTTTTATTCTGAGCTTTACTGCTCTCTTTACAAGCATAGATTTTCGCAAATAAAAAAATTGATTAAACGTTATTTATATGGATGGCAGATTCCTATTTCTTATCGGACGAACTTCTCTGCACTTCTTTTCTGGATACTCGGGCTTGTACGTTTAATGATGGAGGTGAAATTTCCCCTGTATCACCTGGTTCTGACTGAGACTCAACAGGACGAAACAGGTAATGTGTGTACCATTGACATAGCACATGCTGTGGGAGAGGCAATGCTTGTCGCATATATGGAATTCATGGAGGCTGACGGAATATGTCCAGGAGGTGTTGAACGATATGGATTGGTTTGATTTGATTTGATTTATAGGGGTTTAACGTCCCAAATAGACTCAGGCTGTGAGGAACGCCGTAGTGAAGGGCTCCAGAAATTTAGACCACCTGGAGTATTTGTTGCAACCAGCGTCTCCGCTTGAGCCGACGCGGTTACTGCGACGCACGTCTTTGTCTTGCTATCGTATCTTTCAATCATCATCTGTCTGCACGTGGCAGCGGTGGTGGCTGAGCTGCAGCCAGTCGGCATGCCCGTGCAGTTTTCCTTATATTTTTTTCTCAGTCGGCCAGTCCGCCACCTGGGGTTCTTTAACGTGCACTGACATCGCACAGTACACGGGCCTCTAGAATTTCGCCTCCATCGAAATTCAGCCGCCGCGGCCGGGATCGATATGGATTGGCTGCATTCATCTATTGCTGCCATTTTGCCTGGTGCACACACCAGGGTGTGGAACTTGTTTTTCTTCAGGCGAGTTGAACCCCGCCGTGGTGGCTCAGTGGTTACGGCGCTCGACTGCTGACCCGAAAGACGCGGGTTCGATCCCGGACGCGACGGAGTTCCGATGGAGGCGAAATTCTAGAGGCCCGTGTATTGTGCGATGTCAGTGCACGTTAAAGAACCCCAGGTGGTCGAAATTTCCGGAGTCCTTCCCTACGGCGTCCCTCGTAGCCTCAGTCGCTTTGGGACGGTAAACCCTAATAAACCAAACCTAAACCAAACCTCCAGGCGAGTTGAAGGCAATGCGAGGGATACCTGAGCGTCCACCAGTGACACAGGGCGAGAGGTTTAACGGCTTTAACGGAACGCCAAGCGCAAATAGCAATGATGCTAGGACAGCTCAGACGTGTTTAGCCAGAGCTTCCTGGTGTGGTCGGAAAAGCTGTCAGGGTATAGTGAGCCACGGCGCCCATTAAGTAAGGTGGCTTCGAGTACTAATTTGTTACAAGAACATGGACGAGGATGTTTGAAGGAGCACGCTTCTAGATTGAGTCGCGTGCATAAATGTGGAGGGATGCGCAGCTACTGCGCAGTGTTCCATGGAGGAAAAGCGCCGACGGCAATGAACACAATGAACGCCGACAGCATACGGCTTCAGCGCCGCGTTTCTGGAACAACCTTGTGAATGCGTGAAGCCACATCCCTCTCTTATCACCCCATGCACCTATAAGCACGATTAAGGCGTCCACTGACCCAGGGAGCCATTATGCGCATTTCCTTTCCTTAATATGATCGGACTGTAAAACGTCATCGCCAACGCCAATGAACACAACGAGCGCCGATGGCCTATGGCTTCAGCGACGCCGACGGCTTGTGGCTTCATCAACGAGGAGTACAAGAGAAACCATAATAAATAAACGATTCACAATTGATACTGCTCATTGTGTCGTCTTTAATTTAGTCATAGTTACACGTACCGGAATTTCAAGGTTTAACGGGGGAAACCAAGCTAATAAAGGCATGCTTAACAAGGTATACCAGAAATTCAGGGAGGCACTTTTATTGCGAAAACAATACTAAGCTAGGTTTTGAGCCTTCAGCGTGGTCCCGGCGGTAGTTACGTTTGACCTTTAGACGGCCTCCAGTTTGATGACGCGAGGCGCTCGCGTCTGTGACGTCATACCGAGGTGAAAAATCAGCTACCTTCGTCGGCGCGGTGCCAGCGGTAGCCACGGAGCGCCGCAGATCCTAGGCAGTAAGAGAGGAGACTGCGTTCATTTCGAGGAAAGGAAAGGCGTCTTGCCAACTCTGTGGTTTAGTGGACACCTCAGTAACACTTTAAGCTAATTCCGGCGTTAATTGATGCCCTCTGACATAGACAGCGTTGTAGACTGCGTTGATTTGGAGGAAAGGAAAGGCGCCTTAACAGCTCTGTGGTTTAGTGGACACCTCAATAGCACTTTAAGCTAATTCCGGCGTTCATTGAAGCGCTCTGAAATAGACAGCGTTGTAGACTGCGTTGATTTGGAGGATAGGAAAGGTGCCTTCCCAGAAGGCGCCTTACCAACTAGTGGACACCTAAATACCACTTTAAGCTAATTCCGGCGTTCCGTGCAGCACTAAGGCTTTCGCCTTTCACTACTTTAGTCGCTAAAGTTGCTCGTAATTTGCTTTCGCAACCTTCCGGGCTTAACCAAGCTAAGCCTCTGCCAATTTTTTTGTTGACCTAAAGTGTGGTGAGGCGAAAGCCTTAAGCTCGGTGTTGCTGCTTTTGTTACTAGTGTGTGGTTAAGATGTTAAGCTTCGCCTCTGAGAGTGGATTGCGACAGCGTCTTGCAACGCTGCCAGGGAGTCTACAGAACGCCATCGCCCGTTCGGCTCTACGCCTTGGTCGTCGGTAAAGTGGTTTTTAAAGCATGAAATCCTTTTAGGTTGGTTGGTTGGTTGGTTTATGGGGTTTAACGTCTCAGAGCGACTAAGGCTATGAGAGACGCCGTAGTGGAGGGCTCCGGAAATTTCGACCACCTGGGGTTCTTCAACGTGCACTGACATCGCACAGTACACGGGCCTCGAATTTCTCCAAAGTTTTAGCTCCCGTTGCCGGCAGTGCGGTGACGTCACGCCGACACCGAGAGCCATCATCCGGGCAATGAAACGAGAGCATCTGGGCCCCGTACCAGATTTAACGAGACTCTCTAAGCCATCCTAGAGGACCGGCATACAAGCGCCGGTAGCTTCGCGCTGAATGGGTAGTGGCATTCCTCTCTTCCTGTACTTCGGGTGTCCAGACAGTTCGGGTGTCCACCGAGATGACAGAGAATTATTGCTCCATTTCCTTTCCTCAAAAAGCCTTGCGTTCAAAGGGCAAGGCATCGCGCCGAACGGGTGGTCGCGCTCCTTCCTTCCTGTACGGTGCGGTTCGGGTGTCCACCGAGATTACATAGAATTACTACGCCATTTCCTTTGAAAATTGCATTTGAGGAAAGGAAATTACGCAGTAACTGCCTCGCATATCTCGGTAGACACCCGTCAAAACGCGGACACATCTGCCGACACGGCTGTCGACACGGCTGCCGACACAGCTGCTAACGACAGTATGAGACATTAAAAGCTGTCGCCTTAAAAGGTGCCGTAATGGAGGCCTACGGATTAATTTCGACCATTTGCGGATCTTTAACGTTCCGATCCCGGCCGCGGCGGCTGAATTTCTTTGGAGGAGAAATTCGAGGCCCGTGTGCTGTGCGATGTCAGTGCACGTTAAAGAACCCCAGGTGGTCGAAATTTCCGGAGCCCTCCACTACGGCGTCTCTCATAGCCTCAGTCGCTTTGGGACGTTAAACCCCATAAACCATGCAAAGTCGGCGACCAGGTGGGCCGAATGGTTCGCCGCGTTTCCAACAAGCGAGGAGGGTTGCGAAGTAAGGATGCGATGCGGCTCTCGCATGCCTTCGTAACAAGTCGAGTACTGTACTCGACTCCTTACCTCCGCTTACGGAAACATGACGAAGATCACTTGGAGATTGTACTTCGCAAAATTTTCAAGAGAGCCCTCGACCTCCCGATATTCACTTCCAACGCGCGACTTCTCGCGTTGGGGGTGGTGAACACCTATCGAGAACTCCGCGAGGCGCATCTCGTTAACCAATACACGCGTCTCGCCCAGACCGTGTCCGGTCGCCGCCTCTTGGACCGGTTACATATCAGACATGATCACCATACCATGGAACGGGTTCGAGTGCCAGAACTGTGGAGAAGCGCCCTCTACGTTCGACCCCTTCCGACTAAGATGAACAAGGAGGACCATAATGGCCGGCGCCAGGCGCGGGCGAATGCCCTGCACCGCCACTATGGCTCAAAGAAACACGTCTTCTACGTCGACATTGCAGGCCCCTACCGCTCCAGGGGGGAATGGTACACGGCTGCAGTCATACACGAGGGAAAACAGGTGGACGGCCTCTCGTTCAGAGCGCCCAACTCAACGCATGCGGAGGAGGTGGCGATCGCCCTCGCAGCCTCCCATCCCGACTCTAAATTCATCTTCACAGAGTCTCGAGGAGCCTGTCGTAACTTTGAGTTCGGTTGGATCACTCCACTCGCTCACCAAATTTTGCACCGCAGTACTCGCGACGGCGATCCAACTCATCGCTCAATCATATGGGTCCCCGGCCACCAAGGCATGCCAGGTAACGAAGCCGCCCATGAGGCAGCCCGCGCACTCACTCACCGGGCACCAGGCGTCCCTTGGGAGGAGCTTAACCCAGATCACAGCCCTCTCCTTTCTTTTAAAGAAATTACTGAGCACTATCCTGCCGAACACCGGCGATACCCAGTTCCTATGAAAGGACTGGGTAAAGCTGGCGAACGAATTCTCCTCAGGCTCTTTACAAACACCCTGCTGTGCCCGGCGGTTCTCAAGCACTTTAATCCTTCTTTTGACGGCCGCTGCTCATTCTGTGGGGAGGTGGCCGACACCTTCCACATGGTTTGGGCATGCAGAAAAAATCCTTCTCTCCCCCCAATCACCCCTTCCCCTACCCGAGAGGACTGGGAGGCGGCCCTACTCAGCTGCCAGGAACTATCGGCCCAGCAGGCCCTGGTTCGGCGGACTTGTGTAGCGGTCTCGACCAACGGGATCCCGGAATGAGGGACTCCGACTAGTATTGTAAGGGGTGAGACCCACTAGGGGCCTCTCCCCGAGCACCTCTCTGTACATTACCAAATAAATGCTTTTCTCCTCCTCCTCCTCCATAAACCATAAACCATCTTTAACGTTCGCTGTCATCGCAGAGCCCGAGGATGGCGAGCACGCGGACGGCAAAGGTAGCGCGAGGCACTTTCCTGTCGGAGGTCAGGTGATCGCGGACAGCGACCGCCAGGGGAGCTGCGTGACGAAGGCAAGGATAGAACGTTGTCACGCGCCTGCTGACCTGGATGAGGAGACATGTTCGATCCGGCCAGCGCGCACCACGACACACCAACGGCGCCTCCCACGTAGCTTTGTCTCGTCCATTCGAGAGTCTGCCCGGCTGCGCCACAACAATTTGGAAGGCTGCGGGCATGGAGAGTGACGCGATTGTTTCCCAAGATGATGATTCGATGGTGGTGGACACGGCCACGCTGCCAGGGTTGAAACCTCTTCTGTCGCCTCCTGACCAGTTGGTCCCCACATCGCCGAGAGAGAAGGAGCGTCTCGGACGCTGGCTTCGAAAGGACGCCCCTCTGCCCGGGTTCGAGGGGAACAGAGGAGTCCAGGATCTCGGTACCTCAGTGTCCGCTAGCCAACGGCGCCCATTCGCGAACTGGCTTTCATCAGCGGGTACCAGGAAGGGGAAATCGCGGAGCATCCACAGGAAGGCGAGGCTGCCGGCGTCCGGACGCTTGGCGACCGCTCACCGCTCGCCGATCTGGCCCGGATGCCTGCACCCACAGCGGCGGCCGCTCTGTCCGCAGCGACCGCCACGGCTGCCCCAGATGACCCACCGGCCTCTGCTGCGGCCTGTACTTAGGTCTCACCTCACCCGCCAGAGACTGCCTGCTTGCATCGTCGAAGAGTAAGTGCAGATATCCCTAAGACCACTCTCGCGTCTGAATGAAGTTATCAGTCAGCTGTTGTCGCATACGAAATCGCCATGGAGGATTTCAGCACTTACACTTCCTCTAACCCCGTGCAGCCGCAGGCAGATGGGACTTCGTCCGCCCGGTGCGCGACGAGGAGCTACGCTGGCGGAGACGTGAGAGAGCGAGCGCACGTCTTGCGAGGAGCGTAGCCGGTGCACTGCGCGTCGCCTGCGAGTGCCGAGCAGAGCTCGGCGGTGCCGCGCCCGACTCGCGGGGCGGGCTGCCGACAGGCTACTGCACCTGCGCAAGATGCAGAGGAGACTGCGTGGGGCCTGAAGTGCGGAGAAAGGGGCAACACGAGCGCACCAATATTTCAATTGCTTTATTTTTATTCCGAGCTTTACTGCTCTATCTTTAGAAGCATAGATTTTCGCAAATAAAAAATTGATTAAACGTTATCTCTATGGACGGCAGATTCTTATGTCTTACCGGACGAACTTCCCTGCACTTCTTTTCTGGATACTTTGGCTTGTACGTTTAATGATGGAGGTGAAATTTTTCCTGTATCACCTGGTTCTGACTGAGACTCAACAGGGCGAAACAGGTAATGTGTGTACCATTGACACAGCACATGCTATGGGAGAGGCAGTGCTCGCCGCATATATCAAATTCATGGAGGCTTACGGGCTGTGTCAAGGAGCTGTTGAACGATGTGGATCGGTTTGATTTGATTTTATTTATGGGGGTTTAACGTCCCAAATAGACTCAGGCTAAGGAACGCCGTAGTGAAGGGTTCCGGAAATTTTCGACCACCTGGAGTATCTGTTGCAACCAGTGTCTCCGCTTCGGCGGACGTGGTTACTGCGACGCATGTCTTTGTCTTGCTATCGTATCTTTCAATCATCTGTCTGCACGTGGCAGCGGTGGTGGCTGAGCTGCAGCCAGTCGGCATGCCCGTGCAGTTTTCCTTATCTTTTTTTCTCAGTCAGCCAGTCCGCCACCTGGGGTTCTTTAACGTGCACTGACATCGCACAGTACACGGGCCTCTAGAATTTCGCCTCCATGGAAATTCAGCCGCCGCGGCCGGGATCGATATGGATTGGCTGCATTCATCTTTTGCTGCCATTTTGCCTGGTGCACACACCAGGGTGTGGAACTTGTTTTTCTTCAGGCGAGTTGAACCCCGCCGTGGTGGCTCAGTGGTTACGGCGCTCGACTGCTGACCCGAAAGACGCGGGTTCGATCCCGGACGCGGCGGAGTTCCGATGGAGGCGAAATTCTAGTGGCCCGTGTATTGTGCGATGTCAGTGCACGCTAAAGAACCCCAGGTGGTCGAAATTTCCGGAGCCCTTCACTACAACGTCTCTCGTAGCCTGAGTCGCTTTGGGACGTTAAACCCTAATAAACCAAACCTAAACCAAACCTCCAGGCGAGTTGAAGGCGAAGCGAGGGATACCGGAGCGTCCACCAGTGACACAGGGCGAGAGGTTTAACGGCTTTAACGGAACGCCAAGCGCAAATAGCAATGATGCTAGGACAGCTCCGACGTGTTTAGCCAGAGCTTCGTGGTGTGTTCGGAAAGCTATCAAGGTATAGTGAGCCACGGCGCCCATTAAGTAAGGGGGCTTCGAGTAAGTACAAATTTGTTACATGAACATGGACGAGGATGTTTGATGGAGCACGCTTCAAGATTGCTCCGCGTGCATAAATGTGGGGGGATGCACAGCTACTGCGCAGTGTTCCATGGAGGAAAAACGCCGACGGCAGTGAACACAATGAACGCCGACAGCCTACGGCTTCAGCGCCGCGTTTCTGGCACAACCTTGTCAATGAGTGAAGCCACATCCCTCTATCATCACTCCATGCACCTATAAGCACGATTCAGGCGTCCACTGACCGAAGGAGCCATTATGCGCACTTCCTTTCCTTAAAATGAACACAACGAACGCCGACGGCCCATGGCTTCAGCGACGCCGACGGCATGTGGCTTCCCCACGAGGAGTACAAGAGAAGCCACATTCAATGAAGAAACGCTTCACTATCGATACTCTTCATTGTCTCATCAATTTAGTTAGTTACACGTACCGGAATTTCAAGGTTTTACTAGGAAAGCAAGCTGATAACGACATGCTTAACAAAGATATACCAAAAATTTAGGGAGGCACTTTGTTGACCTAAAGTGTGGTGAGGGGAAAGCCTTAGGCTCGGTGTTGCTGCTTTTGTTACTGATGTGTGGTTAAGATGTTAAGCTTCGCATCGGAGTGGAACGAGACAGCGTCTTGCAATGCTGCCAGGGAGTCTACAGAACGCCATCGCCCGTTCGGCTCTACGCCTTGCTCTTCGGTAAAGTGGTATTTTTTAAACGTGAAATGCTTTTAGCTCTCGTTGTCTGCAGTGTGGTGACGTCACGCCGAGACCGAGAGCCAACATCCGGGCACTGAATTCCACTCATTCGGGCACTGAAAGGAGAGCATCCGGGCACCGTACGAGATTTAACGAGACTCTCTAAGCCATCCTACAGGACCGGCATACAAGCGCCGGTAGCTTCGCGCCGAACCGAATGATGGCGTTCCTCCCTTCCTTTACGGTGCGGTTCGGGTGTCCACCGAGATGGCCGAGAATTACTGCGCCATTTCCTTTCCTCAAAAACCCTCGCGTTCAAAGGGCAAGGCACAGCGCCGAACTGGTGGTGGCGTTCCTCCCTTCCTTTATGGTGCGGTTCGGGTGTCCACCGAGATGACAGAGAATTACTGCGCCATTTCCTTTCCTCAAAAAAATTGGCTGTGGCTTTGCTAAGGTTAAGCCTGTATATCTCGAAACGGAAAGCTGGGCAAGGCGGAGGAGGAGCCGCGCGTGTAGTGAATACGGTGCTGTCCTAGAAGGTTGCTTTAGAGACATGTACTGTGGCGTGCATTCCTTTCGGGTGTACACCAAGATATGAGACACAGGCACTTGCTTTCCTTAAAAGCAATTTTTCATTTTCCTTAAGGCCCTTACGGCGCGGTTCGGGTATCCACCGAGATTTGAGAGAGGCAGGAGTCGTTTCCTTTCCTTAAAACCAATTCTGTTTTCATTTCCCTTTCCTTTTGGCGCGGTTCGTGTGTCCACCGAGATATGAGTGGTTCCTCACGCACTGCTTGTCTTTTCTTTATTTTTTTTATTTGTGCAGCGTGTGACGTCACTCCTTTCGGGTGTACACCAAGATATGAGACACAGGCATTTGCTTTCCTTAAAAGCAATTTTCATTTCATTTTCCTTAAGGCCCTTACGGCGCGGTTCGGGTATCCACCGAGATTTGAGAGAGGCAGGAGTCGTTTCCTTTCCTTAAAACCAATTCTGTTTTCATTTCCCTTTCCTTTTGGCGCGGTTCGTGTGTCCACCGAGATATGAGAGGTTCCTCACGCACTGCTTGTCTTTTCTTTATTTTTTATTTCTGCAGCGTGTGACGTCACTCCTTTCGGGTGTACACCAAGATATGAGACACAGGCATTTGCTTTCCTTAAAAGCAATTTTCATTTCATTTTCCTTAAGGCCCTTACGGCGCGGTTCGGGTATCCACCGAGATTTGAGAGAGGCAGGAGTCGTTTCCTTTCCTTAAAACCAATTCTGTTTTCATTTCCCTTTCCTTTTGGCGCGGTTCGTGTGTCCACCGAGATATGAGAGGTTCCTCACGCACTGCTTGTCTTTTCTTTATTTTTTATTTCTGCAGCGTGTGACGTCACTCCTTTCGGGTTTACACCAAGATATGAGAGACAGGCATTTCCTTTCCTTAAAAGCAATTTTCATTTCATTTTCCTTAAGGCCCTTACGGCGCGGTTCGGGTATCCACCGAGATTTGAGAGAGGCAGGAGTCGTTTCTTTTCCTTAAAACCAATTCTGTTTTCATTTTCCTTTCCTTACGGCGCGGTTCGTGTGACCACCGAGATATGAGAGGTTCCTCACGCACTGCTTGTCTTTTCTTTATTTTTTTATTTGCGCAGCTTGTGACGTCACTCTTTTCGGGTGTACACCAAGATATGAGAGAAACGCGTTTCCTTTCCTTAAAACCAATTTTCATTTCATTTCATTTTCGATAAGGCCCTTACGGCGCGGCTCAAGGTATCCACCGAGATATGAGAGAGACAGGCGTCGTTTTCTTTCCTTAAAACCAATTTTCGTTTCATTTTCCTTCCCTTGTGGCATCTTGGATAAACTCGCACCAGAATTACAGTGCACTAGAAGCCTTTGGAAACTGTACCAGAATTCATAGAGTTTCTTACTATTACCTAGGGGGAAAGCTGGCAGCCCGTCTATGGGAGTTTGCATGGGGACCCCTCGAGACCACTTCAGCCACCATGTCAGCCACCATGGGCGCTCAAAGCATCATAGGGCGGTGAGCTACCGACTGCAGAACTTACACTTTTGGCCAAAAAATAATGCAAAAATAAGCGCTATTCGATAATCAAGAATGTCCTAACATCCAATATCCTGTCTGTAAATTGCAACAAACGAGCAGAAAAGCATTTAAGTGCAAAGTTCGCCCAAAATAAGGATGGCTAGCTCTCCTATTGGCTCAGTAATGAACACTACAAAAGCTAATATTTCGTAATTAACAGGCGCACTTTTAAAAGTAAATATGTTTAAAAAAAATGTTGTTGCTTAAACACTATAAGAGGTTTTTAATGGCATTTCAGAAAAGTAAAACCTTTTATTGGCCTCGTGTGTCGTTGCGTTTTCACTACTATAGGTTTTGCACACTGCGTTCGCGCGAAAGTCGTCTGCGCACACACGAACAGCGTTTTCGGACTGAAACGTCTCAGTAGTGCCGCTCCGTGTTCCCGAAAAATTACGACTGTACCGCAACAAGTAGCTCACCGCCCCATGATGCTTTGAGCGTCCATGGTGGCTGAAGTGCAGCGCCGCCAGCTTTCCCTCCAGGTAACAGTAAGAAACTCTATGCCAGAATTGCCCCAAAACCACTGCGGTGCTCAAGGACCCGCGGTAGTGGAGCACCGTTCCGGGGCAACATCGAATACAAACTGCATCGCGCCGGTGCCCGTTCCGAGCGCCGCCTTGCGTGCGTAGGTGGCGTTGGCCCGGAATTGCGAATACCGTCGTCTGCTTTCTTCGAGCTTTTGCAGCAACAGCCTGAGGGAACTTTTGCTTCGGAAATGGCAACGGTAACCGTTCATATCGCTATGGATGGCAAGGCGCATCGTCTTACCATGACAAAGGAGCTTTTAGAAGAGCTTATGGCTGATGAGTCGCTTTTGGTCCAAGAAAATCGCGGTACGCCCTAGGTCGGCACGCTCGTATTCCGGTTCGAGCTACGCAATGTGTGGCTGCAAGATAACTGAAATCCGCCATCTAGCTTATGAATGTAGGTGTACCTAGGTTTAATGATGCAAGGAAAATGATATAGATTGCATACGGCAACACCATATATGTTTTAACGCGCTGCAGCAAATGCCGCGCATCTCGAGCGTATATGTGCTTTACTTGCGGTGGTTCGATATTCCAATAGACCGCCGTCGCAGCTGCATGGTCCTAGAAGTTCTAAGTAAGGATTTGCATTCTAATTTTATTTCCGTTTGATTGCTTTACTCTTTATGTCTCAATTCAAGCTTGTAGCTGCATATTTTTTTTAGAATGCTGGTGCTGAAAGAAGGTATTTACAAGTAACGTGACGATTTAAGAAGAACGGCCGACACTTATCCTACTGTGGATGCTACGTGTGCGGGTATTCGAGCTTAGGCTTCAAAAAATCGGCGTAGCCAAGCTGCTGCTATAGGGACCGGGTCAGCTGTGCACGTACAAACGAATCATTTCACGATATTTTTTTTCCTGAATAGATCCGGCAAAGCTCCAAGCTTTGGGATCTGCCCTTAATGGTGGCGAAGGACCTTCAAGAGCTGTCCCTGCTGCAGTAAAGGTGTTGACAGTATGTGGTACGCATTTGTTCTTGTATTAATAATAAATGCACGAGAAAATGTACAATTCGATGCCAATGCGAACAGTGTCCATCCTGCTGTTGCAGCTCATGCAGTGTTTTTTAATTCTTTCGGTGTTGGCGAATTCATTTCCGGTCTGCAGGCGGTGAGAAGGAACAGGGTGACTCCCTCGGAAGGCCTGACAGCCCTTGCCCTGCCCCTAGCCCTGCAGCCATTCAAAGCCAGTGGAGTGAGAGGGAGAGACAAAGCTCCTTTCTGCTCGACAAGTACAAGACTTATCTGAAGCAGATAGGGCCCATGATGCGGTTCAAAAACAAGAAGGCAATGTGGGCAGCAGTATCTGCAGATATTCATAATCAACTCGGGCAGAAAAAGACACCAGAGCAATGTCAGAACCGGTTCAAAACAATAAAGAAAAGGCGAACCGAAAGTCACAATCACAACAGCTCCTCCGGAGCTGATCCTGCGCCAGTGCCCTGCGATGAAGAGTTCCGAAGAATAGAGAGCATTGACGACAGTATTGAACCTGAGCTCCTGAGAGCACCGGGTCGTGTAGAACGCAAGGCGCCCTCCCAACGCAATGAAACCGAGCAGACTGAAGCATCAGCCACCAAGAGGCGGAACGCAGAGTCAGTGGCCGAAACAATGTGGAAAATCCACATGCACAGAGAGGAGCAGCGGGAGCGCCGCCATAAAGAAAAAATGGAACTGCTGCGGCGAACGCAGATCAACGAAACGAATAGGTCTCAAGACTTACGCTTCGACACACACACATTATATATATATATATATATATATATATATATATATATATATATATATATATATATACATATATAATGTCATATCTGGTACATAAAAACTGTTGCAGTTGCGTGTCAAATGTTCTTTTCGTTGCATATAATGTAAAATATATTGAAATGGACACTTATATGCGGTTTTATGCAGCATCGTTCACGTAGGATTTCAGAGTACTCACATCAAGGCACAGAACAGCTAAGAATTTTATTGCACACAAGTGCCACCATCACGTTGCACCGAGAATTCAATAAAGGATGCTGGTTACATGAGCGAAAACAGGTAGTGTGCAATCTACTTGCGCTTGTTTTCTCCCAACTGCCGCAGGAACCTATCCTTTATCGTGCAGTCTGGCACCACTGCGGAACACTGCTGATTCATGATGCTTGTGCTGTCGAGGTCACCGTCATCATGAATGTCCGTGTCGCCTGCTTCGATACACAGATTGTGTAGTACACCGGACGCAAGTATAAACAGTGTTGCTTTGTTCACTGCCCGAAGCTCGAGGTAAAGAAGCTGCCTGAACCGGCCCTTCAATAGGCCAAACGCATTCTCGCAAAGCGCAAAGCGGCCGACGCCGCTGCCCGCGCGCTCTCTCTCCGGTCATCGCCCTCGCCTCACCCCGATCGGGACTCCGACCCCAATCCGGCTTTTACCTTCAAGGAAATCATCCAATGTTACCAATTCGGCCATGCAATATTTCCTAAGCCCTGCATGGGCCTCACGAAGGCGGAGGAAGCTTACTCCTTCGGCTTTATACTAAAACACTGCTGTGCCCGGTAGTCATCAAACATTTCGACCCTGCGTGCACATGGGAGTGCCTGCACTGTAGGGAAACGTCTTCGGACCTTTACCACATGGTGTGGGCATGCCAATAAACTCTGCACCTTCCCCCTATCCCCAACCCTATCCGGGACGACTGGGAGGCGGCCCTGCTCGGCTGTTCTGACCTGGCGAGCCAAAAGGCCCTGGTCAGGCGCGCCCAAGCAGCAGCTACAGCCAATGGGCTCCTGTTATGAGCAGCCCACCTAGCATTTGTAAGGGACGGCCCCTTACGGACCGCTCCACCCGCTCCCTGTACATGTTCTAAATCAAAATTTTTCCGTCAGTCAGTCTACCGAGTAATCCGGCAAGCAACCACCCGCCTCGCCGTTTATGTGACGACTCCGGAGTTCGGGTATAAACTTTCCTCAAAAACCAATTTTATCAAAAACCCTACACAGACGCGCACAGAGCGTCCGTGAGCCAGTTGAATGCGTTTGGCCGCGCCTTGCGATCGCTCTTCGCGCGATCCTCGAAGTACTACCTATACCTTCACGTGGTGGTCACGTAACCGCTGATTAAGAACTATACACATAGCTGGCAGAGGAAAATTGCTTTAGCGGACATGGAAGGCGCAGTAGCTGTCGCACTTCTCGGTGGACACCTGAAACGCGATGTGAGGGAATGGAGGAAGGTGGGAGCGAAAGAGAAAAAGGTGCCGTAATGGAGGCCTGCGGATTAATTTCGACTGCCTGCGAATCTTTAACGTTCGCTGTCATCGCAGAGCACGAGGATGACGAGCACGCGGACACCCCCTAGACGGCAAAGGCAGCACGGGGCACGTTCCTGTCGGCGGTCAGGTGATCGCAGACAGCGACCGCCAGGGGCGCTGCGTGACGAAGGCAAGGATAGAACGTTTAGTCACGCGCCTGCTGACCTGGAAGAGGAGCCATGTTCGATCCGGGCAGCGCACCACGAGACACCGACGGTGCCTCCCACGTAGCTTTGTCTCGTCCATTCGAGAGTCTGCCCGGCTGCGCCACAACAATTTGGAAGGCTGCGGGCATGGAGAGTGACGCGGCTGTTTCCCAAGATGATTCGATGGGGATGGTAACGGCCACTCTGCCGGAGCTGAAATCTTCGTCGCCTCGTGACCAGTTGGACCCCACATCGCCGAGAGAGGAGGAGCGTCTCAGGCGCTGGCTTCGGAAGGACGCCGCTCTGCCCGGTTTCGAGGGGAACAGAGGAGCCCAGGATCACGGTACCTCAATGTCCACGAAACAAAGGCGCCTGTTGGAAAACTGGCCTTCATCAGTGGGTACCAGGAAGGAAAAATCGCGGAGCACCCACAGGAAAGCGAGGCTGCCGGCGTCCGGACGCTTGGCGACCGCTCACCGCTCGCCGATCTGGCCCGGATGCCTGCACCCACAGCGGCGGACGCTCTGTCCGCAGCGACCGCCACGGCTGCCCCAGGTGGCCCACCGGCTTCTGCTGCGGCCTGTACCGGGGTCCCGCCTCACCCGCCAGAGACTGCTTGCTTACATCGTCGAACAGTAAGTGCAGATATCCCTAAGACCACTCTCGCGTCTGAATGAAGTTATCAGTCAGCTGTGGTCGCAAACGAAATTGCCACGGAGGATTTCAGCACTTACACTGTACTCTTTGACCCCGTGCAGCCACAGGCAGATGGGACTTCGTCTGCCCGGTGCGCGACCAGGAGCTACGCTGGCGGAGGCGTGAGAGAGCGAGCGCACTTGCGAGGAGCGTAGCCGGTGGACAGCGCGTCGCCTGCGAGTGCCGAGCAGAGCTCGGCGGTGCCGCGCACGACTCGCGGCGTGGGCTGCCGACAGGCTACTGCACCTTCGCAAGATGCTGAGGAGACTGCGTGGGGCCTGAAGTGCGGAGAAAGGGGCAACACGAGCGCTCCAATATTTCAATTGCTTTATTTTTATTCTGAGCTTTACTGCTCTATTTTTAGAAGCATAGATTTTCGCAAATAAAAAATTGATTAAACGTTATCTCTATGGATGGCAGATTCCTATGTCTTATCGGACGAACTTCTCTGCACGTCTTTTTTGGATTCTCGTGCTTGTTCAGTGGTGAGCAGCCTTGTCTAGAGCGTTTGAGCAGTGCGCACTTGGTAACAAAAACCGAAATTAGAGAGCAGCCCCTCATTACAGGGCAAAGTTTTCGTGCCTGCTTTGTTTACGAGGCTATCTGGCGCTACTTCCGTGCAAGCGTTGCAGCTGGACCCTAGAGGCTGCCACAAAATCTGGATTTGTTTGCAAGGAAGTGCACCGCCCGAGCGCTGTAGACAAGGCTGCTCACCACTGTACGTTTAATGATGGAGGTGAAATTTTTCTTGTATCATCTGGTTCTGACTGAGACTAACATGGCGAAACAAGTAATGTGTGTACCATTGACACAGGACATGCTATGGGAGAGGCAATGCTCGTCGCATATATGAAGTTCATGGAGGCTGACGGACTGTATCAAGGAGCTGTTGAGCGATATAGATTGGTTTGATTTGACTTGATTTATGGGGGTTTAACGTCCCAAATATACTCAGGCTATGAGGAACGTCGTAGTGAAGGGTTCCGGACATTGCGACCACCTGGATTATCTGTTGCAACCAGCTTCTCTGCTTCGGTGGACGCGGTTACTGCGAAGCGCGTTTCTGTCTTCCTATCGTATCTTTCAATTCTCTTTTGTCTGCACGTGGCAGCGGTGGTGGCTCAGCTGCAGCCAGTTGGCATGCCCGTGCAGTTTCCATTTTCATCCTTCTTTTTTAGTCAGCCAGTCAGCCACCTTGGGTTCTTTAACATGCACTGACATCGCACAGTGCACGGTCCTCTAGAATTTCGCCTCCATCGAAATTCGACCGCCGCGGCTGGGATCGATATGGATTGGGTGCATTCATCCTTTGCTGCCATTTTGCCTGGTGCGTACACCAGGGTGTGGAACTTGTTTTTCTTCAGGCGAGTTGAAAGCAATGCGAGGGATACCGGAGCGTCAACCAGTGACACAGGGTGAGGAGGTTTAACGGCTTTAACGGTACGCCAAGCGCAAATAGCAATGATGCTAGGACAGTTCCGACGTGTTTAGCTAGAGCTTCCTGGTGTGTTCGCAAAAACTACCAAGGTATAGTGAGCCACGGCGCCCATTCTGTGTACGCTTTCCTTCGAGGATCAGAGCGCTGCGTGCACTAGCTCATCGCTGCAAAAACATGCGAGGCCAGTTGGTTGGGCTACTGCCTGCACAAGAATCTGCGTCACCCGGAGGTGTTGGGCTTCTGCGGGATTCTTGGCTGCTCCGAGGGACACTGGAAAAGAATTGCAAAGATTCTGAGAAGCAAATGCTGGAGACACGTCCGCCTGTTGCAAAACTGGCTATGGGTTCTGTGCTTCCGCTGGAAGGGAACGGGCCCCACAGGTTTCCGGACACTGAAGGATTACCAGGTCCTGGCTGAGGCAAGTGCTGCGTTCTTTTGAAACATGCGACGACTGAACCTACCCAAGGTCCCCAAAAAGCAGGTTGGTGTTGTTCCGGTTGTCTACCTTGGAGGGGCGTCGGTTCCACACAACGTTGAAAGTGTCCTCAACAAGGGCTCGAAGTTCAGCCTGGAAGTCCACCTGAGCAAGCACGAGGCTTTGGCGGTGGCGCATAGGATTGCTGACAAAGTTCAAGGCGAAGAGAAAGAACGTTGCCATTTAGGATGTGTTGATACGATCCGCAACACCTTCAAAGGCAAGAAGAAAGAACACTCCATGGTGAGATCTGTGGCAAGCTATTTTAGGAACTCTGACCTCGCTTTGATGATGGTCGACAAAGAAGGAGGCTTTGTGGTTCTGCCTCAGAAGCTTTTTAGTGATAAGGCCATGACATCTGCCTTAAAGAACTTTTCGAGAACAGATCTAAAGCCGTCTAAAGCGAAGGCAAAGGCAGTTGCACTGTTAAGGGATTTGAAACTCGACCGGTTGAAAAGTCTGCGTTTGTCCCGTGTGGTTCTCTTTCTCTTGTCCCGTACTTTTTGCGAAGTTATTATTTGTTCTCATAACCATAAGGTAAGGTGGCTTCAAGTACTAATTTGTTACAAGAACATGGTCGAGGATGTTTGAAGGAGCACGCTTCTAGATTGCGCCGCGTGTATAAATGGGGAGGAATGCACAGCTATTGCGCAGTGTTCCATGGATGAAAAATGCCGACGGCAATGAACACAATGAACGCCGACGGCATATGGCTTCAGCGCCGCGTTTCTGGCACAACCTTGTCAATGCCTGAAGCCAACATCCCTCTCTTATCACCCCATGTATCTATAACCACGATTCAGGCGTCCACTGTACCAGGGAACCATTATGCGCACTTCTTTTCCCTAAAATGATCGGAGTGTAAAACGTCAACGCCAACGCGAATGAACACAACGAACGCTGACGGCCTATGGCTTCACTAACGAGGAGTACAAGAAGGAAAACCATAATCGCTTCACAATTGATACTGCTCATTGTCTCGTCTTTAGTCATAGTTACACGTACCGGAATTTCAAGGTTTAACGGGGGAAACCAAGCTAATGACGACAAGCTTAACCAAGATATACCAAAATCTCACGCTACGGCACAACCTTGTCAATGCCTGAAGCCCACATCCCTCGCTTATCAGCCCATGTACCTATAACCACGATTCAGGCGTCCACTGACCCTAGGGAGCCATTATGCTCATTTCCTTTCCCTAAAATGATCGGAGTGTAAAACGCCAACGCCAACGCGAATGAACACAACGAACGCTGACGGCCTATGGCTTCACTAACGAGGAGTACAAGAAGGAAAACCATAATCGCTTCACAATTGATACTGCTCATTGTCTCGTCTTTAGTCATAGTTACACGTACCGGAATTTCAAGGTTTAACGGGGGAAACCAAGCTAATGACGACAAGCTTAACAAGACATACCAAAATCTCACGCTACGGCACAACCTTGTCAATGCCTGAAGCCCACATTCCTCGCTTATCAGCCCATGTACCTATAACCACGATTCAGGCGTCCACTGACCCTAGGGAGCCATTATGCTCACTTCCTTTCCCTAAAATGATCGGAGTGTAAAACGACAACGCCAACGCGAATGAACACAACGAACGCTGACGGCCTATGGCTTCACTAACGAGGAGTACAAAAAGGAAAACCATAATCGCTTCACAATTGATACTGCTCATTGTCTCGTCTTTAGTCATAGTTACACGTACCGGAATTTCAAGGTTTAACGGGGGAAACCAAGCTAATGACGACAAGCTTAACCAAGATATACCAAAATCTCACGCTACGGCACAACCTTGTCAATGCCTGAAGCCCACATCCCTCGCTTATCACCCCATGTACCTATAATCACGATTCAGGCGTCCACTGACCCTAGGGAGCCATTATGCTCACTTCCTTTCCCTAAAATGATCGGAGTGTAAAACGTCAACGCCAACGCCAACGCCAATGAACACAACGAACGCTGACGGCCTATGGCTTCAGCGACGTCGACGGCGTATGGCTTCACCAACGAGGAGTACAAGAAGAAAAACCATAATAAATAAATAAACGCTTCACAATTGATACTGCTCATTGTCTCGTCTTTAATAATTTAGTCATAGTTACACGTACCGGAATTTCAATGTTTAACGGGGGGAACCAAGCTAATAACGACAAGCTTAACCAAGATATACCAATATCTCACGCTACGTATATCCTTGCATAGCAGAGCTATGCCACTGCCAATTTTTTCCTGTGGTCTGTGCCGGTCTCGCGCACTTTGATCTACCTGGCGGCAGAAGGTGAGGACGTTAGCTGTGTAGGGACAGAATCTTGCTGCCCCCGCCCTAAGATGAGGACAGCTCGTGTGGTGTCTGTCTTCTTTTGCCTGTCCCGTGCAGTTTGCGCTGTTCTTTATCATGAATATTCAACTAGCGCAAACGTCTGCTTTGCTGCAGGTGCATGACCCGCCTACTAGGCAGTAGTACGTAATCAGAATGCGCCCATGGCGACGACTGTTCGTGCTTATCTGCCTCTTGTGATGAATTAAAGGCGACCGTATACTGTGCGATGTCAGTGCGCATGAAAAATTCCCCGGTGGTCGAAATTATTGCGGAATCTCCTTCCACTACGGCTCCTGTTTCTCCCTCTGTGTTTTCACTCCCTCCTTTATCCCTTCCTTTCACGGCGCGGTTGAGGTGTCCATCGAGAGTGAGTTGCTGCGCCATTTCTTCAAAGGAGAAAGTTATCACCCTAACCGCGCCGTACTGGAAGGGATAAAGAAGGGAGTGAAAGCACAAAAGAAGAAAGAGGTGCTATAGTGAAGGTCTGCGGAATAATTTTGGCCACCTGCAGATCTTTAACGTGCACTGACATCGCACAGCACACGGGTGCCTTTTTGGTTTCGCCTCCATCAAAATGCGGCGTCCGCGGTCGGATCCGATTCCGGCGACTGAGCCGGTTCCCAGGTGGTCGAAATTATTCCGACCACCAGCACTACGGCACCTCTTTTTTCCTTTCCCCTTTCACTCCTCCCTCCTTTATTCCTTCCCCTACGGCTGGGTTCGGGTGTCCACGGAGATATGTGAGGTAGTTACTGCATCATTTACTTTCCTGAAAAACTTTTCGCTACAGCGTATACAGCTCGTTCGGTCGAAAAGCTGTCGGTGTCGTAGTAGTTGTGAGCACCGCGCACCGGAAAAAAATTGTGTCATGCCAACTGCTTGCCGCAGAATGTTCCAGATGGTGTCATACGATTCCGGGTTTCGTGCAGCAGAAGCTTACTAGTTGTTACAGCCTAGCTTGCGGCAGGGATTCACACCGACAACCTATAATCGGGGGAACCGGCGACCTATAATGAGGCTGCATATAATGCGCGGTTCAGGTGACCACCAAGATGAGACAGTTACTGCGTCATTTCCTTTCCCCCCCAAAAATTGGCAGAGGCTTAGCTTGGTTAAGCCCGGTAAGTTGCGAAAGCAATAGCCCTGGCTGCGCCTGGTTTGGCTGGTGGTGTGTCTTGGTAGTGCTCTTAGTAAAGCTCATGTTTATCAAAGTTTTGACCATTTGTTTTACATGGCATTATAGTCACCACACGAGGGCCCCCACGTGCTGGGAGATTTATGCGTGCCTCGGTCGCCAAAACGAGCGGCTGAGGCTAACGGATGATTGTCTAAAAGCTCCGATCTACGCGGCCAAAGCCGTCGGCCGAGGTTGCGGATAACCGCTGGATGGATGGATGGATGGATGGATGGATGGATGGATGGATGGATTGACGGACGGACGGACGGACGAACGGGCGGATGGATGGATGGATGGATGGTGTCCCCTTTGAAACGGGGTTGTGCAATTGCCGCCATGCCGAGCTTTTCCTTTCGTTATTCTTTATATTTATTATTTTTATTTTATCTTTAGTTACTTTAATTTTCTTACTTTGTTTCTTTTTATTTCTTTTTTATTTTTCAATTCGCGGCAGCTGCGCGCAGCTGCCGCGAATTGGACGCCTGAATCGAGCTTATAGGTACGCGGGTTGAAGAGAGAGAGAGACCTGGGCTACAGGCATTAACGGTGTGCCAGAAACGCGGCGCTGAAGCCATAGGCCGTCGGCGTTCGCTGTGTTCATTGGCGTTGGCGTTGACAACGTTTTACACTCCGATGATTTTAAGGAAAGGGAGTGCGCATAACTGGCTCCCTAGGTCAGCGGACGCCTGAATCGCGCTTATAGGTACGTGGTGCGATTCTCGGCTGCATGCGTTAGCGCTGAGGGTTTGGTTTGGTTTATGGGGTTTAACGTCCCAAAGCGACTAAGGCTATGAGAGACGCCGTATTGGAGGGCTCCGGAAATTTCGACCACCTGGGGTTCTTTAACGTGCACTGACATCGCACAGTACACGGGCCTCTAGAATTTCTCCTCCAAAGAAATTCAACCGCCGCGGCCGGTATCGAACCCGCGTCTTTCGGGTCAACAGCCGAGCACCATAACCACTGAGCCACCGCGGCGGCGTTAGCGCTGAGAACGATGAGCGAACTCTCGCTATCAGAACGATGAGCGAACTCTCGCTATCAGCCATTAATTGCCACCGGCCAGGATGGCAGGGTGGGTGGGAAATTTAATGTACATATAAACAGGAATTTCTTACCACTTAAGCGGGACAACATGCCGTTCCTCTCGCTCCTAATGCCTACCACGGCTGTGACAACCTCGCGAAATACTTGCATAGACCTCGTCTTTGAGAACCAGGCATTGGTGTAGCAATTTGAGCATATATCCATCTATTTCACCGACCACAAAGCTTCCTTCACGACAATCAAGAACTGTTAGTGGAGTGTTTATTGACGAAGGAAAATGTGTGAAAAATAACCAGCTGCCTGCAACTGTACACGCATGTCTTGCTCGAATTCTTTGCCTCAATCTATCGAAAAGCTGAAGCAGCTGATGAGCTGCGCTCAAATTTCGCATTAGGAAGTAACTTAATTGTCGCCAATTTTTCCCGAGTAATTCACGAGCTTTGCATGTGTCCGCTAGGGATGCCCTCCAAGAAATAGCTCCCCCTATTGAAACCACCTGCGATTTCAATAGCAACAAAACATGTCCCGCTACAGCTTTCCGCTTCAGGACCTGTTTTTGTAATCCATTCTTTGATACACTGTATCAACTGACAGGAAACTTGAACTAGTCAGTTCGATGCAGAGCTTGAGCCACCTAAGTGTCATGTTGTCTCCTTTAGTTCTGTTTCCTTAATAAAAATTACCGACGATTACGTTACTTCCTAATGCGAAATTTGAGCGCAGCAAATAAGCTGTTTCACCTTTTCGATAGATTGAGGCAAAGAAATCGAGCAACACATGTATGCGCTATCACAGAGTTTTTTTTTTTTATTTTTCACACGTATTCCTTTAACAAAGATTCCACTAACAGTTCTTGACAGTCATGAAGGAAGCTTTGTGGTCGGAGAAATAGACTGATATATGTTCGACTTGGTACACCAATGCTTGATTCTCAAAGACGAGATCTATACAAGTGCCTCGCGAGGTTGTCACAGCCGTGGGACGCGTTACGAGCGAGAGGAACGGGATGTTCTCCCGCATAAGTGTTAGGAAATTGCTGTTTGTCTTTATGTCAACATTAAAGTCCCCCACTACTAACATCGGTGTGGATCGATGGACGGTTAATGCGAGTTGCAGGAAGTGCACGACGTCTTTCGTGAGTGCGGTAGGGGCGAAGTAGGCAGCTACTACCAGCAAGCCGTTGGGCAACTTTGCGGCGCACAGTTCGCCAACTTCATGTGACGTGCCAAACATTTCGACTGGTATTGCAGAGAGACCTGTGCGCAAGTAGATAGCGACTCCCGCCGCTCTGTTGTGGTCTCTGCGAGCGCCACAGCAGTATAGGAAATCTATGATTTCGAGAGGCTCTTCGGGATCCATCCAGGTTTCAGCAAAGCAAAGTACAGAGGAATGGCGCAGAATGTGATCGTGGTGTACGTCCTTGGCATGTGCGGCAAGGGAGCGTACGTTAAGAATGTGGTTGTGAATGATGAATCAAGTGCTGCCAGCGAATGACGCTTCCATTGGCTGTCTGCGTGTGTTACTGATGTGTGGTTATCATGTTAAGCTTCGCCTGTAAGAGTGCAACGCGACAGCGTCTTGTAACGCTGCCAGGGAGTCCACAGAACGCCATCGCCAATTCGGCTGTACGCCTTGCTGGACGGTAAATTTATTTTTTGAGGAAAGGAAATGTATCTCTCTCGCATATCTGGGTGGACACCTGCACCTCGCCGTAAGGGAAAGGGGGAAGATGGGAGTGAACGAAGACGCCGTATTAGCTAGACGCGCCTTTGTTCATTCCAAACCATTCAGCTGGCATTACGGAGTGGCTAGCGTGCTCGTATCGCACTCCGGAGACCCTGGTTCGATTCCCCAACTCGACCAATTTCGTTCTCGGTTTTATTGATTTATGCGGTCTAACTAGAAAGGTTAATTAGGCTATTCCATATTTATATTATTATATTTCTATCCATCGTGTTCTGTCATTAACCTGTCAATTGTTGGAACTGTCTAGGATGTTCGACACAACGTATATGAAACGAGCAACGTCTTACTGAGTGGGGAAGTGCGTGGTGGTGGAGGGAACGCGGCTTCGTACTTATGTTTTTTTTTCAGCAGCGTCTCCTTCCGCGGGCGCTGTTGTCGCTGCGGCGCGCGTCTTTCTTTTCTTTTCTTCTGACCTCTTCATTCTCCTCTATATTAATTAGGCTAATTGATTAATTAAGCAATTAACTAAACTCAGTCCAACTTAGTTGCAGCATCACTATACGATCCCTTTGATTGGTTGCATGGTTACTAGCCAAAGTACAATTGGCCCCATTTGAAATTCGCGCACTGTGACGTCACGAGCATTTCGACCAATTGAAAAGCGTGACATTGGGGGCGGAGCTTGTTACGAGGCCGACGCCGACGACGACGCGAAACCCAGGAACGGACGCCAAAGAGCTGCGCTCTAAAGTGGCTAGCGTGCTCGTATCGCACTCCGGAAACCCTGGTTCGATTCCCCAACTCGTCCAATTTCGTTCTCGGTTTTATTGATTTATGCGGTCTAACTAGAAAGGTTAATTAGGCTATTTCATATTTATATTATTATATTTCTATCCATCGTGTTCTGTCATTAACCTGTCAATTGTTGGAACTGTCTAGGATGTTCGACACAACGTATATGAAACGAGCAACGTCTTACTGAGTGGGGAAGTGCGTGGTGGTGGAGGGAACGCGGCTTCGTACTTATGTTTTTTTTCAGCAGCGTCTCCTTCCGCGGACGCTGTTGTCGCTGCGGCGCGCGTCTTTTCTTTTCTTCTGACCTTGTTGAGGATTTGCGGGGTCGCAGCGGAGCACCAGACAGAGACGACCAGCGTGGCAGGCTTCTAGTTCTGGACTGCGCGTGCCGGACGTGCGCTCCGAGCACGCGCTGTCGTTCTTTATTTTCTTTTGTCGCGGGAACGCCGATCTCAGCGCCTGCGCTTTATAGCGTCGCCGGGCGCTACAGGGCCCCCCGCCTAGACGGAACGTCGAAATATACGCGCCGACGGGGCAGAGATGGAGTAGCCACGGCAGGCAAGCAGGCAGCTGGAGTAACAGTGTCCCCACGGGGTCGCTACAAGGTCCGGTAAGTTCATGTCGGGGGCCGGGAAGAGCTGTCGGGTGGAGTGCACGGGCTCAGGTGGACGAGCCTGGCTGCTGCGCAACGGGCGAATGAGGCAGAGTGCCGAGCTGACAAAGCATATTAGGGCAATGGAGGCCATGGTGGGGCCGTCACCGACTGTAGTGCTGCCCGCTGGCACAAGTGTCATTGGTGCTGGACCGTTGCAGCTGATGTCGGCGGGAAGCTGGCACACAGAGTACGCAGTCACAAGCAAGGGAGCGGTCGAAACGGCTCCGTGGACAGATGTGGTCTTTAGCGTGGTGTCGTGTCGCTGCTGTAGCGCCAGCTTCAAGTCGTCCAAATAGGTGGAAATGGCTGGCTTACATGGCTCAGGTGCCCCTGATGTAGGGCGTGAGCAGTGCGGTCCGGCCACTAGGGTTGGCACAGGTGTGACCGACGAGACAACGGTGACAGCTGTGGTGATGACGGAGGAAGTTGCTGGGTTCAATTCCAGGTGCTGGGGTAAAGCGGGAGTGGCCGTCCGGAGCGACTGGCCAGTGCTGATGCGCGTGTGGGCATGGTCGGGCTTGAGAGCAAGCGCTGACACTGGGTCAGGAACTGTTTCAGGCAAAGTGGGGCTGGAGGCGATCGCCGTGCTTGTTACTGCTGTCATCGGGTTGGCTTTCTCATCCTGCTCCTGATGACGAGTAGTGCTCTGCGGACCTTCTGAGGGGCTGGGAGTGTGACAAGCAGGCTTGGTCGTTGTCGAGGGCTCTTTAGCACCAGCAGGCGACGGCTCCAACCTCACAGCAGAGGCCTGCAGAGCTGTTGGCGGTAGTGACGAGGTAGATGGAGATGCCGGAAGCCTCGGCACGGCTGCTGCCGCAGAGTCGTCTTTGGCTGCAGGAGGCTCTGGCGACAACGCCACTGAAGCGCAAAGTGGCAGAGCCAGAGACGCGGGTAGGACAGTAGTGGGAGCAGGACACGAGGCGAAGCTCGTGCGGATCCCACCTGGTGTGACGTCGAGAGAGACAGCCGGGCTGGAGACGCTGGACGGGAGTGGCGGCGATGCGGCGAGGGGCTGCTGAGGCGGGCCGGGTTCTGATGAAGGCTGCGTGGGCGCGAGCGAGGCCGGTGCAGGGCCAGAGGCTGGCGGCGGCGAAAACGGGTCCGCTGCGTCGTAGAGCGGCGGCGGAACGTAGTAGGCGCCGAAGTACGCCAAGACGGCCGCACGCAGCTCATCGTATGGCCGGCCGCCGAAAGCAGAGTAGGTGAGCCGACGCAGGAGGTCGGCCGGGAGGATGTCACAAAGGACTTCGTGTTTGAACGGCTGGATGGTGATGCCGTTCAGGTACATCGCAGCCTCCAGTTGGGCGAACCACCCGCCGACGCCTGCAGGCCGGAACGCCGGGAGCGGCGGGTCGAAACTTGGGTGCTGCCAGTACGCCATGCTGGAACGCCGCTGAGATAGAAGGCACGGTTCGCCAGGTCACCACTGTTGAGGTATTAGCGGGGTCGCAGTGGAGCACCAGACAGAGACGACCAGCGTGGCAGGCTTCTAGTTCCGGACTGCGCGTGCCGGGCGTGCGCTCCGAGCACGCGCTGTCGTTCTTTATTTTCTTTTGTCGCGGGAACGCCGATCTCAGCGCCTGCGCTTTATAGCGTCGCCGGGCGCTACAACCTCTTCATTCTCCTCTATATTAATTAGGCTAATTGATTAATTAAGCAATTAACTAAACTCAGTCCAACTTAGTTGCAGCATCACTATACGATCCCTTTGATTGGTTGCATGGTTACTAGCCAAAGTACAATTGGCCCCATTTGAAATTCGCGCACTGTGGCGTCACGAGCATTTCGACCAATTGAAAAGCGTGACATTGGGGGCGGAGCTGGTTACGAGGCCGACGCCGACGCCGACGACGACGCGAAACCCAGGAACGGACGCCAAAGAGCTGCGCTCTAAAACGACTCTGAAGTTCGTACGATATGTACGCTTATATGGTGAAACAAGGAACTTCAGAAGATACATTAGAAAACCAAACTCACTTTATTGTATTCTTAACCAATAACCGTATCTGAAACCTGTTTGACTTTCTCTTTACACGCGTCGTCCGCGCTCTATTATTCGCCCCGAGTCTGTAGGAGAGGAAGTTGGCCCAGATGACGAAGAAGGCAAGGATCGAACGTTTAGTCACGTGCGAGCTGACCAGAAAGAGAGGCCATGCTTGATCTAGGCGGGACACCACGACACACCGACAGCGCCACCCACATAGCTCTGAGGGCTCCATTCGAGAGTCTGCCCAGCTGCTCCACAACGACTCCGAAGGACGCGGACATGATGAGTGAGGCGACTGTTTTCCACGATGATTCGATGGCGGTGGACGCGGTCACGCTGCCGGGGCTGAAACCTGTGCTGTCGCTTCGTGACCAGTTGGTCCCCACATCGCCGAGAGAGAAGGAACGTCTCCGGCGCTGGCTTCTAAAGGACGCCGCTCTGCCCGGGTTCGAGGGAACAGAGGAGCCCAGGATCACGGTACCTCAATATCCGCGACACAAAGGCGCTTGCTCGCGAACTGGCCATCATCAGCGGGTACCAGGAAGGGAAAATCGCGGAACACCCACAGGAAGGCGAGGCTGCCGGCGTCCGGACGCTTGGCGACCGCTCACCGATCTGGTCCGGATGCCTGCAGCCACAGCGGCGGACGCTCTATCCGCAGCGACCGCCGCGGCTGCCCCAGATGGCCCACCGGCTTCTGCTGCGGCCTGTGCCGGGGTCTCGCCTCACCTGCCACAGGCAGCCAGCTTGCATCATCGTACAGTAAGTGCAGATATCCTTATGACCACTCTCGCGTCTGAACGAAGTTATCAGTCTGCTCTTGTCGTAGAGGAAATTGCCATGGAGGATTTCAACACTACACTGTACCCTTTGACCCCGTGCAGCCGCGGGCAGAGGGATCCCCGGCTACCCGGTGTGCGACAAGGAGCTACGCTGGCGGAGACGTCAGCGAGCGAGCAGTCTTCTTGCGAGGCGTGTAGCCGGTGTACAGCGCGTCACCTGCGAGTGCTGTGTAGAACGCGTCGTATCCGCGCACGACTCGCGGGACGGGCTGGCGGCAGGCCACTACACCTGCGCAAGAAGCAGAGGAAGACTGCGTGGGGCCTGCGGTCCGGAGGAAGAAGCAGCACGAGCGCTCCAGATGGAGAATATTAATGTTATCTTATATTTCAATTTCTTTTTAATTCTGTCGTTCATTGCTTTCTCTTTACAAGCATAATTTTCGAAAATAAAAGAAATGTTTAAACATTATTACTATGGATGGCAGATTCCTATGTCTTACCGGAAAATCTTCGCAGAACTTCCGTTTCCGGATACTCGGTCTTGTACGTTTAATGATAGAAGAGAGGTTTTTTTCAATACAGCCTTGTTATGACTGACTGGTTAGGACGAAGCATAAAGTGCGTGTACTAATGACAACCGATGCTGATAATCGGGAGGCAGTGCTCGTCGGTCGTAATTCATGGAAGCTGTGGGACTGTGTCAACGACCTGTTGCACAGTATGGTCAAGGATTCACTCGTTCCTGCAGTCTTGGTTGGTTGGCTTCAAATAAAGCTGACACACGAACGCACTGCGGTGGAGTGGCTAGGGAACAGGTGGTGAATTGCAGGAAACAAGCGTTTGGAGGAAGGAAAAAAGTAATATGTTATTGCTGCCATCTTGCTGCTGCTGTTATGCCATTGGCGAATGGCGCATACCTACGAGGGTTACTGGCTACGCATTTAAGTGTCAAAAATAGGCAACAAATTGCGTGTTGGAAGAATATAATAGGAGAGAAGATGGCCCTCATAAAAAGGAAAACAGATTAATTTTGGAACTATAAGAAAACGAAGGGGAGGGCTCGGAATCGGTGCGTCTGGCAAGGAATCCGAAAGACGCGGGCTCGATCCCAGCCGCGGCGGTCGAATTTCGATGGAGGCGAAATTCTAAGAGGCCCGTGTACTGTGCGATTTCAGTGCTCGTTAAAGAACCCCAGGTGGTCGAAATTTCCGGAGCCCTCAACTACGGCGTCCCTCATAGCCTGAGTCGTTTTGGGACATTAAACCCCAATAAACCAATAAACCATAAACCTTCCAGATGCAGTGATATACCCGGCTGCACGTCTCCAACGCTTGAGTAGCGTTGGAAAGGTTATAGTGAGAGGGGCCGATCGAGTGTGAACGAAATGAGTGCGTGTACTCTTCTGGATGGATGGATGATAATGGCTTTGTATTTGAGAACAACGGATCGAGCTACCCCATTGCTGAAGCCCAGCTGAGTAACGCCAAACGAGAGGAAGTTTGAAACAGTATATTAAGCATGAAATGCTTTTAGCTCCCGTTGTCGGCAGTGTGGTGGCGTCACTCCGAGACCGAGAGCCAACATCCGGGCACTGAATTCCACTCATCTGGGCACTGAAACGAGAGCATCCGGGCACCGTACGAGATTTAACGAGACTCTCTAAGCCCTCCTACAGTACCGGCATATAAGCGCCGGTAGCTTCGCGCCGAACGGGTGGTGGCGTTCCTCCCTTCCTGTACGGTGCGGTTCGGGTGTCCACCGAGATGACAGAAAATTACTGCGCCATTTCCTTTCCTCAAAAAGCCTTGCGGTCAAAGGGCAAGGCATCGCGCCGAACCGGTGGAGGCGTTCCTCCGTTTCTTTACGGTGTGGTACGGGTGTCCACCGAGATGACAGAGAATTACTGCGTAATTTCCTTTCCTCAAAAAGCGTCGCGTTCAAAGGGCAAGGCATCGCGCCGAAGGGGTGGTGGCGTTCCGTGGACTGCCTGGCAGCGCTACAACACGCTGTCGCGTTCCACTCCTAAAGGCGAAGCTTAAGCGTCATTAATTAATAGTTATTTAGTATTTATTAATTAATCAGTAATTAGTCACTAATTAGTAATGTGTCATTAATTCGTCATCAATTATGTGTGATGTAATTCAGAGGTGACGTCACCAGTGTCACATAGGCAAAGTGGTGCGGAAAACGCTTTCGCCTCTACGCACTTTAGACAGTTTCGAACGCGCTGCATATACATTCTTGTCAGGCCTGCGTCTCGTCGTGTCCGCGTACGCTTCGTGTTATGCCCGTTATGCCCGTAAACATTATTTATGCTTACTCTACTCTCGGTTACGGGAGACGCAGAGATTTTTTTTAAGAGGAATTTCCAGGGAGTCTTCGGAGGGAGGCGAAACGGCGACAGGAGAGGAAGAAACGATTCAACGTTTCGGTTCATTGCAGAATGGACAAGTGGCGGAGGGAGAACTGCCAGATCTTTGCAGATAAAAGTTTAGGGGAGGAGTACTACACCCAAGACTTCTAAGGGACACCTCGCATTGGCTTGAATGGCGCTATCCTGTATTCTATTTATACTTTAAATGCCGGAAGTCGTCAAATGAGAGAAAGGGCGAATTGGAGTGCTTCAGCAAAATAAATTGTTTGAAGCGTGCACACGAACATAAAGGAAACCAGGGAAATAAGGGAATATAGGCTCGCTCAATGAAGACGACGCGAGGAAGTCCGCTGACTCATTCATTGAAATTCCACTGTAGCCAGAAACCCACCCAAGCCGAATATCATGGATATGAGCAGGCACGAGATAAAAAGAAAACGCGATTTAACGTAGATCGAATAGAAGATGTGAATAGAGTACAAACTAAAAAAGAGCGTCCATCACCGCAATGATGTGGCAGTGATGAGGACGTACTCTTCACAAGCATGTACCATGGGCAAAAATTCCGCAATAAAAATAAGAGTGTAATCAGTAGACGTCGGAAGGCGAGGACTGGATTAAGCAAGGCAATACACCTCAATCAGCAACGGGGATAGAGACAACTGAACGTTTCGACCTGGTGGCTTTCGTACTGCCACTAATAAATGCGTAAAAATAGATGAGGTGAAGAAATGAACCGTTTGCGAACACGACAGGGTTGAACCATGCAGTTTTAGAAAGGACTGAAGTGTCAGCTGCTGAAACCGCAAGTCCAAAGCAGGGAGACGAGCCTCAGAGTAAAGCACGTTTATCGCCAGAAAACTAGGCAAGCCAAAGCAAAGCCGCAGTGATTAACGTTATAGCATGCTGCACACACCAGCGTGTGGAAACTTTCTTTTCAGGCAAGGTGGAGGCATTGAGGGCGATGCGGGAGCACCTACCAGTGACGCAGGGCGAAAGGCTAGAAGTCTTTAACGAAACGCCAGGTTTATGACTGCAAGACAGCTCCGACGTGTTGAGCCAGAGATTACTGGTAGGTTCGGAAAAGCTATGAAGTTGTCGTCAGACGCTTCGCCAATTAAATAAAGCGGCTTCGAGTGGAACTTTGTGACAAGGACTAGGCGAGGTTGACTGAAGGAGCATTCACATTATAGAATTAAAGTTATCAGGGAATCTCCGTATTATTTGTGGTTCGGACACCCAGTTCATGATGGCCAATGTGAGAGGATGCTTTTTCTCGGGGTCTGCGCCGATCTATCGCGCAGACCCCTATCTATTGGCGTTTGTAGCCGCCACCGGCCTGCACATATATATACATGTATAACTATCTTATTCCGAAGGGCATATTAGCGCAGAAAATAAATAAATAAATAAATAAATAAATAAATAAATAAATAAATAAATAAATAAATAAATAAATAAATAAATAAATAAATAAATAAATCTGACTTTTATGCCTCCCATCATTTTGCATACTCCAACATATCCCAACGTTTTTGAAACGTTACACTTAAGCTAAACAATTATCGACGTTCATGATGTGCACACGTGAAAGCAGCTGCTGTAAGGCGCATGATTTGTTGATTCTTGAAAAAAAAATGAGAATTTTTGTCTGAATTCTCTAAACGTGCGAAAGTAAAATTTCATGAACGATAACGATAACGGGCCGCAGATGCAGCTGATGAAAACGACGATGGGCAGTGCACAGCGTGAGAGGGTGTCGCAGCCTGAGGACATCATCATCATCATCATCATCAGTTTAACACGAGGCGTGCTCGGGTGCGGCATCGTTGCTTAGGTGCGTCGTATTATGATGTAGTAGTGGTGATACCTGTGTTGTGTCTTTTTGCGTCCGTGGTCGTTTCGGTGTGTCGTATTATGCATTGTGCTGACTTGCGATTGTTTTCTTCATGGTTTGTGCGCAGTTCATGTACATAGAACATTGCTTCACTAATAGGGGAGTAATTACACATTGACACCCACCCGAGCGCAGCCATTCGGCTACAAAGGAAAGTTATACAGCTTTCTCAGAAACTTCGTAGTCAAAGAAAGATTCGTCCTGGTCCGGGGTTCGAACCCGTGACCGCCGCTTCACCGGAGCAGTCGCTCTACCATCTGAGCTAACCGGGACGGCAAGCTTATGGTAGGGCTAGAGCGAATTGATCAATCACTCGAAGTGGGAACAGGGTTGGTCAAATGTGTTGGCCAAACATTTGACCAACATTGCTTCACTGTAATAAATACAATGTTACAAAAAAAGTGGCGATAGACTAGTGCTCTCGTGCTCTGGCAGGCGAAGCTGACCTTTTCGTGCCGCCGCGGGTTCGTATCCCAGTCGCGGCAATACTTGCTTGATTTATTTTTATTTTTTTCCTTTCACTTCGCACAAACCCACAAACATCGCAAGATCTAGCTCGGGGTTTGCCTATCAGTATAGTGATTTCGCAGTAATACGACCTATTTATCGACAATGAATTAAATGAAAAAAGTTCGCTTCATCTGATTCATACCGGTACGAAGCTGGTGATGGTAGCTTTCGAAACATGATATAATCGTGCCGCTACCGCGGGAATTCAGACGGCCGCGTGAGATTCGGAAGAACTGTGTGGAGCAGATTCTATGAGAATCGCCTGAGTTTTGAGCGTGCTGCTCCCCGAAAATAACACTGACACTCTATTATTGCAGGATACGACTCAAGAGCGAAATATCAGGCGCCCCTCAAACGAAAACCTTCAAACGACGGTGTTGACCTGTGACTGATATGTAGGGGTCAACCACCGGCACCTTCTAGCCATATGCGGTGCCGCGTTGTCAGGTACTATCGCGCGCAGTATGACTTGCAACACGCATCACGTGGTACAAGCTGACGTCACGAAGCAAAGCGAATCGTGCGGCGCTGAAAAGTTCTGCATATAGCTGCTGAGCAGCGTGCCCGCGCGCCTGGTACTGTGCAGCACAGCGTATCATTTTCTTAAATCAAGACTCTCACCCAGAATTCCTCCCCATCTGGAAACACTTTATCACCGACTTCGTCTGAATGCTGCATATACAAACGGCTTGCGATACCGTTTTGGACAAATGAACAGTCCGCATTGTGACAACCACGGTGTAAGAAATATTTCAGGTGTAGTAACAGCGCCTCCGCGGCCGCGGAAATTTCGTACCAACTTCGACGCTTCACCGTGAGATGGCGCTACTGTACAGGAGGCTTTCAAATGTGCGCCGTGACGCGTGCCACGGTGTATATTGACGCGTGCTATCAGCAATTCTAGCGTTGTCGGTGATGCGTCACCTGTGCGAAATGAACTTACTTGATTTTAATGGTACTTTTCAGCGAAACTGGTCAGCTAGATTTCCAGGTTATGACCTGATGTTACGTTAAAGATGCGATGGCATCTGAAACAGCGATAATTTTTGGCGTGTGGTCCGCTTTTCCTCAGGCAACGAACGCCTAACATGGCCTGTTATTGTGTAGATAAAAAAGCACAATCGAGCTGCAACAATTATATCACAGCTAGCCATGTCTACCAACGTCCGCTATTTCGATCGCCACTTTTGTTTTCCATGTGTGTGTAGAACAGCTAGACACTGGTGTACATAGTTCGGTAACAGGTCATCATTCCTACGGAATTTATAACCGCAGGTATTGGATGCAATACTGACGCCCACAAAAGAACTGACAAGTAGTATGTGTGTATATTTTTTTCTCGTGGCACACAAACGGCTTTTCACTACAGGTAGGTGTTTGTAGAGCTCGGGTTAAAAAGAGGGAAGCAGCTTCAAGAATTTCAAAGGCATATAGAACGCACTTCAATTTATTCTCTGAAAACACAAGCAATGAAATGCACCAATTCATTACGCAGTTATGACAACAAACAGACCCCGTGGGCGATACTTTACTCTGTGACAATGCAACAAAAAGAGTACTTCAAAATTTCAACGAGGATAAAACAGTTTTAAACTAGCTTCGATAGCTTGCGCAGCTTTTGTGTTTGTTTTCAGCATTCTATTTCACCTGCTTGAAATACTGACGCATGCGTAGTGCTACGTAATAATGCACGACTTGTGCCATTATGTCGACTTTATGCTCACCCCATGGAAATGACATCTTATGATTGTCTAGAATGTAGTCGACAGTTATGTCGTAGACATTCTTATCAGAAGCATGTTTATGAAACTGTTTTTCTATTCCGTTTAAGAGAAAATATGGCAACATTTGCATTTAGCAGCCCGCCTCGTGTTTTCTGCAAAGCTAAAGCTGCTTCAGGCCTGGTCACGTTTGCAGAAGCCGTTAGCCCAGTTTTGCACGCTGAGCAATCGGTGCATTTCAGCAGTTTCCTGCATAGAAACCCGGTCACATAATAAATTATACAATCGGTTACACTACCTGAGTCGGGTTCGTTGTGAATAAAGTCCTCACATTCATTCTCTCTCTACAAGACCATCAAGTTTGGCCTTCAGCTCATTGATACGTGGCTCGTAAGGTTCTTTGAAGGCTAGAATCATGTCGGACAGGTTTATCAGACGCGAGTCTTCATTGTCATGTACCGTCTTTGTCAAAAGTAACCAGGCTTCATGGTTTGCTTCTATCTTGTATAGTTGAGCCCTTGTGGCTTTCCTAAAGAACAAAAGTGGTTGGTTGGTTTATGGGGTTTAACGTCCCAAAGCGACTAAGGCTATGAGAGACGCCGTAGTGGAGGGCTCCGGAAATTTCGACCACCTGGGGTTCTTTAACGTGCACTGACATCGCACAGTACACGGGCCTCGAATTTCTCCTCCAAATAAATTCAACCGCCGCGGCCGGGATCGAACCCGCGTCTTTCGGGACAGCAGCCGAGCACCATAGCCACTGAGCCACCGCGGCGGTTCAACAAACAAAGAACAAAAGTTGTTGGAAGGTAAAAAGACCCCCAGTCCTTCCCTTTAACTGCTATTTGAGCTCCAGGGAAGCTCTAAGGGTTCCACTGTACGAGCTAGAACCAAACCATGCAGCCTGGCTAATTTTGACAAAGATAGTACCTGGCAGTTACCATATCTTGGAGGTTTCAACGAGCTGTACACAGAAAAAGCATGCTGTACAACTGCAAGAAAGTTGGTAGACACGGGAGCTCATTTTGCCCACCTGCTTGGTGGATAATACCGAATAATTTGTCGAGCACATCTTGGTTAAACTTCGCAGTTAAAACATACTTGAAATTTCATTTCTCCAACAGGTACTTGAGCCAATTCAGAAAAGATTCCAGAACAACAAAATCTTGACTGTGCATTTTTAACCCTTCCTTTTGATGTTTCCGATTAAATGCATCGAATAAATTGCTCATTTTCACAGTAAAATGAACAGTGTCCTTGACACTCTATCTAGACCTGGCGTACCTCTTTTGGAATAGAACTCTAGCCCATTGGCAACGCTGAGGCTGAACAGCAGTGTTGCTAGTTTCACGCGCATCTTTTCAGTATTTGTTGGGTTTAGATGTGAGTATGAGAGTTTAGGACAAACCCTGAATTTGCCTTCATGCTTAGCGTCTGCAACGTATAGCGTGTCATAGTGTGACCAGAAAACACGCGTTAACACAAAGCACTTTTTCCCCATTTCTTTTGCCTTCAAAGAGACGACTTGACTACACGCATGAAGCAGATAATCCTTGGCAACCAAACACCCCCACACAAGTGAAATCATCACGAACAAAGCAAGACACAAACGTGAAAAGCAAGCGCAAAAGCAGCACGCTACGAACACAGCGCAAGGCGCTAAGCCCCCTCGGCTCTAACGCCATCTGGTGGCCTGGGAGGGAAATGGGTACTGAATTTCCTCTCCGGGCGCCGTGTGGACGGCGCGGTAAGCTGTATCACCTGAAATATTTCTTACACCGTGGTGACAACTGTGCCTCGATAGAAACTGTGGAACATATCTTGCTTGAGTGCCCTGCGTATGCTAACGAGCGTGCGTACTATGAACATTGCATGCAGAAGATCAGCCCAGTGCCCCTAACAATGGACAAAGTTTTAGGTCCCTTAGCCTGCCTTAGGCAACAGAGACTTGCAATGAACTTTCTATTTACATATTTAAAAGACATTGGACATCTCGATAAGCTCTAAATTCACTTGCACGTTACCTTCATGCATTATTCCTGCAGTGAACTTCGTCAGCCCATTTGTCGGACTAAGCACTCCATCATTCCATAGGTTACATAAATACTCGCCGTTGCATCCTGAGTACGAATTGCATGACCGCATTTTATCTTTGTTTTTTTTTTCCTTTTCCACACTGCTCTCCTTCTGTCTTTATCTCCCAAATTCCCCTCCCTACGCAGAGTAGCATGCCACCGATTTTTAAACGCCGGATAAATTCTCTGTATTTCATTAAAAAGTCTCTCTCTCTATGAAACGCAAACCAGGAGAAGGTGACCGCCAGAGCGTTGCAGGTCATTCTGATCACTACTGTACGTGCAAGACGGTCGACTGCGGCGCCATGATAGCAGACCGACGCCGTCGGTTGGAGGGTTTCGTTTGAGGGGCGCCTGATACTTCGTTCTTGAGTTGAATTTATTTATTGAAGCTTCACCGATTTGGCTAACGCGAAGTGGACTGAAACGCGAAGCTAAATTTGTGTTACGCATCTGTTCTCAATAAAAATGTTCAAAACGCGGATCCTAACGTTTTACAACCGAGATACTTCGCATTGCAAGCGGAATAACCGCCAGATGACTCATTTCTCTCTTCTTTTATTTCGTTTTATTCACTTCTATTCACTTTTCTATTCACTATTCACTTCTATTTTATTCACTTTTACTCACTTCTTTTATTTAATGGACGCGACGAACTCCACGCGACTCTTTCTCTTTATCCTTTCGCCGCAGTTTGAAGTGCGGGTCTCGTGTTCCAGCGCAGTGCAAAGATGTGAGGCACACGGATGGCAACAAGCGAGCTTTTTTTCGCTCTGTGTAGTGCCTTATCTGCGCGACCTGCCGATAGTAAGCGGTGAGCACGCTCGAGATTTGGGCGCCTGCACTTGATGGGCGGTGCTTATCGAGACGTGGAATTTCAAGCCGACGGACGACCAGCAGGTGATCGTCGCGGCTGCATAATTTCACGCGTACTCAGCTGCCACCACCGGCAGGCATAGCTAATTTTGCTGACCAGAAGGATGTGCAGTGTTTTCTCAAGGGTTTCTGAGTAAGATCTTAGGTTATTGAACCCCGCCGCGGTGGCTCAGTGGTTATGGTGCTTGGTTGCATTGGTTGTTCTTGTGAATAAGCAGAGGGTTTGGTGCCGTCACAATAATTGGGGCAAGTGCGCACCGACGTCACTCGATGCGGGTGAAAATGCAGAGCGGCTGCTTGGACAACATTCAAAGTCACATTAAAATATTTTCCACTCAATATCTGAGACTGAAACTTGCTATAAGGCACCTCTTACGCCCATGAAACAAATCACATCATTTGCGTGCGTTCAACATTTTGCGGCTGCACCCACTTAAGTATACATGTACGGTGTAAAGCTTTGGACCTGTTATTTTAGAGCGCAGCTCTTTGGCGTCCGTTCCTGGGTTTCGCGTCGTCGTCGGCCTCGTAACCAGCTCCGCCCCCAATGTCACGCTTTTCAATTGGTCGAAATGCTCGTGACGTCACAGTGCGCGAATTTCAAATGGGGCCAATTGTACTTTGGCTAGTAACCATGCAACCAATCAAAGGGATCGTATAGTGATGCTGCAACTAAGTTGGACTGAGTTTAGTTAATTGCTTAATTAATCAATTAGCCTAATTAATATAGAGGAGAATGAAGAGGTCAGAAGAAAAGAAAAGAAAGACGCGCGCCGCAGCGACAACAGCGTCCGCGGAAGGAGACGCTGCTGAAAAAAACATAAGTACGAAGCCGCGCTCCCTCCACCACCACGCACTTCCCCACTCAGTAAGACGTTGCTCGTTTCATATACGTTGTGTCGAACATCCTAGACAGTTCCAACAATTGACAGGTTAATGGCAGAACACGATGGATAGAAATTCAAGAATATAAATATGAATAGCCTAAAACCTTTCTAGTTAGACCGCATAAATCAATAAAACCGAGAACGAAATTGGTCGAGTTGGGGAATCGAACCAGGGTCTCCGGAGTGCGATACGAGCACGCTAGCCACTCCGTAATGCCAGCTGAATGGTTTGGAATGAACAAAGGCGCGTCTAGCTAATACGGCGTCTTCGTTCACTCCCATCTTCCCCCTTTCCCTTACGGCGAGGTGCAGGTGTCCACCCAGATATGCGAGAGAGATACATTTCCTTTCCTCAAAAAATAAATTTACCGTCCAGCAAGGCGTACAGTCGAATTGGCGATGGCGTTCTGTGGACTCCCTGGCAGCGTTGCAAGACGCTGCCGCGTTCCACTCTTACAGGCGAAGCTTAACATGTTAACCACACATCAGTAACACACGCAGACAGCCAATGGACGCGTCATTCGCTGGCAGCACTTGATTCATCATTCACAACCACATTCTTAACGTACGCTCCCTTGCCGCACATGCCAAGGACGTACACCACGATCACATTCTGCGCCATTCCTCTGTACTTTGCTTTGCTGAAACCTGGATGGATCCCGAAGAGCCTCTCGAAATCATAGATTTCCTATACTGCTGTGGTGCTCGCAGAGACCACAACAGAGCGGCGGGAGTCGCTATCTACTTGCGCACAGGTCTCTCTGCAATACCAGTCGAAATGTTTGGCACGTCACATGAAGTTGGCGAACTGTGCGCCGCAAAGTTGCCCAACGGCTTGCTGGTAGTAGCTGCCTACTTCGCCCCTACCGCACTCACGAAAGACGTCGTGCACTTCCTGCAACTCGCATTAACCGTCCATCGATCCACACCGATGTTAGTAGTGGGGGACTTTAATGTTGACATAAAGACAAACAGCAATTTCCTAACACTTATGCGGGAGAACATCCCGTTCCTCTCGCTCGTAACGCGTCCCACGGCTGTGACAACCTCGCGAGGCACTTGTATAGATCTCGTCTTTGAGAATCAAGCATTGGTGTACCAAGTCGAACATATATCAGTCTATTTCTCCGACCACAAAGCTTCCTTCATGACTGTCAAGAACTGTTAGTGGAGTCTTTGTTAAAGGAATACGTGTGAAAAATAAAAAAAAAAATTCTGTGATAGCGCATACATGTGTTGCTCGATTTCTTTGCCTCAATCTATCGAAAAGGTGAAACAGCTTATTTGCTGCGCTCAAATTTCGCATTAGGAAGTAACGTAATCGTCGGTAATTTTTTCTTCACTGACACAGCCTTTATAGTACACTACTGTATTCATCCGCACCACAGCTATCTCTGTGCCATGAGCAACGCCATATTCGAGGACTCCGCATTTATTTATGCCATGTGGGGTTCATTAAGCAAGTGAAGACCGCAGTATAGGCGCGTTCGATCATTTCACTTGAACTGAAATTGAAATGGGGGGCGGATGAGATTAAGAAGTTTGCGGGGATACGCTGGCCGCAACTGGCAAATGACAGGATTAATTGGAGAGACATGAGAGAGGCCTTTGCCCTGCAGTGGGCGTAGACAGGCCGATGATGATGTTGAAGTTAATCCAGCATGGCCGGTAAATGATTCCATATGTGTTCCCTTCTCTACTAAAGAATTCCGTAGCTTCTGAGCTGCCGCGGCGCCATTCTTAATCTCATTATTGAAAGTTACTTTCGTGTTGCATTGCCAAGTCTGGCAGTTTTCTTCCTTGCGATAAATTTGTCTGTCAGTCTACCGGAGGCCCATTTTACGGTTTTACGTCTTTCTCACAGATCGCAGTGAAGCGAATTCACAAATCTACTCGAGAGTAAGAACTGGTAGTGGGCGTTAACTATATATTCAGTAGGTGGGGGACCCAAGAAAAAGTAAAAATAAAATTGCCTTGCGTGCACGGCAACCGTTCGTTGAGGTTGAGTGAGGAAGACCTTGCCCGCACCACAAACCGGGTAGTTAGCTACGCAGTCGGATGTAACTTAACAACGAAGCGGCTAATAATTCTCCTCAAAGGAGCTCCTCCAACCGATGGCGTTGTCATATAAAGGCGAAAACATTAATATAAGTGCTTATACTTAATAAGTGCTCATACTCGCCGCCATGACTATGTCCGTCAGTCCGTTACATCTGAAGTGAAGGTCGTGACTAGTCATTACTAGTCACAAATCATAACTAGTTAGTCATGACTGTGTAGTCATTAACCAGGCATGACTAGTTAGTCATTAGCCAGTCATGACTAGTTAGTCATTAACAAATCATGACGGGTTAGTCATTAACAAATCATGACGGGTTAGTCATCAACTAATTAGCCACGACTAGTTAGTCATTAACCAATCATGACTAGTTAGTCATTACTGGCCAATGACGACTAGCCAAAGATGACTAGTTAATCATGCCTAGCTAGTCATGGTTCATGACTAATTAGTCATGATTAGCCAATCGAAGTCACAGTAGCAGCCAAAGGCGTGGAAAGGCTTTCACCTTGCGCACTTTAAATCGTCAAAGTGCCCCCTGAATTTTTGTCATGACGCCGCCATCACCCGTCTAATTTCTTCCAGTGTAGCGTCGCTGGTGGCTTGCATGTGCATAGCGGTTGGTTGACTGCGACGTCAAAATGTCGACGCCATTGATTGAAGGGCCTTCATTAATGGGCATTTGCCACTGTGTTCTTGAGCTCTTTCTTACTACACTACCATGCTGTTGCCCTAGCTGTTAGGTTTACAGCAAATTTATATTGCATAATAATAATGGCAAACTGTCACTTACCTCCGCCAATTTCACTGGCCAATCACAATACTGAGCTACACGACTTCCCAAGAAGAGTGATTGGTTGATTCAACTTTTAGCTTCCACAGCTAAGAGTGGCCTTCAGTATGACCCATAGCACAGAATTCCGGTACGCAGTGACATGCTTCGTCTACTTCAGCGAGCATCAAGTCCCACAATAAAAAAATGAAGATTGAAAACTATCTCGTCGACATTATGAACTTACATGAAACCCATTCCTCGCCTCTACGGGGCTTATGTTATGACTGAGAAGAAAATAAGTAAATTTTATTTAATTGATTGTCTTGCCTCGCAGGCTTTGATGAGAGCAGCTCCTTGGGTTCTTTTAAGCCTGCAAGTCAGGAATTCCAGCGGGAAAGGATGAACTCGAAAAAAAAAAGAAGCTAAAGGGAGGCTGGCAACTCTGACCATGCATGGGGGCCAGGGGCAGGAGACACAACCGTGTCTGGGCTGAGGAGGGAGAGGAGGGTTGAGAGAGAGAGAGATGGCAGCGTGCCGTGACGCTGCTCTTCTGTTGACACAGAAACGCGAGTGGGTCGTGGCGCGCCCAGATTGTGATCCCGACTGGCATGCATCCATTTCGGAGAGGCTGCGATTCCTCGGCGCTCACTCGCTCTTGGGGGCGAACCGCGAGCGACAGCCGTGAAGGTCTCCGAAGGGCCACGCGCCCACTCGCCCCTTCTCCTTCACCCTTCTCTCTCCCATTCCCCCTCTCTCTCCGAATGAAGAGCAACGTTCCTTTCGGCTTCCGTCCCCACCCCCCCTTTTCGAGAGCGCTCCTCGCCTATGTCTGCGGCTATACGAGTTAACGCCTAGAATATGTGACACGTCGTGGTTGCTTAATCCGGATCGTCACGGACCTGCTAGATGTTGCACAGCGCGAGCGCACGTCCAGATCTCTGTACCAGTTTGCAGCTCTGGGCCCACGAAAGTGCCATCTAAACTGTGCCATCTGTGGGCGAAAAATACCAAGGTTTCCTGCTGCTGCTGCTATAAGAGTTGGAGTGCGCCTGTGATTTGATTGTTGCTTTCATAATTCAAGAGTACCTGCACTTGGCATGCATTGGTTAGCATGAAATTGTTCATAATTTCAAGTGGCATCTCGCGAATGTTAGTTTGGTTGTAGCATTAGTTGATGAAGAAGATGATTTGCAATGCACAGTGCGATAATGTATTGCAGTTTAACACGAGGCGCGTTCAGGCTAACAGAGAACCAGTGAGGATCGGTCAGTGACTTGTGGGATGCCATGATGCAGTGTTTTTCTGGGACATACTTCAGCGGACAACCATAAAGGACACTGAGATCTCACCTTACACTATAAGGTTCTTGCCTGTCCTGAAAGACTCCGGGATTCCGTGTGATCTCTTAATGCTGCTTGAACTTTTTAGTCTGTGGAACAGCTGCATGATGGATCAACACGCAGAACCGCCTCGTTGATCTAAGTCTCTGCTCAGTGAACGACGCGCCTTTGTGCGGGAAATGGGGGGGGGGGGGGGGGGGGGGGGGTTGCGATGCTCAGGACAGGCCTCCTGAATGGTTGCCGCTTCTTGGCGCATGCGTATGTCTCCCTCAATTTTGATGTGCAGGTGGAGTGCATCGCGGAATAGTATGTGTATGCGTAAAACATTTGGTAGCTCAGTGGGTTTGATTTCCGTGCAATAAAAAAAAAGAACTGCGGCGATAGCCTATTGCTTTCCCGCAGTGGCCAGCGAAGCTGATCTGCTCACGCTGCCGGGAGTGCGAATCACAGTCGCGGATATTTATTTGATTTATTTGATTTATTTCCATTTAATTATTTCACTTGGCACGAAGCCACAAACATGGCAAGACCTTGCTCGGGGTTTTCCCATCGGAAGAGTGTTCTCTCGCCAAAAAAGGAACATTAGTAGCGTGACTCACGAGGTAACTAATCAGTGAGTGAAGAAACAAATATGAGAATAACTGAAGAAAGAAATTTCAGCCAACTAAATAGACCAAATTATAATTCACAAATTTGCCATGCCACAACCTACACTGAGCTTATCTACGCCGTCGGGTGTGACTATAAAATTGGTTTTTTGAGGAAAGGAAATGGCGCAGTATCTGTCTCACATACCTCGGTCGACACCTGAACCACGCCGTAAGGGAAAGAAGGAAGGCGGGAGAGAAAGAAGGAAGAGAGAAAGAGGTGCCTTATAGTGGAGGGCTCCGGAATAATTTCGACCGCCTGTGGATCTTTAACGTGCACTGACATCGCACAGCACACGGGCGCCTTTTGCGTTCTGCCTGTATCGAAACGCGGCCACCGCGGTCTGGATAAATTTCGAGCATCATGGGTTATTTCACGTGCACCAAAATCTAAGCGCCGAAGTGAACGGCTTGGGTCAAATACGAAACTCCTTGCGATTATCAAAGAGCCATAGCCGCTGAATTATCGCAAATGTTAGTCGGTTAGCCGATACCCGGATAGAGTCTCTAGAACGTATTTCTCGGTAAACTTTGTGAACCTCATTAAGAAGGCATCTGTTTCGATCGAGTGTCTATCGTCCCGTCCCAACACGCTTTGAGAGAGGGCAGCTTAGCTGTGGCTCTCAGCAGGGGGAGAAAGTTTCAAGTGAACTTTATGTTTTCACTAAGGATATACCATTGTGATCAATCATTTCACTTTTATGTATTTATCTGCACTCGTTTGAGTAATCACTTTCATTACTAGTTTTACGCGTCTGTTACTGTGCTGTTTCTATTATTTGTTTGCTGCGATATTCTCTTCAGTGTTGCATCATGACACCTCGTTCTGAATTTTACTTAGATATATGTAGGGTCCAGTTACTGTAAGCTGGATGCTAGTTAATCTGCAATTTAGTAAAAAAAGAAAACATTTACAATCGAGTTTCAGACTCAGTTGTACTAAACGCTTAACCAAATCTCAGTTTGTAAAGGTGTACCGAATTTTTTTTTTCTTTTTTTTGCGCTTTCACTTTTATGCCTTCACGTGAAATCGATTTCTGCAAGGGTGCTTCTTGAAAACAGCCAGAAAAGGAAAAAAGAAGATGAAAAGATGAAAAAAGAATGAGCTAGTGCCGATTGTCCTATATTTCAGGCCATTGTAAGTACGGTGCAAAATGGATGGGACGTACGCGCCATAATGCAGGCCTGAAAGGAGGACCCCAAACGTAATATTGTTCTGCTCCAAGTGCTGTGTAAGACTCTGGAGAATGACTGAGCGTTTGTTGTGGAAAAAATCGCGGTTCCAGCGTTTCATGATTCGCGGCTTTTAGTCATATTGCTTTCAGGATTAGGACAATTTTAAAGACAACTGAAGCGTTTTAAGGAATAATACAGGCTTTGCCAATAATACGGCCTTCTTTAGCGTGCAGCTAAGCGGTTGATAAATCAGCAAACAGTCGCAGAAGCCGTATAGGAAAAAATAAGAAAATGTCACTCGCATGGATATGGGCAGGACATACAATTCGAAACCAAGGTAACCGATGGTAATTAATTGGTAACGAATTAGATACCAAGAGATGGCATGCGTAGCAGGAGTCTTCAGAGGGTCACGTGGGCGGAAGACACTAGAAAGTTTGCAGGGATAAGGTGGTCGCACCTGGCACAGGACAGGGTAAACTGGATGTGAGAGAAAGGGGCCTTTGTACTTCTGTGTACGCAGTCAGGCTGATGATGATGATCATGGTGCCACACACACGCGCGTACACGCGAGCGCTTTAACGGGCCGAAAATAATAAAAAAAAATTATTAGCGGTTAGTTTTTTTCAGCAAAGGAAAAGGCGCAGTAATTGCCTCACTTCTCGGTGGACACTTCTACCGCGCAAGAAGAGAAGGGAGGGAGGTGGGAGTGAAAGAAGAAAGAGAGAAAGAGGTGCCGTAGTGGAGGTCTCTGGAATAATTTCGACCATCTGGGGATCTTTAACGTGCACTGACATCGCAGAGCACACGGGTGCCTATGTATTTTGCCTCCATCTAAATGCGGCCGCCGAGTTTGGGTTAGAACCCGTACACTGTGAAAATAAGGACTCCATTTGCATACACAAAAAGAGAGCTGTGAGCACCAGGCACAACGAAACTATCTATCTAGTTATCCAGCTATCTAGTTTGCTCTTTAGCCATGCGGCGTAACTTATTTTGTGTCGATGGTGTTCTAAATCTTTTGAATGCGAGGGGCTGTGGCTGCTTAAGAGCCTATAAAACTTAGGCTTAACATAAGAGCCCCACAACCTGTCCGGCAGCAAACCCTGCGACCTGTATATTTTTGGCAGCGGCTGTACACATGAGCACATGCTGCCGAATGAACACACAAAAATTCTCAAAATAAATGAGCAACGGACCTTCTCATATAGTACATAAGTTAAAACTGAAGAAGTAAGCAATGACTATTAATTTGTGAATGAATCAATACCAAATGAAAAGGAATTTACACAAGGTGAGGTGTAGCGTCAAAGGTTTGGTCAGTTCTTCCTCGATGAAGGGGGTTGAACAAGACGCCGATATATGTAAAGTTTCGAGAAATTATAAAATGAAGCTGAAGAATTAACCACCCCTCCCTAACAGCAATCGACACTTACCTTTGCCAAATTGAAATTGTTTACGTGATTATATATTGGCTTAATAACGAATATATCCGAGTTAGGTTTTGTGATCCTGGTGAGCGACGGAAAGTCGTTCGAGAGTTCTGTTTTTATCTCTACCAGGGTCTGCTCCGATAGCTTGGTCTTGTGTTTGAACTGAAGCAAAGTAAGATGGGTGTCGTTTGTGTCCCCCCGCATATCAAGCATTGTTTAATGTCATAGTGAATAAAAGGCGCAGTACAATGAGATAAGGGCGGAACCACTTAGGAACTGTGACCTCTCAAGGAAATGCCCGACGGTTTTTCAAGGCATTGCAGCGTGTCCGTCTCAATATCTCAGGAATGCACAAAACTTAGCCCTTACCCACGAAGGATACTACATTTTTTGCCAGCAGTCACCTTCGCCCTAATGCACTGAAGCAGAAAAGCATCGGAACTTCCTGCAGAGTATTCACAGTGATAAGAAGCATCAAATAAACTTTCTAGGTTTTACGGCGCCGATGTCACCGTTGCATCAGTAGTACATCTGTCGTAACAGAAAACTCAGTGGTGTCAACACTCCGAGGTCATGTTTACCTTTGGACCGATGATGCATTGCCGTATGCTCACTAATGACTAAAGAAAATATGCCTTATCTACCCAAGAAATTTAGGTCTGTGCTAAAGGAAGGCAGGAGGAGAACCATCGATAGCTATCGCTATCTTCAGCCCGGGGCAGTTCACAAAGTCGGGGAGGTTATTGAACTCACAAACCAACTACTGGGCACTTATGCTTTTTTTTCCCCGTGATATATAACTGAGGACTGGCGTGTGGCTCCATACTCGACGAGATAAGAGCCGTCAGCCCGGCGTCTGGTGCTCCGGCATGCGGTCGCCTAACGTCGCTTGATGACCTGGTGGCGACCGGCCAGGGCTCCAAATACCACCAGCACAGAGGCTCTGACGCAACGCAAGCGCCAGCATTGCGCAAATGGACTGCATCTCAGCGGGGCGCTCGTCTACGGCCAACCTGACGTACCTGGCAACCTCATGTAGTACCCGAGACTCATCTCACCGGTGCTGCAGTGAGATTAAGCCTAAGAAGCAGAAAGAAAACGATTCGATCCGTTTTTTGCCGTTATTCGAAGAAAAAACAAAAACTCAAAAGCGACCACACGAGGATGGCGCTGGCAAAGAGGAGTGCCTTTGCTCAAACGTAACGAGAAATGCTAATAAACTCGCATCTGAAGACAGCGCAGTCGGCAGTAAAGGCTTGTGGGGTGGGGGTGTGCGGATATTTTGGGCGCCATCCCGTAAGCCAATAGCATGAAGTGCCTGCAGGTAAGTACAAGGGGATCTGCACAACCGTTCCGCTGTTATCAATGAAACGGTGACTGAATCGAGAGGCAGCATTACAATAAATATGTTCCCAATAACAAAGCACCCCGTAAACTTTTAGTGCTGAGTTTACGTATGATGATAATGAGTTTACGTGTGAGATATGATGATTTTTTATGCTGGTTAGATTAAAGAGTGGTGTTCTAATGGCTACAAGTTGTTGTGCTGGTATCTGTGTCTTGTTTTACTTGAAATAGAGTAAGACGGTTGTTTTAGGTTTCCCTCAAAGCATGCGGTAGTTGATGTGTAACATGAGGGAATAAGAAGCGCAGTATGATAAGGCTGACTTTCTATTGCATTCCAAGCGAATACGAAAGCAACATTAGCGTCATGCCACTAGTTTACTCAGTTAGCGTAGTGTTAATCCCAGAGTTTTACAGCCGTTTTTGCTGATATATGGGGTTGCTGGAAAGGCCTCGGAAGCGTCGTCGTCCTTTAATTGGTTTTGAAGTTATGATTGCTAATTAGATAAATACCCGCGGCAATGAACAATTATACTTATAAACTTTTTGCTTCAATGTCGCCAATAAACGTATAATAATTTGTTTTCATACACGTTTTTACGACGCCTTGTTCATACGGACGTGCTCCAAAAACGCAAAGAAATGTTGTCTAGCACACAATGCGGTGTTATCACCCTCTCTATACGGCACACGAACGGATGGCAATGAGTTCCGACCAGATAAAATACAGCTTGTGAAATTGGTCATCTTCGCTTTACGCCATCCTGCATCACTGATACAAATGAACAGGTTTATTGCAACACACGTGTGGTTGATTCGCGAAAATCCTTGAATGAAAATAACACTGTCCTAGTTGAGGCAATGTAAGAAATGGAAATGGTCACAAAAGGTTTGTTTAATTTCTTAGTCAGCAGAATCCCTACAGGCAAAAAATATGTCATTTTTTTTTTCGCCGAGAAGGCTTTGCGCACAAGCAGGTTTCTGCTGCCGTTTTTGTGGCCACTGTGGTGAGCACACTGAGATATATTTCCGATTAAAAAATGGCTGAGGCTTAGCTAAGGTTAAGCCTAGTCAGATGCGAAGCATATTGATGGCTAGGCTTGGGAATACATGGCTTTCCTTGTTTGAATACTTGGTCATTTTAGTACAACCACTAGAAGTGTAGCAAGGATTGCCGTGGCAGCTATATACGGGATCATCGGTGAATTCAATGCAGAGTGTACAACCGTTGCCCCAGCACCGGCTACAACAGCATTCTTGGCACCCATGTAAAGTACATTGGAAACACCCTTAGTTATTCCACCACTGCCACCATTCCCTATAGACTGTATTGATGTACCCCCAGCAACAGCAGGCAGCGCTTCTGATGTGGAGCCTCCACCGCCGCGGCCGACCGCGCGAGCCGGCAGCCCATCTCTCCTCTGCTGTGACGTCGTGTTGTCACGTGGTCAGCTGCCGCGCCTCTGATGTGGAGCCTCCACCGCCGCGGCCCACCGCGCGAGCCGGCAGCCCATCTCTCCTCTGCTGTGACGTCATGTTGTCACGTGGTGCCACGTGGTCACGTGGTTTCACGTGGTCACGGTGGTAGCTCCACCGCCGCGCTCGACGGGCTGTAGTGTAGCTCTAGTAATATGCTTCGCATAAAAACAGAACTCCAAAGAAAACAGGGGGCTTGAGATGTGGGTTGGAGGTTCGTAAATCATACTCAACAATTCTGGACCAAAGCATTTTTGCGACCAGAGTTTATGAAAGCAATTTTTCATATATTGCAAGATTTCACTGTAACAATCAATACATCCGCAAACCTCCCGTCGGCAGGCTTGCATTTTTTTTTTTGCTGTTAAGGCTTTTGCGATCGTCAAAAGCATTCCCCATAGCTTTTTATGACAGTCTTATCTGAACGATGGAAAAAATATACAAGAAAGATTTGGCTACGCATCGAAAGAATGGACCCTTACCTTCAACATTTCCATATCAGTACATTACAATTTTATAATATTCAAAACTTTTTGTCCAAGAATGCTGAACGTATGCTCTTCGCATTACAACGTCTTTCCAGCAATTTTCCGACGACCGGCGATGGCAAAGCCTTATCGCATTTGAACCACATGATTTGCAATTAAGACGTTTACAAAGAGTGGTAAGACTGGCCATTGAGTAGGCTAGGGACTGTGGACGAAAAGAAAGTCAAGAGGATACAAGCGACTGAGGTGAGGACGCCTATAGGTACGCGTGGGGCGACCAGAAAGGATAGGGCAAGGTTAATGTCGCAAACATAGGAGTGAAGGTAGGCTCCGTCGACGTTGTCATGTGGTGAGAAGGGATGAAAAATATGTCGGGAGAAAGATTTCAGAGATAGACAACGAAAGGTAAGACAGCACAGGCATGACCTAAGAGGAGATTAGAAAAACAATGGCGATAGATCTTCAAGAGAAGCCAGTCGGTACAGCTCTCAGGACGCGTATAAGTAGAGGACACTCGTTAAAAACAGCTACCCCGCTTAGACAAGGGGGATACGCTGGAGGAGAAAGAAGAGAATGAAAAGTGGCTGCGCAACATGGCCAGCCAGCCTGAGGACATCCTCATCGTCAGCTAGCAATGACACGAAGTCATCTGTTAGTGCTAAGCTTACCGAGTGCTGCCGGTCACTCCCTGCTCTTAAGAATGTGAAAAATCTTTAGGGCGTAGTAACATTGAAATATGCGAATCAGAATGAACGGGAAATGATCATAGTACCAGTAGCACCAGAAAGGCCTGAATAACTGCAACCGCGTGGGAGTAATCGCTATTCGTTTTCCATCGCTATAGGACTGACGCGACCATTGATGGGGGTAGGGCTGCCTGCATTTGCGAGAACGATTAGTAGCTGTGGGCGTTAGGGTGGAATGAGCAGCTCTCAAGAAGATGCCGCTGATCTGTCCTTTCGCTCCGCGGCGGCTCAGCAGCGAGACACCGCGGCTTAGCGGCAGCAGCAGCTGCAAGCCAGGAGCGCCCGCTTCGAGACGTGTGCAGAGCTTCGCGCTGACGGCGCCAGGCAGGGAAGCAGCAGAGGCGGGGGACACCATGCAAGTACAAGGCGGCGGCAGCAGCAGCAAACGTTCAGATTCCTCTCCACGGCGGCGGCCACTTATTTTTAAACGTAGAACTGTGTCGAGTTGCGCTTGTCTCGTACGGCAGGCAGGGATGGCACGGGGGAGACCACCGGGCACCACCAAACTCCGAGCGCCGGCGAGGGTGCGCAGGAAAGAAGAGGGGAGGGAGACACTGCCGCTCAGCCTGGGTTTCGCTCCTGGAGTCGGTCCAAGAAGGGACACCGTACCGGAGCCGTCGTGGCCCACTCGGCTTGCATCCCGCGCGGCTCTCTTCGGGCCAATCCGCGCTCCCTTTAAGCGGCTTCTCGTTAGGGCCCGGCGAAAACGACTCCGCTACGCGAGCGGGGGTGTCTTCCGCCCATGCCTTACCGCGGCCGCCACTCGCAGGCGGTCTTTAAGGCTCCGGCGCGTTTTTCTGAATTATATATACACACGGCCGCACTCACACAGGCCTGCACTCGAAATCGCATGTATGCACACTGCTAACAGCGTTCCTCGAGGAGCTGAAGCCGGAGGTCTTCATCGCCTGCCCCTCGCGGCGCGGACGCATATAGAGTGGCTGCAGCTGGCAGCTAGATGCAGGGACGTCGCGGTGAATTTTGGAGGGCGTTTAGCATAACCGCAGGGAAGATTAAGAGTGGGCTCGGGGAATTAGGCGCGCCTCTTAGAGCTTATACCGGGGCTTGTAGGCGGCGGTTCTTCGACGTGCTCGCCGGGAGACTTTCGTGGTTTACGCGAAAGCTTGCCCTTATGGTTGAGTCTAGAACCCCTTTGGGTGTTTTGATTTTTTTTTAAAAACTCATCTTCAGGCTCAGAGAAATCTTTGGAGGCATCGAGCCGTCAGAAGTGTTCCTAATAATGAAGGCACTCTGCACGATTCAGAAAAACAAGGATGTTTTGCCGCGCGTTAAGGCGGTGCTGAACTTCAGACGGTAAAATCAAGAATTGCTCGTGTCGTAGGTATTCTTTAATCGCAGCCAGAATTAAGGCAGCGTTCGGTTGTAAGGTGGGAATTTGGTATCCAAAGTTTTTTTTAATGACGTTGCATATCAGCCGCAGCATTTCGCCTTGAAGACCACGTGCAAGGAAGCATTGCATTAATGGATACACTATTGTCCTTGCAGCTCTGATATTTGGGCTTGCTGCGTATGACCTATACTTTCCCGCAGCTACCATTGAGTACTTTGTTCACTTTTCAAGTCTTTGTAGATGCCAGTTTCAATGTCACATATGTCACAATAGATCTCGTAGCAGAAGCATTTTTTGTAGAGATATAAATTTCTTCCCCATTAGCGTCCTTGTTCACAACTGCGAACTAAGGTGAGCTGACTTGGAAATGCAAATCGCCGGCCATTACCTATTATCTTCCGTTCCTTGCTATTCAGCGAAAAGGTGGGTGATCTATTAGTAAGGCGAAATTATTTCTGTCCTTTTATTCGTGGTGTCCCTTGTATTGATGGCCATATAAGGAGGCATTTTGACGACCATTACTATTAAGCGGCAATTCGCATGCTCTTTGATTAACTGTGCTGCATCGACACTATTGCTAATTCAAATGGCTCCGTCAGTCTCTTTCATGCCTTCGAAGTATTTGCAGAGGCCGGCGCAATTCGCGGACGCTGATAAATTGGCTAAGATCTCACTTCGTAATCAAAGAAAAAGGGTGTCGCATTCTGTGATACACATCCCAATATGGCGATAACGGTTACCGCAATTTGATATAACTGTAAACACAAAAAACAGCACTTGAACTTATCGTGAGTGCGAGTGCATCCGAGTGCAGTCCGAGCACGGGCAGCATTTGGCAGAAGAGCAATGTGAGTGATCCCTGCTTCGTGATGAACACGCCCCTACGTGCATCACTCGGGACGATAGCGAAGTGACAGTTTTTTTTTTAACTTTCGCAGCGATCATCGGAAGCTGCACTTCTTCATAGTGCTCCATTACCAGCCTATGTCCTCCCGCCACCAACTGATCCAGTTACTGCGCCTGCCCTTCCCTCATAAACACCCGAATCACGAACTGAGAAAAAAGTGCAAATAAAAATGTTATATGAGTAAGAGAAAGGGCACGGCAGTTGTCTCACTTGGGTGGACCCCAACACCATGTCACCTGGGAAAGTATGAAGGTAGGACTGAAAGGAGACAGCCAAAAAGAGGCCCAGCACCTCACCCCGGATGTTGTTCGCAGCTTGTGGGGTTGGATCGTGAATCGGAACTCCGGTCGCGCCAAGCACACTCTTCTGTCCTTGAGGGCGTTTTTTGCTTGCACCACCGGCGTCGACCGACGCATGTGAACATCCCTGTACTACTCCCCCACCCTATAACTAGGGCACAGAGCCACACGATTGAAATAAAGGGATTCAGTCAATCAGAATTCAGAATGCGTCCGATTAACTTCGAACTTCTAGTGGTATTTAACGTGAACTGACATCGCCCATGCGCACGGGCACTTTTGCATTTCTATTTTATCAAATTCCGGATGGCCTGATCAGGATTTGATCCCCGATCCGTCAATTATGTCGAGCTACTGTCATGTTCTGATCCCCTCCGGTGGCCCCTAGGAAAATGGCATTTCCCAAAGTGGATCCTTGCGATGTTTTCTGCATGGTACGTTGGGCGGGCCGCGCAGATTACCAGAATGATAAGTAGCCGAAAAAGATGCTGCATCGCTCTGCCTCGGCAAAGCGACAATGATTTTCTTGTTCATGCTTTGAAATGTGTGAAATGTGCAATAAGGAACATACTCATGCGTTTGTAATTCGGATAGCTGTGGGATATTCAGCTGTCGCATTCTTTTTTCTCTAGGGTCAAGTTATATGGAACTCTGGGGAGTTATAAACTCAGTGATCGTGCCATCAAAGGGCCGGTGCATTGTATCGCGACGCTCTGCCTTCAAGTGCGACCCACCGCAAATACTGTCAGTTCGTGCGAGTTGATCCTGCGGTAACATGATTTCTTTCTTTTTCGTTAATGTAGAGTGAAATAAACAAGACCTAAAAATGACCTTCTCGGGCAGCACACCCAAGGATGTTGGGGGGCGCTTTACGCTGTATGAGAGGAGACGAATTAATTAGTAAGTGTGAAGTGTTCTCAGCACTTATCGTCATCAGCCCTGATTACATCTAGTGCAGTACGATGGCCTCTACCATGGATCTTGTATTAGCGTTGCCCTGCGCCAGCTTCGTCCACGCTATCCCGGTACATGACTTCCATGTTAACTGCTTGCTAACTGTCTGCCATTTCAGGTTACGTTTCTGTTTTTTTAAACGAAAACTTTATTAATCGGGTTTGAAATGAACTGTAAAACAAAATCTAACGCTAATTCCGACCGAATCCAGCCAGGATGTTGTCCGTCTTTTTTAATGAGAAGCGAAAAAAAAAAAAGGTATTCATGCTGCTCAGTCGCAATTGAACCTGAATCTTCAATTCTTCTAAACAAACAACCTCTCTCGGTATACACCACTCCATCTGCGGGAGCGCGATGAAGCCCACTGAAGAGCACGGTGGCGAAGATTACGAGGAGGATTTCAGTGATTTCAGGTTAGTCGTGAGGGTTAAAAATGAGCGCACCATTGTCACCTGCCACGCATTACAGGAAACGAGAGTAGAAAAATGTTCACGAATCTCAAGCGCTAAACACAATGTATCGTTTCGAAACGTGTACAGTGCTGACGCATTCTTGGCTGACCAGCCAGGTGAGGTACGGGCCGTTTGTCGTTAAACGAATAACAATAACAAGATCATCGTCACTGAAGAGCGACCAATTTGACATAGGCGAGCAGTATCCCTAAGATAAAGTGGACTAAGAGTGTGGAGACGACATGTGAGAGACACTAAAAAGGTACGAATGGAGTCAAGTGTACCTGGCTGGCCGTAAGCCTGGCAGCCTTCCAAAGAGGAGAACAAAAATAAGAAAAAAAAATGAACGTATGCACACCCACAGGCAGGTATACGCACACTTATTTTGCATGCTATGGTTGAGTCTTGCGTCATTAAACTTCGTTAAAGCGTCACTAAGTAATTATATTAAACGATAAGAAAGAGGACATCAAGCAACTTAAAAATTACAGATCGATAAACTTACTGTCCTTTGCCTAATTTACTAGAGCAATCGCTAATAGAATCAGGATAACCTTGGACTTCAATGAACCGAATTACCAGCCAGGCATTCGTAAAGGCTACTCTACAATAGACCACATTCACACTATCAATCTGGTGATAGAGAAATGTGCAGAATATGACCAACTCCTATAAATAGCCTTCACAAATTGCGAGAAAGCATTTCACTCAGGTGAAACCTCAGCAGTTTTGTAGGCATTAAAGAATCAGGGTGTAGAATAGTGTTATGTAGAAATAGTGGAAGATAACTATAACGGCTTCACAGCTACCATAGTCCTCCATGAGGACCGCAATAAATACCAATAATGAAGGGTGTCAGGCAGAAAGACATGAACTCTCCTATAGTATTTATTTCCCGCCTGTTTAAAATAGATATTCAGAGGCGCGGATTGCGAACAGTTGGGGATCAGAGTTAATAGAGAATACCTGAGTAATTTGCGATTAGCTGATGACATTGCCTTGCTGATTCATTCAGGACATGAACTGCATAGCTTTATCAATGACTTAGAGAGGCAAAGAAGAACGGTAGGTCTAAAAATTAACATGCAGAAAACCAAACCAATGTGGAACAGTCCCAGAAGGAAATAGCACTGTACGATTGGTATCGAGGCGCTGGAAGCGGTAAAGGGATACGTCTTCCTAGGGCAGGTAGCAACCGCAGATCCGGATCGCGAAAATGAAATAACTAGAAGGATAAGAATGGGATGGAGCGCATTTGGCAGGTTCTGTAAGGTATAATGAATGGCAGTTTTTCAATACCCGTCAAGAGAAAGGCATACAACTGCTGTATCTTACAGGTACTCACCTTTAGGGCAGAAACGCGGAGACTAACAAAAAGGGTTCAACCTAAATTGAGGACGACGCAGCGAGCTGTAGAAAGGAAAATTAAAGAGGGCACTTAAATCTACTTACGTGCTTTGAAGGTGAAAACATTGTTTTTGTTTATATTTTTTCTTCCTTCCTAATGACTCCACTACTCATTAGCATACAGTCGAAAGGCAACGCATGCACTATAGGCTCACCTTTACTCGCCAAAGAACGACGCGTTTTTAATACCAGTTAATAAAGAAAAAAAAAAAAGGTTTTAAGACCTATGGTTTACGTGCTCGTCTTGCAATCTGAATGTCATTGGTCCAATTCCCCGCAGCCTGGCGAGTATCTTTCTTTTTTTTTTAGTGATAACGTCATTAGAGGTTTTCTGGATCGCTTTTTCATATAAGGATTTCGCTTTAAAACGGTAGGTGCCAGGTTACAAACGCGGGTGAATGACGTGCTAGTCGAAATAAAGAAGAAATGCACTTGAGCAGGGCATGTAATGCGAAGGCAAGAGAACCGAATTTCTTTGAGGGTAACAGTCTGGATTCCAAGAGAATGCAAGCGTAGCAGTGGGCGGTAGAATGTTGGGTGGGCGGATGAGAGTAATAACTTTGCAGGGATAAAGTGGCCGCAGTTAGTACAAGACAGGGTTTATTGGCCAGATAAGGGAGAGACTTTTTATCATTCAATGGGAGTAGTCAAGCTAACGACGATGATGGTGATGTTGATGTCCTGTGCGTGATTGCTTTCAGATAATTGTTTCCTATTATGCTCTGAGGAAATACTCGAAGCGTAAATGAATGACGAAGGCCCTCATGGCTGAGTGAATAGTGCGTACCGGACTTCCCAAGAAACCGGTAGGCAGAGCTGTCTCGTCATTCGACTATGATAGTGGCTCTTAGCTTTACTTCTGTTATTGCATTTTTCAAGCAGCATCGCGCACATCTAAGTATTTCATGCCTCATCGCACCACAATACTTCGAAACAAGCCGTATGCACGGCAGCTATCTCTACGCGGTTTGGAGATTTTGATACGCACTTTCGCCACGTGCGATGTAAAGCGCGTCAGGTCGTCAGACATTAGAGAATAATATAATAGATGGAAAGCTGGACGAATGGGTAACAATTCACGCGGTGTAGAAAACAGCACGAAAAAGCGGATGTTTGGTTTGGTTTATTGGGGTTTTAACGTCCCGAAGCAACTTACGATATGAGGGACGCCGTAGTGAAGGGCTCCGGAAATTTCGACCACCTGGGGTTCTTTAACGTGCACTGACATCGTACAGTACACGGGCCTCTAGGATTTCTCCTCCAAAGAAATTCTAGCCGCCGCGGCCGGGATCGAACCCGCGTCTTTCGGGTCAGCAGCCGAGCACCATAACCACTGAGCCACCGCGGCGGGGCAAAAAGGGGATGTGTTTTCTTGTCCGCCGTGTTGTTTCGTGTTGTTTGCTACACTATGGCAAACATCATAACCTTCCTTTTTTGATAAGGTTTCCTTCCCTTCCCTGGTTCGTGTTTCGCAGTGGTACAATGTCAAGCATGCAAAGAAAGAGAGAAAGAGAAAAAGAGAGACAGATAACATCCTCTTGTCATTCTTTTCGCCCTCAGGACGTATGCTGTCAGCCAATGCCCATGCCAGCTGTCTATCCGTGCAGGAAAAGGTTTCGAAAAGCTGGCTTAGCGGCCAACCTTCCCACGGCCCTCGGAAGCTTCCGATAGTTCGGATGCGTCGCTGTTTGTCGGCGGATTTGGCCGCCAGCCTAAAGCGGAGCCGTCTGGCGAGGCCCCGTCTGACGCTCTTCGAACAGCCTCTGACGTCCGCCGCCGCCGTTCGGTCCATCTTTGTGTTTTTGGTCCCCTATTTTTGTCTCCTTGTTTGCCGAGCGCAGGCGTTGATGTTTACTGAGCACCGGCACATAACTCTTTCAAGAGCGGAGAGGAGATTTTTTTGCTTCTTTTTTCTTCCGCCAGCCGGCTGAATATGTTCTATTCGCTTCATCCATTCATCTTTTTTTTTATTTTCTCACATTTTTCAGCGAACGGAAGCAATTGCTTCGCGAACTTGTTCCGTCTTTGCGGAAGTGCAGTGGCGGGATATCCCTTTTCAGTGGTGTGTACTCGCCCGCCTTAAACGCGCCGGGCGAGTGCATATGCCTTTGCTTAGTGACTACGCATAGCGTTCCGGTGGTGAGCACAAGGTCGCGAGTTCTATGCCCGGCCTTGAAGATCTCGTTTCAATTTAGCCGGCACGCAGATATGATGACGTGGTAATGCTTCAGTGCACGTCAAGGGAATCGAAGTGGGTTAACCCTTTAAAGGGCAACTGAAACGGTTTTAGAATTCGATGAGTTTAAGGTTGCCGAATGTGCAAAATGTGCAGGTAAAGCTCGCGAAATCGTTTTGCTCTAGCATTTGAAATGGTGGCGTAATCGCAGAATAAAATCGTCGTCGGCGTTCAGCTTCTCTGAAGTGCACAGCGACGGGCAGAGGCCCCGATAATGACGTCACGTATGACGGCCCTACGTTTCCAGCGAAGAAACGGTTATTCCATGGACGAAAACCGACGCCATCGAACGTGAATCTCACGATGCATTGTTTGGCGCCATCTGACGACGCACAGCAGCATAAAGGCGTAAGCAGCGGACATCTGAAATTTAGGCAATAATGACGTCACGGCCGAGTTTTCTTGCACTCCTCCAACGTTGTGAGGATAAGCCTAAACATCGTCGCGGTTTTAATCGACGATTATGTCACCATTTTAAATGCTAGTGCAAAAATACTTTGCATGCTTTATCTAGAAGCTTGATAGATTCGAATTTTTGAGTAACCTCAAAAAACCACTTCAGCTTCCCTTTAAGGAGCTTCTTGCATAACTGTCGATAATGCGAACTCACAACGTTTCTCACACTGTGCTTTAGATAGCATTGATTTGAATGCTTTAGGCGAATGTACCATTATTCACCTTGAACATAAAGCTCGTTTTTATACCAACCAGCGAACGCAGAAAAAAAAAATGAGTAAGGCTAACGACTATTCTTTTTCTCAATTCCTTGCGTCATGCGCATCTTCAGAGCACAATACGATTCCACCACTTCAGTGGTGTTGATATAATAAATGACGGTGTGTTAATATAGGAGTTTCTAAACGTTTTCAGAGCTTATAGAAAATTTTGGTGTGAGCAAAAAACTAACTATTGGTGTTTTTCACCACAAAACTAAATAACCAACTTTCTTGAAGCCCGAAAATGCTATTTAGGCTGAAAAATATATGTTTTTGAATCTAAATGACATACGGTGCTAAAAGGCTAAGCCAACCTGGAGTTCTCGACGACAAAGCCCCTGTTATCCTTCGGCATGTCGGTAGGAGACGATTCATAACTGCACGGAACGCGAACTGTTATTATATCGGAAGCCTGAAGTTTATATGAATGCCTGGCGTATAGCGACAGCTGCTTTTTTCAACAAGTAATGACGGGTGTTATTTTTTGAAGACTTCTATAGGCGTATACAGCTAAGGAGAGTAGCGGAAAATGCCCCTGAAAGGAGGCTCGCCAGCCAACGGCGTCGACCGACTGTCATGACATCGCAGTTAATCCGTGGTTAAACCGGATTCCAGCAAAATGGCATTCATTAATTATTCATGCAGCGTGGCTGCATTGTGTGTGCACCGCGGCAGATAAATGAATTTTTCCTCTCACTAGCAGTTTGCAATTCGGGCACCGTGACCTAGGCGCTGTTTAAGGAGTAGTGGGATAACTATTCATTTACCATCCGAGAAAGTAAAGCAGCTAATTGTTCCCGGCTTCACCGCTGAGCCTCATAATCGCTTCAAAGCTAGAAACCATATTTTTTTTTCATTAGCGCGAAAGACATTTTCACAGTTCCCTCCTCTTTCATTTTTTACTCCTGAAATAGTTCTCTTTTGTACCCGCCGCGGGGGCTTACTGGTTACGGTGCTCGGCTGCTGACCCGAAAGACGCGGGTTCGATCCCGGCCGCGGCGGCTGAATCATGATGAAGGCGAAATTCCAGAGGACCGTTTACTGTGCGATGTCAGTGCACGCTAAAGAACCCCAGGTGGTCGAAATTTCCGGAGCCCTCCACTACGGCGTCTCCCATAGCCTGAGTTGCTTTGGGACGTTAAACCCCATTGAACCAAACCAAACCAGTTCTGTTTTGTATTCTTTGTCCTAAGTGGCTGAGCTGTAGGTACGTAACCCAATGGTAGGACTGCAGCTCTATGTAATCTACTGTGACCTGGCCAGTTTCTTCTACTCTTCGAATTAGAGGCAAAGATAGCACGCGGCATACTGACAGCAGACATCGCCAGAAAAGACGAGCATTCGCCCTCTACAGCAATGACAAAACAAACAAACAAACAAACAAACAAACAAACAAACAAACAAACAAACAAACAAACAAACAAACAAACAAACAAACAAACAAACAAACAAACAAACAGGCCGAGGTTTGGGAGGGGGGGGGACGAAGAAGAGGTAAACCAGAAGCAGTTATCGGTTTGGTACTACGTTCTAGGAGAAAGGGAAGAGGGGGGATGGGTAACAGAGACCACAGTTAAAAATGAACCATGTCAGGCAAGAAAGTAGAGACTTTGCGTATGGCACTCACAACCTGACGCGCAGGCACAACTGACACAAGAAGCAGAACACTGACTGGTGAGCCTCTAGAACCTGCTTGTTAACTAATCTAACTAGTCCTTCGGCGCACATTCCTCATCACTTCCGCTTACTAAACAGAAGCTAATCGTGGGGCTGAGATTGAGACCCGTACGAAACAACGCACGGCAGGCCCTGTTAATCAAAACTGGGCATTTTATTGACGCTGTGGTTGGGCGACGGGCAGCCGAAGTCACTTGAAACGACGGCTCGTTCTCAGCTTGCTCTGAGAGAGTGCGAGCCGGGTGACGCGTCCTGCTTGCGGTCACCAGATATTCCAGAAGGGCTTCTTGGTGGTCACCACCGGTCGCACGCACTGGGGCAGCTCGGTCTTGCCCAGCGGCAGACCGACGAGCGTCACGTCCTCGCTCAGGTGAAGCGGTTGGCCGCCCTCAGGCGCCTGCTTGCTCGCCAGCAAAGCGAAGCGGGTGGCTGCGCAGCGCATGAGGCACACGTTAGTTGGGAGGCATGCAGAATCGCGTACTCTCACGGAGAATAGTGCTATGCTAAAAAAAGAGCGTTCTAGAAAATTGCGAGGACACTTTGGCAACTAAAGTGTTGAGAGGCGAAATCCGAGGACACTATGCTGTGACGACTTCCGGTGAATGTGACGTCACACCGTTCCCGTGGCTATATCGATACAGAAATTATGCATCTTTCGGAGATCTTGAGTGTTAATCACGCTTAATTACACATTTTTTCATCTAATTTGACACAAACTCGACGTTTTTCCGACCATTCTGTGACAATTTTCACTTTGCCTTGACGACTTTCGGTGGATGTGACGTCACATTGTTTTTGTGGCTATATCGACGTTTGCGCTATTTCGACGCAATTTCGACATTTATGCCTATAATTAATAAAGTAATTACTCTCCAGTCATAAAACTTGGCTTCTGGGTTCATTTTTTCCTCCTCTATTTGAAGCAACCATTGGTTTTGTTCTATCTTTTTTTTGCTCTTGAGTTAAACGAGTGTGACACGCTTTGTTAACGGACGAACATTGCGTACAGTGCTAGGAATATACCATAATGTTACCGCCAACCACCGATGCTTAATGCGCGGATGACCATGAGGGGCTGAGGGACCATTTAGATGAGCATGCATGTAGGCAGCTTGTGGCTGAGGTCGAGGTATGCGGTACCTGTAGCGGCATATGCGGTTTAAAACCCTTTAGTAGTGAGTCACAAGACATAGTCCCTAGCGTGACAGAACACTGACCGAGAACGAAAAACGACGCCTTGCTATTCTAAACACCAGCCAGCCCAGCTTTCTGCTTTAAATAGCACTGAGTCATAGTTACGGGTTTGTGGGAATAAGGTACCCGCAGCTGGCTCAGGACAGGGTTGGTTGGAGGGATACGGGAGAATCCTTTGTTCTGCAGTGCTCGTAGCCAGGCTGACGATGATGATGATTAGGCTTAGACGAGCGGTAGACATTAAAAATAGTGTGTGGGAAAATTGCGCGTGCTGACTTGTGCGCGAAAAAAAACTCTACAGACCACGAGTAAAAGTGACTAGCGAAAAAAAAAAAGCAATCTTCGGATATTAAAAAAATAAAAAGTGCCTTTCCGACACCGGGAATCGAACCCGGGCCTCCTGGGTGAGAGCCAGGTATCCTAACCACTAGACCATGCCGGAGATTTTTTTTTTCTTTATTGCCTGGCTTTGACACAAAACACTGGACAACACAAACAATCAACAAAAGACAATAACTATGTACACACGACTTGTGGTCAGCCAGCATAAATCTGGCTTCGTCCAATTAAAATTCACGCAACGTACAGAGCGGCTCTAGTCTTGAGAGCCACTCCGGAGGCTCCGCAGCGGCTTTCTGAATGGCCAGAAACATCTCCATACTTTCGCGAAAGTAAATTCTGGCAGGTCTTGCGTCACTGTCACAATGCCAGCCTGCCATTCTGGAGCGCCATATACAGTGGAGGCCTGTCAGCATTATTAAATCGAAAGGCACCCCATCCTCATTTTCAACACATAAGAACCGGATGCCATACGGGTCTAGTGGAAATTCTTTCTTTAATGTTCGCTGCAATACATCCCAAAAATAAACCCCTTCCCAACAGTGTAAAAATACATGGTCTATTGTTTCCGGCTTTCTGCAAATTAAACAGTGAGATCCCCAGGGTAAAAACAATTCCTTTCCCTCTAAAAATTTTTTAACCGGTAAGGTCCCGGTGTGCAATTTAAAAAAGAAGGTTTTTGTTCCAGGCGGCACCTGTATTTTTTTAACTCTCTTTAAAACATCTTTGCCTGGGCCTCCACTGTACAAGGCCCTGTACAAGGGCTCGGGGAAAACTACATCGCACAAGGCACGGTACAGTTTCTTTCGTTTCACACTGGACAGAAAGTCATTGGAAAATCGCGCGCAAAGAAACCTTACACTGGCTACGACTTCCCGGTAAAAACCGGTGACCCTACTATACACCTCAGCAGTTCCGACTATGTACTCTGGAAGTAGATGCCGCAGCCTAACTTGGCATACGGTACGCAAAAAAGGGTCTCTTGTGTCCCTAAAAAACAAAAAACGATTGACCAGCTGTCGCAAAAACAAATGGCCCAATCCCAACCCCCCGTCTGGTACTCGTCGGAACAGGTTGGTTCGGCTGCAGCGCTCCCATTCAGACGACCAGATAAAGACGGCGAAAATTCGGTGTAGCTTTTGAATACTTAACCGTGAACAGTGCAACACCTGCATTACGTACCAGAGCCTGCTGATAAAGAACAGGTTGCAAACAGTGGCTCTGGCGAAAATCGACAAGGTCGTTCCTTTCCACTTATCAGCTCTCTCCCGTGTCTCTTTGACCTGTCCTGTCCAATAATGTTCACTGTCACGGTAAGCATCGAGCGGAACGCCCAAGTACTTATCTGGTGTCGTCGTCCAAGGCACGCTAGCAAACCGTTCGGGCGTAGATGCCCACCGTCCATGCCAAAGCCCGAGGCACTTCGACCAGTTAACCCCGCTGCCTGTAGCTTGGCTGAAATCCCGTACACATCTGTTCAATGTGTACTAGACCATGCCGGAGATGGTGACAACTGAACCTTATTTTTTCTAAGTGGTTTGCTAGTATGGTATGCTTGCTCTCTTAATTTCATCTGAGGTATATAGTATTATTAAACCGTTATCGCCTGGTTAACCTCCCTGCCTTTCCGTCCTTTTCTCTCTCTCTCTCTCTCTCTCTATTGCCGCAAACAAAATAGGCCAGTACTACAATGAGAGCGCTGACACTGGTGGTATTTTTGAATGGTAGCGCTCGAGTGCTACAGTGTTTAAGGTACTGCACGACTGTTGCGTTTTCCAACCGGACTACACAATGGGAGATAGCACGCGGCAACGTACACAGCAAGTGACCAAAGGGGATCACGGTAGGGGAGAAACCTGAATGCAACATCGATCAGGCTGCCATCTACAGGCTTGCTGTCTTTTCTTTTAGTATGTCAAATATCACTATGCTAAACAACCAACACAACCACAACAGCAACAAACAATGCCAGTTATATTATGCATTGTTTTTTCAAAGGACTGTTATCTGCTCTTGTGCTCTTGCGTGCTTCAGTAAAGAAACAGCATGTTGGCCACACTACAAGTCATGAATATGGCACGCTGGAGGTTGTTCGTGCTTGAGACATGAAGATGGCGACGTGCCAACGAGCCTGTGTCACCAATATTGACGTGGTGGTGCTGATTGAGAGATGAATCAAATGCTTTGAAATCGGTGAACTGCAGCTCATCAGTCATAGCGATATGTAATAAAGGCTGAGACGCACACGAAGCAGTGATATGGCTTCAGTCTGAGACTGCAGTGCATTGAATACTGTGTTCATCTCAATCACAATGTGACTATGGTACGCAGGCTGAAACTCGCCGTACCTGGGGGGAAATAAACCATTAGGTCTAAGTGGGGTTTCCAATTGGGTCCAGTTGGAATGTCCAGTTAGTTCTAGTTATCTATTCGGGACCAATTGGCTTCAATTTCACATTCCAGTTGGTTCCAATTGTCTACTTTCGAACGATGAAAGCCTCAGCTGTGACGTTCCAAATGGAAACAATATGTATTTGAAACCACGAAAGCTCCAGTTGGGACGTTCCAGTAGGAACCAAGCGGACATTCGATTGGACATTCCAACTGGTTTCAATAGGAATGTCCAGTAAGACCGAGTGGTTTTTTTCGGGCTCGGTAGTTTCGATTTGAACGCTGTCGGTCTCAGTTACAGTGCCCGAACAACGAGCGCGAGCTGCCAGATAGTGTGGAGAGTTTTCGCAAACGGGCACAGACTCCCCATTCGCAGGAAACGCGGTACTCACCGCGAAAAATATTACAACAATTGTGTGATGTCTTTAAAGTTTTTGCAACCAAACAGTTTTTGTGTGTCCTCCCAAGCACCACATTTATGCATTGTATACGTATTATAGTTGATATAGTCAGTGAGTGAAAAGGTGACGCGGACGAGACACATCAGGAAGGCTAAGACGAAGATGATAAGATGAAGGGGGAAAAAAAAAACATAGACTCTTTCAGCGGCGAAGGCCAGAAGAAATGAGCTTGTGTCGCAAGTCGAGGACTCAGTCAGACTTGGCTGCCGCAGTTTATATGAAAAGTCATATCTCACAAACTGTTGGTTCCTTGGGTTCATTTTCACTTGACCACACACTTTGTGATTGTATTCCGAAGAAGAAACAAGTTTCGGGATATTGACTGTGTGAGTGTTAGTAGTAAAGATAAAAGCAAAACAAACTTATGGAGTGTCTTTAGGTCACAATTAATCGGAAAAGAGCATTAAGTTGCGGACGGCTTAAGATACGATAAGGTAAATGATAGGGGTAGCGTCAACAGACAGGATGAGAGAGAATGGGTGAAAGAACAAATATGAGTTAATAACATTGCCAATGAAAGTAGGAAAGCAGAAATGGACTTGGGCAGGACATGTAACGAAGAAAACGTGTAACCTGTAACGTGCAATGGAATGCATTACAAAAGACGACGAACAACAGAAAGCAGAAAATCCGGTGTATAGATAAGATTACTATGTTTGGGCACGATCTGTCATGTGTAAACGGGAGAGGCCTTTCTCCTGCTGCGGACGTAAATGACCTGCTGATGATGATGGTGATTGTGACGAACGCAGAAAGGCGGCAATGTGATTAGGTTTAAAAAAAGAAGCTACGGTTGGCAGACGTACGTTGTTCGAGGAAGCTGCACTTGCAGGAACTCAGAATGGTGAACTTGACCGCACCCAGGGCCTCCTCGCTGTGTCCGGCCGTGACCTCCTGCTTCACGTGCAGCCTGCCCGAGCGACACTTGCGGCCGTTGTCTGCGACAAGGAATCCAGCGGGCGCGGCGGACAGGGAGCACCCATTGTATAGGTTCCTCACCAGTACGCACCGCGTTCGAGAGAAACACGATTTTCACGGCACGTTGAGTGCCAAAAAAGACTGAACAAAGCCGGTGTTTGCAAATTTTACTGTGAAGTATGAAGTGAACGGCAACAGAACGTAGTGATAGATCTTACTTGGGTTCGTAGAAAGTCACGTGTGCTATCGCTGCTTTAAAAATTGTAGAAATTTCATGCATTCTGAAAGACCTGAAATTTCGTGTACTGACGTAAGAGCCGCACACGGAGTTGTACTGAAACACATAATCAAACGGCAATGCAAGAAGAATTCGCTATGGTGGATAAAAGAATTTGAGTCGCACTTCTGGGACACTGCTTGGTCGGCTGGTTTAATTGTGCGAAAATGTGGTGGGACATTTCTTTTAAGAAGTGATCCGGGAAAAGCAAGTCATCAGCAATAACCAGGTTCTGTAGCGAACATTTTTTTTTTTGCATTTAAATGCTCTTACAGAGCGGTCGCGAACATTAATGCTCAACCCAGAACGAGGTCAACTCAACTTAGAACGAGAATCTGCTTTACGCCTTACTTCGTAAAGCGCAACGAAACCCTTTTTACCCTTTTATTAGTCCTCTCAGAAGGAACCAGAACCAGTGTAGCAAGCACTGCCTGCGAACTTCAACGTTCACTTCGATTTACTCGCCCCACAGTGGCATGCTGTCTCGCTGACTTTGCCCAAACGCCATTATTTGGGTATTGTCGCCAAAGTGATAAGAACATCCCTATTTTAAAGCTCTCTAATCTGATCCAGAGCTGCGCGTGGCAAGTATGAAATAAGAAAAAAGCGTTCCGGAAATGCAGGTCACCCCATTTAGACGTCACGCTTTAGATATCTTGCTTTACTTGGCTGAGCGCGCATGCTCTCAGCTTAGGCGGCCAATACGTCCTTATCGTTCATCCGGGATCGCCTGCTATGAATCATGCTCTTCAAAGAGCCTTTGGCGTGCATGCGCACTTGCGGGTCCTCGCTGACCTCACGCGTGACCGACATGCATTTTAACATTCGTGGAAGAGCCAGCCTGGGCTGAAACGCATAGCCAGTATCTGTTTAATTTAGGGGGTGTGTGATCAGTGCTTTTTCAAACCCGAGTCGAATACAAATAGTGCAGCTAAATATTGAATCTGAGTCGACTAGTGATAGATCCGAATCGTACAGAAATCGAATATTTTAGTAAATATTCGCTACATGCGCGAATATTTGTACAAGATAAATAATCGCAGGAAACAGCGAAGCGCTAGCGGCGACGCTACGGTACGGTGCTATAAATTATGGAGCCGTAACAATAACTGCCAAGCGACTACTAGTAATTCAGTACAGTAGTCACCAATGAGAGTATAGTGCATTTTGAACTGGAGGTGCTGGGAGTACAAGAAAAGATGCGAGGCTGTGGCGACAGCGCTACCTTTATTTTGGATGGCTTCTGAGCATGTTTTTTTTTATCCCTGTATATATGATATATATCATTTTTCATCCGAATAAAATTCAGCTATGAGTCTGCGCGCGTCCCGTCTACTACTTCCTTTGTCCGTGTCTCTTAGCCTAGTACCCACAGTTTTAGATGCAGGTGCAACAACTAGCTCATCTTGCCGCTGTACTGAAAGCATATTGACTGAGTATACTATTCAAGATGTACTAATCAGTATGTTGAGTCTGACCTTCATGTCACACGTGCAGGAAAATTAGCTTTTGCTACTGATGACGACAGCGAATAAACTAACGACGCATATGAGTGGAGGAGAAGGGCAATGTCCGGCTAGGGTCTTTCGAGGTCGGACATAAAAGCACGGTTCGCTAAACCTTCCTTAGAGTTGCCGTGTAGCTCAATTGGGGGCTATGTGTGAGCATTATGCATGCCGCCGCACGAGCCGACCACGTCGCGGAGCTTAACGCTCTATCCCGAGCAGAGCTATCGTGTGAGCATGTTGTGCATCTCTGGAGCGAACCCAGGTTTGTAAGCATTCGTCGAAGGATACTAAGGCGTGCCTTTCAAAATTCCTACCGCTATTCGAAAGCATTCGAAAACTTGCGAACTTACTCGATTCATTTGGAATAATTTTGAACATGCACTATTTGACTCATTCGTCCAATTGAATGGGAGGATAATCGATTTGCTTTCCAGAAGTACCGAACATTCGCAGACCCCTACTGTTTATAGTGAAACAGCTATAATTCCGACGCACTTCCTTAATTAAGAAAGTTTGATGGCACTTCTGGTAAAATTTATGGATTGTACTAGCTGAACCCGTTGCCGCATAGACCACGCCAGTTGGACTTGCAGTTATAGAGACAGCGAATAAATAGTTGAAGCGTAAAGAAAAATTCCTACCGGTATGGCCAACAGTGCGGTCAGTCTCCGGGAACTGGTACCTTGCCTTGGCTGCAAAAGAAAAAAAAATTACGATCACTATGTTTTACAAGGATAGGTTTTACAAGTAACAAGGATTTTTTTTTTTGAATGATGTAAACTCTGTTGTGCCTATTGGCTTGTCATTTAAGTTCTTAGACTTGTGCTTTATGCAGTTTTAAGAAACATGCTAAAGAAGTTTTCCTTTTTTTCCAGAATGCCTTTTCACTTGTATAATGTACTCTTTAAATAAGATGTTAAAGTTGTCTTTGAAGCTTTCTCTGTGTGCTGTGCCGGTGCTCGTACTGCATTGTCTGAACAAGTGTCAACTTCTGGGAGGGGGGGGGGATGGGGGGGATGGCGCTTTGTCAGGCATCTCACTGCCTTTTCGCCATTCTCCCAGACACTTGTACCTGTCTAAATAAACTTCTTATCTTATCTAGGTGTTACAGCCAGATGACAGCCCGACTAATGAAATTTTTGAGCACCTACGTGTGTCGTGTTTGTAATTTGTGCCAAGATATAAAGTGTCGCTTTTAGTTCATAATATAACAAAGTAAAACATTAACAAAAATGTATTAGTTTTTACGTTTCAATGCAACTGACAAGCTCTGAGACACGCTTTAGGTGAACGTCTCCGTATCAGATTACCTGGGGTTCTTTAACATGAACAAAAATATCAGAGCATGCGGCTGCTATGTCCGGCGCATCGAAATAACGTCACCGCGGCCGATATTGAGTTCGAAACTTTGTGCTTCCTCAGTATCAGGAATTAACACATCGCTCCCTTTTGGTATATTTCCTTCACCTATTTGCAGCACAGGACAACTTTTAAACGGTAATTTTGACTCTAACCATCTGTCATAACGTTTATGTGGTGTGGAATTCTTTTTGTCGCAAACATTGGAGGTGATTTATTGCCTGACATTATAGCTGCAAGAAACCTCAAGTGACCGTGCTCAAGTGAATGGGCATGATTTCACATCAACATGTTCATCGCATTTTAAAATGAGCTGCTCAATGCTCTCGCCTTTTTTTTTTAAACTTTCATCAGGGGTTAGACTTGCTCACCGTTTTGAATTACGCATTGATTTACAAGAGTGACCTTATGGGTTGTTGGTACCACATGGTCAAAACACAAGCAAAATACAAGGAGAGAGTGAGAGAAAGTATTGTAGGCAAGGAAATAGGAGAGGAAAACACATTCAAGCGGTGGCTACAAAGTGTGTTGTGATCTCTATTTAATTTTCCTTTCTTCTTTTACACTTCTTGTTCGCGCTTTTTCTCCTGTCACTGACCTGTGCACGTTCCCTTGACGGGACGAAGAACAGAAGGCTAAACGCAATCAGCCGAACTATACTGTAAGAATTTTACTGGTTGTGAATTAATAAAATACTTGAGTGATTAAGTGCGGATGAGCTTGATGAGCGTGGATGAGCGTCTGTGGTCTTTAAAAACGTTCATCGACGCATATCACCTGAAAGACGTTTTAGCCTCACAAATGACGACTGTTGCATGCGGGACAGTCAGCGTAAGCACTTTGCTGCAACTGATTAGATTAAGAACTATTGCAAACGCTGGCTGTCACCGGTCAATGATCGATAAAAAGCGTGCAATAACCTCACTCGGACACACTGAACATACTTTGTAATTATTATTAGCTTTTTAAACAATTCTTACATTCATTATTTTAAGTTTTAATTATTTGTAATCAGTTGTGCTCCGACTAACATTGCGCTGCGATGCAAAGGAACAGATGATGCTACACCGCTGTACCTCTACGATTGACCCTGTACACGGGAGCCTGGTTATCCGCAATAAGTGTTGAAGAATCCTGGCAGTAAAGTAAGAGGCGATTTAACGCATTTGTGAAAGCGTTCAAGGATTGTGCGTAGAACGACCACCAGATTAATTCTCTGTGTGGGTTGTATTGCTCTTACTGTGCCTCCAAGCGCCCCTTTGGAGCACATTTTAGTGGAAACTTGTAGCTCCCCTGGTGCTTCGAAGCCCTTATTTTCCGAGTGTTCCCAAAAGCCCGAGAAGCTCTACGAAGCTCATTCACGCGTGTTGCAGAGCGACTGCTTCAGTCAAGCGCGCACTCCTTTGCACCCCTCGACAAGGACGGTACGTGAACCCAACGGGAACAACAGCACGAAACCCACTCAGAGATGAAGGCTGCCCTCGAGAGAAACACGTCACCGCGCTTTCCGGCGGAAAAGGCGAAGCGTGCGCGATATACGCCACCGTGGCGTCTCTCTCGTCGCGCCTTCCCCGTACACGCCGTTTGTGTGCACATGCGACCGCAATGGGGGGTGCTTATCGTCGTATCCTCGGTCTCCTGAGGCCGTGCCCTGCCTTTCTCGCCGGCAGCCGACCGGAGCAGTTTTTAGAGTGGCAACAACACCTTATCTGTGTACAACCTGCAAGAGGTTCGCGAACAACGCCACGAGGCGTTTCCGGCTCATGGGGGACACGTACATACCGCGACGAGATGCGACGTCACATTGGATTTGAAGCCGATTAAACGGGCAGAGGACTCGGTTTGCGAGGGAGATGTCTTAATGTAATCGTAGCAGAACAGAGTGCCGCGGAGACTCGTGAAGCTATCCTTAAACAGAAACATATAACATGAAGGAGGAGGGAGGTATCTACCAGGTGCTTAATTAGATGGCCTTGTTTAACCACACGCTTTTAAATTACCTCTGGAAGGCAAACTGAATTTGAGAAAGTCAGCTCTGCCTTGAAAATCGCTACATGGTGACGCAGTGGTAGGAGGCCCTGCTCTTAATCCCCGAGGTCGAGGGTTTGTGATTGGCTGCAGCGACCAACGTCACCTCGGGCAGATTGTGTTTAGGTACGTGTAATGAGGCCCTGGTGCATGTTAAGAATATTGTAGGGAATTAAAACTGGTTATCAAACTTCTCATGAAGATGACCTTCAGAGGCTCTGGTGTAGCTTTGAGATGTATAAATGTACGAACAGTTAGACTGCCTTGAAGAGGTGGTCTTGGTAACGAAAGGGACACAGCTTGGTTTTGAGACTCACGAACATTCCAGCCGTCAAGAATGAAGTTACTGGGGTCACCTGGTGCTGAAAGAATGGCATTCAGTGGTAATTTGAAGCATATAACGATAGCTGAGAAGGATCGCTTCGCGATGAGCTTGGACTTCGTCCCGGAGGAGAAAAATACAAAAAAGCCGTGACTGTAAATCTCGGACATTTATTCCCAATTTCAGATTCTCGCATATTTATCGATTCTTAACTGACACGTTCCTGCGCAGTGGTCTATTGTGATGTTCAGTTAGTCGATAGCGTCGAGACCGATTAATCATGAGCGAGTCCTAAGAGCAATAAAAGCGTCTGAAATTCATGACATTCGTCCAATCCTATGAATGGCTGCAGTCATTATGAAAGCAGTGATTTGTTGCATTCAGAATTCGTGGTACTTATAAGCGGCTTCGGCGGCATTTGCATTTCTTAACAGCCACCAACAAGCCGCCGCGGTGGCTCAGTGGCTATGGTGCTCGGCTGCTGACCCGAAAGACGCGGGTTCGATCCCGGCCGCGGCGGTTGAATTTCTTTGGAGGAGAAATTCGAGGCCCGTGTACTGTGCGATGTCAGTGCACGTTAAAGAACCCCAGGTGGTCGAAATTTCCGGAGCCCTCCACTACGGCGTCTCTCATAGCCTCAGTCGCTTTGGGACGTTAAACCCCATAAACCAACCAACCTTAACAGCCACCAACGTCAACGCGCCGCAGAAAAAGACTACGCGGTGTATAAATAATTGTTTCGGCGATGTTACGCTAAGCGAAAAAAGAAAGCAGCGTAATACTGACCGCACGGCCTTGAAGCTCATAAGTTCCCTGTGCGATACTAGGATGATACTGACGTATAAAGACAGCTACAGTGGCCTTGACGACGACAAAGCACAAATTTAGGGAAAGTTCACGCAGTTGAAAGCTTTGTGTGTTCAGAGCTTGATTCTTTTTTTTTCCTCTCATCGTCATAAGGCTTAATTAATGTGTAAAGAAATGCATTCCTTTTGCTAAACCGCTTATGAGTGACACTGCACAGGTTCTACCATTAAAAAGAAAAGAAATATAAATGGCTACGCAGGCTGGGAGGACTCTCACACAACACGAAACATTAAACCGAAGCGAGCGGTGACGAACCGGAAAAGAACGCGACCTTCCGGACCACCTTCACACAGCTGTGCGTTCCTGTATTTCAGTTTTCTTTTTTATTTTGCGGCTACAGACGCCGCAGTACTAAAGCAAGAGCCTAGTCCAATAGAAATAAGCAGCAGCGTAAGCAGCAGGGCTGTGACGTCTGACTGCATTGCCAGAGAATGCTCGCAGCAACTGCAGGTTGTCGCCCGCGTGGTTGCTGCAGTTTTTTTCAGTAGTTCGTCCTATCACCCCCCCCCCCCCCCCCCCCCCCCCCCCCCCCCACGTTCTCCCTCATCGAGTTCACCTGCACATCGAAGTCATATACACGACAGCATGGAAACAGTGGTGCTCCATCTTACATGTTGGATGCGACGAAATTCGTCGGATTGAAGACGGGTACTAGATTGCAGCGCCTAATTGCATAATTAAACAAAAAACATTCTCATTCATTGTGGATCTTGTTTTCAAGTTAAAACTGTCATAAAAAGATTCAATATGAGATACCTGACAAGAATATGTTTATAATGCCACACAATCCACACTTCATACCCAGACCGCCTCGAACACGTCTCGTCGATTAAATAACCACTTAAGTTTTGCGCGCATGTACGGTACGACACATGCTTTTAACTTTTCCGCACTCCCTACCGCCATTCGCTTGTGGAACAATCTGCCTGATCACATTGCTTCCGAGTCAGATCAAGAAAAATTTCGTCATCTCCTACACGAGCATTTTTCACAATAGCACTTACAAATCACTTTATCTTGTCTCTTACACTTGGCAATCTGCTTTGAACTTCTTGTGATTTTCTTTTTTCATTGCTACCTCGCTCTTGTGAATTGCTATTTTATGCTGCGTCGTGTGTTCACTTGTATGCCTTGTATATATTATTGCTTTTTTGCGTCTTTTTCCCTGAATATCACTTCACGAATTGTACTCCCTGATATGGTCATTTTTTGTGTTTTTTTTGCGTTTTTCTTTTTTTCTTTTTTTTTTACTTTCTAGTATTAATGCCTTACGTTAAGTTTTACTCATGTTATTTCCTTAAGTGTACCTTTGTGGCCTTTCATTACTACAGTTGTTCCTGTTTCATGTTTTGCTGCTTACTCTGTAACCCCCCTTACACAATGCCCCTATGGGGCCTGTAAGGTATTTAAAAAAAAAAAAACGACTTCAGTCGTGCCGTATCCACTCAGCAAAGAACAGAAATGCCTAAATACTCAAAACCATAAATTCGACAAGATGCTTACAACCTAATGAGATACTTGTAGTTGCCAGACGTGTGGCGTCATTATTTCGTAAAAGCCCGGCCGCGGTGGCTCAGTGGTTACGGCGCTCGGCTGCTGACCCGAAAGACGCGGGTTCGATCCCGGCCGCGGCGGCTGAATTTCGATGAAGGCGAAATTCTAGAGGCCCGTGTGCTGTGCGATGTCAGTGCACGTTAAAGATCCCCGGGCGGTCGAAATTTCCCGAGCCTTTCACTACGGCGTCCCTCATAGCCTGAGTTGCTTTGGAACGTTAAACCCCAATAAACCAATAAACCAATTATTTCGTAAAATCTATTTCGCTCCAAGTTCGTGCAATGGGTGCTAAAAATCAGGCGACAACGTGTCCTTAAACAGCAGAGTGTGGTTTCGGAAACATTCATAGTGAAGTATTTTCGTTTAAGATAACAGATAGCGGACAGAGACAAAACAGTTTAAATCTTTTTCAACTCTTCTCTCCATTGTGTTTCCGCTCTGATTAAGAGCCATGCGTCGATCACGCTGGAAGTAACAACGCAGGCTGTCTTCTGTTTTCTGTAAACTGGCCCTTTCGCGAGGCCACTGCCAAATTATCTGCTGCAGGCAAGTTGTGCGGGTCCTCGTGCCTTTTCTCTTCGCGCAGCTTATCTGTTACCGATATCAATACGCTCGTAACAATGTCTATCAGTATATATAAGCCAATGATAATCGCGAGCCTTGTGACGTCACAAGGCGCATCAACAGCGGCGAGGATGTGCCACATGTGAGTAAGAGAAGATGAATTTACTTTCGACGTATGAATTTTGCATGCCGCTTAAGGCATAAGTGTTCCATCGAAAGGGTAAATGGTCACGTGCCAAAAATTTTGGGCAGTTTAACTCTCAACGGAAAAAAAAAAGTGCTCGAACGTGTAGTCTGAATGTAAATTCTATTCGAAGGAATGCTGCTACATTCCTTTCTTAAGCTATTTTCACTTACGTCCGCTTGGTTTGCTTAATATATGCGTAGATCTCTCAGGACATGACAGAGGTACTGTGTAGACTTACGTTTCACGTTCACGTTGATCTGGGCGTAAGATCCGTAAGGAATGACTGCGAGACAGAGAAACCACATGTTTTAGCGCACATCTTCATGGCGCGCGCTAAGAGCGAGTTGAAAAAAGAGAACAAAAATACACTGCAACACTTACCGGAAAGGCTGATTTTTGGGGCCCACCAAGGTTGGATCGCTGAGGGTAAAAAAAAAAAATAGGAGGGGAAAAAAAAAATGTGTTAAGTCATAGGGGTTTGAGGCTTCAGTGATAAAAGGCCAGTAGTCAGTGTTCAGTGTTCTCTAGTGTTTTACTAGTGTCCTCAAGTGTTTTTCTAAGGTCAGTGTTCTCTAGTGTTTTACGATTAGCTACTATGTGCAGCCGTAATAACTTTTCTTAGCGTTTTTAAAATTGTAATAAAGCCAATAAATTGTTTTTGTATTAACGGCAACCATAATTAAATTTGCTGCATATTTCCTATCACAAATCCACATTTCAGAGTAGAGCCTTATCTTTCAGAAGAAAGATAAGAGAAATGAGTTTTCGCTAAGCGCAATAAAATGTTTCTTTTTTTCGCAGGCAAAACATATCTATCAATATCATTGCGTAAATATTGCCTATATTCTGTTTGACGGGAGATATCATAGATTAACTCGGCATCAGTGCTCACGCGAACTGCGACACGAGCCATCGAGAAGCTTTATCGGCTCTTGCCGCTGTTTATAAAATAAAAAAAAAACTGTAACAAACAATGTACGAAATAACCAAAGCAATGAATTTAAGCTGATTATTTAATTGGAATAAAAATGTAACATTAAATTGAGTTAATTTGGCTCTTATTCTTTTATTTCATGCAGCTAATGTTTATGAAGCCTCTCAAGATGGCTTTACTCGGGTGCTGGGGTAATCACTGGATGGAAACGTTTTGTGATGAAAGCGCCCAAAAACCAGCCGAAAAGCCGTGAAATCCTCGCCACTTGCTTTACACTCATTGCCGCAGTTGCTGGTGTGTATCACAGCCCGGACAGACGTCACTCAACCTCATCACAATGACAATAAAATCACCGCGTAAACGCTTGCACTAGCCATCGAAGGACCCATTATATGAATGTATGGCTAACATCAAATGAAAAGCGGCCGAGGAAGGTGCTGCGAGGATAACTTGCACGAGAATTTGACAAAAATGAGACTATACGACGTCTCTATAAGCTTTCATACAGAACATAAAAATGTGTACTCAAATGAACAAGTAGACAAGCAAATTTCTTATATTTCATAATTTGGCTATTAGGTTATTACGTTATCAGATAATGACGCCTTTTTTAGTCGCCTTCCTCTCAATAGGAACAATGACGCTTGCAAATACCTTGCTGCTGGGGCGGAAATGTGAACGGTTGCGTAATTACCTAAATCGCCAACTGATCAGCTTCGAATCTCTTGTCATCTGCGATTTGAATCCCTACACGGCGTCATTTCCTTTCTAATTCGGTTAAACAAACAAAACGAAGCAAAAAACTCACCAGAGTCGGTGCTCGACGAGAGCGCATCGTCCGGAATGCTCACCACGGCAGCTGTCGGGGAAGGCGGGAGACAGATTCAAGCGCGCGGTTCAAAAGACAACCGGCCTGAGGATGCGCTCGCCCAAAAACGTCACTCTAATCGCACATGTTGGGTGGCTGCTACACACAAATCTCTCGAAGGTCTGGTCTATAAAATTTATTTGATAAATGGTTCAGCGGGAAGATTGTGGGAATCAACAACAACGAACTGTATTAAACGTTTTGACGGTATAAAAAAAAATAAAGCGAGATAGTTCTCACATACTGTGTTCACATGTATACGGAAGTAGAGATGACAAAGGACTTTAGAAGCTAAGTTTCAACCAGGTGGGAGTCTCTGAATCGTGATAAAATGGGCACGCATTCTAGGCTTGTGTAGAAAGTAGCAGTCAGCCTATGAGGTAACGGAAGGCATAGGGAAAATAATTTATTCTTGGCTTGTGTTGATGAGAGAAAATTAAATAAAGGGCTCTGTTTTAGATTCGAGATAATTTGGAAGCAAGTTAAAGAAAAGACGACCACATCTCTCCGGTGGGATCCGAACCAACGACCTCCCCATGTCGCGTACGACGTTTCATCGGTGTTCTCACATTCTACGCTAGTGTGATTGATAGCAGGAGTCGAGCAAGTTCCGAGTTGAATCGCATGGCTCACGGGTTATAGAGAATATCCTGCCAGAAGCAAACTGTCTTAATACATTCAGTGCGAGTGCTGTATTCACACTTACTGCCAGGTTTTATGAGAGTGAAAATCTCAGCAGGGCAGCAGAATTGATGTGTACGTGACTTACCCCGCGAATTATCTTTGGAAATGTGACAACTATCAGCAACTACCCACTGCTGACTGATCAGACGTTTGAAAGCTAGAAAGTTTCGAGACTAGTTTAGATTATTCCTTCAAAAAGAAAAAAAAAATTGTGATGATAGAGGTGGAAAGCGAAGAAAAAAAAAGTATGATTTAATATCCTTGCTTTTTCTCCCGCTTTCTGGGTCGTGCTTTTCTTCTGGACTTAGTCCGATAACAATTACAGATTTTATTGTTTAATTGTCTCTTATGAAGGATAGAAAAGCACCTATTTGTACCTCTTCGATTTTTAAGCACTATTGCTTTGTTTGTGAGGCTTTTTTTTAGAAGACGAATATAATTTCAGTGTATTGAATCGTCGCTTGATTTTTTTTTCCAGCGCATCATGCCAGATTATTGCCATTTAGCAGTAGATAATTTTATTTTATTTGAGTAATACAACCCATCTTGTTAAAGAATGCCAGGATAGCGTACTCACTCAGCTTTCTTGCTCGGAACTTTATTTCATTGTTTGTATTTAATTATTCAAGGCCCTAAGTACTTACACAACTGAGCAGCCTTATCTTATAAGTTCTGCACTTGTCCCTAATTTCTTTGTTTCATTCGAATTAAGGACCATTCATTTCGCAACTAGGACTATTTTTCATGTTCGTCAGAGAAAGCAGTTGATATTTCTAAAAAGTGAGCTTGGTAGCACGTCCAGTGACATACTCATGTATATGCTGGCAGATATTTAATCCATGAAAACATCTTTTTTCTGCGTTTGTACTGACATGCTCATAAAAAAAAACAAAAAAAACGATATATGACCTAATTTCTTCTCTCAAGCCCCTACGTGAGAAATCATGGTGTTTCTTTGTTGCAGTTCCCAAACGTACCGACTTTTGGAATGACGTTTTGTACGCGTCTGCAAGACAACAACCATTGCTGTTTTGCGTTGCAAATATAATTAGATTTTTTCAGGCCTCAATAAGCTATTACAATTTTTTCTGCAGCGAAATGCCCAGTGGTGCGTGATTGGCTTCATATGGTGGTTAGAACGTACCAGTACCGGTGTGTATAGTTACGCTAACGATGTCTTAACAATTCCTGCCTCGTCGTTACACAATGATAACAAGGCATCCTAAAAAAAGTCTAATCCTGGCTTCACTTCTAAGCTGTGCAGCCACTGTGCGGCTAGTGATCTCAACTTGACATTTGTAAAGTGGAAAACAGCCGTATTTTGAGAGTGAACTAAGCAGCAAGTCAGAGCTTACCACAATACTGACCAACTTAGAGTTAGTTTCAGCAGGCAGTCCACGATAGATAGCTTCGCGAAGTGTTTCCAGTGACAGTGACGAGCTACTGGCGATTAATTAATAAGGAAACTCATTTCATTTTTCGCGTCGGAAGTACACTTCTTGATTTTTTCTTGTGTTTCCATCAACCGACCGCCGTGCTTTGTAGCTAGCATTGTGAAAAAAAATAAAATGAAATTTCAGTAGTAGCATGTTAGCATTGTTTGAGGAGAGATAGAAGGAGAGACAGAATGTAGTAAAAATTCTCGGTACGTTGTGGAGGATGTACAAAGGTTTCATAGCGTAATATTCAAATAAAATTATGGGGAGAATCACCCTGAAAATGAAAAGCGGAAATCAGACTCCTAAAATAATCATCTCCAGCTAACATTCGTGCATTAGGCTCTAGTTTATATGATGCCGTGTGGGGAATTTCATTCATGCTTTCTGGAGTGAGAAATAAATTCTCGTGGGCCTGAATATAAGCGAGGGGCGACTTCGACACACGTGACACGAAAAGGAAACGAAGTAGCTTCGTACAGAAAAGCCATACTGACCATAATTTGATTTGCAGTACTGTGTAACGGTGGCCGCCGGCTCCTCGGACGCGTCGATGCAGACAGGACAGGTGGCCTGTATGTTTTCCGGACATGGGCCCTCGTCAGCGGCATCTGCATCTATCGATCATTTGCGAAACAGTTGGAGAGCATATGAATTGGGAAAATGCAATTAGGAATCACTCGTAGCGCGTGATGTTTATAGTTTTAACATAGCTAATCAATATGCATGGAGTCTTGGACACCCCTTTATTTCAGCAATGCTGCCGTAGAGAGCTAACGTCGCATATCTGAACATTTCTTCTTACGTGATGTTTTGATGTGTTTATAGGATGTGATACAAACATTGTTTCCTTGCCCGGCAGCAGCTAACACAAAGAAACGCACAACATTCAAACGTTTATAGGAAGAATCATGATTTGAACGCTTGGCCATTTCCGACCAAGCGAGCGACGGTTTGGCTCCAAGCTATTTTCGTCTTTCCATGGCTGAACCATTATTCAGTTTTGGCACTGGTCGTATGTCTTTGCAAACTTTCAGCTTTTCTGCTCAGTTGAGCGCAGGTGCAGTGGCTGGACGCTTTTGAAGCGGGCAAGCGGGCAAGCGGGCAAGAAAAAAAGCAAAAAAGAAAAAAAGCAAAAAAGCGAAAAAGCGAAAAAAAGCGAAAAAGCAAAAAAGCAAAAAAGCGAAAAAGCGAAAAAGCGAAAAAGCAAAAAAGCATTCGGCCTTCTTTTCGCTTTGCAACATGTTGACGTGCGCATACTTATGTAGATGCTCCGACTTTGTGAAGAAACAGACAAAAAAGAAGCGAAGTTTGTTTTCGTCTTTCCAAGTATGCGGGGTCTTGTCTTCGCCAGTATCATTACGTCGCCTAGAATGTTTGTCAAACTATGGCATTCCACTGTGGCAATACCACAAATTTTGCTTTCAGTTGTTGATATACTGCGTCACCTAACTGTTACCTTTGGCCTTTACTGATCTTCCGAATCTCGCATGCGTTCACGGCGGCAGTATAGCTTCACCTCAGGTGTTAGTTATGTGCAGCGAAGCCAGCTTAGCAGGAACGAAAAAGCGCCGAGAACGGTTGTCGTGTCTGAGCGCGATTACGCCAAGGAAGTTCGCAGTGTAAGGCGCAAGCCGGCCCATTCTAAAACCCCAAAACCGCGCGCAGAAATTTAAGTGAGAATTGGGCTTGATGCTAGATATAGAAAGGAAATACACTTGGAAAGGGAAGGGATATGAAGCACACATACTTTAAAAGCGCACGAAAGTTTGTTCAACACACGCACGCACGCACTCACGCATGCACTCACGCACGCACGCACGCGCCAAAAGAGGGTTATATACGTATTAAACTTTTATTCGAAGCGGCCATAAACATAGAAGGTCCTTATTTGCACCTAAGCCACTGCGGTGTTGAATCCTGCTCATAGGTACGCAACTCACTTTGTAGACAGTCGGTAATAAATTTAGCCAGACACACTAAACGGACAGTCTTAGTGTTATGTTATGTCGTAAACTTGGCCAGAAAAATATGCGACGGATTAAAGCAGCACAAAACATGTTTGTGTGGGAAGCAAGATGACATTACTTGATATGAATAAGACAGATAGCTGAGCTTGTTGGCTATGTAGAATACTGCGGCCGAGATGAAACAAAGCAAAAAAAGAAACAAGTGAGGGTCTTTCTCATCTGTGCGTTTCTTTTTTGGCACCTTTGCTTTATGCTTCGGATTAGTGAAAACTGGCAAGTGTATGACCAGGTAGTGTTAATCAGTAAATTTCCCAGTGGTAAGACTGAACGTGGCTTGCTCTGAATGACTGCTCTTCGCCTCTCTCAATCATCATGGCCATCGCATTTGTTCACGGATGAAGTGCGTGTTCGCAACACCTGTGTTCATATGAAACTTGCCAAAATAGTTCTCTAGGCGTCGCCATACCGCTCGCTGCAATGTTGCTTGTGTACAGCTGACGCTAGCACGAAAGGAGAGGTACCCGAGCTCTCTGCACCTCTTCGCAACGGTCCAAAATAGCAGGTGTTTTAACACCTGCGTGTACCTGATGGAAATATCTGTGAACCTGCTCTATGGGCGACACCTGCTCATGCGAAGCTGCTGCACGGTCTCGCCATAGCCTACACGCAAGCTGCCCCGAGAGCCGGGAAAAGGTCTATGGCCGTAGCACGTAGACTTTAGGCTGCTATAATTGGGCACCACAGGCGTTGTGGTTACCGATGTTGGGTTACTTTAGAACATAAATAGTTGAAAAATGTAACTCGCCTTTACCACCGCGCTTACCTGCGGAGTCTTCCACAGGGATCTCGAGCTCGGGAAGCGGAAGCTTGTCCTCTCCACCATGGCCGGTCAGCTGTTCTTTCTTGTCGATGGAACAGGGAGGCAGGTTGTGCATGCCGTACGGAAGCGGGTAGAGCTTGGCGCCCGTGCCCAGCTGCAGGGATCCGTCCGACAGCTTGGACTGTTTGTCTACCACCAGGATGGCATAGCCAGGGATCTCTGTGACAAGAAATATACACGGCAATCAGCGTCTACCTTTTTTTTAGTCATAAAAGCTGTGAGGCAACGACGAGGATAGTACGTCAGCCAGTCAGCCGTTGCTCGTCTATAACTCTAAATTTTGAAAATACATCGTGGGCTTCGAGGTATGACACCCGAGGTATCAGTGCTGCCTTGTTTTGATGGAATTGAACGAATGTGCCCACAGTTAGATCTTCACTACGCATGCAACTGGGATAAAAAGCGAGTTGTGCCACAAACGCAGAACAAGAGGGCAGGGTGTTTCTGTGCATGTCGCGTAACACAGGGTTTACTAGCTAGGGAATTCAAGTAACAAAAGAAAGAGGTGGCGATAGATGGGGCAGGATCAATAAGTAAGAATGAAAGCAAGATACAGTCTGAGTCGCAGACTTTTTCATCTCGTTTTTTTTTTATTGTGAAACGGCAGAATTAATCGCAATGAACATTAATGCTCGTGGAAGATCGAGGTGTGAATATGGAGAGCTGTTGCCCGATAAGTTGTAGAGAAAGCAAGGTGTGAAAATGCAAGGCTAAAACAAGTCGTCACTCGAACTTCAAGGAATTCTCATGACATGCAGATATGCAGGGTGTTGCATCTAAGACGGTCAATGACTGTTGTTTAGGCTTTTTTAGTTAAAGATTGTTTTTTTTGGCGCAACATTGTCAGCAGTGTAGTGCATCACAATACAGCTAAGACGTGTGAATTAGAAGGCTCCTTGTTTATTGGAGAGTTTTGAGCCCTTGGTAAGCAATACCCGTGTCATTTTCTAAATTTTCAGAAATGCCAATGCCGCTGCTGCGTGCTCTCGTCGCATCATCCGGGTGGAAGCGATGAGTGGAGAGAGCACGTGATGGCGCGCCGACGTGTAACGTGCTCTCTGCGGCTGCACGGTTTCAGTATAATTCGTGTGCAGCCCCAGAATTCTTTACGCTGCAGCAGCGATGAGAATTGCATTTTCGAAAGCCTCATATTACGGTGGGCTACAAGCCTCCCGATAAGTGAGGAACCTTACATCAATAGTTAAAAAGTTGCCTATTAAGTTTAGCTAGCCAGCCTTCTGTTAGCACGTCCTAGTTGTATTCCGAACTAGTACACCGCTTGCAATGTGGGACGCCAAAAAATAAGGGTGCTTTTAATTAAAAAAGACCCATTTAAAAAAATTGTTGACAATCTTAGATGGAACACATAGTATACTTGGGGTGCGAAAAATGCCGCAGTCGACAGATTCGGATTAACTTTAACCCCCCAGCCATTTAAGCAGCCATTTAACGTGCACCTAAAACAGCGCTATCAAAAATACTCGGATACTCTCTCCGCAGCACTTAAACGCTCCAAACAAGATTACTACCAAAATGAAATACTTAGAAACGGAAATGACACTCGTAAGAATTGGGTAACAATTAAGGAATTTCTGAATATAGCTGAAAACAAAACGAGCATAACGAAAGTCTCTGACGGTGAGTGTACTTTAACTGATCAAACTGACATTGCTAATGCATTTAATTCCTTCTTCTCGCGCCGCGGTTCCCCGCCTCCAAGTAGTTACTGTGGCCCTCGTCGATGCCCTCACTCTTTTTACTTGCGCCCTACTTCACCTGACGAAGTCTTCCAAATAATTTCTAGCCTAAAAAATACCGCTCCTGGGATCGATGAAATTCCTTCTTTCAAAGTAAAGCTGGTGGGTCTTGAGCTGTCTAATGTTCTTAGTCACATTATTAATTTAGTATTTAGGACTGGTGTTTTTCCAACTGAACTTAAAAAAGGTAAGGTGACGCCGATATTCAAGAAAGGCGACAAAGAATGCCTAAGTAACTACCGTCCAATAACTATATGGCCTTTCTTTAGTAAAATAATAGAAAAGTTAATTGTTAATCGCATAATGAACTACCTCATTAAATTCCAGCTGTTAGCAGGTCAGCAATTTGGATTCCGGCCTAATTACTCCACAGAACTAGCTTTAATCGAATTCACAGACAGTATTAAGCAATATATTGATAATGGGTTGTTTGCCGGTGCTGTTTTCTTAGATTTCACCAAAGCATTTGACACAATTAACCACACTATACTGTACACTAAATTAGAATATCTAGGCATCTGTGGGCCTGCTTTAGCTCTTTTACGCAGTTATCTCACTAACCGTATACAAGTTGTCCAGCTACAAGAAACATTGTCTTCCCCTTTAACTATTAATTTAGGAGTGCCACAAGGTTCCATTTTAGGTCCGCTTCTTTTTCTCATTTTCATCAATGACTTACCTTTGTCCTTAATTAACACAAGATGTATACTTTACGCGGATGATACGACATTATTCACTCGGTACAGCAATTTCACAAGCCTAATAAACAAATTAAACATGGACTTACAGAATATTGTTTTATGGTGTGAAAATAACTTACTACAACTTAATCCTACAAAAACCACTTTCATGATATTCCGCTCTCATCAAAAGCATGTCATCCCGAGCCCAGCCATTTATCTGGGACATCATATTATCACTGCCTCCGAATCCGTTACATTTCTCGGCATCACGCTTGACTGTCATCGAAAATTTCATCTACACACCAAATCTATCAGTAAAAAAATTTCATTTGGAATAAGGGTGTTAATAAAAACTAGACTTTTCTTTCAACGCCATGTTCTCTTATCCCTGTACTATGCTTTCATTAACAGTCACCTTAATTATTGCCTATCATTATGGGGTAATCTTCAAAATCAAGCGCTTCGAATTTTATCTTTCAGCCCATACACAGCCACTGCTTCACCTCTTTACTCTGACCTAAACATTCTGCCATTGAAATGCCTCCTTAATCTCAGGTTAGGTCTTCTAATCTACCGCGCTCGCAATAATAATAATCAACTTCTCTGTTTTTCCGCATCTTTCCTTTCTAATAGCAATAACACTAGATTCTCTGAACAAAACAATATGCTTCTACCAAAAGTGAACACAAATTATGGAAAACAAACTGCTTTTTTCTCCGCCATCAAAATCTGGAATTCATTACCACTAGCAATCAAATCCGCACGTTCGCAGCCCGCTTTCTACACTTTACTAAAAAAACATCTCCTATCAACCCATTCAGCTTCATGCCATGCTTAAGGTTGCCTTCATCTTATTTTCTGTTCCCCACTCTGACAGCAAACGGTCATATTGTTACTCATCTGGAATCTCTTTTTTTTTTCTTTCTCCGCCTGCGTTTTATATCTGCATTTATTCAATGCCCATTGTTATCTGATGTCTTTTTGTGTTCTTTCTATTGCTCTTATGTTTTGCTATTTTATGCCTTTTTTGTTAAATTATGCCCGCTAACTATTGTATACCTTATTCATTGCCGTAAATTACACTAATAGGTTTTAACTTGATTGTATACTTTTATTCCAGGTCCTCTACCAAACTTATGCACTTTCCTTATGTTTTCCTGATGGGAGGTCCCCCAGACAGTTTTCACTTTGGGACCTCCTACTGTACTAACTTTTTTATGAAACTTACAACTCATTTGTATTTCGTTTTAATAAACCTTCAAACCTAAACTTTCAAACCCCTGTGCTTTTCTTAAAAGACTAAAACTTGAGCGCATGAGGGCATTTATATCTTATCGTAATTCTAACGGAAGTTACCTGGGACCTGTATCCCTCCCTCAATCCTGCTGGGAGCAGTATAGTGCCGTATCGGCGGTAATAGCACGGAGTGTTACGTGATACATGTCATCTACCGGGTATTTCAACTGAGTTGTTACACAATTGTTAAAAATCGGCTCTTTGAGTCAGAAGAATGCTTTCTCGCCATAGCGTTGTCAGCGGTGACACATCAGAATAAAGCTAAGACGTGCTAACTAGTAGGCCGGTTAATTAATATTGAATAGTTAACTTTTTGACCATTACGTTTAGTCGCCTTAATTATTGAGAGGCGGGTAGCCCGCCGTAAGCAATATCCATATCAGTTTTTAGAATTTCGAAAACGTGATTACCTTCGGCGCTATAGGCCAACAATTTTCGCCTATTTCTACGAGTTACATGCACTGGAGAGGTCACTTTGCCTGCAAGCTTCTCGAAAAAACGTATTTTGGCGCGATGTAGCCAAAATTTGTTGGGTCACAGCGCCGATGATAACCGCTTTTTCGAAACTGTAAAAACTGATATGAATACTACTTACGGTGGGCTACACGCCTCTCAATTATTCAGGAGCCTGGCAGGAATAGTTAAAAAGTTAACTATTCACTATCAGTTAACCAGCCTGCTAGTAAGCACGCCTAAGATTTATGCTGATGTACTTAACCGCTCACAATGCAAGGCCGAAAAGACCGCCCTTCCAACTCAAAAATCCTTTTTTTAAATATTGTGTAAAGTCTTAGGCGAAACACCCTGTAGTTTGGTATTGCGTTCGACAACAGCAGTTGCACTTTACGTGATACTTTTTTTCTGTATTAGAAATCCCCTAAAATTTCACACTGCCTGAGACAGCAAGAGGCCGCATGCAGAAAAAAAAGAAAACTATAGAGATAAGACCGAAAAAAAAAACAAAAAAAATATTCCAACTCACGGCTCTTGAGTTGCTGGCAGGGGCACTGCCTGTTGAGGAAAAGCTGGAGGTCGTAGGTGTCCTCCACCGGGTTCTTGCCTCTGCTCACGTTGTAGAGCGCCTTGACCGTGTACGTCATGCACGAGTCCATCAGGCCGCTGGGCTCTGCGCGGCGGCGATGCGCGGACGGAGCCAGAAGACTGTCATTGACCTTTCGCGCGCATTTCCTAAGCAGCACAAGTGATCAGCCTATATTGAAAATGGATGGTCTCACTCTGCTCCTTTGCAAGACCGGTGTTTGCCTCTACATTTTCAATATTGGGTTGATTAGATGTGCTGCTTCGCTTGTTTAACCAATAGACTTAAATCCACACCCACTGGGAAAAGTTTTGAAGACTTCTGTCGCCATCATATTTATGAGAAATGATTTGAGTTCGAACTCGTCAATTTTTTTCCCGTGCAATGAAAGTAACATGAACCATAATGTGACCATAATTAGCGGGAAGTCAATGGTGCTGATTTGCATTAAAAGAGTAGAAAACTGAGCTAGTTGGGTGATACTTCTTGGTGGGACCAGCCGAAATAACAAAATGCGGACACAGTAAGGAACACACAGAACGAAGACGAAGCTGTCTTCGTTCAGCTTCGTCTTCGTTCTGTGTGTTCCTTTCTGTGTCCGCGCTTTGTTATTTCGGCTGTTCCCACCAAGAAGCTGATTTACACTTCTTTATCGAGGGATTATAGCAATTTCCAGCATTCCCCTTTGTCCCAGGAATGAAAACCTCGAATACATACCATTTCAAGCCTCATAACTTTTAAGCAGAGAAAGTCGATCTTTTTTCGACTCGGCGACCTACCTTGGCCGGTTGATGCATTTTCGCTCGGTGTCCCGTTCACTGCAGAGTAAAGAAAAAAAAAAAACAGTTTATGCTGTCGGTTGTCTCCATGACACATCGGCTCGGATGTTTAGATGCCGGCTCGGGGTGCTGTCAAACACAGCTCCAAGTTTTGAAGAGGAGGGAAAGTACTAAGACTTGAAAAACAATGTGGTGATGTGCTTGTGGATTATGACGCAGTCTGATTAAAAAAAAAAAGAACTTGGGTTCTGAATGACGACTGATCACGGAAGACCAGGAGGTTGGGGCTCACCTTTGATGACAACGCTGAGATTCTTGCCGAAGCCTGTTTCGTCTGAAATTTGAAAAGGAAAGATTTTACCTGAGCGTAGTTTTTTTACGTCTATGTATCACGTTAAGAAACAGCTGAGCTTGGGCCAGCCATGCTTACTGGTCACTTGTATGTCCGGAAGATAAGCTTGCTTCCAAGTGAATCGTCCTGCGGAAAACAAGCGGGATCACAGGTATTCACTTAAATTATGAAACACCGTGCTGTTTGAGCAGATAAGTTAAGTGCGTCAGCGGAATTACAAGCTCCCAGATTGACAGGTTGAGACATTTAGTGTTCCCTTTTGAAGTAACAAGAACGTTAAAAATCGCCCAAAAATGCAGCACTGAGGAAGAAATGACAAACGATTACTGAGGTTGTGTTAGGGCGTGCTTATTGTTTGGATAAACAACTGCTTATTTATATATTAATGACTTTCCAGTGTGTGGTAACACATCGCGGCTGCTCACGTCATTCAAGTTTGGAAGACAACCAGTTTAGGCAAGACACGTTGAGGCAAAATAAAGCAAGACAGCCAGATAAGAAGGCCCCCAAACACGCGTTCTACGTCATTGGAAAAATGCTGCGCTCGTTAAAACGAACTGGAGTCATGTGTTTCAGGTATGAGGACATATTGAAGCAAAACAATTTCATACAATTTCTTCTTCCCAAAGGAAACTGAATGATGAGATTCCGGATTGCAGAGCATTTCGGAGTCGTCGGTGTCATTAAGTTCGTATAAATGGTCCCCGCCCGATCATTAAAATTCAGTGCCAACAAATTTCCCAGTCATACTGGCCCTTTCTTATTATAAATCATTTTGTTTTCTTTCCGAAGTGTCGCTTCGTCTCGCCGTACTTTATTTAGTATCTTCGATTAAGTTTTTTCAGTCCGGCCCGGGACAACGCAAACGTGTGTAACAGCCGAAATAACGGAATTAAGGCTTCATTTTTTTTTCCGGACATGCATAGACAAAGGTCAGAAGTACACACCGTTTTTGTACTCGGCCATCTTCTGATAGTCCAGGCCAATCGCAACGACCGCAGCTGTAAACAAGTCGGACAGAAGAGAAATTAGGTCAGCAGCAGTCGCAGCAGCAGGAGCCATGTGCAACAAATGTGGTAGAGTCTATTGACCTACTCTCGGCATTTGTCGCTCGATATTAGCGTTCGCAGTGACAGCAGCCTAGCCCCAATACGAACATGCCTGCTTGGGAAGTCTATTGTGTACGAACATAGAGTAGACTTCGATCTGTTTTTCGATTGTCAATCGGCTACTCTGTTGTCGTGCCAGCGCATACGGTAGACCTGGTTTGCATAAGATAACAGGGTCGGCCGCTGCGGAATGGGCTACCGTTTGGAACTGTTGCAGTTCAACTCACGGTACACAGTGAAACAGGATATTGTTTGTTAGGAAAGAAAAAGTATTCCCCTCTTTGTGACTGTACGCTGCTGCATTATTGCGCCATCCGTCAAATACTTCAGTAAAGGCGCCAATGGTAAGATATGAACGAAGATAGAAGAAGTACAGAAAGTAAGTTTTGAAGATGTTGCTGATGACGCGTGTCTTAGCCTCACTTGAGACCCTGAGGAGCGTTCGACAGCGCCGTATGACGCCCTGAGTGTAGCCAATAAAACTGACAGGGCAGTTAGCGCTGTGTAACATGAGATTCAGCGGCAGTTGCTGAGATATTTTCATTTCGCGATATGCTGTGGTACAGAAGGAGTCGCTTGAAGAACGCGTTTTCATAAGAACGTCACCCATACAACAGTCTCTATAATATACAGGGTGATTTTTACAAAATTTTACAGATTTTTATTTTAATAACAGTGCGACATACGTCAATGCAGTAGAGAGCTGGATAGGCGGATATTATATACCTCGTATGGAGCAATAATTAGAGGATTAATTAACCTAAATTAACTAATAAATTTTGTATTTTTGATGTTAGAGGGCAAACTTATAATGCAAAATTGATGGCCGTCTTGTTTTTAAATTTTTGTAATCGACAGTGTCGTTGAAAATATCGGATGTCAGAAACACTCATTTGAAAGCTTGTTGAGTTGGCTGTCCCGCATTATCTAATCATACAATGACGCCGCTGCTCGTGGTATCAGCACCGAAATCAAGTTCAATTTTTCTACGTCATCACGTACTCCAACTGACCTTGCATTCGATGTAAAAAAGAAGCGAAAGACAACATTTTATAAACATGCTATGCGAGAAAGCCAATCTAACGAGAATTCAAATGCGTTTTTTGGACGTTTGACAATTCCAACCACACTGCCGATGCGAAAATTTGGAAACATGGCTCAGCTTCGATTTTGACGGCCAACAGTATCGCAATATAACCTTGACCCTTAAAATCAAGAACGACAAAGTTTATTAGTTAATTTGAAATAATTGATCGTATAATTGTTGATTCATATCAAGTACATATTGTCCACCTAGTTTCAATATTCAGCTCATACAGACCGCATCGAGGTATAGCTCACAGTTTTAAAAATAAAAATCTCCAAATGTTAAAGAAAACACCCTGTATACGCCAAAGTTTCTCATCACATCAGAAGACTGAGCCAGAAAGACACACAATCTGACTAAAAAGTTTTTCTCCTGCAGTTCAGTCACACTATTGAATTCCCCTTGCTCATCATTACCAAAAAATCCAATAAGCAACGAGAACTACTGTGCCTAGACGGGTACGTGCGCCAACTGACGTTCTGCACTCTTTATTTACAATTTCTCACCCTGTAATGTAACACTTGCAAACATGTTTTTATGAGGCACTTTTACTTCTTCAGTGGAATATGTGATACCCCGACAGGTACTTAATGGAGAACGTAAGTAAATTATGATGACGAGGTTTCATACAGGCGGGTGACCAATATGAGACTATTGTGACGAAAGAGTGACAACTCCTGCTCCGAAAATGCACTGATTGCCTCGCGCAATGACAAGGACTAATTCCTGGTGCTTTCCTGGTGATAGTTGCTTCTCGATATCACCGAAGCTAGGCACTGCTCTCAAGCCGTCTCTGGCATGGTGACAGACGCCGCACGCATGGCTACTGACGTCGCGGAGGTTGTTGGCATTGACACTTTCGTATCTGTGTCGAGGTACGTCTCGCGCTGATGCTAAGCTTACGGGTAGCTGCAGTGCATGACATGATTTGCTACAAAAGCATGTTGCTGAGTACTGAATAAAGTGAAAAAAAAAAACATGACCGGTTCTTACAGAAAAATAAAAAATAGGTTTAATTCTTAACAGCGTTGAAAAACAAACAAACACTGCATATCAATTCCAAGCCACTGGAATGAGCAGCACCTCATCTCAGTTGATGTTTCATTTACTCGAAGCACGATCCAGCCAATACTATGTACTGCAAAGAGCTCGATATTTCTAACTGAAGAGAGCATTTCGAGCTCCCTAGTGAAATATTGGAAGTCGCCATTAGTTACACTGCAGGTGGACTCAAGAAAGTCTAGTTCTCACTGTGCTCATCATCACTGCAGCGTACACCCCAGTACGGAGGCCTTTCACCCTGACCTACAATTCATCCTGTACCCCAGAAGTTTATGACTTGATCTGCCCACCTGAGTTCCTGCTACCTATGCCTTCCTTCGGAATACAGTTCGTTGCTCTCACCGTACTCGGACGAGCACATGTCAGCGACGAGGCTCTCCGTGGCAACGGTGCTGGAACACTGGGGACAGGACTCGTCGAAGGGGTCCGGGCAACCGGCCGGGCCCGCGTAGGCCGCGTCCGCGTAGGTCCTGGGTGCCGGGTATCGGCGGTTGTAGTGGCACGTTCGCAGAGCGTCCTGGATGGCCTTGACCGTGCTGGCCTTGTGAGGAAGCAGGATGGTCTTGCCGTCCAGGAGGAGCTGGCCGTAAGATCCGCCGTGCGCACGCCAGTTGTGTCGGTAGCTCAGCAGGATGACCTTCGTGAAACCTGGGGGAGAGAGAGTAAACTTTGTAGTTAGAAATGAAATGAGTGCCGGTCCAAGAGGCAGAGTTTGACCCGCCGAGGCCCGCTGGTATGCCAGTGACTTAGCGATAAGGGAGGTACTCCAGGTCGAGGGCGGTGGTTTAGGGAAATGGGGTGAGATGACCGCGGCGCTAAAGACACATAGTACAGAGATGCACGGAGAGAGTTAGCATAGATTTGTAGTATAACAACGCTACAAAGAACAGTAAAACTAATCAGCACCCATGGGCTCCAATACCAGGCCTTTTTGGCATTTGTAGCCGAAACCGGCCTGCACATATAACTCTCTTATGCAGAAAGGCATATTTGCGCAATAAAAAAAAAAATCGTTTAGGCAGCTGTTCTGGGCAATTTGTTAACTCGAGTAGCCTGATGCTTTTAAGTTGAACAATTCAACTTTGTCTCAGGACATTACCTATTAGGCAACCATGTTTTTTTTTTGGCTCACAACTAACTACATGGTTGAGAAAAACTGCACGGAAATTAAAACGTAGGTAATATGAGCCAGTGGAAGGAGTTAATTAATATCCTACAAAGACAGAGGTACAACCACCAAGCATTTGTCAATTCTCTTTCATCCGAGAGATTTCGTGCAGTTCTTTATGAAATATGTGCCGCGAAATAGCCACGCAGGGGTCGCCAGAAGGCAACAACAGATGGAGGAAGAGAACAAACGTTCAAGAGTCTAGGTGATGTGACGCAAAAACCACTAAATGTCCTTTATTGCGTCTAGTACTTAAGCGGCGCTGTTCCGTCAATCTTGTCTAAAGAGCTCGTCATGAATATTATTTGTCTTAGTTTCGGTCGAGTGGCAAACACATGTGGCTCATGTTCCGATCAGTATACCGCTTCGTCGACCACAGCTCAGTTGGCTTGCGCGTGTTGGGCTAATGAGGCTGTGGTCTGCACCGTGACCGGCAGAATCAATGAGAATAAAACTTCAGAAAAGAAAAAAAATGATCCGAGGAAATCTCTTTATAAAGATTTCCTTTATTTTTGCATTTACATATTTACGTTTAGCTTCACTCTGCGAGTTATTTAGTAAATTTCAAGCGGCTTCGAGCCGTTCGAGCGTCTGAGAAGATGGCGGCCGAAACATCTACGATGGCGTAGCTAGCCGCATCTCATTGTGCGCGAGGCAACCCAAAGCGTTACACCTAAAGCAATCCCCTGAGTAAAGAGTAGAGTAGAGTAGAGTAGAGTAGAGTAGAGTAGAGTAGAGTAGAGTAGAGTAGAGTAGAGTAGAGTGGAGTAGAGTAGAGTAGAGTAGAGTAGAGTAGAGTAGAGTAGAGTAGAGTAGAGTAGAGTAGAGTAGAGTAGAGTAGAGTAGAGTAGAGTAGAGTAGAGTAGAGTAGAGTAGAGTAGAGTAGAGTAGAGTAGAGTAGAGTAGAGTAGAGTAGAGTAGAGTAGAGTAGAGTAGAGTAGAGTAGAGTAGAGTAGAGTAGAGTAGAGTAGAGTAGAGTAGAGTAGAGTAGAGTAGAGTAGAGTAGAGTAGAGTAGAGTAGAGTAGAGTAGAGTAGAGTAGAGTAGAGTAGAGTAGAGTAGAGTAGAGTAGAGTAGAGTAGAGTATAGAGTAGAGTAGAGTAGAGTAGAGTAGAGTAGAGTAGAGTAGAGTAGAGTAGAGTAGAGTAGAGTAGAGTAGAGTAGAGTAGAGTAGAGTAGAGTAGAGTAGAGTAGAGTAGAGTAGAGTAGAGTAGAGTAGAGTAGAGTAGAGTAGAGTAGAGTAGAGTAGAGTAGAGTAGAGTAGAGTAGAGTAGAGTAGAAACTTTTTTTGATTTCTTAAGTTTCGCTTGCGGTGATGGTCGTCTTCAGGTCTTGAGGTCGCCTCCTTAGCCTTGGGTGGGCCCCTAGTACAGGGCTCGACTGAGTCTGGCCACCTCGCTTGCGTATGCTATGAGTGCCCTTTGGGTCTCTAGCCCGCGGCTGGTGATCCGGCTCTCCCATTGCTCCGCACTTGGTGTGTCTTGTTTGTGAAACGATATGTTTCTATCGCATTCCCATGTTATGTGGTATAGTGTTGGCCTCGCTTCGCACCAAGGGCATGTGGCGCGGTATTGCGTTGGGAACATCTTGCTTAGTATATATAAATTTGGGAAGGAGCCTGTTTGTAATTTCCGCCATTTTGCGGCTTCTTCCTTGCTTAGCTCTTTGTGTGGTGGGGGATATTTGTATCTCAGACCCCTGTATAGACTTAGTGTTTCAGAATACCCAGCTTCCCGGTTGTTCCAGAGCTCCTCCGGGGCTTGTGACTCCCCTGCTCGGATGGTAAATCTTCGAGCTAGTTCGTCCGCCCTTTCGTTGCCCCAGACCCCCGCGTGGCCCGGTATCCAAATTACTTTCTTCGGGAGCCTAAATTGGAAGCACCCGTGAACAGGAAATTGGCGGAAAAGAATACAAAATTTTGCTTGAATGGACTCGTCGTCTTATTCAAATCGTTTAAAACGTCCTTAGACAAAGCAGCGGTGGTCACACGCAAGTCTTGGCGTGTTACAAAACAACTTCTCGGTTCTCCAGCTTCAGAGCTCATTTGCACAGCCTAATGCAGAATACGAATCAGGCTTGCAATTACGGGAAACAGCCTGCATGTCGGACAATAGAGAGGTTTCAAAAGCTGTCCATCGCCCAGGAAGAGCATTCTGGACAGCGAGGGCAGAGCGCTGGCGCAAATCAGCAAATGTGCCACGGGTTGCGGAAGCCCACAGGTCACGTGTCCTGTGCGTCCTCTCACGTGGCGTGTGAGTATAGGAGAAACTCAAAGGCCAAGTTCTCCGAGGAGGGGACCCCAAGACCCGGTATTGCTGAATCTAAGATTGTTCCCACTGCAGAGGTAGAGTACAAACCTCAATTGAAAGGAGTTAGCGGAAATAGAGCGGCGAAGCTTGCACGCATCGTGGGGGCGCCGGAGGTTATCGAAAGCAAGCCAAATGCGGTAGGGGGAAAAATGCACAGGGACACCTAATGCCATTATGTGTTGGCAGTCCGATAGCACCAGCAGCTGTTGATGCCTTTACCGGAAGTGACGTCACTTTTTTTCTAATGAAGTAACTTCTTTCCAGCCAATGGAACGTTTCTTCCTTCCAGCTCATGGGAGAAGTTTATAACCGACGATGCATTTTGGGCCCAAGGAGCTTCTAATGATATGGTGTTAACTATTCTGGCAACTAAAAAAAGCGTTGGCAGGTGGTGCCAAAACAGACAGCTCGAGTTTCGAAAGGTTGGCTACCATCATTTTCTTCCATGTAGTAAAAAGAAAAGAAGAAAATGCGAAGGCGATAGCCTATTGTGGGAATATGTTGGGTCATCCCAAGGTGCGTTGCAGCAGTGTTCAAGTGATCGGTGGAGTTGCGAACCAGAGGGTACGTAGACTTGTTTTAGGGTGGGGGGGTAGATGAAATGAGAGTTGTGCACAGTTTATGAGAGAGGAGACAGAGCCTGAAATAGGTTGCTGTAGGTTTGTCGCGCTTGGTTCATTTCAGGGGAAAGCTAGTGTACCCCGGCTTGCTATAAGCACTCCACACTGACAGTGCTTCCCATTATACACGGTGGCACAGGCCAGGGCGCTTTTATTATTAGTTCTTTAAAATTAATTTAGCCGCAGTATCATTTTTTGTCGATGTCTGCAATAAACACGACGCGCGAGAACGGGAAACAGTCCGTATACTACAGCGCGTATAAATGACTCGCAGGATATGAGAATGATCGTCTCAATTTAGTTTTTTATGTTTTTGTTTCAGAACTTTTGTGCGACAAACTCACAGCGTTTGCACAAGACTAACTTATGAGTAAGCAACTAAGCCAAATCCGCTTGTGCGACGGCGCGGTATAAAACGAAAGCGAGCCAGGTTACGAAACTTGCTTGAAGACACTCTGAAACTTACTCTTTGACGTGATATCACAGGAGCAGTACTTGTTGATGGAGAAACGGATTTTGTCCATGACCGAATAGCCTTGGCCATGGAAGATGTCACCGATGCACATCTCCGAACACATTCCGCCGTACGCTGCAAAGAACGAATACCGTGTACACTCGTTTAATGGCAGCGCACTTGTAAGAGCCGATCCGCTCAAGCTGGCTGCCGATGACTTGAAAAAAAAAATATTGAACTCATGATAGAGTATTTAGGTTTCGCATGTGTGTATTTTGCTTGTGGAATTACTTATGGTGATGTGCTGGTTGCCAATAAAATGTCCTATGAGCCTGTTTTCCTGCGGGCAGTGGTATTCATTCGTTGCATTGTGCGTACATTTAATGCGTTATCATCATAAAGGGTGCACCAGGCCCACGCAATCAGGATTAAAATGCGGCTCCCCGTACAAACTAAGTACGTATAATTTGGGCTGAACTGTAGTTGGAAAAACTGGATTAATAAATTCTACTTTGGTGCGATGGCCGCACCCATCCAAAATTTCGAGACAGCAAGTTGCTCTTCCAGATACAGTGAAAACCGTACTCACCCTTTCCTGGCTGAGGTGGATAGCTGACTTCCGCTTCGGCAACTGCAATCGACAAGAAGAGAGTTCATATAACTATTATGAACTGCTGAATTGTTGCAGCCTTGATCGTAGCTTGCCCGAACACATCACTGAGCCGATTACATAACGCTCTCTTGTAGCGCTAGTTGGAAACAAAGCATTTTCATTATTTTCCTTGCTCCTTATTTCGTAAGAGGGTTATCAATAAATAAATAAATAAATAAATAAATAAATAAATAAATAAATAAATAAATAAATAAATAAATAAATAAATAAATAAATAAATAAATGCAGGGAAACATAACATAGGGAGGTAGAGACTCAGGATGAGTGTAAGTATATAGGGTGGGTTTGAGTAATCCCTCCTGGCGATAGGCAGCGGTAATCAGATGTCACTGGAACAAGCTGACGATGACCGTGATGACAAGAGACGGCTAGTAACAAGTATATTCCAAGAAATACGGGTACTTGATGCCTGGTTTCAGCATATGTTATACGAGAGCCGCTGATTTAACATCGTTCTCCTGGCTAAAAACAGCGTGGTCGCTCTAAATATTTGTGCTGACAAGCTACTAGAGCAGACCGTCAGCACTGAGGGCTACGGCCCCATCCACCTACATCAGCCGACATCAGGAAAGTATCTACTCGCGGAGTACTGAGTTAGACAACTGTTCTGACTTCCCTTGTGGCTCTGAGACGACGTTTGTTCTGTGTACAGAAGTGAATGAATGACGGGTAGATAAGCATTTCGACTGAGAACTTATGATTATTCTTCATCTTGCTCACACTCCGGAAATGATGCTACTTTCGGCTAGCTCGCTTGCTCTTAAACCATACAAATGCAGTTTCAGGAAACCAAGCTTAACAGCTTCGTAAATTATTTATTTATTTATTTTATTTCAGTATACTGCAAGCCATAGTTAGCCCAAGCAGGAAGGGCATACAACTAAAAAGAAAATTCTATAAAAGCATCAGCTACAACACCGCAAGTCAATAAACAGGACACAAAGGGTCATCAAACAACGATACTAGGAGCCATACAATAAGTTCTCCGGCTCCTTCTCAAAATACTTAGGTTTACATAGACCCGAAAGAAGACCATTCCACTCCGCGACAGTATACTAACCGTTTCTAAGCTTTGCGGTCGGCTGCACCTTAGCGGACTGTTTTCGTGCGTAGGAGCTGTAAGGGTAAATCCACCGGACACCAAATATTGCTAGTTTCTTATCGTGCGTGTTCCTGAAGACCATGTGGCCATAGAAGTAAATGTTATATCTTTAGTTTTATTTGCCAATAAGGGTGGAACATTTCGTACGTAATGAGGTGGTCAAACACCGAGGCACCAGAGGGCTGTGCAGGACACGATAGTTTCTAAAGCTGGCCACTCACCCAGATCGTAGTTGCATATGTCATTCAGCAGCTCTTTGTGAAGACCTCCCGCACACACGGGGCAAGTGGGCATGGCCTGCGGACACTGAGGCTTGTTAGGTGCTTCCACGGCCACAGTTTCTATTGGGTAAGCCTCGCTGTACAAAGTGTCCAGTACTTTGGCAGGGGCATATCGTCCTCCCGCTTCAGGCTGTACTGATCTGCCGTAGCCCGGTTGAATTGAAGGGGCGGAATAGCTCGGCTCTTGGGACCGGTATTCTGACAGATGGGGCGAAGGATAGCCGGGAGCGGCCTGGCCAGGAGGACCGTAGGTAGCTTCACCGTAGCCGCCTGCCGAGTGAGCTGGAGGCGAGTACGCGGCTCCCGAGTAGCCGGCAGTGGTGTAGCCAGGGGCCATGTACGTCGGTGGTGCATAACTAGGTGCGGCGTAGCCTCCAGGGGCGTAGCTAGCTGCCGGATTGTGTTGAGGTGCATAGGTGACCGACGAGTGCTCGGTAGGTGCGTATGGGGCAGGAGCTGAGTAGGTAGGAGGAGGGTGGCTGGTTTCCCTGTACGACTGACCTGCGTGTGCGTGCGCGGGTGCGGAGTAGCTGGGGGCTGAGTAGCCCTGCGACGCGTGGGTAGCTGCTGAATAACTGGCAGTTGTGTAGCCGGGCGCGGCTGAGTAGGTGGGAGGCGCGAGACTAGGCTCGCCATAGGATGGTGCGCTGTAGCTGGGTGCCGAGTAGGTGGGTGCAGGAGAGTATCCTGGTGTTGCGTATGCCGCCGGCCCGTAGGAAGCCGGTGCGCTGTTATATACTTGAGACTCGTAGTCTAACTCAGAGTAGCTGGGAGCTGCTGGGTATGTGGTTGCCGGCGAATAGGCCGTAAATGTTCCGTACGTTGTGTATGAGTGCTGGGAGTAGTTGGGAGAGTACGTGGTGTACGCAGACTGAGAGTAACCGGAAGTGGTGTACGCCGCCTGGCTGGATGGAGCAGAGTGGGTGGTGTACGAAGGCGAGTGGCTGCTCGGTGTACCATACGTAGTGTATTGCGATTGACCCGATGACGTGGTGTACGAGGACTCGTAGGTTGGCGTAGCAGAAGGGTATGACGCGGTAGTGTAACCCACTTGTTGCGGCGCTCCTTGACCGTAAGAGCCGGCACCTCCTCCGCTATTTCCATAAGATGTGGCTCCACCCGGGGCACCGTAGGCACCATTGCCACCACCTGAACCGTGGCCGCCGGCAGCGGGCCCGTAGGACGAAGGTGCCGAGTAAGAATGCGGCGCAGACGTAGCGTGCGGCTTGGTCACTGCGCCGTACGCAGGAAGTTGCGGCGCTCCGTGGCCAACGGCTGCGTATGGTGCTGGTGCACCACCATAAGCAGGTCTCTGCATGAGTGCGGGACTATAGCTCGGTTTTGCCGGCCCGTAAGCGGCAGCGGGGGCACTTGCTGGTACACCATAGGCAGGCTGCCCAGCGGGAGAGTAGTACGACGGAAGCGGCTGTGCTGGCAAGTTGTATGATACCGTCACAACTGGCTGAGGACTGCGCGGATACGAGGGCTGGTTGTAAGCGGCATGCTGGGCGGCGGCATTGACGCCATATGTAGGCATCGCGGGCTGCCCTGCGGGGTACTGGACATGACTGGCTGGCATGCTGTTGCCGTAGGCAGGAGCGTACTGGGACCCGGGTGCATGCGCAGCTGTGCCCTGGTACGCTGGCTGGCTGTATGGCGATTCACCGTAAGCTGGTGCCTTGTGGACCGGTGGTGCGCTGGAGGCCCCGTACGACTGTTGCATGTACGACGGTTTCGGATAGGACGGCACTGAGTATGCCGGTGGTGCGTAAGACGGGCTGTAATGCTGCATGTTGTAAGCGGGATGTGGGTACGAAGGAGCGGAATAGGCTGGCGGAGCGTGTGAAACCATGTTGGAAGGCTTGCTGTAAGAAGGCTGGGCGTACGATGGCGCGGAGTAAGCTGGCGGCGCGTACGAGGCCTCGTAAGATGGCGCCGAGTACGCTGGCGGTGCGTAGGTTGCGTCGTACTGAGGCTGGTTATACGAAGGATGGCTGTACTGGGGTCCATTGTAAGGCGGGTACCTCTGCTCTACGTAAGGGGCTGGGGGGTACACTGGGGCGGCGTAAGACGGTTGAACATTCGGCGGGTAGAGGGGCGCGGTATGGGCCGGACGAACGTAGGCAGGCTGGGCGTATGGACTCGGAACATGCACTGCTGGGGCGTAGACAGCTAAGTAGGCTGGAGCAGCGTAGGCCGGTTGTTGCGGAGCGGACCCGTAAGGAGCCATGGGTGCGTACACAGGAGCAGAGTAAGCAGGAGGAGCGTGCGACACCACGTAAGATGGTTGGCTATAGGAGGGCGAAGCTGCCGCAGCTCCGAGGTAGGCAGGGGCGGCATAAACGGGAGGAGCGTATGACACTGCGTAAGCCGGCCGGCCGTAGCTGGGGGCAGCGTAGGCAGGCGGGGCGTATGTCGCCACAGGATAGATCGGCGGTGACAATGTATGGCTGTAGGGCTTTTCGACATTAGATGCTCCTGAGGTTGCCGCTGGTGAGTGGGCGTAGGAAGGCGCAGGTGCAGCATACGAAGGACTGTGTGCATAGCTCGTCGCCGCAGGTGGCACGTAGGAAGCTGCGTGCGATGGCGGGGAGTAAGCTGGCGGTGCGCTGGAGGCACTGTAACTTGGTTCGTTGTAGGAAGGCGCGCTCTGAGACGGGGCGGTGTAAGACGCTCCCGAATGCTGTGCACCTCCGGACGAGGCCGAATAGGGAGCTTCAGCCTCTTTGGGCGCATTACTCGAAGGCTGAGAGTAGGCTGGTGCATTAGGCGCCGCGGGTGCATAAGTGGCGCCATACGAAGGGCCACCGGATGACTGGGTGGTGTAGGAAACCGCGCCATAAGAGGAAGTAGTGTACGTCTGCGACGAAGAAGCGCCCTCATACGTCGGCTGCTGCGTGTGAGTTGTGTCCTTGCCGTAAGCTGTAGCGGAGTAAGATGCGCTAGGTTGAGCACTGTAAGCCGGTTTACGTCCTTGGGAGTTGTCATAGGCTTTGGATGGCGACCTGTAAGAAGGGGCCATGCCGTAGGATGCGTCTTGTCCTCCAGTGCTTCCATATCCTGCCGTTGTGGCATACCCGGCGCCGTAACCAGCTCCCGCTGAGTTACTGTACTGCGGCTGCTTGTGACCTGCAGGGGCGTACGCTGAACCTCCTCCGGAAGAGGCTTGGCCATAGGATGGGGCGGAATAGGAGGGAGGGCTGTAAGTAGCACTAGAAGCTGGCGCACTGTTGTAGCTTGGCTGACCACTGTGGAGAGACTTTTGCGGTGCCTGGCCGTAGGCCTGCGGCGTCGCGTATGCAGGTGCCGCCGGTACACTGGTTGGTTGAGTCGGATATTCGGCACCGTAGCCGGTTGTTGCGTACGACGCATATGAGGAAGCAGGGACGTTGTAAGCGGGAGCAGGATTTTGTCCGTAAGGTTTCATCCCGTGCGAATTAGAGGGTACGGATCCATAGCTGGCCGGCTGATATGACCCTGAAGAAGAACCCGCGCTGTTGGGCTTAGCTTCATAATTTCCACCGTGTGAGCCATGTGAAGGTGCAGCGTAAGACGGGACTGCCATTGCACCCCCGTAGGATGGCTGAGAATAAGCTGGCGCAGCGTGGGCAGGTGGAGCGTAGGATACAGCAGATGATGCGGGCGAACCAGAACCGTACGGCTTACTTTGAGCTGGTCCACCATACGAAGGCTTGCTGCCTCCGACTGGAGGATATCCCGGCGCGCTGTAAGCTGACGCTGGAGGAGATGGACCATACGAGGGGTATACTGCGGCACCGTGGGAAGGTGCAGAATAAGCGTCGCTGGAAGGCGCTGCATAGGAAGGTTTTCCACTGTTTCCGGCAGGCGAGGGTGCATAAGTGCCATAGGGAGAGTCGTAGCCTTGTCCACCACCGGCAGAGTAGGGAGCAACGGTAAAAGCTTGTGGTTCAGGAGCGTAATTCCCACCGTAAGCGGGAGCAGCGTAGGCGGAGGAAGCGTAAGTTGCACTGCTAGCACCGTACCCTCCGCCGTTTCCGTACGAACTCGGCCTGGCAGCGTAGGAGTCTTCCTCGGTGGGGTACGTTGGCACATATGATATTACAGTAGCTTGTTCGTCTTCGCTGGGGTAGAGTGGCTGGTAGAATGATGGCGGGTACTCTGCGAGTCCGTACGGGGGAACGTATGTCACGTCACCGTAACTGCCATATGCATTGGACCCTTGGGCTGCGGCTGACGCTGCGCCATAAGCAGGCGATCCAGACGCGGGCAAGGAAGCCTGGCCGTATGCCGCTGCCGCCGAGCCACCATCGTATCCTCCAGAAGACGAACCCCCGTGGTTATTACCACCATGAGAGCCGTAGCCGGCGTTTGAAGCCGGTGCATAGGCAGGCGCACCTCCAGATGAAGGCGATGCCCCGTAAGCTTTAGCACCAGTAGAGCCGGCATAAGCAGGGGAGCCGCTGTGGCCTGAAGGAGTCGCAGAACCGTAACCTGCTGCCGCAGCAGGACTGTAGCTTCCAGAAGGCGGTGGACCATAAGCTTGCGCGCCACCACCGTATGATCCGTAATCCGACACTGCAGAAGGCGATGCTCCGTAAGCTGCAGCAGGAGCCGATCCGTAGCTTGGGGAGCCTGCGGAAGCCGAACCGTAACTAGGCGACTGTGCCCTGTAACTTGCAGAATGCCCAGATGCTGGAGCCGCGTTGTAGCCGCCTGAAGCAACGTATCCTTTGTTCGAGGCCGATCCTGCTCCGTATGCAGGTTGACTGTAAATGGCGCCGCCAGAGTTGGGCGCAGGTCCGTATGCGGGTGCCGCTGTGCCTGTGTGACCCGAGGAGGCGTAGCTTGAGCCCGAAGACCCATGGGCCGCGCTGTTGCTGTAATCGGCTGGCTTGGCAGGATAGTGACTTGAAGCTGTTGCAGAAGCAGCGTAGCTAGCGCTGTAGCTGGGAGCAGCTGTTGCCGAGCCATATCCTGATCCGTACGCCGGGGCTTGAGCCCCGTAATTTGGACTTGACGTGGCTCCGTAGCTCGGAGATGGGGCGGCGTAACTGGCGGTCACCCCGTAGTTGACAGCAGGGACTGGTGATTTGTAAGCAGGCGGTAGTATCAGTGAGCCGTATGCTGGAGCTGCAGTTGCACCGTAACCGGAAGAAGGTGGGGCATAGCTCGGGGCTGCTGTGGCGTCGCCGTAACTTGGTGCGGAAGCAGCTTTGTAACTGGGAGGTGGTGGTGCAGGCCCGTATTGCGGAAGTGGCGCAGCGGCGTAGCTCGGGGACAGCACCGGGTAAGCGGCAGTCGCTGTCGGAACGGCGGAGCTCGGCGAAGGTCCCGGGTTGTAGGAGGGCGCTGATCCGTAACTCGCAGCATAACCACCACCGTAGCTCGGGGAAGACGGCACTCCGCTGGGCGCTCTGTACGGCGAGGGCGCAGATCTTCCCGTGTTCTGAGCGCTGTATCCCTCATGTGACCTCGAATCAGCTTGCAGGGGCACAACGCCAGGCGAACCGTATAGAGGTCCAGAGGCGCCTCCGTAGCTACCGCCGTAGGTAGCCTGGTCAGCAACCTCGTGAGTGTCCATTCGCTTCTGCGCCGCCTGAATCGGCGTGGTAGCCGCAGCGGGACAGGCTGATAGAGCGTCGTGTAGTAAGCGGGCGTTGCGGTAACTGTAGGCCAGAATGTGCATCTTATCGGTCATAGGAAGGTAGTTAACTTTTCCTCTTGTAGTCGGAAGCTGGCCCATGAAGACGAAATATTGCCTGGACGCTGGAATAAAAAATCAGCAAAATGTAATCAACTTGCCAAGTAGGGGATCCATATTTAGTCGGGAAAGCGGAAAGTGGGTTTAAAATAAAAATTAAAAGTATTTTATTGAGTATTGGCATCATAACAATATCTGGCCAGTAGCAGAGTGTGCTGGCTAGTTCGCGATTACAGGGCGATAGATATCTAAACAGTAGTTGCGAAAATCCGAAACAGAGATATTTAACAGTTAATTTCTGGGAAACTCTTTCTTTTTGCGTATTGCACCATTTCATAGTGCAGATAAAGGTGCTCATTTTTAATGAGAGAAAGAAAATGTATTGTTGCAAAGAAGCAAATCTATGAGTTTGATTGGAAAAATTTGTTCAACCCGCCAAAAAATTCACAGAAACATTAGTTTAATTCAGTCGAAAATAAGAGAATGAAAAATCTAGAACACAAATTTTATGCGTTACTATGCCAAAAATGCTCAAAGATTCTGAACCCTTCGTGCTAAACTTTGGGCTTCGGGCGAATCACTTTGGGCTTCTCCGCAGTGCAGTGCCAAGATCGATCCCGGGCTGTCTTGGAGAAAACTCGATCAACTACACTGCTGGTTTTCACGGAATCGTTCAGAATACGCCCTGCACCTTCAGAAATGCTCCGAAAGCAGCGAATCTAGTCGGCAACGGCGAAAAAGAAAGTCACAGGCAGGGAACTGCAGATAGCCCGTCCTGGGCGGAGCAGTCATGTCTGATCGAACTAAAACTAGACGAATGAACGTATCTTTTAGCACAGGGTGCTACTTGCATCTAAAAAGTTAAGTTTCAATGCTGATTAATCGCGAGTACACCGTCGCTCCTGAGAAGCGTCGGAGTAAGGCAATGACGTCACCTTGGACGCTGTCATGCCTTGACAGGTTTCGCTGGAGGTTTAAAAATATTCTTTCATACAGCTGCCAAAAACAAGAAAAGATATCTGAAATTGAAGTATACTGTTTTTTTTTTTGCAACACATTGATAGCGTTACTTGCCCAAAAGCGGCCTGGATAACGCATTATGGGCTATTGTGCGCCATCGTTAAAATTGAATGATTTGAATATGCGTGATAATGAAATAGTTGAAGAGCTTAGTACAGGTATACGCCAAGTCGGGAGTGTGCGCCTATTTCTTAAATTTTCTTTTTACTCCGAAGTGAATGAAAAAATAGCATGTCCGTTCTTCTCCCATTTTGAGCATGTCTGCTTCCAGCGCTTTATAACAAGCGATAATTCCTTCATAAGGGTCAACACTACACGATTGCGCATTATTATTTGCAACTTTTCCTGTAATTTTACCTGCAGCATACGTGCGACAGTCGAACTCTTCTTGTAAACGCTCATACATTACAAAAGTGTCTTCAATAGGGCATTTCACTGCGGTCAACCCCCCCTCCCACCCTCCTCTATATTACCTATTCGTTTGAAGAAATATCTCCCGAAAGCCCAACTTACTAATCGGTATAACTGCGGTACCAAATAGGTCGATAAAGTTAAGTGCTTTGTTGCGTAAAAATCATCATCATCAATCGAGACGGCAGCAAAAAGTAAGCGAATACGAACGGTCTTACACTCTAAACAGAAAGCAGTAAAAAGTGCGCGAGCTCTCCTCTACTTAAATTTCTTTTATAAAGAAGAATGCGATAAAGGTCAAATTACTCTCTTTTCGCTCCCATACAGGTGCATTCGTGTTTAGAGTGCACGCATCAGACTCTCTTTTTTTGTTTGCCTTTTAGATTACTGCCACCACACTCACTGATCTTTTCAAGTGAGGCAAACACACGCATATTGTTTCTGTTTATTAATCCACTCATTCTTGCTGCAACAGATATACCGCGTGGGCATTCCGGGATAACTCACCTTTGGCCACATAGTCGCAGTTGCAGTTGTCCTGTACGCTGTAGGTTAAGGTATCGTGCTCGTTCTCCTGCGCTCCTCTCACAGACTGGACGATTCGGGCTTTTCCAACGTATGCGCCAGATGGATCTGTGTTTTAAGACGCCCATCAGTGAGACAGCCTAAACAAGTAAGTCATCCACTAGCAATATAGCAGCCTCATTCCACCCACGAAGTTAATTTAATTAAACCAATTCTTCATTGCGCAATGAATGTGCGTGCATTAATATTTTCAGCCATTTCATTTAGTAACGGTGCTTAATACTAAAAGCATGCCTAAAAAGTGTTTAAAACAGGAAGCCTGTATTGAACAGCCAGTAATGTTACCCTGCCTTCATTAACGTGCCCTGCGATATCACTGCGGTTATCATCTCCTTTTAATAGCAGGCAGCATAACTGAGAAAAAAGGAAAGAAGAAGGGCGGCCTGATTTTTTATCCTTTCAGGATGCTTGCAGCACCACCCTAAGTGAAAAAGTCCACGGGGTACTTAACGTCTACATTGTTTGCAGTCGTCGCTTAGCGTAACGCAAAAAGCACACAAAGGAAGAAAGCACAAAGGAATGGCCGGCACAGTTTCGCCCACTTGAACAAAACATGGCTTCCCGGCGCTGCTCTTGAAAGGCCGTGATTAATTGCACTCGTCCAGCCTAGATAAATGGCCTCGGGCTTCTAAGCAAGCTCTACTCCAGGGCTGCCTGCCGAGTTGTTCGATATTTGCCGGTTAAGCTTCAAAAGTTTAAATGACGTCGTAATCGCATGTGCATGTGCGTGCGTTTGTTACACCATTATATGATAGGAAGAAGGCAATAGCTGCTTCGCGAGACTGATGCTAAGTAAGCATCAGTGAGAGGTAGCTTAGGAACGAGCGACATTACTTTAGTGGTGAACATACGGCGAATAGCCATACCTTTGAAAGCTGGATTCAGTGACAACATCCGCACGACTGTAAAAAAAAGACAACTCTGTAAGAATACCGATCAATTTTCGCGCATAAGGAATGCGAAATCAATAAAAGTTGAAGAAAAGCTATCTTGCGATTATAGGGATGGTTTAACGTTGCTTTTAGCTAGTTTAATAAAAGGCACTCACACACAAATCGCGCTTTACAGGTACTGTTTACGGCAGCACCTGTCATTTTAATGTTAGAGCATGCAAGAGGATGTCGAGAATTGCTTAAATTTCTATTAAAGGGCGTGCAAAGATACTTGCAACGCATGCTTACTAGGCACTGCGGCTATTGCCATGAACACTAATAATCTTTTTTAGTGCTACCATCTGCAGCCGATGGAGTAGAGTTTGGAGTGACAGTTTAAAAGTAAACACAATGAGGGAAAGATGAAAGGCTATGTGCTGAGGCAGAGAGAGACAGAATAAATGGAAAGGTAGAGAAGTTTGTTTGTTTGTTTATTCATACTGCCAACCCAAGCAAGGGCCTTTGCAGGAGTGGAAAAACAATACAACAAAGAAAAGATAACAAGTCTCGCTCCAAGTCGAACTAGAAACGACAACGCAAAACAGTGGCAGTATCTATAAAAAGTCACATGCAGCGAACAAAGGCAAAAATACGCTCGCATTAAGCGCATCAGAAACAGAATTTGCATACTAAGACGCATTCATATCAGTGAATACAGAGCCTCTAAACCTGCAGTAAAAGCACCGACAGATGAAGCTAAGGCAACTGGATTTGGTAGTTCGTTCCATTCTTTAATCGCCCTTGGAAAAAAGCTATATTTGAAGGTATCATTCCGTATAACTGGTGGCTGTATGTATAAGCTGTGCCTGTGTCTGGAGAATTGATCTGGTGAAATTACACACAATTCAGGTAAGTTAACTTTATCTAGGTTATGAATAATTAATAATAAAAATTCTAAAGGGGGAAGGTTTGCACGCCTGCATAGTTCAGTAGGAGAGTGCACGCGCTGGTATTTATTAAATATGACTCTTGAAGCCAGTCGTTGAATCCTGTCCAATTTATGTCGGCTAGTTGCAGTCTGTGAGTCCCATATTATTTTAGAATATTTAATAATTGGCCTTATTAGCATCTTATATGGTATGGTTTTCACTTCAGGAGTCGCATTATACAGTCTGCGCCTGAGCTAGTCAGAAGGAAGTTACGGTTCGCTACTCTCCACTGTAAAAAGGGAAGAGGGAATGTAAAAGTGAAGAGAAGAAAGAGAAGTATACGGTGAGGAATAAGGAAGTCAACTGAAGGCTTGCGTGCGGTAAAGTCAAAATCTACCTAAAAAAAAAAAACGTACAAATGTCAACATGTGAAAAAACTATACGCGTAAGAATGTGCTGCACAATTAATGAAGCTAGTTGCACTACGGACGTTTGTGGGGATGCATTTGCACCAGCCAGAAGAAGGTATCCTCTGTTTAAAAGTATTCTCTGCGTGAACACACGTGGCTCCATCTATCTGCGGAGATGAGATTAGCGAAATTGCTACCTGTCTGTGCTTCGCAGATGGGGTTGTAGAGGTCCGGCTCGAGGTCGCTGTGGCAGACGGGGCAGCTCTGGGGAGCCGGTGCCGGAAGGGCTTGACGCTGCTGCGGTGAAGCGCCCCCGAGGGCTGGCTGGTCCCCGAGCATCAGGTCGGCATCAGCGTCGCCCCCAGCGCACGACGACAAATTGGTGACGCCCTTCGGCAGCGAGACGATGGTGAAGCTCTCGTCCAGCTGCACGATTGTTCCCGCCTTCGGAACGGGCTTGCTGTGCAGCAGCACGGCGTAGCCGGAATCTGAGGAATCGAAATCGATAATAAACGAACTTTACTAGGGACTGAGAGATCTAATAGCGTATTGTAGTCGGCAATCCGGAACACCTCTCTGGATGCGCAAAAGGGCTAGATGTCTAGGAAGTCTAGGAATCACGCCGTCGCGGTCCAGTCATAACTCCATATCACACTCCAAAGCGCCCATGAAAGACACTCTTCGGTTTCATGGAGTAAGAAAATTCACCGCAAGAACTCACCATGAGAGAGAGCGTTACAAGAGAGAAGTTTATAATTTTTGCATATCCGAGACGTTTCGACCAAAATGGTCGGATGTACAGAAAAAGCTGCGCCGCTGACAAAGTGTTACTTCACCTCATACGTAAATAAATGTTTAATTTCCTGTTGACTCATTCCGCACTGGCGATCGTGGTCATGAGCGGCGTTGTTTAACTGTCTTGCGGATTCATACCAGTAAATACAGATTGGTCTGTAAGCCACGCCTCCTTGCAAGTGACAGCGAAAGTAATGGGCTTGGCCCCGCCGGTATGCCAAGGTCCTTCCTCATACTACCTTTCTTCTGGCCTAAAATCACACAGAATTTAGTATTTTTTAAAAATAAATATAAATCCTCATTTCCATAGAGATTTTTTTGGTGTAAATGACAGCTGTCTATTGTTGTTCACTTCCGTTTCAGTGCAGTTTTTCATGAACAAAAAAGAACAGCAATAGGAACAGTCAGCGCAGGTTTAAGACGCAATACGAGACGGTTAAGATATGTTATTACATTCACAAGAGTGATAGTAAATGAAAAAGAAATACCTATTACGTCTATAGCTATAAAAACTGCGCTTGATAAGCTCATTCGGGTGCAGGAAAATGCCCGTTCTTCAGCGATTTCGTCCTCAAATCATCTGAAAAGTGTGTTAAAGCTCTAAAAGAATCTCTTCAACCATACTGCTAAAGGGAAAAAAAGAAAGCCTGTTGTGCCCTTTTTAGTTCGCATTTGAGCTCGAAAGATTAGTTATATGCTAATGAGAGAATGCCTGCTACAAGGCCGTACTGGAACACATAATTTAACCGTTCCTTTCTAGAAGCAAGTCGCGTTGGCGATTTACATTTTGCTGTTCATCGCATTCACGAATTGTGCATCTTATATTAGGGTCACTACCGATAATTTTCGTGGAGGAGGATAAATTTAGATTTTCTCAGAGATGGGGTGCAGATCGTTGGGCGCTGTGCCGATTATAAGAGCAAGCGCCATTCGCGATGTGTGCAGACAGCTTATACCTACTCTCCTGAGTGCGTCTTAAACCGAAGTAGCCTAGTTTAATAGGAAAGGCGAATGGCATCTGCTATCCGTTTTTTTACACCTTGTGATACGCCTTCCTAGCTTAGCAACGTATCTGGTTTCAAATGCACTGAATATGCAGTAATACTTAGACTAAGAAGCGGCCGAGCCAAATAATTCAAAGGGACACCTAATTCCATTATGAGTTGGCAGTGCGATAGCATTACAATCTGTGTATGCCTTCACCGAAATTGATGTCATTTCCGATCTGGTGACGTCACTTTCCTCCAGCCAATGGGCGAACTTTATGACTGATACATATTTCTACCCGATGAGGTTTGAAACCACGTCGGGCACTGGACGCTTCGGGTGGCGCGTGCCAAGCTGGAGGGAGTGGTCTGGGGGCTCCTGGACGAAGTGGCCATCGCGGGAGTGGCTGACCAGTTTTCTATTATGTTAAATTTTAACTCCTCCTCCTCCACTTCATGCTTCCGCAGGAAATCCGGCGTCGTCGTCGTAGATGTAGGCTTAATCGGTGTTGTGAGCGAAAAAACCCCGGAGAAGGAGCCAGGCGGGCCAAATAGGTCACGTGACTTTGCGGCTTCATCCAAACCTGCCCACCGGATTGTGAGGAAACTGGTCACAGTGGCAGGTGATAGTTAAATTATTGATTCGTCGGTCGGGAAGAGATACCTGGGTCGCACACGCCTCACAGGGGGCAGCACCTGCCATCCCAAGGCAGTGGCGCATCGCTTAACCTCTCCACCACTTCGCAAGGAGTGATATGATGACTCTCAGGGCTGTTACACACAGTGCCGGCGGGAAGATGCGCATGGAAGAGTTGAACTTCGGGGGAGGCCGCTACAAAAATTACAGCGCGGGGCGAATCCAGCTTTTCTTAGACTTCTTAAATAAAGCTCAATCTTATTTCGGGGGCTGCCTTTTTTAATTAATTGAGTAGTCCATGCGTGGTGGTCTCACCTTTCCTGAGAAACTCGCAGGAGCAGTGGGACCGCATTACGAAGTTCACCAGCTTGGTCGCGGTGTCGATACCTCCCGGGCTGACGTCATCAAATATGGCGAGAGTTCCTCGGACACACTTTGTCGTGTCTGTGGAAGGAGGGACGGAACGGTCATGATGGCAAGTAGCGTCGAGTATACACCACTAATAAGAAATGACACCAGACGAAGACAACACCCTGACTTTCCTCTCTTTGTCCTCATGAATTCTGAGCAATTTGCCGAAATCAGCCACGGCAGTTTTTTCCCTGCCTTCGGACATGTCTGCCTTCCTCTGGCCACAACTACAGAAGACCAGGAAATCTTTTTCGGGCGCATAAAAAAAGTAATAGATCCACACTAAAAGTACACCCTTTAGGAGAGATCTTTGGGTTTCTAACGACTGTTATGTTCAATAGAGTCGCAGCTACTTCATCTTTTTGAGCCCTTATCGTTCGGCACTAATTCTGTCCCACATCTGTACACCTTCAGCACGTAATGCGTCCTGCAGTGTGGTGCGACCTAGCTGTGCGTCTCTTGAAAAACAACCTGCAAAATCCCAAGGTGTTTAGTGGCAGGCTTTTTGAGAAGAACGCACTTGTCTATCACCGCCTCGTTAGCTCTTCTTTGTTCTTCTGCTACTTTGAAAACTTCGTTCGTCATAGACACGCTTGAATACTGACTACTACTAAGATCGTGATCGAAGACGTAGACAGTGAAATCAGACCGGTCGGGTCGAAAGTTAATTTGAAGAAATGTAAAGTTACTTTCCACAGTTCTGGAACGAAATAACAGTTTGTGATAGTCAGCGAAGTATTATAAGTGGTAAGGAAACACATCTGCTTAGCGCAGGCAGTGACCGCAGATCCTGTCCAAGAGCGCTAAATAACTATTGCACGATAAGAATTGGGTGGAGTGAATTTGGCAGGCACTCTCGCGTGATGAGTGGCAGTTTACCAATATTCCTCAAGAGGTAAGTACATAACCGCTGTTTGTTACCAGTACTAACTTATGGGGCAGAAATGTGGACGCTAAAAATAACAGCGTTGAACTTAAATTGACGAGAGCGCAGCGAGCTATCGAAAGGAAAATGACGTGTGTAATAATAAGAGACAAGAAGACCGCAAAATGGGTCAGAGAACAAATGCGACTTCGTGACTCTCTGTTGAAATCACGAAGAAATATGCATGGGCAGGGCATGTAAGGTGGCGGTCCCTTTAGGTAACGGTCTAGATTCCAAGAGAGGGGAAAGGTAGCAAGGCGTGTCAGAGAGTCAGGCAGGCGGCTAAGATTACGGAAATTTCGGGGATAAGGTTGCCGCAGCTGGCAAAGGACAGGGCTAATATTGGATTGATATGGGAGAGGCCGTGGCTCAGCACTGGACGTAGATAGGCTGGTGATGATGCTGATGATTCATTTAGATCCTTCGGTGCTTTGCAACACTTGTTTGTATAGCTTTTATAGCAGCCTACTTTGTCCTTTAAATCATTTATTTTTCCACATGTGACGGGCTGCATAATCAGCAGAAGCCCTGCATAACAGGAACGCAGAAAATAATCCCTCTTCACCTCCCTTCGTCCCGTTTTTCAGTCGAGACAGAAAGACAGGATAGAGAGATGGAGAGAGAGAGAGAGAGAGAGAGAGAGAGAGAGAGAGAGAGAGAGAGAGAAAGCAAAGCTACACCCTTTCAGGGCGCACTATACGTCGTTGGAATGCTCTGTCTGGGGCATAAAGCCACATCGTGCGATGAACGTCAGGACCCATTCAAACCTTCCTTCACTACGCCGAAATCAAGCTTGCGTGCACTTTCTTGTACAACATCCTGAAATCAAACTGGATCGTTAAACTCGCGGCGAGAGGGAAATTTACAGGAATGTCGTTCTTCGCTGTTTTTGAGTTTCCTGCGCCATCTTCCGGAAACGCTTCCGCGTCGGGCGATTTAATTAGCGCGACGCACACGCGCGTAAGCGGATTCACGGTACGCGCTCACGAGCTATTTGTTCTCTTATTCATCGCCCTCACTGACGACGCGAGGGTCCAAGTTGACATTCTCGACCCCTCCGTCTCCCTCTCTCTCCTCCTCACTGACGTCCTGCAACATAAGGCGATTAGGCTTCCCCAAGCTTAAAGACTGCCCCGTGTTTGACAACGGCCATAAATAAAACATCCTGTGTAAAAGCGCTGAGCGCCGACCTTACCGGACCCGTTGCTGCCAAGCGGCCTTCTCTCTGCAAGAAAACAAATTGTCGGTTGGCATTTTACGCATTCATTGCGCCGGTGCGATCCAGCGCACACTTATTATTAATTTATTGAGTAGAATGCTCTGCATTTTGACGCTAGTATCGCTAGTTTCTTAGCTTCAAAAAGTGCAGACGACGTACCTTCGACGCGAATGTTGATCCTTCTGTCGGTTCGTAGCGGTGCCGTTTCTGAGCGGTGAAAGAGGTTCTGTTATGACCGGAAGCTCGCCACGATATGCCCAAAGGATAAAATTAAAAAGGAAGTACTTACGCGAGATTTCGAGTTTCGGAACAAACCATGGCTTCCTCCGGTCGTGTACTGCGGGCGGTTTTCAACAGCGGTAAACATCAGCGGCGTCATGCTTTCTGGAAAGCCAATTAGTCTCACCTGCGAGTCGTTCAGCGTTTCTTCTCACGATGAATGCTGAAGGAAATAGAGGAGAACAGAGAAATAATTAAAATGATGCTCAAATGTATCATGTGGGCAAAGTGCACACGGAAGTCGTTAACAAAAAAAAAAATAATCGACCAAACAAAACATTACTTTTTTTTTTTAACTTGCTGGAAACTCTTTTACGTTTCGATTAGATATATGGACGGAGCGCTGACACATATATCGTGCAGAAACGTGTATGTTTGCATTGCATTAAGGTGTCCTTCACAGCTTGAACGCATTGACAGCCCATGCGAATATCACTACAGTTCATGGTGCTGGGATAACAGACCTTGAAAACTAAATGCATTGCGCAGTGTGTTTTGTCCGAGTCATCTTTTCCTGAAACTCTTGAGTTCTCAGCCCACATATCCACAGTTCTTGAAACTGGATCAGTATTTCAAAAGTCTGAGTTCGTAAAAATTTTCAGCATCCGGTGTCGTCTCACATACTGATAGGAACAAATTCTTTGGTACGCAGGAACTAGCAGATAAATCAATTGGAAGACATCTGACCAGTGCCTAACTTAGCCGATCTAAACGGGCCAGAGAGGATCAAAGCAAACTACAAAAGACAGAAAACTGAGCCAACTTTCTGTAGAGGAGTAAAACTGAAGGCCTTATGAAGCCGCGCGTCTCGCCCACGCCTGCGTCGTTTCCGTTGTTTCTGGAGACGCCATTCACTGAAGATCATGTTCTTAGGCAGAAGAGAACTTGAGCACTCAATGGGCTAGGACGCAAAACGACGAGAAGCAAAAAAGATGAGAAGCCTTCACTGACATAAGTGAAACAGCGCGAAAGAAGAAGCCCGAAGGCGAAACGAAGAAGGGACAGGAAAGAGCGCTGAAGCGGCTGAAGCCTTCACTGAAGCGGCTCTTCATAAACGACGGCAGCTTCTGAACCTGCCTAAGGCATCCAGTAGATGCATAACCAATGCAAGGCTTCCTCTGTATTATGCACTTTGAGGGCATGTAAAAGAGGTCTCTAAACGATACACAAACACTTTTTTTTTTCTCATTTACGACAATCACACAGAAATGTCCTTGAACTTGCCTTTGTTTTATTGAGTACCTACGGTTTGCTGTTACTGCCGTAGTCAGAGTTAATGAGCGCATGCTTCAGCATGCATGTGCTCTGGCCGCACGCCGCCTTAAATAACACTGTCTTAAATCACACTGTCTTAAATCACGCTGCCTTTTCGACCTGGCCTACTTGTGCTTGCGCTTAGACGTTAACGGAGAACCAAGATGAGCAAGGAACAAACTGTTGTGCACCCTGCGTTGCGCGGCCTTGTGTGTATATATGCATGCGTGAACAAATGCTGTCAGCAGCGTTTCACGCTACCATCGCGCCAAGCCAGGCTCAAACGACGCTGCCGAAACTGACCTCCAGCGATCCGTTAGAGTTAGAGCTAGATGCTAGATAGCTAAGAGGTTCTTAAACAACCTGCCGCCTAACTTAAGCTTCTTCGTCTACGAGGCTTTCCGGGTCCTCCCTGAACTGAGAGCATGGTAACAAATATACAGGTAGTTCAACCCGCAGCACACGCAGCCCTTCTGGCGCCGAATCTGGAGCGCTTCTACTACCGGATTCTTTTGCGAAACGCGCTCAGCAGTCTATGTATAAGTGCAACGAATGGTGCCTTTTTTGATAATGCTAACACCGGGTCCAGTTGGTTGATCATCTTTGGAAACGTACGCGCAACTTAGCGGCACAAGGGGACGAACGACATGCGACACACGGCACAATCACAATGTCATTTTGTTCCGATGTGTTGCTAAGCAGCGCATACGTTTCCAAAGATGTGTCCTTTTCAGGCGACCATTATTAAGAATTTTACACTTATGAAGCCTTGATGCACACCGAGCCTCTCTGCTGTTAACAGCGGCATACCATCAACTGCCCCCGGGGGGTCAGTTTATTTTGAGCTCGAGCATTTACGAGCGAAAATTTCGCCTTTTTCAGTGATCAGGTAACGCCACGAATGCTCGGAGCCAGTAGAAGGCGGAATCTAGGGACTGCATTGGGATGCTTGCTGCCAACACAGAACACTCGCGGCTGCCGCTTTGTTTCTTCTAATTATTTGCTGTTAGTCCAGTGCTTGCCGCTTGAATTGCGTCCCACAAGGCGGAGCCGGCGCCTTCCCCTACCCGAGAGGACTGGGAGGCGGCCCTGCTCAGCTGCCAGGAACTATCGGCCCAACAGGCCCCTGGTGCGGCGCACTTGTGTAGCGGTCTCGACCAACGGGATCCCGGAATGGGGGACTCTGCCTAGTATTGTAAGGGGTGAGACCCACTAGGGGCCTCTCCCCGAGCACCTCTCTGTAAAATACTAAATAAATTCTTTTCACCACCACCACCACCATCCCACAAGGCATCGCCCGTGCATTCACCTCCATGGGGCCCCATTTGTTCTTCGCGACGTCAACTGCTTTCCCGCATACATGAGCGCGAACGACAGCTTCCCTTTATATTTGTCTTTTTTTAGTAGCCTTCTCGCATAGAAGGCAGTCAGGAAAGAACAGGACCGACTGACCCGCAGGAGCCGTGCAGGCGCGTTCCTTCAGCTCGTCGGTAAGGTACGGGGTGCAGACGGGACAGCCCAGACTGGTAGGCTGGGAAGCCACCTGGCAGGGGACGTCCATGATGGGCTCCGTGTCGGCCAGTAGTAGCGCTTCCTCGGGAGGTCTGCGGCCGGCGCGCCTCTGAGGCTCGAAGCAGGCCGGCACGGTGACGTTGACGTGAGTTGGAAGCCGGTACACGGACACACCACTGCCCAGCGGGAGGACATCGGCTTCGGCGGCGTTCAGGGGCTTCTCCGACACTATGATCACGTGACCCGGTTCTGTGGGAAGGGCAAATAGCAGACGAAATAGAATATTGGAATGATGCAGTGTGCGCGATACCGATCCGCCCTTGCGCAGTGTTTATTTGATTAATGGCAGACGAAAATAACAGTGAAGCTTCTTATAATGTTTGAAAATCATCGCTGTGAGAACGAGGAATGGAAGGCATGTCATGGAACATATTTAGTTAATTAATTAGTTAATTTATTTGCTTATCATATTTGAAGCACCGCAAGGACGGGACACAGTATGGAGACACCAAGAGCACCAGAGCTCTTGGTGTCTTCTTAGAGGGTTCCTTCCTTGCGTCGTTTCAAATATGATCGCTAACAAAGAAGCCCAATTAACAACACTTATAATTTGCTTGTTCAGAATCTCTGTGGCTCCTAAGGAATAGAGAGGAATATGAGGTGCGCATTTGAGGAGGGCTTCGTCCCAAGCAACCACCGATATCCTTCGGACGGCCGACAGAGGTCTATTTCGGATGTTCTGTACGTCCGCTGAACATCCGCAAACAGCCGGTAGACGTCCGTCGGCCGTCCGAAAGGTGGCCAAAGGTATACGGTTCGCCTGCCGACGGACGTCCAGTTGAGTACGTCCATTGGCGGATCTTTCTCGAATATTCGCATATATGGTGCATGCGTGCTTTTTTCACTCCGCGCAATGCAATAAAACCAAAAACAATTTGATGCATAGCACGCATATTTTATTGTGGTTGATGATACATCAGCAGAGCAATGGGTTACATTCGGAAAATTACTCAAATGTGACTCTTCAAATGTGGCAAGCTTGGGACACACATCCGTAATCTTCCCACCCAAAGTATTTTTGAAATAAAAAAGAACGCGGCAAACATCAGTCATGTGAATTAAATGGCACAATGCAGTAGTCCAAGTGAAAACATTGGAACCAATTGATAGAAGTGTTTAATGCTGCAAGTATAACAGACAATGCACTTTAACAAACACCTCAATAAGTATAAGGCAATAACAGCTCTCACTTTTCCACACCATATTTGACAATGTATCTGTTCTTTATTTATTTTCACGGGCCTTAGGGCACTAACCTGCGCAGCACTGTACGCGACTGTGCACAGAAAGCCGCAAAGCTTCCGTTGCGAACCACTGCGACCTCACGTGCTTCCTATGGTCTGCCTTTCGCGCGTTGTCACTCTTTATATAGGCACAGTGAACATAGTGATGCCTTAAAAATTAACAAGATGCGATAACACTCCGTCCCGCAACTTTGAAGAGGAGTGGGAATTAGTCGCGCGAGTTGAGGGCTCCCGCAGCTGTGTGATGTAGGCTCCCGAAAGTGTGAGAACAGCACACACTTGGGGAAGCCATCTCCTCGCGCTTACTGCTCCCATTGTCCTGTGAACGAATGTTATATGAGCATGCTGCATTGTCCTAGAAGCAAAGTTCCAAGAAGTGTACTGGATACATACCTTCGTAGGCAATCACATGTGTACTAAGCCTTCTTTACACCAAGGTCGACGCAGTACGGGACTCCGGTGTTCCAGAAGAGCTTCAGGCGCTTCCCGTATCTTTAAAATTGCTTAAGTTACATACAAATTTCGTCCACAGACTGAACAAAGCCACATTTTATAATAACAGAGCTATAAAGATCTACGCGACAACACTACGCGACATATCAACAACAGCGCTACGGACATGGCTACGGAGCCGTACTGATGGATTGGATTGGTCTGACCGCGAACTGGCAATTATGATGATGGTGATAGCAGAATGCACGGGAGTTTTGATGCTTACGAATGGTTTCAATGGCAAGTTTAGCTAGCAAAACAGTGGACATGTCGCGCAACTCCTCTAATTTGGAGAAGTTTTATAAATATAAAACTAGTCACTGAGTTCTTGCAAAATTCTGCAACACCTGCTTCTCCTCTTAGATAAATTTAGCTCGTTGGCGGCTCTTGCACTGCAGGTAGGAGTGGAATCGTACCAATTTACAAACGTCTTCGCGTCAAACCCTCCAACTGATGCAAATAAAAATAAATCAGTATACATACACGAAAGACTCGAATTTTCTGTGAAATAAAAAACGTCCATACTCATGGCCTGGGAAAATACTCTACCTTACATCCTTCGGACGTCCACCTCGTCTCTCATGCGGATATACAAAAGTGGACACTGTCCGTACGTCCGGCGGATGTACGAATACGGATATCCGAAATCGGATTGTGTTCGTACGTCCGATGGACGTCCTATCTCGGCAAAGGACGTTCGGATCTAGCTCGTACGTCCGACGGATATCTGTGGTTGCTTGGGGTATTATTTCCTATCGCCTAGGCTTGTTTATCGCAAGCGAGATCTTGATACACGGGTGCGTTAGTATTTCGCCTCCAACGTAGGCACAGCGACCGATATCAAATCGACAGCTTTATAGTCAGTAGAAGAGCGCCACAGATACTGCGCCACCACAGCGACGCCTGGGAAACCACTGGGAATATTAATGACTGTAACGATGAACTGCTAAAAGCCGTGGCTAATTGGTTTATCAAATGTTTCTTTGTAAACGATCTTAAGAACCCAATGCTCCATATCTAACGATTAATAAATGATTCCACTTCACTGAATAGCTATTTCAAGGGCTAGGATGTTTGGTGAATCCGATCAAGATCTCTGCCAAAGATAGATGGCAAAATAATGCCAAGTCATGCTTCATTATAGCGACCAAGGCAAAAGTTGGCCGTTTGAAAGTGAAGCCCTGTTTGAATCGAAGCCCGAACTTCTAGGAACGTTGCTAAAAAGATTGGGCTTTTCGAAGCGATAGCTTCACTCTGCTAGGAAAAGCCGGGTATCGCCGAGAGTGCAACAAGACCTTCGGAAGAGCTGCCTACCGGATAGAGAGCAAACTGCCCACCGTGACAGGTGGCAGTTAAATTAATTATTGGCCGCTCGGAAACAGCAAGCTGGGCCGCACAAGGCGCACCAGTGGCATCCCCTGCTATTGCAGGGCAGTGGTGCATCGCTTAACCGCTGCACCCCCTGCCCCAGGGAGGGGGTATGAGAACTCCCAGGGGTCTAAGAATGTAGAGCGACCAGTTCTGCTTATATTGGATTTAACCCACTATGTTACCGCGTCACATTCTTAAGGTTGAGCTTAAGAGTCCCCTCTTTTTCTCAAAGCGATATCTCTCCTTTTATGCACTTCGAGGTTGCACACCTAGTATTTTTAAGGGTTCCAGTGAAGCGTGAGGTGAGATTGCTTTAGACACGTGAAGATCTATTGCATCAGCTATCGTTTTTACACAAAATCAAGCACCCGCGAATTTTAAGCACATGTACTTTTTTGATTCCGTAGTTTTTTTTTTTTTTTTTGACGAAACGTATTGCACAGAATTTAAACACCTGTCATTTCTAACCACTACCATCTCGTTTGGCGGACTCTAATTTTCGAAATCGTGGCGACGGGCTTGAGCAGGAGCAATTGTGGTAAGGTGGAAGAACAATTCTAAAAAGTTGCGGTGCTTACTTGCGAAGACGCCATGCGTGTCGCACCCGCTGGAGACAAGGAGGTCAGCGAATCCGGCCAGGGGCCTTGGAGGAGCACTCGGAGACAGGTCGAAGACCTTTTTGACCTTGAAGCGCTTGCATGTGTCGGTGGCCAGCATAGCGGCTGCGTGTGTGTCGAAATTGAACAAACACTGTTCAGAGAGAAATAAAAGAAACATTGTGCGCGCCCCACGGCCTTCTGGTAAAAGCAGCCCATCGATTGTAATTACGAGAAAGGAAGGCCTGGAGGGAAGGCGGCATTCGTTAAAAGAAAACTTCATCGAATGCGCCTATGCACTCATTAAAGCACTGCTTCGAAAAGCGCTGCAGTCTGCGAGACGAAATTTGTTGTGCCTAAATTTGCAAACGAGGTCTTTGCCCCATTATACCGAATATTGAGTTTAGGCAGTCCCGGATGCCTGCTCACTGGTTATATCTGGTACTTCTTAAGGGAAGCCCCCAAGTAACTTTATCGGGACCTCTCTTTGGTGACACATAGCTCAGAAATTAATGCACATATTATCCTTCAATAAATATATGAGGTGAGCTAACAGTCACCGAAGCCAAGGAAAGCACAGGGGAATGTTTCTACTTTTTCTTCTTTTAATTTGTGGTGTTGATCAATGAGAAATCAATAGAGTAATTAACAGCTGAAAGACAAATGATTAGAAAGTAGAAGAATATATTCATATTAGATGTTAGATATTCTAGACATTCGTGATCTTTGCGTGGATGTGTGTGTGGGTGCGGCTTCCTATATGCATTGTAGACACGCTGATTTTGATTCACGTGACCCCTGAAGTAGGTTCTATTGCAGGTTCATATGGGTCCTACATGAATGGATGGTCCTACATGGATGGTGAAGCTGAAGAAAATTTTATAGGCAGGACGTATTTTGAACATAAAATTTTATTTGAGTTGTCAGAGCTCTCAAGTGCCACGAAAAATTATCATGTGGCTTTCTCCCCAATTTCTGACACGAAATGACATTTTGGAATAGCTGCTGGATACGAACGCAGGAAGAAAATTTCCACTCACCTCCTTCGCTTTGCGGTGTGTCGGACACTGAAAGAAGTGGAGCAGAAAGATACATAGTTCAATGTAAAGCTTTTCCTTTGACTTGTTTGCTTAATAAACTTTGTTTCTAAGTTCCTCTGTGAGTTAGAGGCATTAGGAAATTGAGTTTATAATTTTCTTTCGAATTCTGTACTTCCGCGAGGTCGATTGCCTCGTGCAGCATGTGTTCGGCTCTTGATTTCGTGTGTATGGCTAATCGTCGACTACTTATGCTGACTAAGAAAGACATGAAATATTATTAGACGATGGGAAGTTGAAATAGAGATAAAAAAGAAAAATAATTCGGATGTCTAATGCAAGAGCTACTTTTAGTAGGCATTTATCCATTGTTGTTTCATGTGTTCGCTGTCAGGAAACAAAAGGCTTGTGTTCTGGGATACTGCGAATTTCTTCGCTTCTAAATTTATGCCAGAAAAGCTAAAGGCGTGGTTCACCAGTGCCGCAGGTGCACTCGGGGACAAAATTCTCTGTACCACGTGCTTCACAAGCCAGGCCGATAGCTTTATAATTCGCCGGTGGCTGTAGGCCACATTTGTGGACGGGAAAGTGAAAATTCTGTTCTTTCACTTACACATTTATGGTCTTCAGTCGACGGTTAATAACACAGCTCTCGGCTTTGTATTCGGAGCACGTGGCCCAGAGACTTTTGTACCCGAGTGTACATTGGGACTCAAAACTCAAGCAACACAGTAGCGACAGTATAACCTTCGTGCAATGCAAGAGCTGGAATGTGAATTGGAGTGCATTATCCTTTACGCGTGTCAGCTTTCCACAATTTTTCAATTGATTCGCTTGAGTCACCATATAGTCGAATATAATTCAAGACCCAATCTGCGAATGCCCCTGAGGGGAGGCTGTCAAAACATTCGTGTCGGCATACTGTCATAAAGTCGCGGCCAACTTTGCTAGTGTGGGATCCCGGGAGATGCTGGCGAATGAACACGACTCCATTAAAGTAGGTCGGCGCCATTGGTTGGCAGGAGTCATTTCGGCATTTGGCGCCTTGATATCGAGCTGTATCCGACTACAGCATACCACACATCTCGTAGAAATCAGCATGAAGTAAAGCGGCCTGGAAAGTAAAGCACTCACTCACTCACTCACTCACTCACTCACTCACTCACTCACTCACTCACTCACTCACTCACTCACTCACTCACTCACTCACTCACTCACTCACTCACTCACTCACTCACTCACTCACTCACTCACTCACTCACTCACTCACTCACTCACTCACTCACTCACTCACTCACTCACTCACTCACTCACTCACTCACTCACTCACTCACTCACTCACTCACTCACTCACTCACTCACTCACTCACTCACTCACTCACTCACTCACTCACTCACTCACTCACTCACTCACTCACTCACTCACTCACTCACTCACTCACTCACTCACTCACTCACTCACTCACTCACTCACTCACTCACTCACTCACTCACTCACTGACTCACTCACTCACTCACTCACTCTCACTCGCTCATTGACCAACAAAAAAAGTCAGCACATTCAGAAGGCGTCCTGCGGCGTCTGGTTTAATCAAACTTACCTCGCACTGCCATGCTGCCGTCGGCCATGTTTCCTGGACAGTCGTGGAGCAACCCCGGATGAAGTGGTGGGCGTAGCGGAAGAGGATGCAAGGAACGAAGGGAAAAGAAGAGGAGGCAGGCGAAAGTTTTCCCTTAAATCAACACCGCAACCAGAGAGATGGCGAGTCTCCCTAATTGCCCGCGTAGACACGGAGGTCTCGCCTAATTAAGATGTCCCGCCGTCTAACACGGCGAGCGCTGCTTCACCATGCCGCTCGAGGGGAAACGAAAAGTAAAAGACGAGACAAGTCAGCGACAACGCAAGGAAAAAAAATATATATAGTAGATGCACGGCAGAGTGCGGGCTTACGGTCGACTTGCACGGCGAGCAGCCTCTGCGGTGACAGCCAGCTTGGCGCTGAAACACAGAAGCGAGCAGAGAGGAAGCATTTCTTTTTTATTATTTTCACTTTCCTCCTTATTCTCTACTCTTTTCTTATATATTACTTTCGGAGGATAACGTGATGAGTCGCACAGAACACGCTTCAGCAACTCCGATCACAGCTGCGTCTAACACCGATACATATTGCCTACAAGTTTCATCCGAGATGCCGCCAAACCCTTCTCGGTCGTTCATTTAGATGCGGGGCCAGCCAAGAAATTAGCGTCTGCCTGCGACGCCTCAGTGGAGTCAAAGGCGATGCGCCGAGAACGAATTGATAAGTGCAAGCTTGATGTTTTCTGGATGGCGTTAGGCTCGGCTGCCCAGGTCTTACCGAGTCTGCAGCAAAATTATGTCGGGAAAACGTTTCCGCGGAATATCCAAAGGACAGAGACAACGTTTAACCAGGGCTGTATACACGGCGCTTCGGAAGTAATTAGTTGGAGGCTGCAGCGACCAGGTAAAAGGGAGCGAGGGCTCGGCTGCTATGAGAGAGGCGAGGGACATTTACTCAGCCTGGAATAGCGGCGGTTGAGTAATTCAGAAGGAAAGCTTCACCGTTAGCGTGCCCGCGTTTTGCCGATCAGTACAGCGCTCGCTGTCGCCGCTTCACGCCGTATCCGCAGTAAGCGTCACAGGTCCCTCTTTATATCGACAGCTGGAATTCTCATCTCTTCTAGCTTTAATTCTCCCGTAAACCAAATACCGCGTTTTTACCGACGAGCATCCGCGTTGCGTGGATGCTGGAGAATTATGATACATTACAATCATTTCCCAGTGGTAGCTGTGAAAGAGATTTCTCCGGGGTATTCGGCTCGTTGTTGCCGAACTATAACAGCAACACAGGTCTTAATGCAAGGGCGGCGATGGACAAGCCGAGAGTAAATTGTCTTCTGGCCCTTAGTACGCAACTCGCGCGGCGACCATCGCGGGATTAGGCCTAAATTCAGTGCGTTGATATTAGTAGGAGGATCGATGAACGTCTCATTCATTGAGTTCGAGGAAGAGGGGAACTGTAATAAGAAGAAGCGGAAATGAAAAGAAGATGCCAAACAACAAATCGTTTTTTTTCTGACTTACGACGGTAACCAGAATCAGACCTGACCGCCCCGACAGCTTCGAAGCTGCTTGGAAGCATCGATGCAGACTGCGAGAGCGAGCTTGAAGAGGGATGTTAACGTTGTCACTACTCTTTCTTTTTTATTTTTTTTTCTTCAGTAGCGTTTCCTCGACGTCCTTGACAGCGCTGCATGCGGTCGCGGGTAAAGCGTATAGAGGAAGATGAACGACCGACAGCGAGTTAGGTTGTAGCGCTTGTTGTTCGTCGTGTTCATTGTTTGCTTTCGCATCTTTCACTCTTCCTCACGCGTAGCTGAGTGATGAGCATTCTGTTGTGATTTTATTGCGCCCCTTTTGAGTATTACCAGCTGGAAGACAACCCAACGACAGCGAAGGCGAGAAACGCGAAATCGAGAAGACTTGGGAAGCTGTGGTTGTTATGTAAGTGTTTCTATGCGTCTGTAGGTAGAAAGAACTAGCAGGCAGATTTCTGCGTCCTTTCAGACAAGCCCATTCCAAGAAAATCGCCATGGTGAGGCGTTTATGAGGTAAAACATTCAGCTGCCAGGTAAAACATTCTGCTACCTCTCCTTATTCTGTTGAAGAAATCGGGCTTTTTATTGCCCAGTTTTTCAGACATGCATTTCGCAGTTATTGCTGTTTAACGTCTCGTATTAATATTTTGTACTAAATCCAGGTGATGACCGTGGTGCCTTGAGATAGACGGGAGTTTAAATAGCGTCTCCATAACCTAACCGCCGCTTTAAAAGCACAGGTCGTTGGTAAGCATGAACTGGACACTTTTTTGCGAGTTACTCTGCATATCAGTGGTTATCAAAAGGTTATTCTGAAAGGCCCGCCTTAGCTCTTTTATCTTAGAGAATCTAAGAGAGAGAACTAAGAATCTCAGAGCGCCGGTGATTTTTTTAACTATCCAAAACCCATTGCATCATTCCTGAACGAATCACTTGCAGCAGTTCTCATAAGTTTGCTCTTCATGTAATGCATAGACAACACTGGCATCATTTCAAGGCATTATAGGGCAAGCAAACACCAAGCGTATGACGCGTGGATTGGTAAGTGTGTATTGGTAAGCAGCAGTAAGCAGTGCAACTTTCAAATTTCTTTAAAATCACTACATTCACTGGTGGCTGTATTCGAGGTTTTTGCGGGATCACTATCATGATACAGAAGCTTCACGTTTACTTGTGTTAATCGCCGCCACTGCAACAAAATATCTGAAATTCTCAGAGGGCGCTAGCCCCTCGGGGCAGTGGCAGGAGTAGTCGTTCTTGCTCAGACTATGCAGCACAGGCGGAGCTTTTGCCTGTATCGACAACATAAGGCTAACCCCAACCTGGTCCCTAAAGCAACCACCACCACCACCACCAGCCATGTGCAGTAGAAATACGGAACGCACCTATCTGATCCAACAGGTGCAATTAAAACCAGCATACTTTAACGACGAGTGCTATAAATTGTGGAAATGCCGTGAATATTTGGACCACGTTCGCCGACACATTATTAGGGTTTCTTTTTTGTTATTATTTACTAGAACAAAAGATTAGGCAATGATGCGAGATAGTTGTGGAAAGAAAATGTGCACCTATTTTAGGAATAACATGTATACGACAGCGCTTCTTTGACTAACAAAAAGCATATTCATGAGCCTCATCAATGCACACAAGTTTGCATGTACACTACCGTTGATCAGCTAAAAAAGAAAAGACTAGTTCTTTTTTGTTGTAGTGAACGGAATTATTTAGCTGGCATTTTCACCGCTGAAGAGTAGCTGGACTACATTTTTTTTTTCATGTACCAAAGGGTTGAAATCAGAAACAAAAAAATGATGCGTTCGCCGCATAACGAGCAAAGTGTGTTTCTGTCACGTAATAAACTACAGCTGTTATGTTAAACTGATGCATATAATCTGTCACATAGGGTGCGTCAGGTCGTCCAGTGGGTCAAAAAAGTGGCTGTCCCTATGAAGCAGTGCGTAATAATTCAACCACAGTTGCTGACGTAAGCGAACTTGACAATACCTTTCAGGCGGGGGTGGTCTACGAGGCCAACCGTGACAAGTATTACTGAAAGAAAAAGCAGAGAAATCAATGTTGGTGCAAGTTTAACCGACCCCCTTTCAAGTAGTATCACCTCGCTAGTAACCCTGTCGTGAGCAAAAGCTGCATTGTCGATTAAGTAGCCTTCCCAGCTTTGTTATCGCAAACGTAAAAAAGACTGATAAAAAATCTCGACGGAAGCAAAGGGTTTATAAAATTCAGGAACTGGTCAAAGAATATTCGCATTGGCACCAAATTTCCCATAGAGATTCCTGTAATCCAGGGAAAGTTATCGAGATGTAAAGAAAACTGGGTTAACTTGGGCACGCTACCACTGCGCCACATAGGCTGGTTAGTTCAAGCTGAATAAAGGTGGACCTAGTGAAAAAGTTGTGGTGATTGACTAAGTGAACAGTCTTAGAGACATGTACTGATGTGCACATGAATAATATAATAAGGGAGAAATTACTCATTGGCATCCACCCCAGCGCAGCCATACGGCTACAAAGGAAAGCTATACAGCTTTCTCAGAAACTTCGTAGTTAAAGAAAAATTCGTCCTGGTCCGGGGTTCGAACCCGGGAAAACCGCTTCACTGGAGAAGTCGATCTACCAACTGAGATAACCGGGACGGCAAGCTTATGGTAGGGCGAGAGCGAATTGATCAATAACTCGAAGTAGGAACAGTGTTGACCAAATGTTGAGGGGAATCCCCCAAGGTGGAGTAAATTTGTAATAAGGGAGTAATTACTCGCTGACATCCACCCAAGCGCAGCCATACGGCTACAAAAAAAATGCTACATGAAGCTGCGAGAATAATCATGAGTACGCTAGTTAGAAATTAGGTCGCTGCGTGAGAGTTGAACAGGCGATGCGAACAGGACCCGATAACGCTATCCTGTTCTGTTCTTAAAGGCGAAGCTTATGCGTTTTTAAATTTTTTTAAAAGATTTTTTTTTATTTGCTACACACAAAGAGGGATCCCTCTGAACTCACTTATTCCGTATATATTTAGTGTTTTTACATCGTCCGCCAGCCTTTACTTGATCGCTAATTTTTCTGGTCGTATTAAAACATTGTCATTTGTTGCAGATTTTCTCCAATAAATAACCTTTCCTGACATATGATATATATGGGTGCTGAATGTTTGAACACAGCAAGCAAGATATGAACACCTGATTTGAAGGCAGTGAGATGTATATTCGCATCCTGATTGACCTGTCTTCAGTATCGCCTCTTTGGCTACCGTAATTTCTCTATGCATCCAGTAAGTCACCAATAAACTAAGAACAGTCTGGTCACAAGGGCATGGTCTGCGAGCATGCTTCGTTCGTTCAAAGCACGATTGAGAGCGCTACAATACGATCTCGAATGAGCGGTGTCAGGTCTTTCTTGTTTTTAATTGTTCAGAGGCTTTTTTCAAATATCAGAAAAAAGGATTATGCGGGAGGTCCTTGAAAACAAAAATTTATTCGACTGTTCCTGCCCCTCCACAAAATCTTAAAACAAAATGAACTGGCGCTAAAATGAATATTTAATATTTTGTACAATTACGTTTAGGCAATAATTAATTTGTCGGAATTTGAAAATACTGTGTGTTGCTCCACACGACGGCAAACAATATGTAGGCGTTCGTGCATCTGCGGTGCACCCCCTCTGCTTAAAGCCTTGCCTCAGGTTACATAAAACACCCTCTAGAGAGCAATTGACGCTTTGGTTTTTTATTATCGCTCTGTATTCTCTCTTTAAGGCTGCGAGGTTTGAACGGAATGCTCAGAGAGATGGAATAGAATTGGGCGCAGGGATGGAATGAGCCTAAGTTCGCTTAAGGCATCGCATCGCTTAAGACATCGCTGCGGCCTCTCCCGACACCAACCTACTGGCATACCGTTCCCTCGTCCTTCCTGTGCTCGAGTACAACATCCAGTGTTGGTTTCCGCACACACAGAAATGCATAAATAAGTTAGAAAGCGTCCAGCGGAAAGCAGTAAGGTTTATTTTTAACAAATATAAACGTAATGACTCCACAACTGAACTCTTCAGCAAGGCAAATCTCTCCCCTATTAGTAACCGCGCCCGAACCTCGCGCCTTAAATTCGTCTTTCTCCTCTTAAACGGTGCTCTTAAAATAGATTCTCAACTCTGCTTAGTTCCTTCACCAAAAGGCAATACCAGAACGAAACACTCACAGCATTTAACAGAGTATAAATTCAATACTGACACCTTTCGTTATTCACTTTTTCCGCAAGCGATTAGGGAATGGAATATGTTACCTGCAAATGTTGTTAGCTCTGAACCTCTGAGTAGTTTTCTTTGTCACCTGTCATAATTGTTTATTTGAACTTTTTAGTAAGGCATTGCTTGTACTTTTTCGGAGAAATATTTTCTCACATCGTGCTTCATTTTCTGTTTAATACTGCGTCTTGCATTTTGAAACTGTCTTCCATGATTATCCCTTTTACAATGTTATTTCAGTTGTGTGAACCTTCTGTGTGAATTTTTTTTGTGACGTACCTAAAAAAAACGAAAACAAACAAGTGCCCATTCCTGCAACAGCCACGAAAAAGGCTAGCAGTATCTTCCAAATAAATGAAATAAAAATAACAAAAGTTCAGTCAATCTTCTATGCTTTATTTTAGGAGCACTGAAATGAAGTGAGATCACCCACCGTTCTTCGTTGCTCCGCATACGAGGTACTTGAGAGCGGCGGCTGGAGCTGAGCTGAACTCCGGACATGCCTCGGATCCAGCAGGACAGGCATCGCTGAAACAAAGCGAAGTGGCAATCGATTCAGGTAGGTACATCGCTGCGCTATTTGATTAATATCAGCTCACTCAAAAAAGCGCAAAGTCCGGACGCAAGCACCGCAGGAACCGTGCTCGTCCGCATTGTTCTCACACCCCATTTCTGTACACGTTGATTTATGTGAGACAAGTGGTAACCACCGATCTCAACGCCGGCAAACATATCTTCCGAGCTTCTCACTGCTTGGCGCACAACATACGGCATGTGCGACCAGTGGGATTCGTTAACGACTAGCAGTCATTGGAAGCGAACGCTAATTGCAGGTTGTCACTTTTTTCTGCGTAATTAATGGAGCAGGCTTCTTTAAATGGAAGGCAGCCCATTAAAAAAGATAACGCGTGACGCGTTCGCTTTGTTGTCTCCCCCCTCCCTTTAATGATGCTTGCTTTCCGCGGTGCTTCCATTTGGGCAAACATATTGTCTGAACTTAGTCAAGTCCGTTTTTCGTTTTGGTGTTTTCAATATGAACACTCAAAGAAAGCATCAGTGATATAATCTGAAGAAATGCTCATCGACTGAAGCTCCCTCAGAGTTAGACACAATAAACATCTTTCATTTGCAGTTCACACCGTAGCGTTTTATTGGCGCATCGTGAGGCTCGAAGAGAATTTGAATTTAATATTGCTTTCTTTACTGGTATGGTATAGAATGGTATGGTATGGTATGGTATGGTATGGTATGGTATGGTATGGTATGGTATGGTATGGTATGGTATGGTATGGTATGGTATGGTATGGTATGCTGTCGTATGGTATTACATGATATGGTACAGTGTGGCATATGGACTTTGACATCGCATAGCTGCGCATGGTCCAAGAAAGACGCTGTATTGGAGGGCTCGGAATTAATTTCGACCGCCTAGGGCTAACGTGCACTGACACTGCATAGCACACCAGCGTTTTCGCATTTCGCCTAAACTGAAATGCGGCCTCCACAGCGGGGATTATATCTTGCGTCCTTGGAGCTCAGCAGCCGAACCCCAACAGTCGAACACCATACTGTATTCATGCACAGCAATGGTCGTTACATACCCTACCCTTTTATGCCCTGAAGCACTAACAAAAAAATAAGAGTAAATGCGTATTATTCGGCATTCTTTGCTTTTGTTGGTTAAATGATTTTAAGAAGAGCTTGCAGCCTAATCCGTGTTGTGCCTGCATTACTCTATGTGCGCCGAATGCACTAAGGTGTTTCGTTATGTACCAAGTACTCTCACGTCGCTCCCCTCAGCGGTATTCCCATGGCGGCCCATGTATTCGGGGTTACCATCTATGCTTGTATATGCACGGTTGCTCTTAGATCTGCGTTGGTTGGGTTACCTTCCACTGAAGCCCATGCATTACCACGCTAGCTAATAAAGGGATGTTGGCCCCCCTTCACAATGTTAAGCGTCCGCACAGGTACACCTGTACACAGGATAAGCACAGGTGCAATGTACACAGGCGCGGAGTAAGGGTAGATTGATCTTTGCACTGTTGCATCTGTGCACCTGAGGCGACGGACGGGCGGTAAAGAATGAGCGGACACGGGAGACCAGACACGGGATAGTGAAAATTTTTCCGTTACGATATAATTAATGGATAAAAAAGAAGATAAGAAATTCCATTCAAGAGCTGTAAGTTTTTCTTTAGCGTTTTCAGGCTCCCCCTCTTTAGGTTTTTTCAGTTCGCGACGGAAGTCAGAGCCAAGCAGCCAGCGTGTCCACGCCGTGGCCGAGTGACGGCGACGGTGCCGAGGTGCGAACAGCACACCGCCGGTTGAATTTCGCCGACGCAAGAGCGAGACGCTGTCGCTGCAGATTGATAACGGACGACGGCGCTGCGCCCTGCGAGCGCACAAAGCAGCGTTGGCTACCCCGTGTACAGAGGGCAAAACACATGCCTAGGACGACCGAACTATGTGTTACGCAGCACCCCAAGCCGCTGCGACCATGAATGCAAATAAATTATGATGAAATCCGTTCAGTTTAACTGCACATGCTTAAATTCAGACCATTTTGAATCAAATGTTATCGCTCGATATCGCGTGTCCAGGCCGAAACACGCCCGGGACGTGTTCTAGACAAGCGTTTTGCCCTCTGTACATGTAGGTGGTCCTGGGTTGGAAAAAAGTGGCAGTGGTTTAGCTCTGGTTAAACCTGGAAGATTGCGAAAGCAACGAGGAGAGAGAGAGAGGCGATGGAGAGCGCGCGGCAGCGGCGGCGGCCCCGGCATGCTAGCAATGCGCCGCTACTGCGCATGCACAACTGGCGAGCGCGGTGGCGGCACCTCTGAGTAACCCGCGTACCGACGGCGGTGGCGCGCCAGCTGTGTGCCATGTGACGTCACTGCTTCTCGCGCATGCGCAGTAAGGCCTTCCGTCAGCTCCTCGAAATGGCTCGGCGACCCGCGTAGTGTTGCTTTCGCAACAAAAGGCTTTTTGATTCAGAATGTTGTCTAAAAAACAAGGCCTATCTTGTGAAGAAACCTTCACCTTTCTTCACCGTGAAGAAACGACGTTTATAGTTTATGGTGGTCTAACGTCCCAAAGTGACTCGGGCTATGAGGGACGCCGTAGTGAAGGGCTCCGGAAATTTTGACCACCTTGGGTTCTTTAATGTGCAGTGACATCCCACAGCTTAATTCAAGACTATGTAATAGCCGCACCTCCTTAATTATCCGGTTTCATGGGAAATGCCATTTCCCCGTGGGCACTGTGATCCTCAAAGTTGGTAGCTATGAAATTCAGACAGCTTTTCTTATCTTCCATCAGGTGTGCTGGCTTACGGAACTGAAATAACGGCAGCTCTCGAGTTAGTCGACGCGGTCGCGTATTTTTTGCTTTCATAAACTAGCTTTCAGACAGCGCAACCTTTTCGCAACGCTTAAGCTTGGGAACAACACACATCGATTAACTTTTTTTTTACTCGGCCACTGATAAGAGAAAATAATGCTGATTAAGTAACTGAAAATCAATGATACTGCTTTAAAAGGCCAACGCCAAAAAATATAGACAACGCCAGCCCTTACGGATCGCAGCGGTCGGCTGAGTTCAATCTCAAGGATAACGAAGAAAAGCTTGGAAGAAAGTTTTTTTCGAAACTAACTGGCCTGAATAGAAATGTTATTAAAACGATGAAACCGAAGGTACCATGCGTTCACAGGCCTAACAAATCTTCGATTTATGTTAAAAATGAAGGAAAGAAAAGAAAAGGAAAACAAAGGAAAGAAAACAGAATTGAAAATCTGAGTAAAACTAGTTTTTCACAGAAGTATTCACATACTGAAACTGCCTCTACTTCCCACATTTTTTAAAACTTTTTTATAGGGGGTCTTTTTATTACTGGTCAGTGATTGATGCCTTCTTGTTCAAAGCTGCACCAAGTGATTTATATGCAAGAAAAAATTTTTAAAAAGCATCTGGGATACTAATATCACATATCGCTGAACAGCAGATAACTCCAAGAGCCCTGATTTCGTGCTGCATGAACGCAGGAGGTCGTCTGCTACGACGTTTTGCGTATCAGCGCGGGTGCGTTTTTCATTATTTATTTACTTATTTGTAGATATTGAAAACCTTTATAGGCTCGTGCAGGAGTGGATCACAAGGCAAACAAAGCAAGGAAAGCAATATAGCAGAATTCAATAATTATTATGGAGCAAATGAACAAAAAGCAAGCAGAACAAAGAGCTCTATGAAAAAGTGAAAACGTGAACGATGCAAAAGTGAACGATGCAAAGGTGAAAAACTTCAAGGGCAAGGAATGCAACAGCTAACAGAGCCGACGAGAACGCTTCGATGATGAATAATAAAAACAAATATGGAATCCAAAGTTTTAAAGAAACAGCAAAATAATCATAAGCAGACCTACTCACACAACAGTGCACTTCAAATAAATCAACAGAGTCAACACCAACAATTTATTCTGGCACACGGTTCCAAGTTTGAATTGCGAAAGAAGAAAATGAATATCTAAACGTGTCGCAACTGCAAGAAAAATGTCTTATGTGCCTATGACGATTATTACCGTCCGAATGTTGGGACGGTTGCCCAGTAAAATTTATTTTACCTATGTTTATGCGTCCGTGATAAATAACGAAAAGAAATTTCATGGCAGCGGCAGGTCGTCTTGACATTAGAGTCGAAATGTTTGCTTGTTCGAGCAGAGGAGTGACGCTGTCGTACGGTGAGTATCTGGAATAAATAAAACGAGTGCCATGCGCTCTATTCTATCTGGTTTGTAATATAAGACTGGTGCGGGGACCATACGATACTGGCATACTCACGCATCGGCTGAACGAGAGCTTTATAAGCAGTTGGTTTAACACAAGACAGCGTTGTAGCTCGTTTCCCGAAACAAACTAAGCTGCCTGAGTTCCCTTGCACATGTGAGTATTCCATCTGAGGGTGCACGAGAACGTCACGCCCAAATATTTTACAGCGGTTGAATGTGTTGTTGCTGTGCCCTTTATACTGCAAGTGAAGATGTCCTTTATAGTTATATGTATAAAGCTGATGCATGTTGTTTTGCTAACACTGAATTTCATTCCCCATTTTTCTCACCAATGCAATGTTGTAGAACTGACATTCGAGCGAGTTGGTACAGCATGTACCAACTCAGCGCTTGTGGTGTTCTCTTCTTTGTCCCTGTCCTGTGAGCGCTGAAATTTTCCAAAATGCAATGTTGCTTAGTTTCAGGTTTAGTCTCGAAATTATTACCATGCGGCGCATCATAGTCCGCCCGTTGTGTTGTGGTGGCGCAGCAAAATCAACCAACCAACCAATCAATCAATCAATCAATCAATCAATCAATCAATCAATCAATCAATCAATCAATCAATCAATCAATCAATCAATCAATCAATCAATCAATCAATTGGTTAATGTCTTTCACACCTTTGATATTCGTCAGTACCGCCTCTGGCAGCAAAATGGGCAACAGATCGTCTGATATCAGAGATTGCAGCTAGTCATAGTAGCGAGTGAGGCAGTGGCGTAATCGTCAGAGCAAACGAGTAAGGCGTCAAACAGTAAAATTCAGCACTTAGGCGCTCTAGTCACGTGGTTGTGTGGAAGGAGGATTGCGGAAGAGAGTGATACGGTACAGGCTCCTCGGTCGCGTGCTACAAACGGCGCACTAGAAGAGCTGTACACTGAAATCGGCAGAGTTTTACACCTTGAGTGCAGCAACCATTTTGACGTTTTTTCTGTCATTCGCTTGATAATCATTAAGTGCTCTGAAGAGCTCCCCTCGGGCGCAGTGCATAGCATGTCACACTCTGAGGACGTTGCTATTTCACCGGAACAATTAACAGCACGTTGGCGTGGTTCTCGTTTAAAAATTGCAACCGCTCATAGTGCGAGAAAGTCCATGGCGAGGCGCCACTGGTGCTCTACTTTGCGCGGTTTTCTCTTTTAATAACTCCCATTTTTTGTGAAGTCCTCAGATTTGCCAAATCTGTTAATTGAATCTATCTAGAGGTACTTTAAATTTGAGTTTACTGGCGCTGTAATCAGAAGATTGTTGAATATTGGCCCAGTATAACTGAATTACATATAAGTCTCCTCCGCTCTTTCATCACCCTCTCAGGGAACTCTACTGTTCTCACTTCCGCGGAAGCTGCCAGTAGCAGCGTCTGAGTGCGCCGGCTGAGAGTATTCGCAGGAGAAAGCGAAGCCTCGCACTGCAGGGTCACCCCATGAGCCCTCGACCGGAAACCGCGGTGCTTGCGTTAGATTCACTCTTTCTTGCGAGGGCTGCGACAGCAGAGCGGCTCATTTTACACCGGCACGGCGATCGGCACAGGCTAGCGCACGTGCGTAGATAACAGCCTTCTGGACGCAGAGAAGGAAGAAAAGTTCATTTTACGTGAGACATAGAGAAAACGAGGAAGAGAGAGAGAGAGAGAAGGAAACTGAAAGAGAGTAACTACGTGCAGCTAGGGCCTACGCTTATTTTTCTGAATACGAACCTGCTGTGTGCATGCGTTTGTGTGCGTGTTATTGATGTGTTATGCGGGGTTTAATGCCCCAAAAAGCGAAGCGAAAAACAAAATGGCCGCCTTAGGCTGGCAGAAGGCAGCGGCGGCAGCAGCTATGAGAGTAGTGAGACTCAGGGCTTCATCAGGCTCCTTTAATGAGAGACAAAAAAACATCATATCAGTGTGTGTTGTGTCATGCAGAACATGGCTTTTACATTACGTCCATCTTGCTCTGCCCGTTAACGCGTAAAACGTGGCAAGCGTTGAAAGAAGAACGCATAAAAAAAAAATCAATCAGTAACTGTAAGCTTCGTAATCGGAACCTCAGCGCGGTGCTTTACGGACAAGCGACGGGGCGGTCGGGGTAGCTGAAGAAAAAAAAAAAAAAACAAAAGGACGAAATTTCCCGGCGTAAGCCGGAATAAGGCGTTGTAACTCCGCTGAGACAGAATGGCGCTCGCACAAAGCAGAACGAGGGAGAAAGAAATTTTCGACACAAGCTGAGGAGGTAAGAGCAGCGGGGAATTCCCGGTGAATTGCAGGAAGGCACCGTCCTAGGGCCATGTTTACATGCAAGCCTCCCTCCCATCTCCTCCTCCCGCTTTAAGCTGGTTTAGTGAGGCAAATCGCCTTAGCGCTGGGGCTTCCTGGCGGTCTCCGGCCTGCCTGCCAGAAGCTTTTGTTCGGTTTAAAAGGCGAGCAGCTGAAGAGAAGTCCAGACAAGACAAAAGGAACAGAAGCTAAGAGGAAGAAATAAAAAAGACACTTCCATTTCAAAAGCGCTTATTCCTTCATCGTATCTCGCCTTCGTTCCTCGTTTTTGTTCGTTTTTTTTTCTTTGCTCTCCTATGCGTCAGATTTATGGAATAAAATAACTGCAGAAACGCTCTCCGGGGTTTTCATCTAGCGGCCGGTTGCGCGTCAATCCAGAGGCCGTTTGTGAGTCGCTCTTTTCTGGAGTGGACGGAAGTTGCTCTGTAGCAGGACTTGAGGAACGGAGGCAACATCGAAAATAAAGGGAGAGATAACAGCGACGAAAATGCTGTGGTCTTCTACTATCGACCTCAACCTGCAGTCTGTACTGTGTTTACTTCATGCATGTGTCACTTTACCAACCACTGAAATCTGCGATCAAACACGTTGGGGGGCAAGTTGGTGCATAGCTTGTAGAACATGGCGCGCCAAAAACGACAGTACGCAGAGGATGGATTGACGGTTCAAGAAGCGTGTGATTATATACCCATGAGATGAAGGAGGGGGGGGGGGGGGGGGGAGGAAGACAAGTGCTAGTGCACGAGCGACAAGAAGGCTAAACGCAACCTCCGACCTTTTTTTGGCGCCACTCTTTACGCGAAGGATCATCCGCTTAGCAGATAAGTCTAGAACTGACTTGCTCTTGATCAGGCTTTCAAGAAGGTTGGAAGGGCATGATAGTCAGAAATAATGAACCATGCAGTTATTGGCATTCCGTGTACGAAGGGTGGCTTGCCAAATTTACTGTTCGAATACAACTACTGTTAATTTTCTCCTATATTCGTTCTCTGTCAAGGTGTTTAACTACGAAGAACCGTGCATTACTTCAGGAGACGAAGTTAAAACAGGCATAGCGCATCACTCCTATCAGGTAATAGATTACGCTCAGTCACGAGGCAAGACCTTGACGAGAAATTGCAGCCTTATTTAGCTGTACGACCTGCCTGCTTCCCACTTTGTTCAAACTGCAGTAGTGAGCGACAAATGGCCTGAAAGTGACGCTGCGAGAGTAACTCCACGAGTCTCTGCGCACCAACGTGCATGACGAAGTCACGTGCTAGACAAGTCACCACAGTTAGGACCACAGAACGGGCACAGCCTCACAACAGCACTAACAAGCACTCCACAAACACACCTAGTCTTTATGGATTCAGCACGTAAGACTTTCGCTTCGGAGATTATTAGTTCAAAAAAATAAAACATAAAAAAAGAAATATCGGTGCAGACCGCATAACTCCATTCAGTCTTTGTTTATGGTTTTTGTACCACCCCTGTCAGGAATGTACAGGGTCAGTCAAAAGTTCCAAGGCCACAGGGTTTGCTTTGGACCAGCATAGTCGGGCGGTTGAGATACCCTCGAAGCTCCATATATCTGTAGAGAATAGAAGAAGGATCGTTCTACCATCTGAGAACCTTGATAGCTTTATCGGAATCTTAAGTGCCAGGACATGCCGATGAAAAGCGGACCATGTGGCCTGGGAACTTTTGACCAACCCTGTACTTCCCGAATTCGCAACGAGACCCTACATAAGGACTCTCTATGTTAACGACAACAACAACAAAAAAAGAAATTTAGAAGAGCCACTTTTCTGGGCATCAGCAGGATGGCTCGACGTAAGCAGTGTTGTCGACGGCATATACGCACCGTAGCAGCCGTTGCGCGTCGCCTCGGCCGATGACGCTGGCCGAGTTGAGGTACGGGGCCAGCAGCAGCAGCAGCGACACGAGCCCAGGCGTTGCGGGGCCCATTGCACTCTCTGCCCAGACTGGCCGATCGAGACGAACAGAAGAAGCCGGCCTGCAACACCTCGTGCGCTCGGTCCCTTCCTGCGGCCGCAATCGCGCGCGCGTACGCCGCTGACCAAGGGTGCTGGGCTGGCGCCCGGTTTCGGGTGTCGCGAGCGCGCGCCGCTGCTGTAGCTTGCCGCTGGCCACGGCGGCCGGACGTTGCATGCGGGTGATTCGCGCGGGAAAGCTACTCTTGGACGCCAGCTTTGGGACGTATAGGGCATATGGGGCATATTTCTAGTCGCTCTGTCATCTGGAGGGCACTTCGATGTCTCTTGGACTACCATGCTATTCCGCTCTTCGGGCTAAGGGCGGTGTTGACTTTTTTTGTATGCGTGAACAAGAGCGTAAAAATAGAATGCCACTGATGATGATGACGACGATAATAATGGTAATAAGGACAATAACGTTAACAGCAATAAAAAATAAAAGGGCATCTGCGTTGCGTACTGGACCTTCTGCTTAGAAGACAAGTGACTGAGTCTCTTGAAAAACACTTGCTGTGGACTTGCCCGGCTACAGCTTCCGTGAGACGACGTTTACTAAGAAAGGTTCGCCTGCGATGGGACGTTGCAGACGACTATACCAAGTGGACTCTAGATAATCGCTATATCACGAACTTTTGCCGCTTTTTAGGCGAGGCTTGTTTACACTCCTATTTATAACTCTCTTTCCTTCTCATTATGCCTGATGGCAAACAACTCGAATAAAAAAAAAAAAAGAGTCTCTTGGCAAGAAGACAGCAAAGAACTAAAGGGCTTATAGCAGTTTTTTCTTCCTCTTTTTATTTTCGTCCTCTAGTTGTGGCTCACGTTGGACTTCCTGTTTTCCTCGCGAATAAACTCTCTTTCTCTGTCTTGCATGGTGTTTTTAAAACAAACCAGCTGCATTAATCTCGGTAGCATCTGTGGACGGACTCTAAGCGCCTTAGGCGTGGGTGTCTCTGGGGTTGCTTGAAGCGCACGTCAGCCTCTTTGCAGGCGTATGGCTGGATGACTGAGTAAATTGAGACAGAAAGGCTACTCGAGCGGCAAAACGGTCTTCACAGACGCAGGTGAGAGCGACATCCAAAGAGGACAGTCAGAAGGGCTGAATCTGGCGGGTGACGACGTTGGTAGAATGAAGGGCAAAATGAAGTCGGGTGGCTTTAAAGTGGACGAAAAGCGGCACCTTTGCGTGGAACGCCAGCAGGACACGGCTCGCAGAAACCTTCTGAGTTTATTTCTTCTTTTTTTTTGTGACACCTGCGCAGACAGCTTTGGCTGTGTGACTCCGCGCGCGTTCTCGACGAGCCAAAGCGGAAGGCCTTGACGAATCGGTTTATACGCGCACTGCAAGACATGCGAAGGCTCTAATAAATTTGTTACATGGGGACGGGAATCATTGCAACGATTCTGGCTGCATTATATCGGCTGATGTGAGCTCGGAAGAAGGGATAGCACGGTAGGAATGTTAAGAATATCGGTATTAGCGAAAGGCTTCTTACATCTTTAATTTGCCGATTTCGGAAAATCCCGGGGCAGCTCGTGGGATGGTCTCGAAGAGAAACATGAATAATTCATCAGGTGGGGAGGCACCATCCTCTACCCCAGATCCGACAGGGCGGTGGACGACGCTATACAAATCGAATAAAAGCTGAGATGCGTAGATACCGCTTTTTATCGTCGGCTTGTCTTTGCTCGACCCTGCACATGAGAAAGGGCCGGGAAAAAAATTGTTTTTATGTCTCTTTCTTTTTCTTTTACCGCAGCTTTATCCTTGGTTCACTGCAAGCAGACGAGGTGTTTGTACCGGTCGTATGTTCGCGCATCTCGAAGCAATCCACTCCAATAGAAGGGATGTCTATCTATGGTTGAAAACGAAAAAGAAAGTTCTTATCTATAAATATTTTATGCCCAACTTCAAACAGCTTATTTGAAGATCACTGGAAAATGTTTGCGGCGGGATGTAGCCCTAATGATCGAATGATGGCAACTGTACACGCTAAGCACAAATACGCCCATATGGGAGTAAAGAGGGAGTAAACTGCACTCTACCACACTCCCTTTAATAAAAGGGAATGTGTTCGGCTTATTAGCCGCGCCCCACGTAAACTAGTGCGAGCTTTTCTATCGCGCCTCGCTTTCGCCGCAGGTTCGAGGTCATGAACCGTTGAAAGGGATCTCCAACAAACCATCCCCTGAGACCTCATGGACGACACGGAGTGAGAGCACGTAACTTGCGTTTTTCTCCTACTCATTCTGCGAGGTTAACTTTACACAGTCGTTAGTAAGGAGGGTAGCAGGGATAGGGCTCTGCAGTCCTGAGCAGAACAAATCACGGCAAGAAATAATTCGTCAGTGTTCAAGGAACATTGATCAATTCTTCGTTGCTGCAAAACATTATTGCTTGTTCTTGAGAGATTATGTGCTCATTCAATATTCCAAGGAATATTGTGGAGCCGTAACGACGGATTCAAGTATCTGACGAATCCGTCAGAAGGAAGGATGTATACGCTACGCTTCCCCGCGCAAGCTTACATGCGCAGAAAGGTGATGTCGTTTATGTTGCTGTCTATGTGCAAGTTTGGCCATCCTTTGCTGGCTATTTCTTCTTCATTCATGTGATACGAGCGAAGTGAAAACTTGCGACAATGCTCGCAATTTTTTTTTATTTTCCATAACCAGCCTTACTGATAACGCTGTCTTCCCACGCAATTATTCTGCCAAGCACAAAACTAAAAAAATATCTTTAGGGGCGATCAACTGGATTGATGGATTCTTATTTCACTCGGCAATCTATTCCAGTTATGATTTTATTTCGATTCTGAATCTATTTTCTATCGCCCCCCAATCTATCCGGTTCCGATTACGCAACTACGCAAAATAACTTGCATTTGTTAGATAACGGCGAGTCCTCATACCACTGTCGGTGTAGTTTCACGGCGGTTATTAAGCGATGCGCCACTGTACCTCATGTGGCTGTTTCGAACACTGCCGCCTATAAGCTTTGTGAGACCAAGGTTGCTCCTCCCGCGCAATGCAAAAAGGAACAGCTCCTGCAAGCTTCATTCTTCTGCAGACAGCTCATCGGGAGGCAGCCTATTATTCACATAGACCTTTTGTTGTCTAAGTCATTTTCTTCTTAGCCGCTTTCATTTTTGCTGGGTCGTTCTTCGTCCAGCGTCTCCCTTCTCTCACCTACATGTGGAGAGAGGGAAAGGGGGAAGGTTGGCAGGTGCCAGATGGAGAGAGGGAAATCCCATTAAACACCACCTGCCTCAGCTGACAGGTGGAGGCTTCACACAGACGCCGACGTCGCCGTGGTACAGTTTTCGCCTTTATCGTCCTTCTAATCCTATCGCACTAAAAAAAAAAGAAAGTAAAACGTGTTTAGTGAAAATCCATAGGGCTGAGTGCATCTGATGTAAGAGAGTAACTACTTGTTAGCATCCACCCAGGCACATCCATACGACTACAAAGGTTAACATAGATCTTTCAGAGAAACTTCGTAGTTCAACAAAAGTTCATCCTTGTCCGAGGCTCAAACCTAGGACCAGTGTCTGTGCGGAGGGGCCGCTCTACTAACTGAGCAGACCAGGACGGCTTGCAGATAGTAGGACGAGGCCAAATTGATCAACAACGAGAATGTCTAAGGGAGAGAAAGAAGAAAACGAATAGCACGCGAGCCGGCTGCTGCGGCGGCCAGGCACTGGGGTCGAGAGTAACGGCGCCATAGTGTACTGCCGCAAGCATCCTCCCTCCGAGCATCATGGACGAGGTACGGCAGCGTCGGAAGTCAGCTGGCTCGGAGAGTCCGTCCAAGGCGCCCGAGAAACAGCCGGAGCAGCAGCAGGAGAGGCCTCCGCTGACCGAAGAGCAGATCAGCGAGTTCCGCGAGGCGTTCACGCTCTATGACAAGGAAGGCAGCGGCTCCATAAGGGCCTCGGACTTGGGCACCGTCATGAGGTCTCTGGGGTACAACCCCACCGAAGCTCAGGTCGCGGTGAGTACAGCGCTCCTGTCGGCTGTAGTAGCAGTTGCCACATTTTCGGCAGCTATAGCTTTCTGAAGGGAAGTTAAGCTACCACCGCGTAAGCGCCAATGGAGTCGGCGCTGGCCCCCTCGTCACGTGATTGGGAGTAGCGCCCTTAACAAGAATCGCACGATTGAAAAACCATAAGCGCCGTAATGGTAGAAAAGTTTGACTCTTTGATTCGTTGACCTACGTGTGTGTTTCGACGTCGCATACACCGCGCAAGTTCTCGTGTGATTCAGTTTGGTTTGGTTTATGGGGGTTTAACGTCCCAGAGCGACTCAGGCTATGAGGGTCGCCGTAGCGAAGGGCTCCGGAAATTTCGACCTCCTGGGGTTCTTTAACGTGCACTGACATCGCACAGTACACGGGCCTCCAGAATTTCGCCGCCATCGAAATTCGACCGCCGCGGCCGGGATCGAACCCGCGCCTTTCGGGTCAGCAGTCGAGCGCCATAACCACTGAGCCACCGCTGCGGCCGTGTGATTCAATGATTCGCTGTTGTGCCCGTCAAGTCAAGCCCGACCCACTATATCTGAAGACACTTTCATATTAAATGTCTAATTCGTTTTTGGCTAAACTTCGATAAACCTTATGCCAGAGCAAGTGTATAGACCCCAAGACTCATAATAAACATCCAAGGGAGCACGAAGGTCTTCGCTCAAAGTTACATGACCGGAATCACGTCATTTCTAAGCAAAGCTATGACGTAGGTGTCGTGCGTTTAACGTTCATTTTTGCTGCGAAAGGCGCTTAGCGTACAGGAAATTTTGCTTATTGTGGTCTGCAATTTTCGGCGCAAGCATGTTTACGGAACATTAAACTTATGTGCCCTAACAGTGCCATTTTCTTTCGACTTTTAAAAGTAAAATGTAGACAATAGAAGCATGTCAATTGTCTTACGTTTGCACCTTCGCGCCCAACGGACCAAAGAATCTTGTCCGTCCGATCTTGTACCGATACCTAGCAACCGCGGTGCCATGTTATGTTAAAAAAAGCGTAACACGTAGAGACCTCTAAATTTGGCTCGGCAACTGATAATTCGACCCTGCCCAGCACGATGGTGACCTCTAAATTTGGCCCTGACCATTTCTGAAAATTGGCCTTGGCCAACCCCGAATTTTGACGTTCGCCGAATTGTAGCGAAAACCTGTGCGTTCACACTATAAATGGCTTAAACAAGTTAAAACCATGACAATTTTTCTTCGAACTATCATCCCGCAGTCTGCAGCCAGGTTTGCACTGTAAAATCATTTCTGTTTTTTTTTTTTTTTTTTTTCACAGGCAAGAGTGAACTAAACGGCAATTTTTGCATTGAGCCAGCAGCTTAGGCCACCCGCTCCAGAGATGGAATGTACTCTCTCGTTCTTCCGTTCACCCCTACGTTGAGGCCCTGTTGAGATGAACAACGAGAGTGAGGAAGCTACTTTTCCTTAATTTGCTTTCTTCATGGACTTCATAACCTTCATAACTGCGCTTTCTTTCCAACGGCTGTTGCCAGGGTAGATGCATGAAGAGGTTTCTGCGCTGCTGGCGAAGCAAAAAGGCCCTAATGCCTAGGCGACTCGTCGTTAAGTGCTGTCGGTATTAAGGCGAAAACCTTTAATGCCTCATACTGTCGTTAGCAGACGCGTCGGCAGCCGTGTCGACAGACGCGTCGGCAGCCGTGTCGACAGATTTGTCCGCCTTTCGGCGTCACTGCTTAAAAAGAAACTGCGCCGAGGGTGGGAACCGAACCAGAGCATTTGGCATTTGAAGCGGAGACGCTACCACTCCGCCACGAAGGCTCAAGGTTCGAGCATGAATAAAGGCGCATCTAGTGAATGCATGGGTTTCATAAATATAATAATGTATTTCTCTAATAAGTATTTCTCTTTGTCGTTGCTATGTTCATCTTTTAAGTTCCATTTTTGCTGTGTGTCACATGAAATGTTTTCACGTGGTGTTGTAATTTGTGTTTTCTTATGCCCCTCCTGCTTGGGCCAACGCTGGCCTGCAGTATTTTGAAAATAAATAAATAAAAGGAATAAAGTCAAGAAAAGGAAAAATAAAAATGAAAACAAGAAAATAATAAAAATATAACAAAATAAATATAAGATATGAAAATAAAAATAAAAGCAATAAAATAAGATATGAAAGTAAAAATAAAAACAATAAAAATAAGAAAAGGAGCAAAAATTAAAAAAAAATATGAAAAATAGAGAGTAAATAAAAACAAAAAGTGCGCCAGGAAACGCTTTCGCCTTGCAGCACTCTAGAGAGCCAAAGTGCCCCCTGATTTTTTTCTCTCTGCAGCAAATAGTAGGCTCCGAGTCGCGGGAGAACATCGACTTCCCCGAGTTTCTCACCATCATGGCCAAGGAGGATGTCCGCCAGGAGGACGTCGACGAGGAAATACGCGAGGCCTTCAAGGTGTTCGACCGCGACGGCGACGGCTACGTGAGCGTGGCCGAGCTGCGCCACGTGATGACCACCATGGGCGAGAAGCTGTCACACGAGGAAGTGGACGAGATGATACGCGAGGCGGACCAGGACGGCGACGGGCGCATCAACTACAATGAGTTTGTCAGTATGGTCACATCCAAGTGACCACGGAGTCCAATAAAACGGGCCTCGCTCTGCGTCCAGTTCGGGAAGCTTAACGAAACTTGCTCTGCCGGCATAGCGTTCTGAACACGAGCCTCGTATACGGAAGAGGCGGGGTGCGATTCCCAGTGTCGCACACTGGTCTTTCAAAGAGTACAAGCGTTCCCCTGGCCTGGTGCTCGGACTTTCTGGGGTGAAAAGCTGGGGGAACTGGGCCCTTGAACCCATCTAGTGCGGAAGAAAAAACCTATTAACCATGGCGTGCTATTTGGCGAAGCAGCTCTTCCGCCGTTCAGATAAAACCACCGTCGTCAAAAACCTGTGATACCACCACATTGACTCAACTTCTCTGTCCCCATCAAAAAGATCAGCGGCATTTTTGCGATTAATTTTTTGGGGTGATTTATGACTGACAGCGGTCATTAGAGACACCAATCGTAACTAGAAAGCAATGACTCTTGCTAGATTTGTGTCAAACTCTGGGCTGACTAGGTGAGGAAGGTGTAGAGACAGAGTGGGAACAGAATATCTACATAATACGGGCCCAGTGTGAGGATCCTTTCGTCTCGGTTTTGAACAGACTTTCAGTACTGCTTCATACAAAACTGCCTGAAGCGTTGAGTATAAATTGGTTACGAAGTCTGCGCCGATACGTACAAAACTGTGCATTAGCAATGAGTGTACTTTTATTAAATGAACTTTAGAGTCCAATCACAGCGCACGCTTTCTGCGCAAAAGAAAACGTAGCTTTAATCTGCTCATCGCGATTGGTTGGTTCTCAACAATTGCGGGACTTGAGGATAGCAGTCAGCCCGTATGACCACCGACTGAAAAACAGGTGGTTAAGTGTAAATGAGAACACATACCAGTTGACTGCACCACTACCTCACCCTGCGATGTTTCAATGGCTAAGGCCTCCTCCTGTAATGATCACGTGTTGTTGATGTCGATCTCAGCTGCACCGGCAGCATTTCGATGCAGGCGCATTGTGGAAACGACAGCGTGCTAAGATTAATGCGTAGTCGAAATTAAACCGATTTATTGCAGCACGATTTATCAGATTTACACCGTTCACTCATTTCTTTAGATGGGCATAATGTTTGCGGTCTTCAGAGTATCCGAAGCCCTCCGCTACGGTGTGTCTCCTGGCTCATAGGGTCTGCTTTGTTGAGCAAAAATCCAATAGTTACCACCCCGTCATGCCTACCATGCTGCTAGCGTCTAACACACTGGTCAGCAGTTGCGACAGGAGGAGGAGGATGAAACAAAGAAAGGCTGAAAGAGACGAATATTGAATTTGATCCTGTGGTGTGGCGCTTGTATATAGGTAGGTAGACAATGATTTTGTTAGACGGAGGTATGAAAAATAAAATTGAAAACTGGTTTTTGAGAGAGGAAATAGCGCAGTTACTGTCACACATCTCGGTGGACACCTGAACCGGTCCGCGTGTTCGCCAAATGCAGCCGGTAGAGCCAGCGATGATAGCGCCGCCCACCGGCAGGTAGCAGCCACCATTAAGGCTTGTTATAAATATTCATTCAGAACGACGGCTTGACGTCGCCGCTATGGCGCAGTGGATTAGAGGCACGTGTTGCGTATGGAAGGTCGGCCGTTCGACTCCGCTCTCTGTACTGTAATTTTATTGTTTTCTTTTCATTTCATTTTATAATTTGTTTCCCTTTTATTTTAGGTCGCAAATCGTGATGCTTAGTGGCATATAACGCCATTTAAGGTTTTCAAAACATTTTAAGTCGGAAGCCTTTAATGTCTCATCGTTGTAAGCAGCAGTTGTCGACAGGAAATGTCACGCTTTTCAATTGGTGGAAACGGTCGTGACGTCACAGTGCGCGAATTTCAAACCGGGCCAATTGTACTTTGGCTAGTAACCATGCAACCAATTGAAGGAATCGTATAGTGATGCTCCAAGTAAGTGGGACTGAGCTTAGTTAATTGCTTAATTACCCAATTAGCCTAATTAGCTTTACTAGTCAGGCCATATAAATAAATAAAACCGATTAAGAAATTGGACGAGCTCAGGAATCGAACCCCGGTCGCCATGCCTGCTCGATGGTTCGGAGTGAACAAAGGCGCGTCCAGTGAATACGGTGTCTTCACTCACTCTCATCCTCCTCCATTCCCTTCTCGCGAGGTTTAGGTGTCCACCGACAAATGAGAGACAGATACATTTCCTTTCCTCAAAAACCAATTTACTGACGAGCGAGGCGTAGAACCGAATGGGCGATGGCGTTCTATGGACTCCTTGGCAGCGTTGCAAGACGCTGTCGCGTTCCACTCTTAGGGGCAGCAGTGACCACACTTTAGGTCAAAAAAGTGCCCCCCTGAATTTTGTGAGACAGTTACTGCGTAATTTCCTTTCCTCAAATACAATTTTCATTTTCTTCATTACGGCTCCTCTTTATATATATCTTCTTTCACTTCCACTTCCTCCCTTCCTCTACGGTGCGGTTCAGGTGTCCACCGAGATGACAGAGAATTACTGCGCCATTTCCTTTCCTCAAAAAGCGTTGCGTTCAAAGGGCAAGGCATCGCGCTGAACGGGTGGTGTTCCGTGGACTCCCTGGCAGCGCTACAAGGCGCTGTCGCGTTCCACTCCTAAAGGCGAAGCTTAAGCCTCATTAATTAGCAGTTAATTAGTATTCAGGTATTAATCAGTAATTAACTATTAATTAGTGATTTGTCATCACTTAGTAATTAGTACTCAATTATATGTGACGCCACCGGTGCCACAAAAACAGCCAAGGTGGTGCGGAAAACGCTTCCGCCTCTACCCACTTTAGACAGTCAAAGTGCCCCCTGAATTTTTCTGCATACTTTTACACACATTATTCACAGCGCTGGAATATCAGTTTTGAATTTAAACTAAACATTACATGGTTAGTAACAATAGGTTGGTATAGACTTTTAAGCATTATTTAGGAAATAATTATCCCTTTTAGGTAAGCCGTTGTGACAATCTTCAGTCACCGTGATCAATTCACCGTGGTTTCAAGCCTTGTGGCTGTACAGGCTGCAGTTGGCGAATACGCAACCGGTCCGTAGGGGAAGGGATAAAGGAGGGAGTGAAAGAAGAAAGGAAGAAAGAGGTGCCGCAGCAGAGGGCTCCAGAATAATTTCGACCACCTGGGGTTCTTAAACGTGCACTGACATCGCACAGCACACGAGCGCCTCTTGCGTTTCGCCTCCATCGAAACGTGGCCGCCGCGGTCGGGTTCGAACCCGGGTACTCCGGCTCGGTAGACGAACGCCTTACCACAGCCACCGCGGCGGGTCTGGGCGGTGGCGTCCACTTGAAAATGGAACCGTTATGGCATTTCCTTTTCTCAATACTCGCGAAGTGTTTAGACTCCGTTGATTTTGTGGAAAGGAAACATAAATCCCTACTTGGATCAGTGACCACCTAAATCGACCTTTGAGGTACGTAGCGATGGTGTCCACCAGCAAGAAACAGTGCTTTCGTACAATATTTTGCGCTTAGCAGTGCGAAACTGGCAGCCATTTTTTTTTAGTGCTAAAGCAATATTTGCCTCCTCCTACTCCGCAAAATCAAAAGGTGGACGCGGAGCCTTTGAGAAAATGAGAGAGTGTCACGAAAGGAATGAAAAAGCGCATAACTGGCTCCCTGGGTCAGTGGACACCTCAATCGCGTTTTGAGGTACGCGGCGGTGCTGAAGATTGCTCTGCATGCGTTGGCGTTCACAACATTTTGGCGGAAATGCGGCGCTTGAGCAATAGGCCACCCATCGCGGCGGCTCGGTGGTTAGAGCGCTCGGCTACTGAGCCTTAGTACCCGGGTGCGAACCCGACCACGGTGGCACCGTTTTGATGGCGGCGAAACGCAAAAGGCGCCCGTGTGCTGGGCGATGGCAGTGCACGTCAAAGATCTCCAGGTGGTCGAAATTATTCTGGAGCCCGCCACTACGGCAGCTCTTCCTTTCTTTCTGTCCCTCTTTTATCCCTTACGGCGTGGTTCAGGTGTCCACCACCTGAGGCTATGCGCGCAATAACATTTTAGAGCGCAGCTCTTTGGCGTTCGTTCCTGGGTTTCGCGTCGTCGTCGGCGTCGGCGTCGGCCTCGTAACCAGCTCCGCCCCCAATGTCACGCTTTTCAATTGGTCGAAATGCTCGTGACGTCACAGTGCGCGAATTTCAAATTGGGCCAATTGTACTTTGCCTAGTAACCATGCAACCAATCAAAGGGATCGTATAGTGATGCTGCAACTAAGTTGGACTGAGTTTAGTTAATTGCTTAATTAATCAATTAGCCTAATTAATATAGAGGAGAATGAAGAGGTCAGAAGAAAAGAAAAGAAAGACGCGCGCCGCAGCGACAACAGCGTACGCGGAAGGAGACGGTGCTGAAAAAAAACAGTACGAAGCCGCGTTCCCTCCACCACCACGCACTTCCCCACTCAGTAAGTTGTTGTTGTTGTTGTTGTTGTGACTGAGAGAAGGATGAAGAGGAAGTTGCACGGGCCTGCTACTGGCTCGAGCCAAGCCACCACCGCTGCCACGTGCAGATAGAGGAGAGTTAAAAGATCAGAGGAAAGAGAAAAAGGAAAGAAAAGACGCGCGTCGCAGCAACAACTGCGTCCGCCGGAGCGGACGCTGCTCAAAAAGAAGCGGCCGAAGCCGCACTCGCCGAAGCGAGAACAGATACTCCCTCCACCCACTCAGTAAGTTGTTGTTGTTGTGACTGAGAGAAGGATGAAAAGGAAATTGCACGGGCCTGCTACTGGCTCGAGCCAAGCCACCACCGCTGCCACGTGCAGATAGAGGAGAGCTAAAATATCAGAGGAAAGAGAAAAAGGAAAGAAAAGACGCGCGTCGCAGCAACAACTGCGTCCGCCGGAGCGGACGCTGCTCAAAAAGAAGCGGCCGAAGCCGCGCTCGCCGAAGCGAGAACAGATACCCCTCCCCACTCAGTAAAACGTTGCTCGTAAGACGTTGCTCGTTTCATATACGTTGTGTCGAACATCCTAGACAGTTCCAACAATTGACAGGTTAATGACAGAACACGATGGATAGAAATGCAATAATATAAATATGAAATAGCCTAATTAACCTTTCTAGTTAGACCGCATAAATCAATAAAACCGAGAACGAAATTGGTCGAGTTGGGGAATCGAACCAGGGTCTCCGGAGTGCGATACGAGCACGCTAGCCACTCCGTAATGCCAGCTGAATGGTTTGGAATGAACAAAGGCGCGTCTAGCTAATACGGCGTCTTCGTTCACTCCCATCTTCCCCCTTTCCCTTACGGCGAGGTGCAGGTGTCCACCCAGATATGCGAGAGAGATACATTTCCTTTCCTCAAAGGCGTACAGCCGAACTGGCGATGGCGTTCTGTGGACTCCCTGGCAGCGTTGCAAGACGCTGTCGCGTTCCACTCTTACAGGCGAAGCTTAACATGTTAACCACACATCAGTAACACACGCAGACAGCCAATGGACGCGTCATTCGCTGGCAGCATTTGATTCATCATTCACAACCACATTCGTGACAGAATGCTGTACTAAGGCTTTCGCCTTGCACCACTTTAGTCGCCAAAGTGACTCCTAATTTTAGAGCGCAGCTCTTTGGCGTCCGTTCCTGGGTTTCGCGTCGTCGTCGGCGTCGGCCTCGTAACCAGCTCCGCCCCCCTTTCATCCCCCCAGCGCTAGCAGCGACCGACTGATAACGACCGACTGATACCGCTGGATGCCGCTGACGCCGCTAGAGAGTCAAGATAACGTGACTGCATAGAACACCGTCGCCGCCATGCAGAAAGAGGAGGAAAGGGTCCCCCCCCCCCCCTGTTCTTGTGTGGCGGATAGGGTGCTCTTCAGGTGCCGACGCGCCGGTTATTTCACGTAGGCCCCGGCACGTCGACGAATACGTGACCACCTTCCCACGGCTACACCTGGTTCTTAGCGCTGCGGAAGCGAGGGTATCATATTGTTTGTGTCGGCATCGGCGGCGTTGTCCCTGAAACCAACTCCGCAGCTGGGGTTGACTCACTATCGAAAAGGTGAAACAGCTTATTTGCTGCGCTCAAATTTCGCATTAGGAAGTAACGTAATCGTCGGTAATTTTTTTGCCTCGTTTGACACCCATACCCGTGCTTCAGGAGTTCGCCCAAATTAATACTCTCAGTGAACTCATCGACCAGCGGGTGGCAAACAGAGCTCGCAAACAGTCTTCACAACTTCATCGTTTAAAGACGCTCCCTCCGTGGTCGTATTGTCAGCTCACAGACAATCGCCCCACTGTTTCCCCGTCGGTATCAGCCGCGCATCTGCCTGAAGGGTGCATATTGAACACCGATGCATCACATACTGCAGAGCGGGGAGTTACTGCTGTATATAGTCCCTCCCATCCGCATCTCAACTCTCGTGCGACGTACACCGCAGATACATGCACCCCCCTGGCATTGGAACTTCAAGCCATTTACAATGCCATTGCTTCCCTTCCGCTCGTTCCCACATTCAATGCAGTTCATATTTATACAGACTCCCTCGCCGCCCTTAAACAGCTTAAGGCTGTTCGACGCACATTCCAGATTACACAATCAATTCACCTACTCTGCGCAAAATACCCATGTCCTGTACGCATACACTGGATTCGCGGTCATGCTCACGATCCACATAACATTCAAGCAGATGCTATGACTCACATTGACACATCAGACGACCCGCCACCTTCCCCTCTTCCCCCCGATCCGTTCCTGTCCCATGTCTCCGATTCACAAGCTCTGCGCCAGCGAACACGCGCTCTAATTCCTCCGTGTTCGCACCCTCTCCCCCGCAGTCTAACTCGGCAGGAGGAGGTATCAGTGCGCCGGATTCGGGCAGGGGCGGCCCTGACCCCATCTGTCCGTTATCGGTGGGGTGATAAATATCTGCCAGCAACTGACAGGTGCCCTCACTGCGGCGCTGCTCCGAACATTTGTGATGTGCGGCACCTGTTGTGGACTTGCCCAGCGACGGCCCCTATTAGAAAACGGCTCCTCAGGGTGGTCGGCCTGTGGTGGAACCGTGACGGGGACTATGTGAAGTGGACTATGGACAATCACTTCACCAGCAGCCTATGCGAGTACCTCGCCGAAACTGGTCTACACTCCTTCTTTTAACTTTCTGTAACCTACATTCCACTCCCCCTTTTCTCAACTTATGCCTCAAGGCAGACTTCACGAATAAAAAAAAAAAAGGTGTCCACCGAGATATGTAAGACAGATACTGCGCCATTTCCTTTCCCAAAAAACAATTCTCTAGTTTTTCTTAATAGGACGCCGGCGTTCGTTGGGTTATTGGCGTTGGCGCTGACAGCGTTGTAGGCACTGTTGATTTTGAGGAGAGGAAATGCGCATAACTGACCCCCTGTGTAAGTGGACACCTGAGTCAATCACGCTTTGAGGTATACATGACGGTTCTGTGCGACTGACAAAATGTGCCTTTGCAGAATATTGTGTGCTTAGTAATGCTAAACAGGCGACTCTTTTTTTTTTTTGTTTTGACATGTCTCCTGTGCTCATCTTGGCGCTTCCGTTTGATCCAAGGCTAGTAACATTAGATAAAAAAGAAGGAAAACGTTATTGGTAGTTTTGGGTTACTCGGGTGGCTTTCCCAGGTTCGGGGTTCTGTTGACGAAAGCTGCTTTCCAGGCTTGAGGCACCCTTTTCAGCCTTGCATGCAATCCAGCGGGGAATTTGAAGTTCGCTAAAACAAAAAGTTTACCTTGCAACACATGATCGCCTTCTGCTCATTGCATGTGACCTGCAACGCTAAAATAGCGTTCTTTGCACCTGACACTGCGATGTGGGCGCTATACGTAAATGGGGCACAACTTGTCCGCTATCCGTGCTTGTTCACTGTAGGGATATGCACAGTACATTTACGGTTCCGCTACCGCCACTGAGAGAGAGAGAGAAAACTTTATTTACAAAGGAATTCGGGGCACGCCCCAGGGTCCCCGCACGACCCCACTGCACTCAAGTGTTTATGTTCCTGAGGTCCATAACACTGGCAGCACGGCCGGTGGCGATGGTCTGCGCCGCCGGGTCCTCCGAGTGCAGCAGGGTCTCCCAGTCCTCCCAGGTCTTGAGGTTCTCTAGGTCCCGCGGGGGAGGGTCCGCCGGGCAGAGGGAAAGGATGTGGAGGGAAGAAGCGAAGGGTTCTGGGCATAGGGCGCAAGCAGGAGTGGGGAAGGAGGGATGATAGTGGGTTAGGGTAAGGGGCGAGGGGAGAGTATGTGTTTGTAATCTGCGCCAGAGTGTTGCGTGTCTGTTATCTAGGGAGGGGTGGGGCGGGGGGTAGAGCTGGCGAGAGGCTCTGTATGCCTGGGTCAGCTCACTGAATCCGTACGAAGACGTGTTAGCAAATTTGTCCGTGTTTCAGATTGGTCGAAATGGTCGTGACTTCACTGCGCGCGAATTTTGACAGATGTCCACCGAAGTATGTGAGACAGTTACTGCGCAATTTCCTTCCCTCAAACACCATTTTCGACTAGTGTCCATTGAGATATGTGAGACAGTTACTGCGTAATTTCCTTTCCTCAAATACAATTTTCATTTTCTTCATTACGGCCCCTCTTTCTTCTTTCACTCCGCTTCCTCCCTTCCTGTACGGTGCGGTTCAGGTGTCCACCTCGATGACAGATAATTGCAGCGCCATTTCCTTTCCTCAAAAAGCGCTGCGTTCAAAAGGCAACGCATCGCGCCGAACGGTCGGTGGCGTTCCTTGAACTCCCTGGCAGCGCTACAACACGCTGTCACGTTCCACTCCTAAAGGCAAAGATTAAGCGCCACTAATTGGCAGTTAATTAATGCACCAACAGAATGTAAAATGACCAATCACGTAGCAGAATGCAGCACTCAGACTTTCACCGTTAACCACTTTAGCCGCTAAAGTTCCTCGTAATTTTTTCACATCACTTTGAAACCGGCAATGAACTCCAGAAAAGAAGCTCCCACAAACGTTGGAGGAGGAGGTAAACTTTATTAAAGAAGAGGTCTTAGGCGCGGATTGGGGTGATGTTCTCCTACTCACCGACTCACAAGCTGCATGCCGCAACTACGTAAACGGCAGAATCAGCCACAGCCACCACAGCGCGCTCCGCATTCTCCGCTCAAGTGGCAAAACAGAAAACAACCAGGCCAAACCAACACCACCTAGCAGTCTTCCAGGTGGTGTTGGCCAAACACACGATAGTTTGGGTGCCGGGACATGCCGACATTACGGGAAATCAGGAGGCGGATAGGATAGCTCGAGGGTACGCAACAAACCGAGCATCCCCCGCTGAGGAACCCGAGCCGGTAGCCCAAAGAGAGAGAGAGAGAGAAAACTTTATTTACAAAGGAATTCGGGGCACGCCCCAGGGTCCCCGCACGACCCCACTGCACTCAAGTGTTTATGTTCCTGAGGTCCATAACACTGGCAGCACGGCCGGTGGCGATGGTCTGCACGGCCAGGTCCTCCGAGCGCAGCAGGGTCTCCCAGTCCTCCCAGGTCTTGAGGTTCTCTAGGTCCCGCGGGGGAGGGTCCGCCGGGCAGAGGGAAAGGATGTGGAGGGAAGAAGCGAAGGGTTCTGGGCATAGGGCGCAAGCAGGAGTGGGGAAGGAGGGATGATAGTGGGTTAGGATAAGGGGCGAGGGGAGAGTATGTGTTTGTAATCTGCGCCAGAGTGTTGCGTGTCTGTTATCTAGGGAGGGGTGGGGCGGGGGGTAGAGCTGGCGAGAGGCTCTGTATGCCTGGGTCAGCTCACTGAACGAGTGCATGCGATCCTTCGTGAATCCCCGATCCGAGGCCACCTGAGCCCGGTTTAAAGAACCTCGGGCTAAAAGGTTGGTAGCCCAAAGCTATACAGACATTCATGGTTTGTTTTGGTTTATGGGGTTTAACGTCCCAAAGCGACTAAGGCTATGAGAGACGCCGTAGTGGAGGGCTCCGGAAATTTCGACCACCTGGAGGGATCAGACAAAATACCCGCCCCCACACAAACAACTCAATAGAGAAGACGCCGTAGCATGGCGACAGTTACAAACGGGAACATTCCGGTGCCTGAACATCCTAAGTAAAATCTACCCCACATAGTACAAGAGCGAGTGCCCGTGGTGTGGAGACAAACCAACATTAAACCAACATTATACCATACCAGGCCGCCGCGGTGGCTCAGTGGCTATGGCGCTCGGCTGCTGTCCCGAAAGACGCGGGTTCGATCCCGGCCGCGGCGGTTGAATTTCTTTGGAGGAGAAATTCGAGGCCCGTGTACTGTGCGATGTCAGTGCACGTTAAAGAACCCCAGGTGGTCGAAATTTCCGGAGCCCTCCACTACGGCGTCTCTCATAGCCTCAGTCGCTTTGGGACGTTAAACCCCATAAACCAAACCAAACCATTATACCATACCACATGGGCATGCCAGAAAATAGAGAAGCTACCCATAATTGAAAACCCGAGTGCGGAACAGTGGGAGAGTATGCTATCCAGCGACATCCTGAAAGTCCAGCAAGGTGTAGTAAGGCGTGCACGCAGGGCAGCTACCCTCAGCGGAGCCCTGGACTAGAGGAACCGACCCTGATGATAAGATGGAAGACTCCATCTGAAGCCGCAAAAAAATATAATAGAGCAAATAAACGTTTCCACCACCATCCCCGCGGTGGGCTCCTCTTCTAGGACGGACGCCAGGTGGCCGACCGGCGATGTCGTTCGGCGACCTCTTCGGATCGCTCTGTGGCTCGAAGTTGAACCTCCGGGTCCGAACTGAGCAGCGCGGTCTCCCACAGAGATTGGGTAGACAGCTGCAGACTGTTCGATGGCTTGTCTTGAGTACATGAGTATAGGATGGGCGGTGTGTCTGCCTTTTGGTGCCCACAAACGCTGTCGCGGCGGCACTGGCATCTTTTAAAACACCGCGCCGACGATTCCCCAAGTTCGTTCCTCAGCACCGCCCTGGAGAGGCCTCATCGTCATCGCTTGCAAGGTTTGTTTACAAGCCGAGAAAAGATATATGCTAGTATTAAATAACTGCGCTTGAACACCCGTTTTTCCGCGCCTAATAAAAAGATCGTGGAATTCAGGTGCGCAACACTCTCATCATCATATTTTTTTTCTTTCTTTTGTCTACCATTTTGTGTCCCCTCGTGCGCCATGGCCTGAATGCAGCGGCCAGGTGGCGTTTTGCGAGCGGTAGGTCGTTGCGGCTGCTGCCATCCTTTTAAGCGGGCTGGAAAATGGCGTCGACCTCAGAAGACCGGAGCCCTTGCTTGAACGCCGCGTCCGGGAAAGACTCCTCGGCGCTGGCAGGCAAGGCGGCCGCAACGCTGAGCGGCGAACAGGTCTCCGAGTCCACGAACGCCGGGCCGAAGACGGACGCTGCCGTATCCGGTAAGCTCACCGCCAACCTGAGCGAAGAACTGGCATCCGACTTCAAGTCCGACGATGCTGCGACTCCGGCGGATAAGCTCAATGCGAACCTGAGCGGGGAACGGGTGACCGACGTCCCCAAGGCCGAGATCAAGGAGCCTTCTCCGGTGGGAACCAAGCCAAACGTGATTATGAGTGCTGAACACGTGGCTGCGGCTGACGTCGACAGTGCCGAATCGAAGAAGCAGGCTCCCGTGGACGTGGGCAAGCTGAACGCGAACCTGAGCGGGGAGCGAGTGACAGGCGTCCCGAAGATAGAGAATGAAGAAGCCTTACAATTGGCCGCCAAGCTACACGTGAACCTTAGCGGGGAACACGTCGTTGAAGCCGAGGCGGCTGAATCCAAGGCGGCCGAACCCGAGGTAGCCGAACCCAAGGCGGCCGAACCCGAGGCAGCCGAACCTGAGGCAGCCGAAACAAAGGCAGCTGAACCGAAGGCGGCGGAACCCATGGTAGCCGAACCCAAGGCAGCCGAACCTCAGGTAGCCGAACCCAATGCGCAGGCGCCGGCATGCAAGCTAAACGGCAACCTCAGCGACGACCGTGTGAAAGACTTCAAGAAGGCGTTCGAAGTGCATGACGCGGAAGGCAGCGGTCAAATTCCCTCTTCCGAGCTGGGAGCTGTGATGCGCTCCCTCGGCTACAAGCTCACGGAGTCGGACCTTCAGGCACGTAACAAAATTTTGCTTGCACCGCTTTTCGCTGTTTTGTAACGTATATGTAACGTAATGCTGTTTTTCTGTTTTACCCGACGGGGCCTTCGGCACGTACCATCTTGATTACTGATCAAATTTCTAACTCCTGTTTTAAGGCAGACTTGGCTCTCAAACCGGAACGGAGAGAACCTATTTGTGGCGTAGTAGCGGCTTCGAAAGCCATCTGCTTAAAGGCCTGGTTTGAAAGGGTGGCACGTTTCGGGCATAAGCGGTCAGCAAGTTGAGAAAGCTGAGCAGCGAGTAAAGTTTCATTGCCATTTCTTCCCTTTAAAGCATTGATGAAAGATCGTGATCTCCAATAGTAAAGAAGGGATCGAAGGGCAGCACATGCGCTTAATTACGGCAGTGCTGCTTGCGCCCGTTGAAGAATCTGTGCAGTCGTCTGTGCTGTATTGATAAGATATTCAAGCTATGTCGAATGCAGGGTATCATGTGTTGTGGCGATGTGCAGGAGCTGCTGGGACCCACGCCGAAGGCGAGCATCAGCTTCAGCGAGTTCATCGCCATGATGACCAAAGACGTGCTGGCCATGGATGCCGAGGACGAGTTCAAGCAGGCACGTGGAAAAAAAATTATACCAGCGTGCAGAGATTCGAACGCTATAGCTGCAGGCGCACGGCCAGGGCCGTTTCATAATGAAGGGGCAGGATGGAAAAGATAATTTATTTATTATATTGGAGATAACACTGAGAAAAAGGTTGGGAGGGCGAAGCCTTTTTCTATCTCATTCCCAATACCTGGCTGGCAATCAGGCTGGACATCTTAGGAAAAAGTGGCAGCGATCGGTTATCACGAAATAGGGCTAACTTACAGCACTGTGTGTGATTATGTTGCAGGCGAGAGTGTTTGCCGTTAAAGTCACTGTGGTCGGGCTCGATTTCGAACCCTAAGAAATAAAAAAAGGCTTTCACCTGTCGTTGATGCTCGACAGGAATACGTACTGCCTTCAAAGAACAGTCTGCATGCGCTGTAAAACAGTGTAAACAGGTGGGGCTTAAAGATTAGGTTTAGTTCTAGGCTGGGCTGCATTTGGCGACCATGACTGCCACGCCGCTTCTTCATACTGCTGTTCTTTGCTTCTCCTGCTTCTTCAAAGTGCTGTTACATTTTACGGCTCACTGCGGTGCGGGGATACTTACAGTCGTCCACATACCTGTCTACAGCGATGGAACACGGCGCGCTTTGTCGTGCATTTGTGACAGTCGCGGCTGCGTGAGCTTTTAATGACTTGAAGGATTAAACATGGGAATGTCCATGCACGATAAGGTCAGGTTTAGAGCCCTACGTCACTCACAAATGACGCAAGTGTTCTCCCCGGTGCGCCGTTCGAGCGATCTAGACAGGTGTGTGGACGGCTGTGCACCACGAAATCGAGAAAGAAGTGTCAGGGGCACCTGCTGTTGGAAACGCAAGAGTACTGGTAAGGCGCAGATTGGCTTTGGAAATTTGGCGGTTAATCGCATTGCGCGCGCAGTTCGCCGCCCTCCGTAGGCCCGTTGTGGCCCTAATGGTGCTCTCCGTCTGCGATGCGGAGCGTCGCAAACATGTCTAATTTTCTTGGATTGAAATTTTGAATATTGGAAAAGTGTAAGGTATACTGGTAAAGAAATACGGAAGGCAAGGATTCATTCTTACGGTATGTACCTGTCGTGTCCGGTCGCTGTGTTGAATGCAGCGAAAGACGCACACGGTACTTTTAGACTTCGTTTATTTAAAGCCGATGAGGGTGCGACCAGCGTCGACCGAGGCAGGAGCCGAACTGGCCGCCCGAAGAAAGGAGGGAGTGGAGAAGCGTCCACGGCAGGGAGTGGCTTCCCAGAACAGGAGGAGGGTGCGGGGGCGCACCGTGGGGGGGCATCCGGCGACAGCGTGCGACGAGGGGCAAGCGGTCGTTAGGAGGAGGATTGAGTGGTCGTTAGGAGGAGGATGCGAACTGTCGTTAGGAGGGGAATGCGAGTGGTCGTTAGGAGGGGGCGCACACACACAAAAGCAGTAAGGGGACACAACACTTCCTTCCCCCTTAGAAAGTTGCCTGGTATCGTGCAGGTGGTCGGCGCTCACGCGTGGAGGCGCGCTGGCTTTGTGCGCTCGGGGGAGAAACACTTGTAGGCTGGCTGTTGTTCGCTGTGGCTCCTAGGTCTGTCCTGGGCGAAGTCTCTTCTTCCTGGAAGAGGTGCCAGGCTATGTGGGAAGATGGTGCACGTGTTTTCTCCGCTGGCGGACAGCTCTCAGACGGCGTCGTAAATCTACGCAGCTGGTTGAGATGTCGGCGTGCTACTGTGCCATGTATGTTGACGAGCCAAGAGCGCAGGCCTATGCGTCTGACAATTGTAGCTTCCTCCCATCGTGGCTTTTTCAGAAACTGTCGGGCGAGGACGCGCTGCCCCTCATTAAGCGTGCCGCAGCGCGGAATTGCTTTTTCTTCCCGGAACGTCTCTGCCTTTGGCTCGGGGAGGATGGCTGTGAGCTGGGTTCGCATTTCACGCTCGAACATCATTTTCGAGGGGGTCTCGCCTGTTGTGCTCTGAACCGTCGTGTGCTGCTTGAAGAGAAAGCGCGCAAGGCGGCGCTGCAGCGAGCCTGTCTGATCTCTTTCAAGGGCGCGTTTTAGCTCGGCTACGTAGCGCTCGGCTTGTCCGTTTGTCGCTGGGTGGTAGGGGGCCGATGTAACTGATGAGATCCCGTTGTCGCGATAAAACTTGAGGATCTCCGCAGACACAAACGGTGTTCCGTTGTCCGACACTACCTTGCGCGGCAGGCCGAACGTTGCAAATAGTGATCGGAGGTTGTCAATGACTGCTGCCGAAGTCGTCTGTCCCATTTGCCTTATCTCAAGCCACTTTGTGTAGGCATCTACGACCACAAGGAAAGTGCAGCCCTCAATTGGTCCTGCAAAATCAATGTGCAGTGTGTGCCATGGTGTGTCTGGCTTTTCCCATTCTGGGACAGGAGCTTTCGGCGGGGCGCTCCGGCTGCTCTGGCAAGGCTTGCATTCTCGCACCACTGTTTCGATGTCGTTGTCAATGCCAGGCCACCACATGTAGCTTCTGGCACACTTTTTCATTGCAACGATGCCCCGATGTCCGGCGTGGATGAGAGACATAGCTTGTGCGCGTAGTTCTCTCGGCATCACAACTCGGGACCCAAATATGATGCAGCCGCGATGGGTGCTCAACTCTGTAGCTCGCCTGCGGTAAGCGTCGAAGTTGTCCCCTTTGAGTTTATGCACGTTGCCTTGTTGAACAGCTGTGTAAACTAGCCGGAGAGCTGCGCACTTCTGCGTAGATGCTGCAACTGTGCCTGCTGTAAGCGGAGGTTCTGGCAGTGCTTCGAACATCAGAACGTCTCCTGGTGGAAATGGTTCGTCAACAGTTGCGTCTAGTGGCAGACGGCTTAGCGCATCGGCGTTTTGATGTTTACCAACCATGTTCTGGCTCGGCGTCTGGTGTATGCCGCATATCATCACGCCTAGTGGAGAAAACCAGTTTCTCCCTAGAAGGCTTGATCCTGTGCCCTTCACAACAAGCAGAGGTAGCGTATGGGTCTGGCCGTTGTAGTTAACCTGCACGTTGGCAGAGCCCAATAGTGGCAGATTCTGTCCTGACCACGTTCGCAGGTGCGTGTCGTCTTGTTGCAGGGCGGGTGCGTCAGATGGCCATGAAGTTCGGAACGTGTCCTCACTGATCAGAGTACAGGCTGCGCCGGAGTCCACCTCGAACTTAATCAGCTGGTGATGTACGCTTACTTCTGTAAAAATCTTCGGTCGCGTGCCGAGATTCATGGTGTTCAGGTCGTACAACACAGATGGTGTTGCTGATGTTGTTCCATGGAGATCAGAAAGCGGCGTATTCTCTGAGGCGTTGACGCTGTGATTAGGCTGGGAAGGTGACTTTATCTTGGCAAGTCTCCGTTTCGTAATGCATGCTCTTTCGATATGCCCTCGCTTGTGGCAAAAATTACACGTGGCTGACTGGAATCGACATCCCTGGGGGTTGTGTTGGTCGTCACACCGCCAGCAGCGTTGTGCCTTTTTGACCGATTTTACAACAACAGAAGGCTTGCGCACCTGGTTGCTTGTCTGGTGTACCGGCTCGGTGTTCCGGCGAATCCCTCTCTGCTGGTGACCGGCGCTCTCCGCTCGAACGGCGATGTCGTAAGCTTTGCTGAATGTGAGGTCCTTCTCAGCGAACAGGCGCTGTTGCAGTGACTCGTCACTCAGTCCGCACACAAATCTGTCGCGTAACATCACGTCCAAGGGAAGCATGGTGGTGTTAGCAGAAGAAGCTGCGTCTCCCTCCTGCCCGGTAGCTGTTGTCGACAGCGTTCCAAAATTGCAGTCGGCAGCGAGCTTCTTGAGCGCGGCTACGTAGGCGCTCACAGTTTCTCCTCCCAGTTGATCTCGTCGTTGGAAGCGAGCCCGGCTGTAGACCTCGGATAGCCTTGGGTCGTAGTGCTTTTGCAGCGCTTTTACGATGTCGTCGTAAGACACTGCCGCTGGTGTGCTTGGCTGAATAAGGGCGCAGACAGTATCGTAGGTCTGCTCCCCGCACAGCGTCAGCAGGTTGGCCCTCTTCAAGGCTGGGTCTGTGATGTTGTTAGCTTCAAAGTAGAACTGAAGGCGTCCAACCCACGATGACCACGATGAGCCGTTGAACTCTGGTATCTGATTGGGAAACCCTCGCGTAGCCATGGCTTGTCAATAGCGTTGCGTAGCGCGGGTCGAATCCACTTTCTCGTCGCCACTGTCGTGTCCGGTCGCTGTGTTGAATGCAGCGAAAGACGCACACTGTACTTTTAGACTTCGTTTATTTAAAGCCGATGAGGGTGCGACCAGCGTCGACCGAGGCAGGAGCCGAACTGGCCGCCCGAAGAAAGGAGGGAGTGGAGAAGCGTCCACGGCAGGGAGTGGCTTCCCAGAACAGGAGGAGGGTGCGGGGGCGCACCGTGGGGGGGCATCCGGCGACAGCGTGCGACGAGGGGCAAGCGGTCGTTAGGAGGAGGATTGAGTGGTCGTTAGGAGGAGGATGCGAACTGTCGTTAGGAGGGGAATGCGAGTGGTCGTTAGGAGGGGGCGCACACACACAAAAGCAGTAAGGGGACACAACAGTACCAAAATATTTCGTTTGTAATGTTTCCACCTCTCGCATCGAGCAGTTATGGCTGCCATCGGGAACGCTTTTGACGACATTAAAAACGCTAATATATAAAAAAATGCAAGCCTGCTGACTGGAGAGTTGCGGATATATTGGTTGTTATAGTGGTATCATACAACATAAGAAAAAAATTGCATTCATAAACTCTTTCCCGTTGATAAGTGCTTTTGTCCAGAATGGTTGGGTATGCTCCGACAACATTCTTTCTTTCGCTTCCCGGTAGTCCTAAGTTGTTTTTTTTTTGTTTCCTATACGACATGTTGTGTTTACTTCTCTGGATATCATTACGGTCTGTGTTATGTAGAATGAAGACTAACACCGTGCAAAGTGTCGCAAGGTGGAGCTCTCATTGTAAAATAAATTTAAATGCACGTTGATTGTTAGAGAACAGATCGTTTTTAGTTTGTACCCACGGTGCGGCTGCCAAGCAGCAGTGACGACTCCGAACGAATCGAGAGCACCAAAAAAGCCCCGTTGCGCCTGCAGGGCTTTCCCTGCTGCGGCGGCGTACAGAGAGGCGGTACCTAAGCGCCTGCCTCGGATGTGTAGCACATTGCTGTCCGACGTCATTAAATAAGTCAGCATATGGGCCACCCCGCAGCGTTTCCTTCTTAGCGGTCTTCGTAGAGCTGTGACGGGGTGCACAAGCAATCTTTTTCAGTTCCATGTCGGTCCACGAATGCGACATGCTCTGCACATGGGTCCCACCAGGATGACTCTTTCTGCTGGTATAGTGCCCTTGGTGCTCCCTGCGGTACAGTCGCCTCAAAACTGGGCTGAAAAATTCAGGGGGCACTTTGGCTCTCTAAAGTTCTGCAAGGCGAAAGCCTTTCCTTGCACACTGGTTTGCATTGATTTCTTTTTATTTTCTTGAGTGTCATTTAATTTTTTCTTTATTTTATTTTTAGCTTTTGCTTTTCATGTTCTCTCATTATGTTTTCTTTTTAATTTCTTTTCATTTCTTTTCATTTATTTCTTTTTAATTTCTTGTTTGTTCGTCAGGGAAGGGAGGAAGATGGAAGCGAACAAAGACACCGTATTCACTACCCGCGCCTGTGTTCTTTCTAAACCGTCGATCTAGCATGGCGGAGTTGTTGGTGTGCTCGTCTCGCTCTCCGGAGACCCTGGTTCCATTCCCCAACTCGACCAATTTCCTATCCGGTTTTATTTATTTCACTTGGAGCATCACTATACCATCTCTTTAATTGGTTGCATGAGCATTAGAATACAACTGACCCCGTTTGATATTCACGCACTGTGACGTCATCACCATTTCGACCAGTGGAAAAGCGTGACATTTCTGTCGACAGCTCCTGCTTACAACGATGAGGCATTAAAGGCTTCCGCCTTAATATGTGCTGACCACGTGACCAACGTCTCGGAAACTGTGTTTTCTGCCGGCAGATTTCGGACGCCGCTGTCGCATCTGGCGCTAGCACGCAAGCACACGCACGCACGCATGCACACCATTGCATATGCCTTGTGAAGTTGGCCTTGAAGTGAAGAAATCAGTGATTGCTGAATGTTTTATTCTCCAGGAATAAAGCAAGATAAACAAATAATACTCTAAGCAGTAGATAACTGCAAATATAAGTAGTTCTCACGGGAAGCCGATCTCGGCCTTCCAGGGGTGGCTCCCATTCAGCATGCACTAGACACTACAGTTACGGCGGAGACGATGGTTTACGAAACTTTCGACAAATCGGGTCCCTTTGTGCAGGTGTTCAGGGTGTTCGACCGCAACGGCGACGGTTTCGTGAGCTGCGCCGAGATTCGCCAGGCGATGACCACGCTGGGCCAGAAGCTGTCCACCGAGGACGTGGACGAGATGATCCGCGTGGCGGACAAGGACGCCAAGGGGAAGCTGACCTTCGACGAGTTCGTCACCATGGTCACCTTCAAGTGACCTCGCCTAGTCAGGCACTGACATAAGACTGTGCAGTTGCCGACACAGAAGGTGTTGAATTTGCAAAAATTTTAGCCCGGTTTGCGCCCCTTTCTGGCCTTGGCTCGGTGTGACCTCTGAGCGGACGAATAAACTAGCGTCCATGAGAGCTCGTTCAGAGATTGAAATAAGCTTCGAATATTTGCAGTGCATCGAAGCACTCAACACAACGCACTGAACAGTTGCACGACTCTCCAACAACCCGTGGATTTAGTTTCCCTTTGGACTAACGAAGTAATTACTCATTAGCATTCATCGGAGAGCACTGATGCGGCTACAAAAGAAAGAAAAACATTTCTAAAAATCAGTAATTACTCTTACTTCTATGGCCTTGAGAAATTCAACGAAACATAGTAGATTTGCAGCCTTGCCGCCGCCAAGAAGCGCGACAAAACTGTCCAGGAAAGTCTTCCCTGTTTTTCGAATATGATAGTTCTTGTGTGCGCGTATATATGCACCGGAAGTATCTTGGGGAAACTAAAACCTTAGTTATCGGGCAGCTTGGTAAACAGGATAGAAACGGAGGGACCGCGAGAGACGCGGAGATAAAAATACCCAATTTCCTCCGCGTTGGTCAGCTCAAGTATGCTCTCTCCGCGAGATACAGCGAAGTCGAAGGGTGGTCCGACCCATGCGCACTCTGGCTTGTGATGCCTCATCGCAGTATGCGCTTAAACGCCGCAGACACTGCGGGTTGTGTGTTTACGCAAATGTGGCTCTTGTTTTCGAATTTGATAACTTTTTCGTTTTAACATCGAAACAGGATCTCGTTGATTACAGATATCTTGCTCTTTACTCAAGCGCACTTTCTCATCAAAATAAAAACCGGCAGCTATGTCGTGTAAACGAACAATGCGATGGCATCATAGGTGCCTAACCTCTGAGTCCGAAACGACGCAGCGGGAGAACATGTGCGCAACGCCTTTAAATCCAGTTTTAATATATACCAACGCTATGTTGAGGCGCGGTCTCCTCATACAGGTTGGAACGTTTTAGCCTGCGGCTCAAGTTTTCAGTTAAATTTCCTCGTACGCTCAAGCAACTTTAATATATCCACTCAGAACGCCTGACTGAAATATTGAGCACCAGCGCCTAGTGAGCTCATAGCATAACACAAGATGGATAAGGGCTGAAAAGCAACTCTTGTCACTATTTGAATGGCTGGTACTGCCTTTCGGTAATTTTATTCTCCGGCTTCTGCTCACCTCACTCCCAAAGTGCAGCTTCTCCTCACGCCCCCTATCAAAGTGTAGGCAGCTCGGCGAGTTGGTGGCTTGTAACACTGACTAATCTTTCCAGTGCATATAAAACACATGGACGGAGGCAGAGTAGGCACCATGGACGCTGGTAAGCGTAGGCTGCTGGGCTAGTTGGTGGTTTTTAACTCCTTTCAAGTGCACATAAAACACACGGGCGGAGAGAGTGTAATCACCATGGTCACCACGGACGACACCAAGAACATAAGGTGTCTACTTTCTCTGCGTCCATGTGTTTTATGTGCACTGGAAAGAGGAGTTAGTATTGGTCTCGAATAAAGCTTTCCTTTCCTCCTTGTTTTGCTCCTGCTCAAGCGCAAGTTCCCAAACAAGATCCACTTTTTCCGGAGTGCTGACCATGGAAGGTCTTCCAAATCGCTCCTCTTTAAGGGACGCTCTTCCGCGCCTGAAGCGCCTGTGCCACTCGAAACATTACGTACGACTCATTGTCTCATCGGGATAGGCTTGCCGAAGCGCGTTTAACGACTCAGTGGAAGATTTGCCCAATTTAAAGCAAGGTGTCATGTTGGTTCGTTGTTACAAGTTATCGTCTATCACATATCTTCTTTTTAAATTACCGCCACAGCACTGACAGAAGTGTTTTGGCACACTGTCTTATCAAATATTCACGTCACCGTCCTAGCGAGCGCACTCATGCGCTGTCATTTGTTGGCAATTTACAGAACTAGTCCGAAAACTTTTTGATGCACCCTTGAAGAGTTGGAATCCCATTTCGAAAAAGATCAAAGGCGAGAACTGCCCTGTACTGAAATTTCGACGGAGGTACCTCAGGTGTTAGAAATCAATGCGAAGACTTCTGCGACGAATTTTTACTGACCAAAACCGTAAAGAGCCGTTAATAAATTTTACTAACGAGAAAAGAAGTCTCCAGTACGTAAAAAGAAAAGCGATCGTTGTGCATAGATGCCATGTTTTTCGACAACAACCTAATTTCCCCACTTATCATCACAGCCTGCGAGTCCGGCTTGTTGGGTTTGGGATGCCCCCCCCCCCCCCCCCTCCTGCCTAAGTGGATTAGGCAGCGACCTTCCAGGACCGTGGGACCATGGTCGCAGCGGCGAAGGTCAAAGATCGCCGAAGGCCGAAGATGCGGCGACGATGGCGGCGTTCCGTGGCCGAGTCGACCCTCGGGTCAACGAACAGAGTGGTGGTGTGCTTAGTGAAAGACAGCAGTGTTTAATTACTGAGCCTCTACCCTCTCCCATCAACCGAGCTGCGGCAGAGCACCACGGCCCAGCGCCGCCCCTGCCGTGGGCGGTATCAACAGTGGCCGCAACTGTCCGTCTGATTGGGCGTCATTCTTCGAACTATTTCCCCAGACAGGGATCTGGGGAATCTGTGCGCTATTTAACGGGGTGTTGTTTTGAGGACTCCAGTGTGCTCTCCCGCTAGCGAGGCAGTCCTCATCCACTGAGAGTCCCTCTCAGTTGCTCTTCTGTAATCATGTAAATAGCCTGTATAAAGTTTTCTTTGTTTTACCTTCGTAACCCCGTCTCCCGTCCTTCCTCGTCCCTTCTCCGGCCCGACCACGCTCACCCGATCCCAATAGGCTTTAACTTACGCAAGTGTGCTTCGAGCCGCCGGGTAAAAACTGAGCTATTGGCTTCCGTTGCGGCTGACGCGTCCTGGAGGCCTTTTTCCGCTATAGCACATCGATGTATCGCTCGATATTTTGTATGGTGGTACTTTTTTCTTCTAACCGCTACCGCCGTTAACAGCAAAGAGGCGGGTGCAATTAAAAAAAAAAAAAAACTTTCTAATATCCGTGGACCGCATTACACAGCAATACAGTTGAATAAAACTCAAAACAATATAATTAAACTATGCAGGTATTCGCAGGTGCACGCTGCAGCAGAGCGCTGCTCGTAAATCTGAACCAGATGGCGTTTTCTCACGTTTCGCTAAGGCTTCTCTCGAGAAGATTTTTTCGCGTGGAGAGCTTATAAAAGAGGCCGCCTAGGCAAAAGGGGGAACCGGAATCTTTTTGAGCGCGGCAGTACGGCATCCTCTCCTCTGTGTAATCGCTTTATGTAGCATGTGGGGACATGCGAGGCTGAAAGAATGAAACGCACTGCGTGCATATCAGCTCGCAGCGTGAGCGCGTCATTCGATGGCCAATCGGCGGCCTTTCGGACCATTCGTGATTGCGGAGCGTCCGAGGTTGTACTTGATAGCACTATATATGAGAGCATAATTTTATTTAAAAAAAAAAAAACGTCTTTATTTCACAGTGTGTCAAGCCGAACTCTTCTTCATTACTTTTTTTCTTTTTGCTTCATCAACATGAGTCGTGCTTTTGTAATCTTGTAGACTTTTCCCTCCGCTTTGAAGAAATAGACAGATGTCAGATTAAGATCGAAACGGGACGTCGTCGATTATCTGAATAGAGGTATTTTAGTGGATTAAAGCAACCCGTAGCAGAGTTAATGCTAAACAATTTTAGAACGCGTTGTGCGTCACTTGGCCAATATGCAATACTGTCAAAGGTTTTGTTCGGTCCCAAAGCGACTCAGGCTATGAGAGACGCCGTAATGAAGGGCTCCGGAAATTTCGACCGCCTGGGGTTCTTTCACGTGCACTGACATCGCACAGTATACGGGCCTCTAGAATTTCGCCTTCTTCAAAATTCGACCGCCGTGGTCGGGATTAAACCCGCGTCTTTCGGGTCAGAAATCGAGCACCATAACCACTGAGCCACCGCGACGGCTACTTTCAAAGGAAAATACGAAGGAGCGGGAAGAGGCGCGAAGCGGAGCGCTTACGCTAGGCCTGCAGACATCAAATCAATTATTTCACCTTCATCCATGTTCTCATGTCTTTCGGCTTGCCGTCTAGTAACATTTGCTGGAGGCACTGGACGTCATAATCATTCGGGCTGAAGAGTTCTGGTACTTTCCGTCCGCTGAGGTTTTCGACCAAATGTTCCTGGTACTCCTGGTACACCTCCGTCACTCCGTCCGCTGCCTTGACTGCTAGACACGACGACTCGACCACGACAAAATGACGAAGAGAAGGCGACGACCCGACAACGCCTTGACGATGCCACTACGCGATGACGACACAAGGAGACACGGATACGACCCCCGCTCGTATCGCTCGGCGCGTCCTCGCCTCTCGGCTGGTACTTCTCCACAGCGGGAAGCCACCCAGCTTCGTTTATACTTTTCTGCTCATGTCCATCGCCGTAGCATCGCTTTCATCGTTACCTAGTGATTGTGATGATCTCTCTCCACCCCGCGGGGTAATGCCGCAAGAGGAGACGATGAAGCGGGCAGTGGCGCGGGGTGGAGTGTTCGCGCAATGCCCTAAGAAGTCGGATAATTCCTTCACTTTAACTCATGCTTCCATGTCTTTCGGCGTTTGCCACCGAGTAACAATATTAAAGCTTTAGCGTAGAAGCGACATTTTAAGTGGAGGGTGCTACACGTAGACATCCTTGAAAGAGAGAGAGAGAAAGCAATTTAGTCAACGGAAAAGTTGAGAGGTCATACGGCAGAAGGTGACCCTGGCCTGCTAGTGGGTGTTACTGGCCTCTCTTGAAGTGTAGAATTCCCTGTTTAAAACCATGACGGAAGCCAACTGTCACCGAAACCAAGAAGCATAGGGGATGTTTCTATTTTTTTTTTAATTTGTGGTGTTCATCAGTGTGAGGTTAATACGGTAATTATTTGAAGATAATTGATTAGAAAGCAGAAGAAAAACAATCACGTTCTGCCGGTGGGATCCGAACCTACGACCTCAGAATTCGCGTCCAGTGCTCTACCAGCTGACCTACGGTGACGGCTGTCCAATCTTCTGCTTTCGGGGGTACTTAGGTGTAGTGTAACCTAACATTTAGAGCGCTCACCAGCGCCAGACTCGTCCACAGCGGCGGACGTAGTACGTCCTGTATTACCGCGAGTACCACGTGAAACGTGACCGAACGGCGATAGCGGACGCTGTGCGATAGCCAGCTTTTGCTACGCATGGCATTATAACTGCCAGAATCGAGGCCCTCGTACACAGAATGAGTCACGTCTGTTGTTTGTTTTGCTTTTTGACGTTTTTTATCACTAATCTGAGCTTTGAAGCGCCGTGTCGTTTCTGTGGTTTTCTAATGTGTCCAGTCTTGTCTCAAAGTGCGCGCAGTCCTAAATAAATATGGATAACCTGCTAGCCCCTTTTTAAAGCATTACTAAAATCACTGGTAAGAAGGCGAACAAGCATTTCATACGCAAAATCCTTGCCATTAACGGATCCAAATATCTAGAGACCGCGCCATTTTAATGTCCTTTCTGCGTTTTTACGAAGTTCCGACAAAAAGTATGTACGGCATAACCACGTGGTTCTAACACGCCAGTTATCGTACCCACTGCGGCTCAGATAGTTCGCCAAAATTATCATCATCATCAGCCTGACTACGCTCACTGCAGGACAAAGGCCTCTCCCATGTCTCTCCAATTAACCCTGTCCTGTGCCAGCTGCGCCCACGCCTCCCCGCAAACTTCTTAACCTCATCCGCCCATCTAACTTTCTGCCGCGCACTGCCCCACTTGCCTTCTCTTGAAATACACTCCATTACCCTTAAGGACCCAAAATACTCAGCATCATAACCATTGCAGTCATCTCCAGTACGGGGCGCGCAACTCGACCGTATGTCCAGCTTTGTCTTTTCCGGCTCCAAAGTAAAGCACCTGAAAGAAGGAAAAGAAAAGTTCTATTTTTAATGACCTTTATCTTATTAATTATAGTGATGATGCTTTTTGTGACCTCCAGACACGGCCCGTTGAAGAGTAACACTTCAGCTCTTGAAGTCAGCCTGATTGTACTTAAGCCATTAACCGACCAGTCAACGGTGTTTGGCAAAGTGCCTAGTTTGATAAAACAACTGAACTATTCTCATGAAATTTTGAGGCAACTGCCTTTGCGCTTGTGGTCTATTCACTGATCCAAACGGTACCAAGCAACGCACTATGCAACACATCCGCAACAAACCTGAACTAGGAGAAAGACATCCTTGCTAAAGGGAATAATCGCCATCTTAGGGTGCACAATAAGGGCACGTAATAACAGGTGTAGCGAAAAAGAGCACGTACAAAACTTTTTCTTTTTCCGTTCAGCAGGCCAGGAGCGACGAGGCAGGAGAGAATTGCAAAAAAAACACTTTTACATGACGTAAGAAAGCCATGAGTCAGAGACGTGAACTGACAACCTGAACCTGAACCTGAACATTGCTGAAGCTATTGGAGGCGTATTTAACATGGTGGCAGTCTCTACTGAGCTGAATGCTTTCGGCATGACTCAGCTGATTGGCGGCTGTTCTGGGCCAGTTTTCTTAAGCCCTTAAATAGTTCCGTACGGAAGGTGTCAAGTCCATCGTTCGACGGAGAGGGTGGGAAGAAGTGAAGTAATACCGTAGAGTAACATAAACGGCAAGAGTGGACAATCGGGCCCTTTCGCGGCCGAGTTCGGCGTTCCACGCCTTGGCCAGATGTTGTTTCACATACAAAGAAAAAAGAAGAGGCTGCGGTCTTGGCAAAGTGAAATTGTGGCATCCGACTTTTTATCGGCGCGCGGCGGCTGTCTCTAAGGATGGTGCGCTTCCTCGCTTCCGCTAGGTGCGCTGAGAGCAAAAGTCGTCCGCGGAGGCCTACGGGAGTGTTCTCTCTTATCCAGTTTAATGTATATTGCTTTGTGGTAAAACGGCAGTCTCGGTGAATCAGTAGACTTTCAAAATCCAACCCTCAAAGGACGAGGCAGATAAGAAGTGTACATATTCGAACTCAAAACGGAAGCTCATGTAAAGAAAGTCAACTGAGCGAGCTATAATTCAGCATGGCGTTGTCCTCATCTTTTTTATCTCGTCTGTGGAGCTCGGGTTAAAATTAAGGGGCGGGAAGTTTTTTTTTTTTTTCCGCGGATGGTAGATGTCGTCCATCGGGGTAGGCATCCACATGTCCGAGCCAGTAGCAACACGTAGGCGCGGCTATGAAAATCTCACACCCGTGGTGAGGGCCGAGGTCAGATGTACAGCGAACATTACGCACTTAGGTTGCACTTTGCGTGGGTACCTCTAAAGTTGCATTCTTGGCTCGTATTTGTCGCAGCAGCAGTTGAGCACAGTAAGTGACACGTTATTGCCGGTAGAAATTAGTTACGGCAGCTGTACGAGTTATTGTATTTATTACTTTCTCTTAATTAAGAGCGCTGAAACGTAGTAAAGCCTTACCCTCACCTCCGGATAACACGCCATCCATGACGAACATATTAGACCAATGCCTTAGAATTGCCTAGACGCACCGGTGAAGCACAAGGCTGGAACCCATACTGGCGCTTGAAATGGCCAAAACACTGCCACGCGTTGAACCCGGCAGAGGATGAGCTCTACCAAGAAAACCGACGATGGCCAAAATCGGCCCACGCTCGGCAACTCTTGCTTTTTTCCACTGGCACGTGCGGTTGGTGCCGAGGAACCAAAGTGACGTCCCAGAGATCCTGGCCGCCGAGAATAGGCGAAAGCTAGCTCTATTTTTTCTTTCTGCCACGCTTATCTGATACGGTACGATGGAGTTCGTACGAGGCGCGGTTATCTTAAGCATCGCAGTGCTTTCCACGGTGGGGCTGTCTTTTCTGCGATTCAGGTGCAGATGAGTGAGAGTGACGTGGCCAACTGCTGGTCTTGCATTGGTTGATTACGAACAAGATCGAGAAGAGTCGAACTCAGCAGCGCGTAGTAATGGAGTTATTCCGGCAGTAACATGCACCAATGAAAATGTTAGGGCCTTAGCAAACTAATACATACAGTTTTACTTTGAAAATGTGCATTCCATATTACTGTGCTTCAACTTCACAATTAGGGCGACGCACTGAGATTTCCATTGGCATTTCCTACAATGGGAATCAGCGAGGAATTGTGTAGATGCTTAAACATTCAGTAGTCCAGGAGGACGGAACTAGATATCAATAGTTTATTACCAAAGAATTAATTTCACACGAATGATTATATGGGTGTGCGAATAGTACTTTTTCGTAACCGAATCGAATACGAATAGTCTAGCTTCGCTACCGTATCAAATACCACTCGAATAGAGAAAGAACCGAATCGAATACGAATTGAAAACTGGTCGCTACTTTTGCGAATTACAATAATAATAATGGGAAACAGCGAAGCGCTAGCGGTGGCGGAATAAGTAAGAGTTAAAGCTGCAGCTGTTGAAAGGCGCAAATGTGATCTCCAACAGGAGACATCAACATGAATTTATCGTACTAAACCTACGACATATGCAAAGCAAAATTATCTTGGGCTACTAATGACGACAGCAAACGAACTAGCGGCAAGTCAGTTTGTGAGTGGGACGAGAGTGAACCATAGCCTCCGATATCGGACTTGCTAAACGTGGCGCAACCCTGTCTGTGTCGCAAAGTCATGAAGGCCATGTTTTGTAACAGAGCTGCTGAACGGGCAAGCTGGTAAGGATAAAAGGCCATATGTATGGCCTTATAAAATGCCGCCATACGAATGGCGGCGCTGAATCCTTCTTTACCACCCATGCACACCATGGTCGTATTCTGGGTCGCGTCAGAGTGAACCCTGTTGTTAAAATCGCTGCCAAAAAAAGTCGACGACGCACGCTATTCGAACTTCATGCCAGTTACTTGAAACCTATTCGAAAACTTGAGAACATATGTGGTTCGTTATGAATAATTTTTAACATGAGCAGTTCACCAAACCGAAGGGTTTGGTGAACAGCAGCTATTCTCACACCCGTAGACCGTAACAACCGTAACAACCACTTGCAGCCACCTTAGCGCAGCCACATAGCAAATAATGAAAGTTAAGAGCGAAGTATTCTCACAACAATATATGAGTTCTGTGAGGCCAGAAAAGAAATTGGTAGTGCGTCTGTCTCGTTGAGCCGGTGGTCTCTGGTCGAAATATGAATATTTATTCACCTCCGAACATCCGAGAAAGGTGCATAGTTTATTTTTACTTTTCGAAGAAATTGAGAATAATGCGCATAAATCGTCTGCCGAGTTGCTTTTCTCAAAGGTTGAGGTCTTACAAACCGAGGAGGATATGAGTTGAATGTTAGGAGCTATATTATAACCGGTAAACCTATATTGATTTTTTTTCTGCTATTAATTTTTTTTCCCGGTGCGTGAAGTGATTGTTCGATTGTGGTAAGCCGAAGTGCGTTGTTATTTTGGAGTGCTGTGCATTTGGTTATTTCTTTTTTGCTGTTCTTAGCAGGTTCTGTCACTGGTCCAAATTTCGTGCAGCGGAGCGTCAGGCTGTCTGCGGGCCGCTTTCGAAAAACATGCTTTATTTGACGTGATTTGAAAAACACTTAATTTTAAGAACCTTTAATGAACACAGACGCCTACTGTAGCATTACCAACAATCGCACCCCTTGACATCACAGTGCAAGGCATAACTAACCATATTGACAGAATAAAATTTCAATCAGCTGCTTTAGTGGACGAAATCAACTCCAAAATACTGACAAAACACCAAACACATTTTAGCCATATGTCTTTCATTGTTGTATTCGCAATCGCTTTCAGCAGGAATGCTACCGGATGACTGGAAGGTTGGGAGGGTCATTCCGGTCCACAAATCAGGTCTAAAGGACTCTCCACTGAATTATCGCCCCATCTCCTTAACCAGTGTGCCTTGCAAAATCATGGAACATGTCATCTATTCCCATGTCATAAACTTCCTCGATTCTAACAGCTTTTTTCATCCAGCTCAGCACGGGTTTCGTAGGGGACACTCCTGCGAGACCCAATTGGCAATCTTCACTTTCGATCTGCATGCTAACCTCGACCGTTACCTACAGACCGATCCATTATTTTTAGATTTTAGATTTTAGACAAGGTACCATACCAACGCCTATTACTTAAACTATCCTTTTTAAATTTTCACCCTAATGTTCTAGACTGGATTAAAGAATTCCTAGCTACCCGTTCTCAGTTTGTTTCTATTAACAATCACAACTCAAGCACTCTCCCTATAACATCCGGCGTTCCGCAGGGATCTGTGCTCGGCCCGCTTTTATTCTTAATATTTATTAACGATCTGGCGCCACAAGTATCGTGTAAAATTCGCATATTCGTCGACGACTGTGTAATTTATCGTACCGTTACTAACATTTCTGATCAAGTGGCTCTTCAAAATGACCTCAACCGCGTCCATGAATGGTGTGACCATTCATGTACGCCGTGGCTCAGTGGATATGGCGCTCGGCTGCTGACCCGAAAGACGCGGGTTCGATCCCGGCCGCGGCGGTTGAATTTCTTTGGAGGAGAAATTCTAGAGGCCCGTGTACTGTGCGATGTCAGTGCACGTTAGAGAACCCCTGGTGGTCGAAATTTCCGGAGCCCTTCACTACGGCGTCTCTCATAGCCTGAGTCGCTTTGGGTCGTTAAACCCCATAAACCAAACCAAACCGAAATTAGGGACTCGGATTAGGGATTACAACGCTAACATAATCTTAATTTATAAGAAAGAAGACGTCAAGCTCTTAAAAAGTTACAAACCGATCAGCTTACTGTCCGTTGCCTATAAGGTATTTACTAAGGTAATCGCTGATATAGCCAGGACAACCTTAGACTTCAATCAACCAAATGATGAGGTGGGCTTTCGTAAAAAAACACTCGTCAATAGAGCATATTACTGCTATCATTCAGTTGATAGAGAAATGTGCAGGATACAAGCGATTCCCATATATAGCATTTATAGATGACCGGAACGCATTTGACTCAGTAGAAACCGAAGCAGTTAAGCATGCGTTGTGTAATCAGGGTGTAGAAGAGCCTTGTGTACAAATACTGAAAGATATCTGTAATGGCTGCACTGCTACTATACTCCTTCATTAAGACAGCAATAAAATTCGAATAAGGGAAGGTGTCAGGCAGGGAGACACAATCTCGCCAATGGTATTCACCGCCTGCTTACAGGAGGTATTCAGAGGCATAAATTGGGAACAGTTGGGGATAAGAGTTAATGGAGAATACCTGAGTAATCTGCGATTCGCTGATGACATAGCCTTGCTAAGTCACTCAGGAGATGAAATGGAAAGCATGATCAATGGTTTGACAGGGAGAGCAGAACGATGGTTCTAAAAATTGATATGCAGAAAACCAAAATAATTTTCAACAGTCTCGGGAGGCAACAGCAGTTTACGGTTGGTACCGAGGTGCTGGAAGTGGTAAGGGAATACGCCTACTTAGGTCAGGCAGTGCCCGCTTATCCGAAACACGAGAGCGAAATAACTAGAAGAATAGGAATGGAGTGGAGTGCATATGGCAGGCTCTCTCCGAACATGAATAGTAATTTACCAATATCCCTCAAGAGGAAAGCGTACAACATCTGTATCTTACCGACGGGGCAGAAACGTGGCGGATAACGAAAACGGTTCAGCTGAAAAGGACAATGCAGCGAGCTATGGAAAGGAAAATAATAAATGTAACATTTGGAGACAGGAAGAGAGAAGTGTGGGACAAGAAACAAACACAGGTTAATGACATCCTAGACGAAATCAAGAGGAAGAAATGGGCTTGGGCAGGACATGTAATGCGAAGGCAAGATAACCCTTGTCCTTAAGGGTCATGGATTGGATCCCAAGAGAAGGCAAGCGTAGGAGGGGCGGCAGAAAGTTGGGTGGGCGGATGAGATTAGGAAGGTTTTGTGAGATAGTATGAACGCAGCTGGCACAGGACAGGATTACTGGTGGGGTATAGGAGAGGATTTTGCCCTGCAGTACGCGTAGTCAGGATGGTGATAATTATGGACGTTTACAGCGTCCGAGGAGTATTGAATAGGTGCATCGTAGCAATTTATTCTTTATTCTTTACTCACACGTTGCGCCGCAGCGTTTGATGGCGTCACAGCAGGAGGCTACAACGCTGAAAAAGTATACATCTTCATTCACACAGCACACTCGTGCTTCTATTCTATTCTGTTCGATTCCACTTTCCAATTGACTTAACAAAGAAGGAATTTGCGTAAGTGCCAGTCCTCGCATGATATTCACGAATTTTAAGACAATGGTCTACGCGCCTGGATACGTAGTGGGGTTCTTTGGAATAGGTGTATGCTTTAATACCAGTTTTATTATGGTAAACTGCATCGAACAGCTAAAGCCTTAATTTTCTTTGGCGGGAGGCAAGTAGTTCCCAGTTGAGTTGGTCTTTCATGACCCTTGCGCTGTCCCTCCTTTTTTTTTTTTCTCCAAGAATATTGGACCTGTGTTTCGATGTTGGCGAATGAAGACGTCTTCGTCCGAGAGCCGAATGAAGATGTGAAAGACGGACCGGTCGATTCATTTCATTGCTATACACTACACATAAGAGGGGAGTGATTTCTCCCGCGTGAAGGTTCCTGGACCGTCGGGACATCCGGTCGGTGGCCTCCAACTATAGCCAGGGTTCAACGTTCCTTGCGAAGCAGCCACGTGCCGCTTTCCATTTCGTCTGGTGCGAGACTCGCACCGGTGCCCGGCGGGCGACGCTATCAGGGCGGCCGGGGGGCCAGGACCGGTGTCCCATTACGCCGGTGCGGCCGTTTTTGCGCCCGCGGTCAGCACTGCCTCGGGGCCTCTAAAAGCGCCAGCGGCCGGACAGGGGCTCACAGCAGCGGCAAACATGCGTTCCCCCACGGTCATCCTCGGGTTCTTCCTGCTGCCCGCGCTGCTGGCCGGGTTCGTCGCGGGATCCGCCCTCGTGTGAGTAGTGAGGCTTAGCGCACGGCTCCGCTGGCGCCTGACTCGAACCGAGATCGAGAGAGAGGACGAATTCAGCTGGTCCGGCTGGGAGTTGAGCCAGAAGGCTTAGGCCTCGCTGGAAGGTCGTTAGCTCCCTGCATGTGGATGTCCCCTGGGGAGCGTAAAACTTCGCGGTTACTTCCTTGCCGAGTTGAAGTCAATTTAATCTAAGCATCTCGGCCCTGGAGCGGCAGGGACATAGCGGGGTTTGGGTGTGGGTGGGGTATGAGGCAATAGATGAGGAAGGTTGCTGTTGTATACTCTTTGGTACGAGGTTCATCCGTGTGCAAGTTTACACTTTGCTACTGGGCTAAGTTCCGAAGGTGCGGATAAGTCTGCATAGCAAGGTCTTCCTATGCAATCTTCTAGGCTTTATTGTGTCTTAATAGGCGCTGAAGGGCAATTCCGGGGGACTGTGAAAGTTTTTAGGTAGCTTTAACAGTTATATTTTTACGTTTTAATTTTTTTTTCACGCAGTAAATCGTTTTCCAACATAATGAGCAAAAAAAAGGTTTAAAACCGAAAAAAAGACAGGAAGCCTAAAATGGACTGCGCTGCCGGTGGTGGTGCTCCGCAGGACGCAGAGATGAAACTTCAAATATAACTGGATAGGACTCGAGCGCGCGTTGAATTTCTTAGCTTGCAATTGTAAGCGATGAACTTGTTCATCAAATGTCCTAATAATCGAACGTATGACCAACTTTTCTCGTTTAGAAAGCTCGGATTGAGCACCATCAAGTGTGTTAGACTTGTTACGCCACAGACGCAGAGTTTGCCGCGGAAATTACGCAATTGAAACCGAAACAGGTCGCAGATGAGATGCCCAAGTCAAGGACTCTTGGAATTCAATTTTAGTTAGGAGGCACCTAGAAAATTGTAAGGTACTGTTATGGAAATATTGAAAGTAATGGTCCATTCTTCCCATGCGTAGCAAAATCGTTCTTTTAAGTTTGTCCATCGCCTGCGTCGAGTAGTTAAAGCTGCCATAGAAAACAGTAGGGAACGTTTCTGACGATAGAAAGAAATGCTGGCCTTCCGAGGGGAGATTTGCGGATAATATATTAACGCTTATAGTGGAATCTCGCGATATGTGAAAAAAATTCGTTCATAAACAACTTCCCGTTTTAAAATGTACCTGTCGGGAATTTCTGAGTATGTTAAAAGCTCTCTGCGTAGAAAAAGAACCCGCATGACTGCGAAAACTGTTGTGAATGGTCACAAAATTAACCAAAAAAGAAGAGCTTCCAGTAATCGCTTTGCTAAAAATGCGTGAATCTCGGTAAACTTCCTGAGTTGCTTTACTCTTTCAAACAGTGTTCATGAGTTTCTCCTCCTGGTCTGAGATATATTTTTTCTATGAACATGTGGAGCTGAAACTATATCAATTAAAATTAAAGCTAAGAACTCATTGTTTTATTTTCCAGAAATGTCATCGAATTTCAGTTGACTTCCTACCGATACTGGATTAACTTCAGACATCTGTGCAAGAGTTCCTTCATGCCATCTTAAAATATTTAGGGCAACTTCACATAACACCAGCAGCACACAGCATTGGTGGCCTCATTGGTAGGGCTGTAAGTGCTGTGATCTGGAAAAAGAAAACTTTGCATACTGTCAACAGAATATGGCCTCTGTCGATGTCATCATTTAATACACCTATAACCGAGGAGGCAACTCTTATAAATGTCTCCTGTGCTCTTCACCATCCATGTATCGTATCTAAGACCCCTTCAGGCGCCCTGCAAAGGACTTGTAATTCGTAACGGTTGTTTATCGGGCTTATATGGTACACCCCTAGAAACCTGGGTGACAGCACGCTCGAAACGATCACCCATGAGATTACCCCCTTTAAAAACTGTCAAAAAAGATCTGTACAAGTACGAACCGTTTCTGGCTTCACAGTCTATAGCCACATCACAGCATTGATCCTGCTTAACTGTGCGTTATGCAGGCAGGCGTTGTGTAGTCGTGCAGTGCCGCCAAGAACCGCCCCATATTCGCCATTTTTATGAGTGGATTATTGGGCGAGAGATCAGTGTAGCCATTATTCTCGTTGATGCAATCGCCGCATTGCTTCCGAGTGCATCACTTATTCCTACTCACGTGTCCCCTTCCTCTCCCGGAACAGACGTACAGACATATGTAAGGGAGGGCATGCAACTACTTACTGTGTGGGCTGAATAAGGCGACTAACTCCTAGGATACGGTGTTACGTCAAATGAGGCCTCTGGTAAGGTGCTGATTCTGAGCGCATCACAGCATAGATAAGAGTGAGCAGGAGGCGTGGATGCAGTGTTTTGTTCCGTTCCTGGCAAAGGACACGGTTAATTGCAGAGATATGGGAGAGGCCTTTGCCCTGCAGTGGGCGTAGTCAAGCTGATGATGATTTATTTAGTGGCAGAAGCAGTGCATAAAAGAAGAAAGGTGAGTGCGAACACAGGCGCTTTAAAGCCAGTAGCAACGCGTGCTGCAGTATTACCTCAAGGGAGGAACTGCAGCGCATGACTGGAGATTAACACGAGTAATAGCATCCTAGCTGAAATCAAGAAAAGGAAACGGTCGCGAGACGTACACGTAATGCGATGAGAGGATAGCCGATGGTCCTTTAGGGTAGCTGGAGTGGATTCTGAGAGAATGCAAAGGTAGCAAAGGGAGGCAGAAAATATAGTTGAAACTAGGCATAATGTGGTCCCGGTTAGCACAGGAAAGGGTCAGATGGAGGTCACAGGGAGAGATGTTCCTACTGAAGCGGACGTAGAGTGGGGTGATGGCTGACAGGCATTGCAGCTGTAGGGTGGGTCAATCCAAATGACCAGGCAACGCGACCCGGAAGTTTATTCTGGCTTCTTTAACGATGTTATATCTCAGCCGGATGGAAGCCACTAGAACTTTCGCGGAAAATGTTGGCTGCCGCGTGTCTCTCCGTTGATACTTGTTTGTAGGCATCGACATGAAAAGAACTGGATGCTTCGAAGCGAGTTCCGCAACGCCCCGCATATTCTGAGTGGCGTGCGTACTCCAGAAGTCAATCCTAATCTACATGCCTGCCCTGTATTCTACGAGCACTAAATGCCCAAGGCTAATACGTTCTCAAACTCCACTTATACGGTACGTGAGTTCTTCGTAAAGCCCGAAATTTTTCATCTGCATCTGGGCCAATATGAACATGAACAGGACATTTGTGAAGGGACGTAAGGGCGTACCAGTTCTAGCGGTCCCGTGACACCAAAGCCGCGGACCGCTAGGCAGCAACCGATGAGCTTTAGCTGGCGTCCCAATTCAGGAACGAACTCACTGTGGCATTTCGACGCAGCCGGACCTCCGCCGATTTGGTATGCCCCGCCGTGCCGGCGACATGCCCGCTCTGCCCGCGGACGGTGCAGGAGGTGCCTGACTACTGCTCATACCGCTTCGGTAAGCACCGCGTGGCGGGCGACTGTTCTCGCTGCGATGCTGTTTTCACCCGTGTACGTCAGAGCTAGAAAGCACTTCAGATGTCAGTGCACTAAGCCAAAGCCTAAGGCTAACCTACGCTACGCCTCAACTATCCTATTTCATGGAATGAATGCCTACTGCACCGGCCTGTGTTGTCATGTATACACACCGAAAGTTGTCAGTAAAGTAATCTATTTTCAATCCCGGTCGCGGCGGTCGCACTTCGATGGAGGCGAAATGCTAGAGGCCCGTCTACTGTGCGATGTCAGCACACGTCAAAGAACCCCATGGGGTCGAAATTTCCGGAGTCCTCCACTACGGTGTTCCTCATAGTCTGAGTCATTTTAGGACACTAAACCCTCATAAACTAAACTAAACTAAACTAAACTAAACTAAACTAAACTAAACTAAACTAAACTAAACTAAACTAAACTAAACTAAACTAAACTAAACTAAACTAAACTAAACTAAACTAAACTAAACTAAACTAAACTAAACTAAACTTTAAACTAAATTAAACCATTATTCATTTCCTTCGCGCTTCTGCGAATAAGACGGCGCGCGCCTTATTCATTTTCGGGAGCTTCTTGGAAGCTCCCGTAGAAAGCCATGTATATAGACATATTGTAGTGTAGCAGCCGTGCTCGCTCACTGTGGTGAACTGTAGTAGTGAAAGAAGACGACGATCCTGAGGTGTGACGCTCGCTCGCAGCCCGAACGCTTGGCCTGCACCTTTGCTGAACGTTGCAAAGCGACCTAGGTTCTGCTCAGCCACAACGCCATCCTACATTTGGTGGAGGGGTGCCATCCGCAGGGGTGCCGGAGGGAACTGGTTGCGAGGGAGGCGCAGGGTCGTAGTGGAATGGGCTTGCCTCGTCCCGGAAACTCGGCGGGTGTTGCCGACAAAGCCGGGCGACGTGGCCCGGCAAGCCACAGGAGTAACATATGGGGCGGTTGTCGTAGGTACGCCATGGGTTCATGACGGCACGGCGAGGCGGCAGGCGACGACGGACAGGTGCCGGCGGAGGTGGTAGCGGTGCGACAGATGGGTGGTTAACGTAGACTTCGGGGCGTCGGGGTCTGGCGGCAACCTCAGCGTAGGTGAGGGGGGCAGCCACAGGCGGAGGCCGAGGGCTAGAGGGCAAAGCGTCGGCGACCTGCTCTTGGATGGTGCGTCGAAGGGTGGGATCTATGGGTGACGCAGGGTCGCCAGACACAGGTAGTAGGGACAGTTGGCGGGCCACTTCTTCCCGTATGAAGGCCTTGATCTGGGGAAGCAGGGAGGCCGAGTCAGAGACCAGACTGCAGACCGCCGGCGCAGGAAGGGACTCGTCGAGGACTCCGGAACGGCGAGTAGAATGCCTCTGCTTCCTGAGGACGTCATAGCTCTGACAAAGCTGAATGACATCCACCACCGTTTGCGGATTCCTGGCGAGCAACATTTGGAACGCGTCGTCGGAGATGCCCTTCAGGATGTTGCTAATTTTCTCGGCCTCCGGCATGGATGGATTGATGCGCTTGCACAGGTCTAGAACATCTTCTAAGTAACTGGTGAAGGTTTCAGTGGCGTGCTGAGCGCGAGCGCGGAGGCGTTGTTCGGCGCGCAGTTTGCGCACAGCTGGGCGGCCGAATACCTCCGAGAAGCTGGTCTTAAAGGACGACCAGGTAGGCAAGTCGGCCTCGTGGTTGCGGAACCACAAGTTGGCAACGTCGCTGAGATAGAATAGTACGTTACCAAGCTTGGTGGCATCGTCCCACTTGTTGTGGGCGCTGACGCGCTCGTAAGTCGCCAACCAGTCATCAACATCGTGGTCGTCGGCACCGCTGAAGACGCTGGGATCTCGCTGCCGGAGCCCGCCAGAACACAGGATGGTAGGCGACGGGATGGGGGCTGTCTGGCTGGTGACTTCAGGCATAACTGGCGGCGAAGGTAAGGTACGGCTACGGAGCTCCAGGATGAGGACGAGAGGGGGAACTTACAGCAGCCTCCACCAAATGTAGGATGGCGTTGTGGCTGAGCAGAACCTAGGTCGCTTTGCAACGTTCAGCAAAGGTGCAGGCCAAGCGTTCGGGCTGCGAGCGAGCGTCACACCTCAGGATCGTCGTCTTCTTTCACTACTACAGTTCACCACAGTGAGCGAGCACGGCTGCTACACTACAATATATTCTTACTTTAGTAGTTCCTCCTATTCATATTTTTCATCTTCCTGGCTCACCCAGATAACAAAAATAGCTAATCCGCCTACATACGCGGCTATTTATCCAGTATACAGGATCGTCCAATATAAAAAGCAACAACAAATTTGCAGAAAAACACCAATTTTTCGTTTATAATTTTACTAAAGTTTAAAATGACTTTAAGCTAGTAAACAGCATGAAAAAAAACTTTTTAAAAACCGAAAAAAATTCTTTTTGTAAGGCAGATTTGGAGAGTAATCATTAACTGAATGACTGAACGCAGTTCCTTTTCGTACTCGAGGAGCCTGTTCGCTGTATTCGCCCCTGTACACGGTGTACGCCTATGAAGACGTGGATTCTATTAATTGTTATGGGAGCGAGGTACACCTGGCTTTTGTTCCAGGAGAGTTTTTTTTGCTATCGAGGCGGAGTTCCGCCTGCAACGGACGAGTGTGAGCGGGAGCACGAGAAAATGAAATGTAGACGTGTAAAGCAGGCCATGTATAAAGACAGGAAAGCTCAAAATAAGAGAAAATAAAAATGGCTATTCAAACGTGAACCTGACAGGGAAAAACGAAATAGCGATCGCTAAAGAGAAAGTCTCTGTAAGTAACTATAATAGGGTGAAGATTTGTTAGACTCATTCGAAGACTTCATGAACTAGTAAGCGAAAATTCGTATGCATGATTGTGTCTGTGCGAAAATTTCCGTTTCGTCCAGTTACACAAGCACGTATTTTGTTAAGGCGCTAAGTGGCTTGCGTTTTAAGCCTTCCTTCAATTTCAGTGCGTCGTCTTTTCTGTGCCTATATCGCTGACATAAACGGCCATACAATTTTTTTTTTTTCATTTTCTCTTCCTTTCAGTTGCCCGTGTCCAGCAGGTGGCGTCATTCGCAGCGGGTAAGTAAACTACGGCCCACACATAACGCATCGTGACAAAACAGGTGTTTCGCGCACACAAAGCAGCCGAACCGAATAGACAGACCCGTAATGGCACTTTCGTCCACTTTCCTGAGCGAATATTGTACGCGTTGAGGACGTCATGAGAGTGGAGATTGTCTTCTTGCTGCAACGAGTTTTCCCACATTTTAGAAGAAAACCTCATAATCGCAAAATTTTTGTTTTGAAATGTGATAGCCAGCAGCATGTGATAAATAGTTACTTACGATAAGCATTCGTAATATCTCGACGACCCCCCCCCCCCCCCCGCCACCCCCCGCTCCCCAAATGAACTTAGTCCGGCTTTCAAGAACAGATTCAGCAGCTTATGATTGGTACGTCTAACTAGTCCAGTGTGTGTTTGGGGAATCCCTCAGGCGGTGTAAATGTGTAGTAAGGTATCAATTACTCATTAGCGACCACCCAAACGTGAAAGCTGCATAGGTTTCCTTCGTAGCCGTATGGCTGCGGTTGGATGGATGCTAACGATTATTTGGTACCTTAGTGTGGACACAACTAGAGTGCCTGTATTTCACGGAAACACTGCGACGCGACCACTGGAACACAGAGCCGCAGCGGCCTTGGTTTTCATTAACATGTGGCGAAGCAGCAGAAAAATTTAATCAGCTGTTACTCGCCGCGTATAGTGGTGAATGGAAACCAACAGTGAGGGAGAACGCAGGACAGTTCCACACCACGGCTCTGACATAGAATCTTCGTGCGTTCGAGCCAGAGTTTTTTTTTTCTTCTTCTAATCCCGCAGTCAGCAACCGGCACCTGTGCGGTCGCCTGCGGATCAGGTCCGTCCTGCTTGGCCCCAAGGAACTGTTCGCCGAGTACCCCTCGGTGTCCCTCAAGAAGGAATGCTCCTGCGCCTCAGCCGCGCACGGTACGACCGCGACTCCGGTCGCGCCTTATTCTCTCTAACTATAACGGTTCCCTGTTGTTAGCGTACACGTCTTGACTTTTAACGCCACAGCGTTAAAGGCTCCGGTCGCCAGAAAATCTGGTGTCGGAGTTGTCTGGGTTGTCGGCGTCATCGGCGTTGTGAGCGAGCAATGACGGGAGTGGCTCTGGCAGGTGGTCCCCAGAGAGCAACCTGGGAGGCAGGCGGACCGCCCAGGTCACGTGACCTTGCGGCTTCATCACAACCTACTCACCGGGCAGTGAGCAAACTGCCCATCGTGGCAGGTGGCAGTTAAATGTATGATTGGTCGCTCGGGAAGAGCAGCCTGAGTCACACAAGGCTCACCGCTGGGAGCACTTGCTATCGCAGTGCAGTGGCCCATCGCTTCACCGCTGCAACATTGAGCCAGGAGGGTTATGAGGACTCCCAGGGATCTGTGAATGTAGAGCAGGCAATGATCTTATGCATATATGGGAATCAGCCCATTACGCAGTCGCGTCATAACCTTAAGGCGGAGCTTAAGTGTCCCTTCCTTTTTTTTTTTTGTTTCACATAGCAAATTGCCTGTCATAGAATCTACAGCGTCCGGCTGACTTCTGCAGCTTTTTGTCTGCTTCTGGTCGAAATCGGTAGGCGCATTGGATGGGTGACGTAGGTTCTATCGAAATCATTAAATAAGAAGATAAGGCAATGGTCCATTCTGGAGTAGGGGATAACTCATGTTATGCGTCGATAAGCAGATCAGCCAGTGGTTTGAGCTTGGAGCTTGAAATATAATTAGCCCGCTCAAGAACTTTCCGACGAAGGCATTTCAAAGAAAGTAGTGCATTGTTAATTGGTCGGTGGCTGCTCGTGCTACGCTGCCATAAATGAGCAGCTAAGAGCAAAAAGCGGCTAGAAGCGAAATGCTGCATAATCTTTCTGTCGTGCCAACTTCGTCAACAAATTACTGGCACTGCCCAACGCACACTTACCTGCTTAAAATTCCGGATTTCGCCCAATACCAATCTTTGTTCGCGTACTTATAACGCCCGCCAAAGGAACGGTGAAGCTAATCCTCAAGTGTTGGCCCAATGTGTTGTGCATCGTTGGTTCTTTGTTGTTCTTGATGAGAATCAACAAAGGTCCAGCGCACAGGCTGACGCCTTTCTGCTATCCTCTCACTGCAGAAGAAGGCCAGTACTACGTGCTGTTCAAGGAGGTGCCCGAGACCGTGGCCACCAAGCTGACGCAGCTGGTCCTGGACGCGAACGCGACCGTGCTGCCGTACACCTTCCAGCAGTCCCGCTACGTCTACCAGCAGCTGACCGCCTGCCAAGAGACACAGAGGCGAAGCGACTACGCATCATCCTACGGCGGAGGTAGTGCCTACACCTCCTCCTCGTATTTGGTCAAGACGATCAAGTACTACTACCCCGCACCCTCGTACGGTAAGCCTGTCCCCTCAGGTCAGGCCTCTCTCAGATTAGCCCGAGGGTCGTACGGCATATGTACCAGGCACAACCGATACCCAATCTCCCCGTAATGTTTCACACGTGAAGCGGTCGGTACACTGCGCCCGTTCACGTTCCTAGAAGAACCCATGAAGCAGCTGGGATCTATTAGATGAATTCGCCAATCACGACTCGCCTCGGTGTTTCGTTCGTACGCGTTAGCGACTGAACTCGACTAATGCTGGCGCTTCGGTACCGTGTCCTATTCGATAGCCCCGGTCAGTCCTTCCCACGTAACCTGATGTGTGGCTTGCACTTCAGGCAGTGGAGTCCGCTTGTATGCTTAGCGCGCAGAAGCAGGAACTGCGGGTAGCCTCGCGCATGCCGGTTGGCTCTCGCGTCTAACTTGTCCGTGTGGTTTTCACCCGCTGATACAAAGGATGCTTTTTACTGTGTTTGATACGTGTACGAAGATATGCAGTCAATGGTCTAACTTGGACCACTGTTTTCATCGCAGGAAAATGCTGTTATCGGGATGACCACGAAATACAGCATTTCGTATCCTCATTTACTCCTTCACAGTACCTTGAGCCGAATACCTTTACAGAGGTATAGAGCAGACGTTTGTTGACGACAGTCATTACAGCGTCAAAAAAAAAAAGCTGCAGCATGCATCGTCATCTGCAACCGAGTTGGAGCAGGCCATTGTAAGAAAGGCATAATTAAAACGAGAGCAAACTCTAATAGCTTTTGAATTCGGTAAGATACCGTCCCAACATCGCTCTCTTTCGATTACGCCGGATATTAAATCTGAGGCTGATAAAGTTATTAAACATATATAAGCAAATAACGGCACGTTTTTTTTTATATAAGCACAGTGTTTTTGTTTTAAAAAGTGCTGTTTTTAACCGGTTACTCTTTTTCTGTTCTAGCAGAATGTCTGCCCGATTAACGTTGTCTTTTCAATAGTGCCTCCGAATCTCTTATTAGGGAAGGAACACGCCTTGATATGTAATTGCGGCCGCCGGTGACACCTGAAATTTTGGTTGGTTGTTGGCTGCTTTAATGAGCAGGAGGTGTTAGCCTCATATTATGACGTAAGCCATTGTTCCGCCTGTGTGGCATGAGAAAAGAACGAAAAAAATGCCTGTCACTGCCTCAGGAGGCCTGCATTCTCTAAGAAATCCCCAGGGAGCCTTTTTAACATTCGCCTCTTAGCTGCGGACCTTCTGGAAACACCACCCTTGCGACGCTATATCGATAGCACAGTGATGTTCCAGTTCAGTAATGTTCTATTCGGGAAATTTTCCATTTTCCAGAGAATTTGAGGGGTAAAATTCTTTCGAAACTAGAATTTTCAGAGCCGAAACTTCACTTCTTCTAAATTTCCTGAGTTTTCAAGCTGATGCAGAAAAAAGGCCCTGGCATAGCAATTTTTGTGTATCATTGAGAAAATTTTCGATTACCGCCTGGAACATTTCGTCCAAGTTCCACAGAATATCAAACAACGCTGCGTCGCGTTTCCTCAAGGCTGAGTACGGTGAAAGCCAGGCAAGCGGAATTTCCGCTCGTCATGAAATAGGCTTGTGTCACCAGACAAATATGTTTTGGGCGGTGTTACGACTCATATCTCTTGAGTTACAGCGTAACTTACGCTTGAAGGACGCGAATATTCTTGTAATAAAGCAATAAAGTTTGTCTGGTGGGTTTTCACGGCCGTTTGACTGACGTAAAGAAACCAGCTGTGCTGCATTTCTCCCAGTTTACTCCCCTACAGGCAAAGCATCCCGTCTGCCTTAATTCTTACCGGACTTAAAATCAGCAATTCTGAAAACAGGGTGTTTATTTCGTTGAACTCATTTTGAGTATTAATATCCGAGAGACAGATTGAAGAGCAGAGAGTAGACAATATTGGTCACTTACTCTGTTTGTTCATTTCAGATTATGCGGCTCCTAGCTATGCGGCGCCAAGCTACGCTGCCCCTAGTTATGCAGCTCCATCATATGCTGCACCCTCTTACGCTGCCCCCGCGTACAGCGCTCCCGCTTACTCTGCCCCCAGTTACAGTGCACCCGCTCCTAGCTACTCGGCCTCCAGCTACAGTGCAGCAGCAGTCAGCTACAGTGCCCCGTCTTACTCTGCCCCTAGCTACAGCGCTCCCTCTTATGCTGCCCCTAGCTACAGTGCTCCCGCTTACGCTGCCCCTAGCTACAGCGCTCCTTCTTACGCTGCCCCTAGCTACAGTGCTCCCGCTTACGCTGCCCCTAGCTACAGTGCTCCCTCTTACGCTGCCCCTAGCTACAGTGCCCCCGCTTACGCTGCCCCTAGCTACAGTGCCCCCGCTTACGCTGCCCCTAGCTACAGCGCTCCCTCTTACTCTTACTCAGCCCCAAGCTACAGTGCTCCTGCTTACTCAGCCCCTAGCTACAGTGCCCCCGCTTACGCTGCCCCTAGCTACAGCGCTCCCTCTTACTCTTACTCAGCCCCAAGCTACAGTGCTCCTGCTTACTCAGCCCCTAGCTACAGTGCCCCTGCCTACTCCGCTCCTAGCTACAGTGCGCCCGCTTACTCAGCCCCTAGCTACAGTGCACCCGCTTACTCAGCCCCTAGCTACAGTGCCCCTGCCTACTCCGCTCCTAGCTACAGTGCTCCTGCCTACTCTGCTCCTAGCTACAGCGCGCCTGCTTACTCTGCTCCCAGCTACAGCGCTCCTTCCTACTCGGCTCCTAGCTACTCCGCTCCTTCTTACTCTGCCCCCAGCTACAGTGCTCCCTCTTACTCTTACTCAGCCCCTAGCTACAGTGCTCCCGCTTACTCTGCCCCTAGCTACAGCGCTCCCTCTTACTCTTACTCATCCCCTAGCTACAGTGCTCCTGCTTACTCCGCTCCTAGCTACAGTGCTCCCTCTTACTCTTACTCATCCCCTAGTTACAGTGCTCCTGCTTACTCAGCCCCTAGCTACAGTGCCCCTGCCTACTCCGCTCCTAGCTACAGTGCTCCTGCTTACTCTGCCCCTAGCTACAGTGCTCCCTCTTACTCAGCCCCCAGCTACAGCGCTCCCTCTTACTACGCCCCTAGCTACAGCGCTCCCTCTTACTCTGCCCCCAGCTACAGCGCTCCTTCATACTCTGCCCCCAGCTACAGTGCCCCCTCATACTCCGCCCCTAGCTACAGCGCACCGGCACCTAGCTACAGCGCTCCCTCTTACTCTGCCCCCAGTTACAGCGCCCCCTCTTACTCTGCCCCCAGCTACAGCGCACCGGCTCCTAGCTACAGCGCTCCCTCTTACTCTGCCCCCAGTTACAGCGCCCCCTCTTACTCTGCCCCTAGCTACAGCGCACCGGCTCCTAGCTACAGCGCTCCCTCTTACTCTGCCCCCAGCTACAGCGCTCCCTCTTACTCTGTCCCTAGCTACAGCGCTCCATCTTATTCTGCTCCTAGCTACAGCGCACCGGCCCCTAGCTACAGCGCTCCCTCTTACTCCGCCCCCAGCTACAGCGCCCCCTCTTACTCTGCCCCTAGCTACAGCGCACCGGCTCCTAGCTACAGCGCTCCCTCTTACTCTGCCCCCAGTTACAGCGCCCCCTCTTACTCTGCCCCTAGCTACAGCGCACCGGCCCCTAGCTACAGCGCTCCCTCTTACTCCGCCCCCAGCTACAGCGCCCCCTCTTACTCTGCCCCTAGCTACAAGGCACCGGCCCCTAGCTACAGCGCTCCCTCTTACTCTGCCCCCAGCTACAGTGCCCCCTCTTATTCCGCCCCTAGCTACAGCGCACCGGCGCCTAGCTACAGCGCCCCCTCATACTCTGCCCCCAGCTACAGCGCCCCCTCATACTCTGCCCCTAGCTACAGCGCCCCCTCTTACTCTGCCCCTAGCTACAGCGCTCCATCTTACTCTGCCCCCAGCTACAGCGCCCCGGCCCCTAGCTATAGTGCTGCTACTTATGCCCCACCTAGCTACAGTGCACCTTCCTATGCCCCGCCTAGCTACAGCGCACCCACCTATGCCCCGCCTAGCTACAGTGCTCCTTCCTATGCTCCTCCCGCATATAGTGCGCCTTCATACTCGGCACCTAGCTACAGCGCCCCTACTTATGCCCCGCCTAGTTACAGCGCCCCGTCCTACGCTCCTCCCAGTTACAGCGCTCCATCATACGCTCCTCCCAGTTACAGTGCACCATCATATGCTCCGCCAAGCTACAGTGCACCTGCCTACAGCGCACCGGCCAGCTATGACGACAGCTACGGCGGGTACGGTCTCACTTATTTTCCCGCTCACGGCTATGGCGGCGCGCGCTACCAGATCAAGCGCCAAGACGATTCTTCGTACATTTCCAGTGCCAGCAGCTACCCGGCCTCTTCGGTCACCTACACGTACGTCACGTACATGCCTCCCGCGTACTCCGCCGGCAGCAGCTACGCAGGTGAGGGATCCTCGTATTGAGTCCGGCCCTGCAAGAGCCCAGCGATCCCAAGGCGCGCTGCTGTTCGCATGGACGAGTGAACGAGTAAAGCAAAGAACTTTATCAAGTGCTATGCACGTCTGTCCACATGTCTTTCTTCCGGGTTGATAACCCGAAGAGACTTCGACAGTGCGGCACACTAGACACAAAAACATTCACACCTCATAGGAGACCCCGCACGGACCTCAACAAAAGACAAGTCCGTGCCCCATGAAGCAAGCTTCTCGGTGTTATTATAGTGAACAGCAGTAAACTGAGGACCAGAAAACTGTGCCAGAACAGGGATTAATGCTCGCAGTTAGCTTTTCTTTTATGGTGCATCTTAACCTAAGTGGCTAGTAAAAATTTATTGCCTTCGCTGATAAGGCTTCGTTTTAACGGTGGATATAGACAAAGACTGAGACATCGCACAGGAACGTCCCTTGGCGCCTGTCGGAGAAAAGTCACTTTCTTTGTTTATATCTTCTGAAACGCCGAGAAGATTGCTTCATGGGTTCCTGGGCACACTTTACCGAGTGTGCCATCTGATTGCCATCACAATACGCGGCACAAATTATACGGGATCAAATTCGCCGAATCTGAACGCAGACCTGCAAATAAGTCCCAATCTTTCACTTCTAAGATTTATGGAGCTTTCAGATTCACCGAGCACAGACTGGTCTGCACTGACGCAGTTCGGATTCATGTGCTGCTGGATCCTGTTTAAGCAACGGTACCTTGCCTCTAAACACTTCGCTCCATGGCAGCATGAAGCCTTAATGAATGTGAAATATCGCCAAAAATGCTTCGAGGCAGCATGTACTTGCTCATTTACACTATGCTAAAAATTGTTAACCTTTCTTCACCTTTTAGCAGAAACTTTTTATGCTGCGGCTGCCACAGTCACATTCCAGCTGCTATAGCGCAGCACAAACTTCGCACGAAGTGTGGAAAGGAAGTGGTGTAGCTACTAGCATCAAAACAATCAGAAAAATAGAAGTCGGCGAGCTTACTACAGCTGATTTAACAGTAATGAAATGGTGAGTATCATCTCAAGGATTTCTGGCCTCTCTTCGTCAGGGGCGATGGAGTACGGTGAAGTTTCAGTGCAGTATTAGATTGAATGCCTCGAACTGAAAAAGTAAAATATGGCCATCTTATATAATGAAATTTGATCCGCACAAATATCAGTTGATGAAAAGGGAACCAGCTGATCGGAACCGCTGCCTCCGAAGATCCTAACACTGCAAATACGCTTGTGGTGCAAATGCGTCTGTTGGCCTAATAGGCATCTTTCGGCGCGAAAGAGCACTCCTTGACTTAAAGGATGTGACCTTCTGCCTCCAGAAAATTAGCGCAACATCTTGTACTCAGCCCTTCAACAGCTCCAAGATGATTCGAGGACTCTCCTAGCTTCCTACCTTATTCTAAGATTCGAACCTCTTAAATGGCCACTAGGCCGCAACCAGTGCTATGTGTGAACAATATATGCTCTGAGGTTAAAACAGATGCTGATTCCTCTATCGGCTTTCGCAAAATTTGCTCACTTCAAACAGTTATCGCAAAAAAAAAAAGAGTATTCATGATCAAGCTGTTATGTTTTTCCGGATGGTTAGACCTCTCGGGCAGAAAACACGGTGTGATAATAAAGCAGTCCTGACTCTTAGATGAGCAGCTTTATCAGGAGTTTTAACATTTATCAACTGTAAAGGTTTGGTTTGGTTTGGCTTAAAGGGGTTTAACGTCCCAAAGCGACTCAGGCTATGAGAGACGCCGTAGTGAAGGGCTCCGGAAATTTCGACCACCTGGGGTTCTTTAACGTGCACTGACATCGCACACTACACGGGCCTCTAAAATTTCGCCTCCATCGGAATTCGGCCGCCGCGGCCGGGATCGAACCCGCGTCTTTCGGCTCAGCAGCCGAGCGCCATTACCACTGTGCCACCGCGGCGGGCTTTATCAACTGTAAAAGAGCGATGGAAACGTGTTAATACTACGCCGCAAAAACTTATTTGCTGTCAATAAAATGGCCCTACCTCCTTAAACGTAACGATTTTCCTTATTTTTTCTCATCTATTATATTTGCGGCAGTTTTACAATGACAGCTGTTATTGCCTCAGAGCCATGTATATGCTCCATTACGCATCTAATTTTAAACTAAAACAGCAACGCTCCCGAGCGTCGCCACACTATGGCCACAAAGAAAACCTACTCTGCTTTCTCGCTCAACTTTTGAATTTCTTTAATTTTCTTTTTCTACTCTACCTTGAAAACCTTCCTTCGTTTTCTTATTCCTCCTCCTCCTCCTACTACTACTACTGCTACTACAACTACAACTACCACTACTGTTACTACTACTTGAAAACTTCTTCCTACGCCTACTCCTGCTCCTCCTCCTCCTCCTCCTACTACTACTACTACTACTACTATTACTATCACTACTGTTGCTACTACCACTAATGCTATCAAGCGCCTCGAGCTATTACCAGTGTTTGTTGCATGCCGATGTTTCTTCACCACACACTTGTCTCGCCACAGGCAAGAACAAAAAAGCGTCCAGGTACGGTGGCTACGCAGCCCGTATCCGCTACGATCCCACGTACGAGCCGAACCCAGGCTACAAAGCCCCGGGCTGGTACACGCCATACATCAAGTACGGCGCCTCTCGCAAGCCTCGCGACGTCAAGCCGTTCGATATGAAGGACTACGAGTTCGTACCCCACGCCGGCGGAATGACACGCAATCCCCACAATGTCTACATGCCCATCTACCGCAGCATTGTGCGCCGCAAGCGCCCTGTCTTCCTCAGCGGCTACGGATACTTCGACCCCACTAAGAAGATGAGCTTTGGCCTGGCTGGTCGTCCTTACTTCACTGGCGCCGAAAAGGCTCTTTTCCGGGGCTACGGCGGCTACGGAAGCTTGGACATCTCTTATGCTGACAACACGGACCACATTCATGGTCTCCACGGCGACTACTAAAGTGAAGTCCACCTCGTGGAATAAACAGCTGTCAAGCGTGCAGTGATATTCTGTCATCCATTCGACCACATTTCATTTGGTCTCTTGGTGGTGTCGGCTACTGCCTTGCATGCGAGGTCTTCTTAAAGAGTAAAACGTCTTCTTTATGTTTTGAGGCCTCGGGACAGGTGTGGTTAGTCTATGAGGTTGAGCGTTGTGACTACCTTTGAGTTATATGCACGTCAAATGGTACTGTCATCACACTGAAAAAAAAAACGAGAGAAAAAAAAACTCGGTATGCTTCAGGAGAGTCGGGAAACCTGAGAGGACCGCTGTGTGATTTCACGCTGAGTAGCCCGGATTGTTTAGTGAGACAACGGTTACATATAGAAGAATCGACTCTTGGGCGAGTTGGTGCATGACTGTATGATACAAAGCGCAAGAGTGGAAAGAACGAACGAAGAACATGTCCTTTCAAAAAACAGGGACACCGACCAGCAAAATGAAAATTGAAATTGGCGTTTCGGCGCCCAGAACGGGGGCCTTGTTCACAATGGAATCACACCAAGAGGGTTCGCCTTTAAAAGCTATAGTCATCGCCGTAAGGATTGCGCGTAAATCGGGTTAAGATTGCCCTCGTTACGATTAAGCGTGTGAGCCGTCGTCTGTATCACCAGGGACTCGAGATGAAGCCGTGATGCTGTCACTTTTTCTTTCTCGGTGATTCGTGCCTTTTCCCAATTGATTTTGTGATGCATGACCGCGTGCTCTGCCAAGCCGTTATTGCGGGTATTTTCATTCTGCACATCACGAACATGTTGTTGCAAGCGCTTCTTATAACTTCCAGTTTCGGCGATGTAGACACCGTTGCAATCTGCGCAAGGAATGACGTCGACAACTCCTGGGAATTTCTCTTTCAGTAACTGGTCTTTGACGTTCATCAGTTGTCGCATTTTCTTGGCAGGGACATGGGCTACTTTCACGTCATACTCTCGTAATACACGGGCGAGTCATTCACTTGTTTTCGGCACATATGGAATAGCCGCACGTTTCTTGGGGGGAAGAGGGGCGTCAGGTTGTCGAGGTCGTGACAGCTGTCATTCTGTTGACCTGATGAAATGACTTGGGTAAACACAGCTAGCGAGATCTTTCCGTACCCTTGATGCGTCCGCAGCGGCGTCAATGGTGCTTGTGCATATGTCCGTGTTCGTTTCGTGTCCGTGTTCGTTCTTCGTTCGTCCTGTCCACTCTTGCGCCTTGAGTCATCGGGTTACATATACTTCGTTCAAACTTCTTGAATCCTACTAGTGACAAAACTCCCAACTGAATTCCAACCATGACGAGCGGCCACTTCTAAGGAAAACCGGACCAGATAGCTTACGGCACAGCGTAAGTATTCGTAAAAACCAGCAAGCTACTACAATCGGATACAACTCAAAAAAGAAGCGGCAGACCCCTGCCAAAAGAGTCTCTCCAGCAAATGGCGTCGGTCGATTGTCATGACGTCGCTGCTTATCCGGTTTAGCCGTGGGTGGTCAATGCCCTTGTACCTTACAAGGGAGACCAATACAAGGGAGACCAAGGCGGTCTTGGTCTCCCTTGTATTGTATGCTTAACTCTTGAATATTTTTTCTTGCTTGCGGCTTGACACGTGCAGTGATTTTAGGTTTTACCCTAGTGGGCGGTTCCTTGAGGGTATATATGTAGAGGTTGGCGCCTTTTCTCAAATAAAGTTGCAGTCAGCGCTCGTGTGTGTGTTTCCTCGTCTTGCGTCCTTGTGTAGCATGCGCTGTTGAAAAAATTATTATGAATAACCAACTAGCCCGTGAGCTCACCCTGTTTTAGTTAGATGGACTCTGCAACAAGTTTCGCAATCGGCAATATTAAAACGCAGTGATCGCGCAGAGGACGGACAATCCATAACAAAAGGTAGAAGCCGTCCAAGATTGTCGTAGAAGACGACCAAAAGCACTGAGATACTTCGCGTGCCTTTCGACAAATCACTTGGAAGTAGCGGGGCCCATGCAAGTCGCGAGACCATTGGAACCACTTGGAAGTAGCGGGACAAGAGGGATGAGTAAGCTACTTGGGCGCATGCGAAAAAAAAAATGAAGAAGACGATTAATGTAACTAACATGGTAGAGATGCTTCAGCATTAGGGCCGTTTCGCATCACGCGACTAGAACGAAAAGAGTCGGCCTAGTCGGTGACGCTGCAGTGCGAGTTTCGCTCAGTGCTTTCACATGCAACGCGTACCCAGCGAATTCGGTCGGAGGGACACGCAAGGTTGCTCGATGTTCGCATAGGCAACCCACGATTAAACGCGACACAAACGCTGCACTGAATGTGTTGATGGTGTTATGACCAGCGTGTTTTTAGGTGCAAGGCAATACTTAGTATGTTTCGATTAGAATAAACAGTTTTGCTTACGCCACGGCAACAGCTCCCACGTGACCCCTCGTCACGTGCCGTCTTGGCGCTCCCAATCGGTCAGTAGTAGAGCGAACACACCGACGCTGCGATTGAATTCCAACCGGACGGAACTCGGTCGCAGGCCGTCTGCGGCTATACCGACGGCCCTCACGAATCGCAGACTGACAGAATTCGCAGCGTCGCAGGCGAGAATCGCATGCATGTGAAACGGCCCTTAGGCGTATTCGCTTTGCGTACTCATGTGTTTGTGTGTTCTATTTACGTATAGAATGACTGACAGAAGAATTTATTGAAGGTTCATCAAGTAGCATTTCATGCTGTTTATATAAAGAATTTGAACCGTGTCCTAAGACCAGTAGTTGTTCACTTCTGATTGTAGCTGTGGTTCGCTGTGCACTGTGACCACCATTGCTTTGTGGTCACTGAAGTGCTCAGATACTCTTGACGCTCGTAAGTGCTGATTGGTTGGGGGACGCCAGGCCGACCCTCTCATTGAGAAAGCCAACAAATTTGCGCTGTTTTTTTCTGCCTTGGTTGAAGTCACCCAGGAGTACTAGGGAGTACTTATTCATTATCGTCATCCTCAGTCGCACTTAGCTAACTGCAGGGCAAAGGTCTCTCCCATGTCTCTCCAATTAACCCATTCTTACGCCGGCTGCGGCCACCGCATTCTCGCAAACTTCTTCGTCCGCCCACCTAACTTCCTGTCGTTCTCTGCTACGCTTGCCTTCTCTTGGAGTCCTGTCCGTTACACTTAACGACCATCGGTTATCTTGCCTTCACATTGCATGTCCTGCCCGAGCCCATTTCTGTGTTGTCTTCTTCTGTTAGAAGAAGACAACACAGGCGGTAGACAACACTAGCCCCTGTGTTATTCTTTACCCTGTCGTCCCTGTTTTTTATCGCTACTACTATATCCTCTCAAAGGGTAATATTCGCAATCTGAAATATACACTTTTTCCTGGCTGGTAATCGAATGAATAACACTGAAGAAGTTATTCTGGAAGCATCGCTTCTGCGGATTGATCATCATGATGCTGAATTCTGGGAAGCCCGCCCGACGTAGAATTATAGGTGTACCAAAAGCTGTTAATCTGTAAACATTCGCTGTCGGCAATTGAATCTTCAGCAATTCTGCCTGGAGTAATCTACAGGGCCTTCATGCACTGAAAATATACAGTATGCGATACTTACTTTCAACGATGGCAGGATTGCCTGAGCAGACATTTTCAGTTTGTTGGGTGTTTAACCAGGAGGCCGCACAGTGGTTTTCTGAGGCTGACCGGCGGTTACTTGGCTAAATGACCTGAAAGTTCATTTATCAGCGTCCGTTCAGTGTAATTTTACATTGAAGCTCTTTTTTCACTTCGAAGAGCATTATTTCCAAACATCAATTTTCGCAACATTTGACTAAAACCTACTTTTATAGCTTAGAAGCCTATTTTATGAAAGCATCAATTTTCGACAAATTTGACCCTTTAGCTCAGGGGCCACAAGAAACATCTAACACACACACACACACACACACACACACACACACACACACACACACACACACACACACACACACACACACACACGCACACACGCACACACACACACACACACACACACACAGGTGGGAGTCTACTGAAGCAGAGTTGCAGAATAAATGCAGGGAATTTCGTTTCAGGGGATGTTTATTGCTTCTTAATTTTGGTTTGATTAAAAATGTACATTTCAGATAGAAATTTCAGTGCTTGCGTAAACACGCGTTCGTTGCTCCTTGATGTAGTCTAATTAAGGAAAATACGACTAGCGTCATGAAACCCCGCGGCAACAGCAGCTGCACTCCATCCGTCCAGTAAAATACGTACTGCATTCATCAGTGCAGTTTAGCTGCGCTGCCTTAGGGGCCCCGTGGTTGTAAAGAAAATAAAGCAGCACTCGTATGCACTGATCACGCGGGCGAGAAAAACAGTGTTCAAGCTAGTTAGATTCCAACTCTATTCTAACTAGTTCGAGTCTAACTTCAGTCAGTTTTTCTATTTTATGTTTATTTCGCATGTTAGGCTGCCGTAAGCTTCAGTAATCAAGCACACCTTAGGCTATCTGCAACTGCTCTCTCGCTCGTTACCAAAATAGCCAATAGATTTATTTCGTGAAGTGGCGATCGTTTCAAGAGAAGGAAGCTCGGTTAGATATCAGAATTCTATGGCATGAAACTACAATTAGATATCTATTGTCCTTGACAGATTTTCGTTCGTACTTTATTTTATTTGTTGCAGTGTTAGGGTGCCATTTTGTTGCTTCCGAATTTCAGAACTCTTGCAACAGAACTGTACGAAGCAGAATAAATGATAATACAACACTCTAAATTCCAAGCAGAGACGCGCTAGGCTTTTCGACGCCTTGGAGCACTCGATCATCGCTGCAGCCTCTCGTTCTCCCTGATCAAACTGATAGCCTCTCTGCTATGCTTTGGAAGTCGTCATCGCCGCGAGTGTTACCTATGGCCGCTAAAGAGGGGGCGAGGGCTATGACATGTCAAAGAGCGAAATCAAGCGAGAGACGCCATGCATGCTGCCTAGCAGTTGAAAAAAGAAGCGGCTCCTTCAGGCGGCACAATTCGATTCTTGTAGACAAATTTCTACAGAATGAAGTGTTTCAAAGTGCACATGCAGCTTATCGTACTTGGAAAGGCAATAAATGAGTCTTTCCTCCATACAATACTGCTCAAAAACAAATAAAAGCTACGTTTCTAGTTCATGCATGAGGTGTGATCTTTGAGCGCATGTTTTAACCTCGGTTTTACCCTTTGTGCAAGCTTGAGGGCCTCGACACTCTTGAAATATACCGGCCTCTAATCAAATGTGCCAAGGGAAGCCATAAGCGCAGAGCCCTTCGAAAACTTAAATCATGGCGAAAAGAACGCTCGATGCTTGTCTAAAACATTATCTTTTCAATGCTGATGTTGCAGTTCGTGTTAGCAGAATTCCATCATAGAACTCCGCTAATTGCGCGTTGTGTCCAGTGTTAAACTTACAACAACCCAATGTATATAGGTAGTGATTAAGTATATATGTACAGTTTGTCTGACAGCGATACCATGTGCGATTGCTGCGAAATTTCCGCCACAGGTATCATTGTTGTATACCGACCTTTCAGCCCTGTCTGCTTTTATCACGTCATTTTTATATATTGCCAAACCTGCATTCGCCCACGAGGCATTAGAAGTATGGGGCACGTAATTCCCTCTCAAGAGTCCTAAAAAAAATGAAAAAAAACAGCACAGGTGAGCTTACCAGCTTAGCACATTAATCAGCGAAAGCTGTTGTAGCTTTGGCTTACCAATTAGCTCTTCATTTGGCTACGATATCTACATCATGAGCATTAAGAGAGAGCCTAGCCGCGCTCACGCGAATCAGCGAAATCTGACCTAGCCAGCCATCGCCTCTCACCCTCTCTCTCTTCCCTCCGGCACCTGTCCTCTTCCTCCTCTCTCTCGTCTAAACATGGAGAGGAGGTTTCCTCTCTCTCCACTTTTCCACCTGCCAACCGGGACACGTGGCAACTGAATTCAATAAAATTAACTTCAATTGCACTCAGTTAAGTTCAAGTTATTTCGCAAATTAATTCAAATCTTGAGTCTGACGCTGTAGCTTGTACTGTAGATTGCAGTGGTTTATGTACGGAACAAAGCTACAACAGTTTTCGCTACAAAACACACCCCCAGTGCACAAATCTTAGGAAGCATTGTCAATGCTGCAAATAAATTAAGAACGATGTAAGGGAAACGCAAAAGTCAAAAGACTTTCGAAAAATATTTCGGGTGGCGAATGCATGCTGTCCAGTCATGCCGGTGCGATTCATGCGTTCCAGAAAAAATAACGCCAGGAGCAGAAGCCACAACTTCTTGCGGCCTATTCGATTCACTTGCACTGCGAGCGAAAAATGTGATTCGAGGAAAACAGACGAGCGTCACTGAAATCCACAGATCTTTCTGCTACAGCCGAAGGGAGACTCCATGAGCTGTCCCTTCGAAAACGTGTGGCTTTCATCGCCTTTGTTCACCAATGTCTTATTTCCTGATCCCTTAGAAGGGTGATGGTCCGGGATAGTGGGTGATTTTCATGAGGCTCCATAGCGTAAAACGACGAAGGGACAAGACACAACGCTAGTAGCGCTTGTGTCTTGTCCCTTCGTCGTTTTGTGCTGTGGAGCCTCATCTTCCTAACTTCAATAGTTTTAGCCGCCGCGGAGGCTCAGTGATTACGGCGCTCAGCTGCTGACAAGAAAAACGCGGGCTCGATCCCGGCTGCACCGGTCGCATATCGATGGAGGAGAGATGTAGAAGCCCCTGTACTGTGCGATGTCAGTGGACATCAAAGAATCCCAGGTGGTCGAAATTTCTGGAGATCCCCACTACGCCGTCCCTCATAGAATGCGTCGCTTTGAGACGTTAAACCCCCTAAACTATAAACCATCTATTCGTTCGAGAGCGCTGACAAAAAAAAAAATATCTTGCACCTTTTAATGCATTCCCCCTACACAAAGAATACCTTGAGGTCGTACGCTTGTGAACCGGAACAGTAACCACCATGGCGGCAGTTCACATCAGGGGCTCGTTGTGATAACAGCGACGACCATGCAGTGGGTCGGTTATTTAGCTCTCAGTGTTGCGAAGCGGTTCCTTCGATCGTAATGCGCACTCCCTGCACATGAGAGCCGTTAATCGATATTAGTTTGTCCGATAAGCGGTGCCATTAACAGCAGTAAACGCCTAACGGTTATGACTCCAAAACAGGCTCTGAAACGATCGCGCGCAGTGGGCGGGCAGTGTAGTTATGAGTGTGGAGCGCGAGCATGAAATCGTTGTCTTGGTCACTTTTTGTCGGTTTGCTACTCGGGTTAGAGGAAGAATGCTTACGAGTATAAAGCTTTTATTTTTTCCGTGCTCTCGTTTTCCTAATGCCTACCCTCTTTAAGGAAATGGCCTGAGTGAATGAAGCCATCAAAGCACTTCGCGAAATCATTGAGGTAGTGTAGATAAAAAATTTTGCCGACATCTGCGCCTTTTGCTTCCACTTTTGGTTCGTGCAGAGTTCATTCATTCCCCTACTCTATAAACAAGCTTTCCTGTTGCCACATTGCCTCAATATTGGCCCCCGCTCGGTGTCTTTTTGCCATATTATGTCGTTCCTAGTGTTTGGGTACTTTTTCAGTTTGTCGAGAGGGTGCTGTATTGATAACAAGAAGCTCTTGACGCAACAGAAATATAAAAAGAAAAAAAATTAAAGTCAGGAGTACTGATTTGAAGGCATATTTTAATTGTGAAGTGCGAATAGATTGCTCTTTATTAAGTAATCAGTTCATATTGTCACCTAGTATTGCCAGGTGATTTTTGATTCACACTAGCTGAACGAATCCCTCTAACCTATGATTGGTATCCCGTGCGAGCATAGGTCATGAGAACGACCTACGTACGGGTGAACGTGGAGAACAGTCGATGCACTGAAAGTGCTGAGCTGTCTAAAATTTTACAGCGACAACCGCACTAGTATAGTTCTGGGAGGTTTGCAACATCATCACTAACAGAGCAGAAGCAGTAACGGCCTCACTAGCAGTGGAAGTAGCAACAGTAGTAGCACTAACAGTAGTAGCAGCAGTAGTAGCACTATAGCAGTAGCAACAGCAGTGATAGCTGTCGCAGTAGTAGTGGCAGGACCAGTGGCAGCAGCAGTAGTAGCCCTGCAGTGGCAGCACCAATAGCAGCAGAAGTGTTAGTCTGACACCAGTAGTAGCGGCAGCAGTAGTAGTGGTAGGCGTAGCAGGAGCAGTAAGAGTGGTATCAATAGCATAGCAGCAGAAGTAGCAGAAGCAGTAGTAGCAATTACAGTAGTTGCAGTAGTTGCCGCAGCAGTAGCAGTGGCAATAGCAGTAGCTGTAGCAGTGGCAGTAGCAGCAGCTGTAGCAGTGGCAGTAGCAGTAGCTGTAGCAGTGGCAGTAGTAGTAGCAGTAGTAGTAGCAGTAACAGTACGAGTATATGAGTAGGAGTAGGAGTAGTAGTAGTAGTAGCAGTAGAAGTAGCTGTAGCAGTAGCAGTAGAAGTAACAGAAGCAGTAGAAATAGCAGTAGCAGCAGCAGTAGCAGTAGCAGTAGAAATAGAAGTAGCAGTACCAGTACCAACACCAATAGCAGAAGTTCTTGTAGTAGCGGTAACAGTGCAGTAGCAGTAGTAGTGGCAGTCGCAGTAGTAGGAGCTGCCGTATGAGCAGAAGTAGCAGCAGCGGTAGCAGTAGAAGTAGTAGTAGCAATAACAGATCAGTAGCATCAGTAGGGGCAGAAATAGAGGTAATCATAATAGCAGTAGCAAGAGCAGTAGCAGCAGCAGCATTAGTAGCAGAAGCAGTGGTAGCAGTAGACGCAGTAGCGGTAGCAGCAGCGGTAGTTGCAGTAGTAATAATAGTTTAGTAGTGGCAGTATTAATAATGGTAACATAGTAGTAGTATTAGCAGTGTTACTACCAAGTTACTGCTAATAACAAAAGCTTTAGCAGTAACATGCTTGCTCATATGTTTTTTTAATCATTTTCTGCACACTCGCGCGGCAATCACTAGCACCAAGCGATCATACTTTGTTTGTTCTGTTTCTAATTTCTCATAAGCTCTGGCGCAGTTGGTCACCCTATGCCCCTGTGCGTTTCCATCACTTCAAAGCTTCAGTCTGAGAGCCTAGCTCGCTATCAGAAGAATTTATTTCTCTTCAAGCTATTTTCTCCGGATGTTACTTCATCCACTGACCTGAGCAAGAAATTACAAAATCTGACACCTGCAATGAAAACGCTTTTTAATGTTTAAGCACTACTGCCCTAACTTGCTCAACATCTGCCCGCCTGATGTTGGATGACACCGCCTACCAGAAGGCCTCCACCCACTATCCGCCCACCTTTGCCTTCCGCATACTCATCGACCAGAAACTTCCACCCATTACCAACCACCCACCTCCACCCTGCATACGCCTCCATAAAGGTAGAAGCGAGTGCGAAACAAAAATACAAAGTCGCAAGGCTTTGAATTGTATTTGATTTGAAGGCTTTGAATATAATTGTACCAATACTGCTGTATCTTACCGGTACTCATCTATTGGGCAGAAAAGCGGAGGCTAACAAATGGGGTTCATCTTAAGTACAACGCAACGAGCTATGGAAAGAAAAAATGATAGGTGTAACATTAAGAGATGGGAAGCGGGCGGATTTGGTGAGGGAACCAACGAGGGTTAATGATATCCGAGTCGAAATCAAGAGGAAGAAATGGCTTGGACAGTGCATGTAATGCTAAGGCAAGATAACCGCTGTTCCTTAAAGGTAACGGAGTGGATTCCAAGAGAAGGCAAGCGTAGCAGGGGGCGGCAGAAAGTTAGGTGGGCGGGTGAGATTAAGAAGTTTGCGAGGATACGGTGGCCGGAACTCGCAAATGACAGGGTCAATTGGAGAGACACGGGAAAGATCTTTGCCCTGCAATGGATGTAGACAGGCCGATGATGACGTTGAAGATGATGATGAATACTACTAACGCAGATTTGTCTCATCACCTCGAATGATCGCCTGTGCATTTTTCCTTTTTTCTCACCCTCACCGCAAACGATGTATTGAAGGAAGCCAACGGTCACTGAAACCAAGGATATGCAATTTTAAAAGCTCCTTGCTCCAAGATCAGATTAACTGAGTATATCTTATTCCCTATCGGTCTGTCGTCAATGACTAAAGCTGGCACTCCAGACTTGCTGATTGCACTTTTGCAAACTACCTAATGTTTCATTGCAAAGCACTAGTGCACAGTGAAAAAACCGACTTCTAGCGGTGCTCGCACTGAAGTTAAACGCGGAAACAAATGTCCAAGTTCAAGTTTATTGTAACTGCTAGGATTTACAAATTTGAAGCATTATAACTAACACGTTGGGAGCTGCCAAAGTTATGAAACTATCAGGGAGACCTCACAATACAAAGAGGTTGGTTTGAATACAACCACGCCCGACACACTCGAGAAAAAAATTTGAATATTAGAAAATTCTATGGCCCTGTTATAGAAATTTCCAAGGTAATGGTCCGTTCTTCTAGTGTATAACAAATTATTTTAAAGTTTTTCTATCGCTCGCACGGAGTAGTTAAGACTGACGTGGAAAACCAGTGGAGAATTTTTTGGCGATCGCAAGAACGTTAATAGAAAAAAAATGCAAGCCTGTTGACGGCAGATCTGCAGATATATTGATTGTTATAGGGTAATCTTACAATATATGAAAAAAATTGCACTCATAAATTATTTCCCATTCACAAATGCTTTTGTCCAGAATTGTTTGGTATGTGTATGCAGCAAGCACAGCAGCAATTGATTAATTGCTGCAAACAAACTCAGCAAACAAATTTAAAGTGACACCTGCATTCTCTCTACCACGGACTGCAAATAAAAGGCATAAAAGATTAAAAAACGGTGCAAATATAAACACAAACAATGCAAATATAAATTCCAGTATCAGTATGTGTATCAAGGGCAGAGATTTGAAAAGCACCGATACTCAAGGGCTCGTAAACGTGCACATCTAATACTAGCATTCGTTAATTCTTCTGACAATTACTTCTCTCAACCTCTTCTGGTATTTTTTTTTTCAAGCGTAGTACAAAAGTATTTCAGACCGACTTTTGTGCCCTCGTTTTAAAGCTTATCCTGTACTCTCTTTAGCACGAAGTCGAGGCGGCGTAAGGTTACCACAAAAAGAAGAGAAAATATCACCACAAGAAATTTTTTTTAAAGGAATCAAATGATCAATGTAACGGACCACCTTTGATCCTACCGTGAAATCACTGTCATGTAATTAAAACTATCAGGAGACCTCGGGAAATTATACACGCGCACGCGCACTAAATATATATGTTCTCTTGTTAAAGCTCTAAAAGAAGATGAAATACTTCAAATATAGGTTACGCAACTCCGCCATCCTGGAAAATAATAACAATGAAAATACAAAATTTTTATTCTTTACCATCATTAGCACCTAATACATGCCGACAGCAATGAACCTCTCATAACTTCTCCACAGCTACTCTTGTTTCACACCTGCGTGTATATACAGCGCTCCAGGATGTTTGTTACATCTCGCTTATTCCAACTTCTAACCTTTCCTGTGCTTCCGCGTCCAGAAAAATGGTCTTATAAAAGACCCTTATAAAAATGGTCTGTAGAAGGTCTATAGAGTTTTTATAGACCCTATTGCCTTCCTATAGGTATTTCTTTTGGTCTATTCATAGTCTATAGACTGTATGTAGACAAAAGTCTCCTAAAAGTGTATGGCCACAAATCTATAGATTGTCTATAGACTGTCTATAGAATTTGTATTGACTATACTCTTATCTTTAGAATTGGTCTATAGAGAGTCTATATGCTTTATCGACAGAAGTCCGTGGACAGCCTAAAGGCTGGCTAAATTATATTTCGTAAGGAATGACACATGCTGTGTTAAAACATTGTCCGCTTGTTGGTCCATTTTCCCAACTGGTGTATACCTTCTTTATATTCCTTTCCTATCTTTCTACCTTCCTTATTCCTTCATCCTTCATCATCTCAATGTTCATCATCTACAATGTTCTTCACTCAGGTCCGTTTCCCAATCTTTGACTTTCGCTGCTCTTGCGTCGCTTGAAACAGGTGAAAGCAGGTTTCTCAAACTAGCTAATAGTCCAGCACAAAACCTCATCAATAAAATAAATAGTTCTGTCTGTATTTCAGTTGAGTAGCATTAAAAAAGTGATTCCAAATTCTAGTCTGCTAAGCGATGCATTCGCTGTAAGTAATAAACACGTCGGTTTCTGCGTGGAGCATGTCTTAATAGACGATTCCTCCCTTTAACGACCCTCGCTGGAATACCAATACCAGTATGAATAAACAAAAAAATGCAAATAAACTACATGCCGCTCTGTTTTAAGCTGTGCTTCTTTGAGTGAGCTGGGCCAGTATAGTATAACAATCCTATTCATTCGATTCTTTTCTCTCGGTTTCATCGGTATCCCTGACTCTCTGATACCGGTGATAACGAGCGTTGAGGAGCCTGATCCAATGATGAAGGATGAGAAGAAATTTAATGGGAGTAGAATTTTGTGTTATCGCGTCCGAATTCGGTACCAGTTTGCTATTTTAAAACTGGTTGAAATACAATAAAAATTTGATTCTCGCTTAAGTGACGATGCATGTTAGCGACAGGTGTCGATCTTGAACGCAACACTTCCAAGAATATATCCATTACAAAAATACAGGTATGCTGTCACTTCAGTTTATTTCGCTACTGACAGTAGTTTAAGAGTGTACGAAAAGTTCTGTCAGCCAACAATTCTCGTAGTACCTCAGTGAACTGTCGCGCACCGGTCCACGAAAACGAATAAAATTACGCATGTGAAAAATGACTGTAATAAGGACCTGCAGGTGTATATTCAAAGCGCTAGGTCTATTCATATTATGCATGCCAGTGCATAAAGCGCATGCGTTGGGCGTAATCTTGTCATACATGATGTATTTACGCATCTCAACGTTCACTGCTCTCCGTTCCTCGTGGCCCTGGTTTTATACTAAACGCTACTACGCTCTTCGTGCATTTCAGAGAAGTGTCAGCATTCGAGCATCATCGATTCGCATGCTGCCCTTTGACCTAGTGCAGGCGCAGGGATGCGCCACGGCTGACGTAGCGCAGAAGCGCATCATTTGTACAAATTAGCTGAGATCTTGCAGCTGCCTGCTTTTCCCCAATTAGCTGTGGCCAACGCAGGGTATGCAGTGGCCCATCGACAAAGAAGCTCTTCCGTCCAAAATAAAGAAGGATCAAGAGCATCAGAGTGCGCATGGCAGTGGGGTCGATGCTTCCTGAAAACGGTACGCGTGTTGCAGGTAACCTTCATTTGCGTGCACATCTACTCGTTGTTTGACTTGCGTCCTACAAGAATCGCACATGCGTGGCCGCATAAGAAGACGTGTATTCAGAGTCGTCACTGCATGTGACGGAAGTGACGGAGGTCACGTTTGTTGGACATGTGAAAAGGAACGCGAGGAATAGCTTGCTGCTACCGGCCAGGCGCTGCCATACAAGCCCAATCAGGCTTCGGCAGGCCTGAATCTGTAAAATGTCTTTGCAGTGCAGAATAAATTGATTGATTGATTGATTGATTGATTGATTGATTGATTGATTGATTGATTGATTGATTGATTGATTGATTGATTGATTGATTGATTGATTGATTGATTGATTGATTGATTGATTGATTGCTAACATGCCTAATAGTATAGTCCGTATGCAAACTCTATGGGTATCCACTGTGTCAGACAAAAAATTATTCTTTGTCGTACCCAATAAAGGAACATCGGCCGCAGCCGAGGCACGGCAGCGCTCCGCAGTACGCTCTGCCGCACCCAGACTACGCGCAGTCGCTCTACTTGGTTTAGGATATTTCTTTACCACTAAGAAAACTCTCGGAACATTCTTTGTGGATCTTATTTCTGGCTCAGAGGAAGCGCAGGACCTTACGTCTGGGTCATAACCTCGTGCGAGGCTTCATTATGTAAATAAAAAAAAGAAAAATATTCGCCACACTCCTTCTGGCTTTTTCAGGCATGTTTGCTAGACCGCGTGTGCGAAGACCCACGTGGGAAAAAAAGAGAGCGAAGATGGGAAGGACTGACAATGTCCCACATGAAATGTCCAGGACGTAATTTCCCTAGACGGTTATGTCCTGGCATCTTATTTCAGTCACTGTATCATCACCTTCCACTTCAATCTCTCCCTTTTATTGGCCTTCTCCTTTCCCTTTTCCAATGCGGAGTAGCAGTCCAGAGCGGCGTTCATCCGACCAAACTTTCCACCTTTCCTGGCTCAAAACTTTTTATCTCCCTCTAGTATCTGATCTTGAAGTTAGCGCTCCCTTTACTTGCTGCCTTCGGCGATTGCACCTGCTAACAGCATATCAGCCCTCGTGCGGCTCCGTTTATGCCTCACTGAAACATTCCCTACGTCTTCTCCGCCCCGGAGCAGCGGTAAATGACCACGGTGTCGGTTTCGGGCTTCGACAGTGCCTCAGCTAAGTCAGAAGTGACAGACCCGGGGTTCCCGCTGCTGGCAACCATGGAAACCGGAACGGAAACCGGCCCTTTCTCTCCCCTCCATCCTCGTCGGAGGAGCCCGATGGCGGCGCGCCGGTAGCGGAGGAGCGCCGGCGTCCCCTCTCTCGGCGCGCGCGAGTGTGCCAGCAGCAACGCTGCCAGAGCCAGCCGTGGCAGCATCAGCAGCAGCAGCAGCGGTAGTGGCACAGGAGAGAAGGAGGGAGGACCTCGCCGCGTCAGGCGGCGCAGGCAGGGTCGATGCGGAGACGGCGATGCGCGGCCAGCGAGGCCGGCGGCCCGCCTGCTAGCGGATAGCCCGGGCCCGTGGTCGTCGTCATGGGCCGCCGCGAGTCGTCGTCTTCGTGGTCGAAGACGGCGCCGCGGCCGCCGACGGACCCTCTGCTACTGTGGTACCGACTCGCCGCCGCGCTTTTGGTGGTGGTGCTCGTGATATCATCCCGGCCCGCACCGACTTCGGCAAGAGGTGCGTATACCCTCTTCTCTCTTCCCGCGGTCGCATCTTGGGCTTCACTTTTAAGACGCCCGGCCCTTTGGCCGGCTTAGACCGCATGCGGCGGTTCGCTCTCTTCACACCTCTCACTTTTTCTTTCCCGCTTCCTTTCAATAACCCGCGAACGGCAAGTTGCTGATACTTGAGAGCTTTGTTCGTCTCCGAAATCCCGGTGCCTCCTCCAACAAATATCCTTTCGCAATTCTTCGTTCAGCAGTCTTCTTTTTTTCTGTTCTTTTTTTTATTTTAGTCACAGCGCTAAGTCGTTGCCAGGTTCCTCGGTAAAAAAACACCGGTCTTTACCCTAGTTTTTTTTTTTGCCTTTTATTAAACCGCGCCACGAGGAGTTGACATCTGCCATGAGCTGTCTTTACTCATAGGCGAGTTCGGCCTCTAATGACCGGTACCGGTTGTGTTTTTTCGGGCGTACGCTAATTAGCTTTCCGGAAATACCACCGAATGAATGAAACGCTCGCAATCTGTGCTGAACGCCGGCACAGGTGAATCTCGGCCGGTAAATGCGCCCTGTCAATACCAGTCTTTTCAGTGAAAATGGCGGAAAGAAAGAAAGAAAAACAAACTCCGTAAAGTTGCGGCGGAGGGAAAACCTCGCCGTGTTAGTTCGGAAGCCTATTTCGTTTTAGTGTAATCGCGCGCTGCATACTGTACGATATATGTACGATTTCGTCGCATTCCTCTTCAAAACACGGTAGGACTTTTCTAATGAACTGCGTTACGATGACGGTGATTTTTTCATGGAAGTCTTCTGTTCTCACCTAACATCCCAATTTCTTCGAGTCTTAAGCTCTGGCCACGCATTTATTGTAAACTATGAAAGAAAAAGTGAAAATTAGTTTCGAAGAAAGGAAAATAGCGCACTAACTCTCTAACATCTCAGTGGACAATATAAACTATGCCGACCTATCCAAACATACTATTCCTTCGATACTTCTACATGTTTTTGATAACTTTGAGTAGATTACGCAATAAACACTGGCTACACTTTTGTTTTCCGAAGGTGCAAAGCTCCTCGGACGGTTTTTGTACTCTCTATGGCATTTATTAAACCGCTGTTTCTAATTCTGACTCATATAACGAAACCGCAAATCATAGGCAGCGAACGCATTAAGTCAAGATTTCAGTTTTCAGCGCTGGATGAAACTCTGAGGGGGGAAAAGGCTAGCCCCACTTTCGTCTGTGGCTCTGTCAGAGCGTCGTCACTTAGACGGCGCTCCACGAGTGGCTTACCCGGCTTTAGCGGCGGTTCGTGATTCACCAACCAAGCGCCCGCCGCGCGGACGTTTTCGGAAACAAGCTGATGTCGACTCTCTGCCGGGGAGCTTCATCGGCACGCTGGTCGCTGCAATGAGACTGTTCAGTTTTGCTTTCATTCTGCAACCGCGGTTAAATCTTATTTCGGTGTAAGTGCCTGTTAAATGTGTATTGTCACCTGCTTTTGGTTGCTTGTATATAATCCTTGAGCTGTACACTATTTCCTTCAAGTTTATCTTTCGACCTTCAGAGTAAATATAGCAATTAATTCCTAGCTAGTTTTCTCGCCTTATCGAGCCTTCACCAGCAGGCGTACGGTGGAAACGTTCAGCTTATGGTCGTTATAAAAGAGGCAAGCAAAAAGATAGGAATCAAAATAAACTATTAGCGAAAATGCTGGCCCTTCCAACACGCGAAAGCAAGATAGAATGAAGCTGGAAGGGAGGGGAAGTTAAGTCTGACAGTTGAACCATGCGCGTAAAATCGACAACGATATTTTCCGTATTTAGCGGCAAAATTACTATAGATCGAAACTTGAATTTGAGCAGATCAATTAGTACGCGTTAAGTTGTGTGGTCTTAATGGTAAGAGCCTCGCCAATCTTGGCTCAGTCAATAAGCTTCGCTTATTCTCCACCGAAATGTTGGGAAAAGAGTGGAAAAGCGATAAACTAGATGATATGAAAAATGATACAGAGGACCAGGATTTCCCCATTTAATGACAAATTCGCTAACTGAGTTAATCCGTCCGGCGCTTTACATAGCTTGAGTGAGTTAACTGGAAGCAACTAAGGGCAGATTGATACACGAACCTGTCCATCCTGGGCTGAAAAGATTAGAAAGACTCGTGTGCATTTGCACTGTAGGACTTGTCGTCAGTTCTCTGTGCATAGTCGCCTTGCGTGCCCCGCTTAATTGTCGAATTGCTGAAGTGAATATTCGAAAGGGAAAGAAAAGAAAGGTTGCGGGCTGATAAATTAGTACGCCAAGGAAGTATTCGCGTGCGAATTGAATTCAATGAACGAGAGAAATTAACTAGAATTTTGAAGAAAGGCTTAAGCGTCAGAAGAAATTGTACTCAATTATGGTGGCACGTTAGATTCAGTCACAAGAACACGAAGTATAAAGTCGCTGTTGAAGGCGGGCCAGTGCACTCTGAACACGAATTAGTTTATATGTGAGTAAAAATGGAGAAGATGTAGAAATGAAGAAGGAATGCTGTCTAAGTCCAGTAGTGGATTTAGATCACTAAATACATACAGAATGCTTACTGTTGGCAACGAAAGCATATATTCCCACTGCAAAGCATAATGACTTGACTTAGTTATCATTGGGAGGATTCTTTTAAATGCAAGCAGCATACAGTGCCGCTTTAAGGGAATGCGATTGAGGTCAGCTTTACTACCTTTTAACTGCTATAACAGCTAATTTGTCCGTACAGTGTGTTTACAGGAATAATTAAACAGCAGCGCAATGCTGCAAGAAGAGGCCGAAGATACGCAATACCGATTGATCCAGCCCATAAATTCTGCACGAAGACTTGTCTCCCACTCCACTCCGGGTCACAGAAAATTTTTGACATAAACATGCTATGTAAGAACCTGAGCAACATTTTACAAGTAGCTCCACTTCGCCGGACCGTCTGTAAACGAAACAGCGAAGTTGTTTTCGCGCGTTGCGTATAGCCTTTCGGAACATTTCCTCTTCGCCGCAACAAAGTGATCACGTTGTCTCTGAAGCGACCGAGCGTCGCTCGAGAATCCGTATTGCCGGCCAACGCCGCGGCAGAGTGATCTCGCTTATGTATATTCATCCCGCTGCAGTACACGCTGACATCCGCGTCACCGCGCGCCGTCCCTGCAATCATGATTTAATCAGGGCCCACCTAAAATGCCACTTCTGCGAGCGTATGTTTTCTGTTGCTTCCGAAAGGAACTCAGTCGCAGCGTTTGCTTCGGGCGCGCGGCGACTACTTATTTACGAGATTGCGTCAAAAGCAGGATGGATTGACGAAAGCCCCTAGTCTTCTCATTTTTAATCTACGCTAAGCCTCGTTCCTTCATGTGCGCGTGTGCGTGTTTCTTTGCTCAGAGTAGAAAAGCTGTAAGCGTAAGCGTTCAAAGCTGTAAGCGTTCAAAAAGAAAAAGAAACACGTTTAAAAATACACTGCTTACTTCGCAGGATCTCTAACGACTTTTGCGCTTTCCTGGAAGAAATTCGAATTGCTTAAACCGTTTGGTTACGGACGCTTCGTATGCGATCCTGGTGCAGAAGTCGTCATCGCCGATTAAACGCTTGGCACGGGAACCTAGCGGCAGTTACGGTTTAATAACAAAAAAAAAGCGCCGCTACCGGAAAAGAATAATGAAAAAAAAAAACAAAAGAACGTTCAAAGCTAACAAAAAAGAGAGGGAGAAGGGGGGAGGGAAGAAAAGAAAGATTTTGCAAAGTCAGCGACAGACCTTGCAGCGTGCAATGAGCAGACGATGTCTCGGGGCTCGTTAAACGCCTCCCGAGACCCGAATTAATCTGGCCCCGTCGCATGCACGCCGTCTGGTGTGTATTCGCCAAAGACCCCGTGTGACTGTCCGCGGAACATTAGAGGCGCGCTCGTTAAATAAAAAAAAACGGAAGAAAAGAGGGAATAAGCTGAAAACCAAGCTGCGCAGCAGCAGCTATCTAATGAAGTTTGGTGAGGCCGCAAAGAAATAAAAAAAATTGAAATAAATCCTCCGGCGTGTTCGGGAAAACAGTGCTGCATGATCGCTTCGGTGTGTTCCTCTTTTTGTTTTGTTTTTCTACACTTTCTCGCCGTGCGTTAAACGCCCAGTTCTGGGAATTTGACGCCGTTATGCCGACGTTCTCGGGTCATTTCTCTTCTTTAAGAGAAGAGGTGCATTGCAGCAAGGACGGTGCGTGCCCTCAGAATGGTTTATAAACGGCCCACAAGAATTTTGATCCGGAGACTTCTTTTGAAGATCCTGTGCCTCGAATAAAGTTGTGGGATGTCGCTGAATTCATTGGAGTCTATTAGCATTTCGCTTGTTGCGACTTTCACGCGCAAAATGTTCGTGTATGCAACTTGTAATGTTTAAAAGCTTTATACATCGAATTGTCCTCGTTTCTACAATTCAGGCGGTTACTCCCCGTGGTACATAAATTATGTACGTGCCAGGTCCAGCTTTCCTGGACATCACTTTTAACTGCGAGGCAGCTATGGAGTTTTGTAGGATACTGTTAGGAACATATTGATGGGAACTGTTCAATCTTCTGATGCGAAGGAAAATCTTGCTTTTAAAGTTTGCCTTCCGCTTCCAACGACTATTCAATACTTTCGAAGAAAACTAATTGGATGTGTTTTTGAAGATAAATAGTAGAAAACTACAAGAATGCCTAGGGGGCATCGGCGGACATATTGATTCTTATAGTCACATCTCATGATATGCCAAAATTGTGTTCATAAACAACTTTGCGCTGAAAAATGCGCTTGTCTAGAATTTATGGGTATAAGAGATGCTAGGAAAATGAATGAATAATGCTGAATGAATACTAAATGTAGTGAATGAATGATAAATGTCGACAACGGTTGTTGCCCTTTGCAGTACTCGCAATGACTGAGCAACGAATGCAAAATAACTAGTCAAAATGAAGCTCGTTGCAGTAATGCTCTAATGTGGTCGTGGTTAAAACAATCAACCAGGAAACAGCGTCCTTTGAAAAATATTTTCGGCTTGGCTTAGAGTGCTGTAACGTACGCTAAGCTAGCTGTCCATCACACAGATGTCTTCCTGTTTGATTAGTCCTTAAGAACCGAAGAAGCGTACTTTAAACTGCGGGCCTGTTATGTATTGCTATGCAGTGCTTGAGTATCAGAATGTCGGCTTCTACAAATTGGGAGTGAAACAAGCTTAAAAATTCTCCTCCTCCATTCTCTACAGAAAATTTTGAGACTGTTATAAAAATAAATTTTTGTCTGAGTGGCCCATCTATCTTTGGTGCATTAGTCTGTCTCCGCACACTTTGTCAGCGATCGAATGGCGACGTCAAAAATTTTTCAACACGTGCTCCCCGGAGTGAAATTGGATTATCTTTTGACCACGTGCTTGTTTCATCGTGCTCAAAAGCATATTTCGCGGTCAGCTAGGACAAGACACTTTCGGAACCACGTATCTCCGCACATTAGTCTTCTCGTAATTCCACTAGATTGACGTGCTCATTTGCAGGCTCAAAGAAGTCTGTCAGACAGTTCGTGGGTATTTGTATCAACGGGTTGCAACATTGTGCATTCGGTGACATATTAATGCGAACGCGTCATACGGCTATGTCACGTCTGCGAAAAGTGGCCGCAAAATCTGCGAATTTTGTCCGCACGATTACGTCGTTCTCTTAAGATAAATATGTGAAAGTGTAATTGTGATAGAGTGTGATAAAATTTTGCCTTGAGAAAAATTTGGTTCATGAAGTGTAATTAATTAATTAAGCGCGAAAAAATACACTTAGACGTCAATATAGCCACGGACGCCGATAAAGTACATGGACGTCAGAACAGCCACGGACGTCGATATAGTATGTGGACGTTTTGCTTTCGCATTGCTCCAGTGCGGGTCGCAGCAGTGATCTGAAAGCTTTTTGTCAAAACTTTCGCGTTCGCACTCCAGATGACTGCGCCATTTGAATGAAGCTTGTGTCAGCTCGGTGCATACTGAATCGCAACCCAGTGTGTTTGAGCGTCGCTAGAAAAATACATGATTAAAACCAAAGGCAGTTAAAAATCATTTGTCCGTTAAGCATCTGAAGGAAACCTGACGGTTAGGTATGCTGTAAAGGAGGATGTCAGTGGTCACACTGGCAAAAGCCTCACAAATTCCAGAAAAAGGCATGCAGTCCATTGTAATTATCTGCAGCATGCAGCGAATGGCACCGCAGGCTTTGTGTCACTGCCCTCGAATGACTAGTGACTCCTGCCACTCTTAGCCATTATGTTCCAACACTATTCGTGCGTCTAACCCTCGTGCAGTTTTCGTCTTCGGTCTTCTCGACACAGCGAAGCCAAGGAAGTGACGAATAAGCCTCTCAATCCCCCCCCCCCCCCCCGAATCCACAAAATGCCCCGACCACCATTCTTGCCCGTTTCGGGCCGATTAAAACAAAAATTATCTGCATTCTCTCGAACAGCCAAAGCGCCATTCCCAAAGACATCCATTACTCAAGACAGCTCCCTGATAGCTGGGAGCACGAAAACTGGAGAATCATGATGGCTAGCGACGCAATATTCAGATTACGATAACCGCGCCCGGTTACGTTAGGGGACCTCAGCGAACATTCGGGACCTCTGTGATCGTTGAGTGCGCATGGACGTCACGGGGAAAAAAAAAATGAGAACGGTAACAGGAAATACCGAAACGCTCAGAAAGTCTGGAGGAGCAGTAATGAATATCTCGTTCGCAAGGGGTTGCGGTGGAAGTATAGAGTTTAGAGGGAGAAAATGCGAAAAGTTTTGCCGGCTGTTTTCCTTTAGAGGAAGCTAATAATAACCCGAATCTAATAACTGCCAGCTGTTTTTCTTTGCTCGTCTGTGTCAACGTTTCTGTAAAGGAGTGAAATGATAAAGTTTGAAAAAGGTGGACTGTGAGGTATTTTCAAACAGTTTTGTTTTCTTGACAATTAAGGGCGAGAGTTCTGTTGCAATTCTCACGCTGCTGCGTGGAAAGCAAGGTTTCTGCACACACACACAGAGATCCCAGCCAGTGCACCTGCGAATTTAAAATAAGGAATGGTACAGAATTGGCATAAGCGACGGCATCTTTTTTTCTTTAACAGGAAAAAAATTGGCGCAGCTCACGGTTCCTTCGTCCAACAGGTCCTGCTGCCAGCTTGTTCCGCACACTAGCATGCGATTTCATGTTTATTTTTTTTTCACCTGCATAACGCGCGAAGAGGATCTCTAGTGCCATATACCTGTACAAACTGGTGCTGTATGAATCTATGCACAGCCTTTTCCGTCTACTTTCCTATTTACATCACAAAACGCCCCTATGCGTTCTTCCCCTCTTGCAGAGAAAGCTTTACGAACTTCTCTGCAACCTTTTCTGCAATGCAGCAAAATCCCGGCAATGGCAAAAACAACGATGATTGCAGTTGCTGCAGTTTTAGTCACGTTACCGCTTACTGATAATAACAAAAAAAAAACGAAACAAAATGCCGATAAAGTGTCTGGCTTTTTTTGAAATTGCGAATTAAAGTAATAATAGAAGCATCCCTTAGTTTCCTGTGACTTTTTTGCTATAATACTGCCCGTGCATTTCTTGGCATTTCAGGCCTACAGACTTCACAAAAGGAGCTAGGTAACATAGGCTCGAAAATGTGATGTCAGAAACAAGCCGGGCTTGCGAAATGTTGGTGCCTCGCCGGATTACGCAATTTGCAGCGCACGCAGTGGATTAAGCGGTCAAGCATTTTTTTTTTTTCGAATGAAAAAATTACGCAACGCTCACGTTTGCTATCCCGCCTTCGTGTCTTTTTGTTCATTTCCGTATTTCTTTCGGTTTTTAATCTTTATTCGCACACTCGCTCATGAAACTGGACACCTGTCACCGCAAAGCAATCTCCACGTGCGCCTGAGCTCCCTTAGTCGTACTCCTTTCAACTTTCCCTCTGTATTTCCCCAATTAAGGTAAATCCCTTGAGAATAGTGACGGACAGGTTGCGAGCAACGCCAGACTCAGGTGTCCGCCGATCGCGTGCCATGCCTGTCACGGACGCGTTGCCGCACCATGCAGTAATTACCAAAAGTAAAACAAAATAAGAACTAGGACGCTTTTAGCAGGTCCGTGGTAGCCGCGTAGCAAACCTGCTTTCTACAGTCGATCGCTAACCGTCAGGCAATAAACCCGGGTCATCGCGTGAAAAGTTTTGCTGAGCAGTTGAGCCCTACTCTTTACCACTGAAGTATTTCGATGGAAGTTTTGTACCTCACAGAAATTCAGTCATGAAAAGTTGATTTTAATCGTTCAAGAGCAGCTTGAGCAAAAGGCGCCGTATAGCCATGGAGCTCGCAAACTAAATACAGTTCTTATAAGAACTGTGTTTGGCTTGCTGAAGGTGGGGTCAGCGGCCTATATTTCCGAGAATTTAGTTCCAGAGAAGCCTTCGCCAGGCCTGTGGAAAGCATTGTGACTACTGCAAAACCGGTGGGTACGCGTAAGCACTGGGCATCTAGCCTCACATATCTCACCAAATTTTAATTAGCAACCTGAGTTTCAACGAAGTAAGCCACGTAACGTAGCTCGCGTATTAATCTATGTTGTGGCCATAGCCTGACTTCTATTTTTTTTTAATTCGAAAGCGTTGATACCTCCGTGTCTAAAAAAATTGTCCAGCATCGGCGACTGTTTGAACCGCTCCGACAGACTAGGTGGGCCACCTATTTTGAGCTAACTGCCCATCGTGGCGGGGGGCAGAGAAATTAATGAATGTTCACGAGAGGTTGCTCGGGAAGAGCAGCTTGAGCCGCACAAGCTCCATTGCCCTCATAAAAATGGTCTATAGACAGTCTACAGATTTTTACAGACTTTATTGCCTTCCTAAAGAAAAAGTTTGCTAAAAGTGCATGGCCACAAATCTACAGATTATCTATAGACTGTCTATTGGATTTGTATTCTCTATAGACTAGTCTGTAGGATTCATCTATAGAAAGTCTATAGACTTTATAGACGGAAGTCTATGGACAGTCTATAGACAGAAGTCTATGGACAGTCTATAGAGTGTCAAAAGGAAGTTTTGTATTGGCGTAGGAAGCACCCGCCATCGCAGGGCAATGGCGCACTGCTTAATCACTGCCCCACTCTGCCAGGAGTGGTATGAGGGCGCCCATATATATATGAATGCTAAGTAGAGAACGTCCACTACCTCATATATGGGTATTAATGCGCTCGCGCCATACCCTCCAGGCGGAGCTTAAGGACTTAGTGCGGCTTTTTTTTTTTTTGTACCACAATTATCCACATTGTGACCACCACCACAGTAAGCATGGAAGAAAGGACAAATCAGCGTTGAACATGCAGTAGTAAGCTAGAAAGTTAGGGCAGCATTTTGTAGAGGTTCATTTTCCAATTAATTCATTTGTCTTCGCTACGGTATGCACCTACCTCTGATACTGAAGCCGGGCTGACAGATGTCTTACTCCTTGAATAAAGCAGACAGCTGAACCATCTGGCACATGACTGACACATTAAAAAAAAAACAGCGGCAGCAAGACGCTGGACGAGAAAAGAGAAGAAAGTATCGAAACGGCACGAACAGCTCATTTGTTAGTGGCACTCCATCGGGCTTGTGCAGAAAGTCCTTCCAAGAGTACGTACTCAGAAAAATACATCAGTAGATCAGTTATAACCGTGGCCGTTCTTTGCACCCCTTTTCTTGTCCCGCGTCTTGTTAAAGCTGGTCCCGTTTAGTATCAGCCATCGCTTACTGCATCACTTCTGACGTCACCTTGGTGGCCTGTAGATATGGGGCAAATAAAGTAACACGGAAATAAATACGGAAAGTACTTTTTTCCGAACCGAATCGAATACGAAAAATATAGCTTTGCTACCGAATCGCTTACAAATGTCGTAGCTAAAACCAAATCGAATACAAATCAGCGAAGGCGCTTACGGCGTCATTACGTATGGAATTATCGATATACCTTTTCAAGAGTCAACCGTGATCTCCGTGAGTGGTCGCAAGTATACTAACTCTATCACTCTAAAGTTATACGCAGAGGAAAATTACCTTTTGCTAATCATGAAAAAAGAGAATGATGTAGGACCGCATCTCAGTACATGAGACAGTCGAGACTTACGTACGGGACGTGGTTTCCGAGATCAACATCAGGGAAGGGGCGGCTGAACCTGCGTGAGCCCTACCGCGTCGTCCAATCTCGGGGGCCATGTATGAGCGTTATACCGATCGTGACAGCATGGTACAAAACGTCGGTGCTGTTCCTGTTTTTGGAACAGTCGCCTAAAAAAAAGGGGGGGGGGGGGGGGGGCGTATACGAACTTCTTATCAATTATTCGAAATGTTTTCGAAAACTTCAGGACACATTCGATTCGTTTCGAATAGTTTAGGACATGCACTATTTGATTCGTTGGAGAAATCGAATGAAGGATATTCGATTCGCTATTCGAAATTTTCAAATATTCGAACTAACCTACATTTTGTGGTCGGATGTGGAGAACATTAGCGATATTTATGCTTTGACTATGCTCTTGCAAGACATGTACACATGATACATTTACCGCACAATGTTTTCTGAGCGCTTTGCAGCTATGCGCTACCCTTGCGCATAGCCGGCAGAGACAACGGGTAGTCAACAACCCTTTTTATTGTAGCCGTTGAGTTTCCCATGCGCCGGCCTCAGCAACTCCCTCAAACAAGTACTCGGCTGCTGACCCGAAAGACGCGGGTTCGATCCCGGTCGCGGTGGTCGCATTTCGATGGAGGCGAATTCTAGAGGCCCGTGTGCTGTGCGATGTCAGTGCACGTTAAAAAACCCCAGGCGGTCGAAATTTCTAAAGCCGTCCACTACGGCGTCCCTCATAGCCTGAGTCGATTTGGGACGCTAAACCTCCATAAACCATAAAACATTTTGCTGAGACAACAGTGCTTATGACCACCGAAGCGTTAGAGAGTTTTTGGTGGTCTTATGCTCCAGGAAATGCGTTTCTACTTTCAGACAGTACGGGTAGGCTCAAATGCCTCTTACCACGATTCTTTAAACAACGTTTACTTGACGACTAAGTGTTCCCAGCACTGTCGAATCGGTTTCGCGTCGTTACAAGCAACCGACGCAAACTTATTTACCTAATCAATTCGGTTAATGTCTCCTACCAAGGCCTGTTCGAACTCGCTGAGCATCATGCAGCAAAGGGTAGCATTATACAAAAAGCAATTACCCCTCGTAATGATCCTGTATACTTTCGTTCTTTGGAAAGCCATCACCCAAGTTTTAAAATGAGCTGGGTATACAAAATTTATTACGAATGCCCGTATGCACATGTCAGAACTCATTAACATTATTCCATATGGTTGTTAAACGCATCGATTCCTTTTTTTTCGGAAGTCACAGTACACGTCTTCGACCTTTAAACTTTTATCTCAGTGCTCAATCTGTACGTCCCTTCAGCTGTTTACCTTCGTCATTTTGTGCGTCGGCTTGTTCTTAGTCTTGTTCCGTGAGACATGTATATACCAACCAGAAAATCCTCCTTGCTGCTCGTGGCGTCAGAAATAAACGCCGACTGATCGATAAACACGTCCAGTGTGCTGGCGCCGGTCGTAAAGCTCCGGCACCCTCGGGCGCAGTGTACCTCGGGCGCAGTGTACGCCTTGGAGGACAACACACAACGACAAATCTGAGACGTCTTTGCTCAGCGTCGCGCTGAATGGCGGTCTGCGCGCCGGCCATTTGATTTGTGAGGTGCGTCCGCAGCTCGGACCAGCGTGAAGCGTTTGCGAACGCCCCCAGCACGGGCGGCTATGCACTCCCACCAAAGCATTGCCGCGTCCTGGTGGCCAGAGATGGCGCCAGCTACCACTCTAAACACGAATACGCCAATACGGGAGTGAAAAGGGAGTAAGCTACCCTCTAGCACTCTCCCTTTTATAAAATGAAGTGCACTAGAGGACAGCTTTCTCCCTTTTTACTCCTTCTGTTGCGAAAGCAACACTATACGAGTCGCCGAGCCATTTCGCGGAGCTGACGAAAGTCCATGCTACGCATGCGCGAGGAGCAGTGACGTCACACGGCGCACAGCTGGCGCGCTGCCGCTGTCGCTGCGCGGGTGACTCAGAGCATTGCCTCCTCAGAGGTGCCGTCGCCGCGCTCGCCAGTTGCGCATGCGCAGTAGCGGCGCATAGCTAGCGTGCCGGGGCCGCCGCCGCTGCCGCGCGCTCTCCATCGCCTCTCTCTCTCTCTCTTCGTTGCTTTCGCAATCCTCCAGGTTTAACCAGAGCTAAACCACTGCCAATTTTTTAAACAGCCGATAGCCTGTCCATAGCAGTCTGTCTATAAAGTCTATAGACTTTCTAGAAACGCATCCTTTAGACTACTCTATAGACAATACAAATCCCGTAGACACTCTGTAGCCAATCTATAAATTTGCGGCCATAAATTTTAGCGTACGTTTGTCTATAGAAAGAATTTAGATTATGATTAAACAAAAGGAGATATCTTTAGGTAGCCAATAGAGTTTACAGACTATTTTTATAAGGGTGATGACGTCGTGTTGCTAGTGGCGCTGAGGAACACGTCTTGCCGGGCAGCCCTGCAGAAACTACGCTGTCAGCTGAATGTCCTTCCGCTGAATTAAGGGCCTAGCAGCGTATATGCAGTTTCGCATTACAAGAACCCCTGGCGCAGCTTGACCTTTATACTGTCTTAGGCGGGCTAGAATACGTGCTCGCTTTCCTCGCTCTATTATTGGCACCTTTAGCGCCCTTTGGCGCATCTTATAGCCTGTACCTCGGGCCAGATATAGGCCTCCGCTAGGCACTTTTTGTGGTGGTAATGGCGAATCGCCTCCCACATTTTCTTTTCATGGCGTGTCTTAATGGTAAACAGGGTGGTCGATGCGCTCTCTCGCCATAGCCTTTATCTCCCGCTTAATCTGCTCGTTACCGCCGTCCACGGTGGGGGCGGGTGTCCCTAAAGATATACGGCTCATCAGCGCCGTTATCATTATTACAGGACCGTCGCTGTAATTACTATAACTAATGAGTGAAAAAAAAGAAAAGAACGTTTGAACAAGGGGAGAACATGTAGATGAACAGTTCCCTGACGCAAGTGCTTTTTTTTTACTTTGATTTTGCGCCATAACTCGATTTCTTTATGTTAGTGGCGAGTACGTGTAACCACTCTGGCTCTCCATTTTTACTAAGTAAACTGTTTCGATCGTGCGCTTCGCTTACTTGAACCGCGACATAAGTGAGCCGTGGTTAAAAGCCGGTAAAGCCTCTCTAAACCAGCCTCCTTCGTTAATCTTAAATCACCGAGTGCTTCCCCTGTTAAAACACAACGGTTTTACTCGGACTGCTGCGTAGCGTATGCTAAGCGTTCGCTAATAGCTTTGTAAAATAGAAAGGGCATACGTTCTGCACACGGCACTAGAAACAAAGAAATAAAAGAGGAAAGAAAGGAAGAACGGAAAGGAATGCAACTCGCCACTCTACAGATAAATTCTTTTATTCTTTTCTGGATTCTGGATTTGGTTGGAAGAAAGCGCGAGCAAGGGCTGTATTGCCTATTTTTCTGAGTGGCGCGGCGAAGTTGTTGAGGGAAGACGGTGGCCAAAGCGTCGAAAGCTTTGATTTCCTCTTCAGACAGGAAGCTTCAGATGGTCGGTGGAAACAGCCGGGCGTGTCAACTTTGTATTTAGGTTGTTTTTCTTTTTGGTTCTCCTCGTGGAAGATCCTTTTTGTTTTCATCGTTTTCGTTGTTTGCGTTCATTTTTCTTTAATGCTTCAGGGTTTACACGTAAACCACACTACGGACTCAGTCCTGAAATCCCCGGTTTCTTCCCTTTGTGACGCTCGTAAAACAGTAGCGCCAACCGTGTAGCGGACTTCGTGTTACCGTTTAATCTAGAAATGGGCGTGGTCCACCATCCTGTGCTGTGAAGTTGGTCCAATGGTAGGTGACCTTCGCCTCAACGTGCTCTGCCGCTGGCTGGGCACGGTATACCGCCCTGCGTACACCCGCATATCGGCTGCCCCGCCTTGCGGTGTCCAAGCGCAGTGCACTGTGTGCACTCTAAATACAAGTATGCCTATATGCCAGCAAAAAGGGAATAAGCTGTAGTGTAGCGCACTCCCTTTTATAAAAGGGAGTTTCTCTCCTTTTTACTCCTTTCTGCTTAGAGTGTACGTTCCTCTCAGAAAACACCTCCTCAAAACCTCCTCCCCCCCGTTCTCTCCTTCCTGGAGCAGGTGTTCTGCTTTTTGCGTCAATGCGGGCCTTTCGATTTCCCTTTTTCATTTTCTATTCATCGCCGCACTTGAGTTATTAGTCATAATTAGTGAGATTACTTACAGGGAATGCTTGTAGCATCGGTAGACCTTGCTGCGTATCCGCTTTTTCTTTTTTGTGCGTACTTTCTTGAGCTGCCCCCTACCTTTTTTTTTCCTCCTAGAATGCCCCGGCTATTTAGTGTACTGTAGATAGATATACAAATGTTTCTGGCTATACAATACTGGACCTTCAGTTGGTAAGTGCGCTTTTCTGTGTAGCGGACGAGAGCTACCGGCGTTCTGCTCAGTTGTGTTGAGAAGCACTGAAGGTGTACGCCGCTTTCGTGATAAGAAACGCGGCTTGGACGTTTGGAAACGATATGAAACGGTATAACGAAGAACAAGGTCCTAACAGAGCGAGCAGGAGATACAGGTTGTTTTCTGCTGGAGCCCGGAAATCGGAAAGGGTGGTGCAGGATGGCAGTTGGTCTGCAAACCCCTTAACCCAGTCGGAGCGAGGCAAGGAAAGCTGCGAATCCAAGCAAGACACCCGAACATCGTACTTCTCCTGTGAATGCGCAATAGCTTTTTGTGGATGCCAGAGAAGCCAAGTTAGAAAGGAGGTGACTGTCATCGGTCTGGGCCCATCGATATCTCGTGAACCCACAGCGGACATTAAAATTTCTTCAATCGTTTGAGGGATCGCGCAAGTTTCCACGTACGGCGTGTTACGAGGGTGACGGCGCTTAGATCAACGAAAGTTGATCCAGTGCGACAAAATAATAAAAGTGAGCCACTTCCCTCCAAAGACGATAACGACCGAGCTTTGGCAATAGGTCGGCGTATTAGGTTCAAAGGTAATAGCAACGTACCAGCATCCTATTAGCGAAGACACGGAAGTTATTACACGCTCATTCCAACTAGGTATAGATGTCACCGACCTCGCGCTGCTAACAGAGCAAACGCGAGAAAAGCAAGAGTTTGCGCGGCCGTGTTCAAAAGGAACGAACATGGTTCCCTCATTACGCCTGTCTGACTGTACAGCATACAGCACTCTCGAGACGGATCTCGCTTCAACCGCGCTGACTGGAATTTCTGCAGAAGCCCGAAATCCGACGCCCGGGTGCTCAGCCATTCGAGTAAAGTGAAGAGAGACGAGGCAAGTCAAACTAAACCGTGCCTGCGTCGTCTTCATTTCCAATTCGACTTCGGGCACCCGTATGACGAGCAAAGTGCACGGCAGTCTCTCAACCACTATGCCTTTCTCTTAAACACCTCGTGTACTCCTCAAGGACACAAAGCAAACGTGGAGATGTAAGTGGGGCAAATTTAAGCAAGGAGTTAAGAGATTACGAAGCGCATAAAGAAAAAAAGAAAAAAAGAGAGCTGACAAGCCTAAAAATAAAAAAAAATAAAGGAAAAAAGAACGGGCGTTCGGCGGACAGGCACTTTAAAGGAGAGCGGCTTGCTGACAGATGTGATAGCGAGCAGAACCGTCTCCGAACTGTTCGCTCCCGCTTCGCCTCATTTTCGCTTCTTTTTTTTTTTGTTTCTTTTTATTTCGCTGGCCGAAGTATAGAAGAGGGCGAGCGACTCAGTGCGCGCGCGGTCCATTTCACGAGAGCTAGCCCCCTTATTTGCCGACTCGTAGCGAGCGAGCGCGCGCGGAAGCGACAGACGGGCTCCTCCAGTCGCAAGGAGCCGAGGACGAGGGTGTGTAGAGAAGAGCGAACCGTATTAGCGCACCCACTCTTCGAAGGGCGTATCTTCCAGAATCACGTTCGTGATAGCCTCAAATTGCCGCGCGCTTCAAATTGCCTCGCAGAGAAAGGAAGGCAGCTGGAATCGTGCGGGTCGTGGGGGAGGGGGTTGGAAGGAAGGGCAGCGGTGGACAGCGAGAACGTTCTTTGGGACTCCCCCTTCGCCTTCCCGACGCACCGTGTACAGCTCGGCGACGCACACTCGTAGGATAGAATGGCTGCGTTGCCGCGGAATCGAACTTGTTAAGTCGACCAGGGTGTGCCCTTGCTGCGCGCGCAGTGACGTATAAAGGGGGCGCGAAGTATACAGCAGGATAATCGTGCATGTCTGTCAGTGTTTAATGTATGTATGTGTATGTACGTACGTATGTACGTATGTACAGGGTTAGTCAGAAGTTCCCAGGCCACAGGCTCTGCTTTGCATACTTATATCCTGGCATTTATGATGCTGATAAAGCTTTCAAGGCTCTCAGAGGTTAGAACGATACTTCTTCTACCCTCTAGAGATACTTTCAGTTTCAGTGATGATGTAACATCCTGGCCATGCGGCTCAAAAGCAGACCCTACGGCCTGGAAACTTTTCACCGACCCTGTACGTACGTATCTACGTACGTATGTATGTATGTATGTATGTATGTATGTATGTATGTATGTATGTATGTATGTATGTATGTATGTATGTATGTATGTATGTATACGGCATTCGGCTACTGACCCGAAAGACGCGGGTTCGATCCCGACGGCGACGGTCGAATTTCGATGGAGGCAAAATTCTAGAGGCCCGTGTACTGTGCGATGTCAGTGCACGTTAAAGAGCCCCAGGTGATCGAAATTTCCGGAGCCCTTCCCTACGGTGTCCCTCATAGCCTGAGTTGCTTTGGAAAGGTAAACCCCCAAAAACCATAAACTGTACTATAGACCTTGTCAAAAGCCTTCAGGTCATACTGTTTGCTTGCGTTCGAGCCGAGTAGTGGGTTATTTATGGCACCGCTTCGTTATCTGAATATTTGTTACATGCTGATGACACGACTACACTGGCTAGTAACACCTTCCTTCATATCCGAAAACATATCCATGTAGTGTCAACACAATGGGCTTCTCTAATCAATCCTACAAAACTCAATTCATGGTTGACTAAGGACGACCACCCGCGCATTTCCGGAAACCCAATAAAGTTTTTTTCTCATTCATTTCATTCTGTTCACGCAACCTACCTTATCGTCGTAATACACGAATCATGGCATCGCTGAACTGTTCGTTTTGAGACATACAACTTGACCTCTCACTAAAATTTCACCTTCATACATCTGTTCATCAGAAGAAAGCTGCTTATAGCATCATAGTTCTCTTAAAGACCCGACATTATTTCAATTTGTGTACCCTAACAATACTATACTACGTTTTTATTTATAGCCATCTTAATTACTGCATGACAACCTGCGGTCTAGCGTATCATTCGCTTATCGCAAGGTTACAACACTTACAGAACCAAGCCCATACGCATCATTAATTTCAGTCCATATGGTGCCACTATTATTGTGTTTTTTCGGCTACGTAATGTTCTTCCCATTTCTTACCTAGTCACATTTAACCTAGGCGTTTTCGCATATCGTGTATTTAATGAACGTTTCTGTGGGCGAGATCTTACTAACACCAATGTTAAAGATTCGCATCAAGAATTAACTTCCTCCTGGCAAAAGCCTGCACCAATTATGTCCTCTTTACAGTTACATACGCATTGATCAGTGCATGGAATAGCATGCCTTTGGACATTAAATTTAGTTCATCTGCATTTTTTTCAGCGCTGAAGTCAATTTTTTTTCAGTCATTTAACGCAGCCGCCTAATTAAATTCTCCGCGCTCACTTTGCAAATGGCTACTAACTCAAAAATTAGCATAATATCATAGCGCACTTCTGAATTTGTAGTGATACTTGTATATATGCATTCTTGTGTTTTGTTCAAGTATTCCCAATCATATCACTGTTTGTTTACTGTTTGCAATGTTTCTGCTTGTAAATTCTCTGTTTAAGGTTCTCTCAATTCGAGTTATTCTTAGTTTTCTGCTCTTTTCCTTTACTGTCTTTCCTATGGCTTCATCACATTCGCTATAACACATTAAATTATAAATATTACTCTATACACATGCTTCGTTATTGTTTCTGTCATTTACAATTTGCTTAGTTCAAGAAGACCCCGTGCAGTGTTTCACTGTGGGACCTATTTCTTTGCTTGTTTAATATGAATGTACTTATCTTATATATCTAGTAAATTTGAAACTTGAGAAGCCTCGAGCTCTTAGCTTCTTTAAGGTGACAGAAAAACGTTCATCCCCACCTTTCGAGTTTTCTTTGCTGTCATGACAGGCGTCCAAAGTACTCCACTACATGCCTCAAAAGCAAAGCGCGTCACCTATAAACTTTTGACGTAGGCTACGTCAAATACCTTTATGCGCGTGGGTGTGTGTAGGTGGTTGTACGAATGAATGGGTGGGTGTGTGCATGGTTCCACTAACCGACGCTAGCTGCTAATTAATTCTCCCGCCGGGAAACGACGTCAGTAAATTACCGTGCACCACAACTCAGACGCGTTGGGTGCGGTTCGACATTTATCTCTAACGGCAAGCTACGCTGCCAAACCTTCTTCTACGCTTGCTTCGCTACCCAAGGCTATACCCGGTACCTTCTGCGCTGCGCTGCGATGGGAGCGCCGCTTCCCATTAACGCTGCAGTGCAGTTTAGGCGCATTGCTCTTCCGAAGCAGCGCTAGCAGCTGTTGCGTGGTTTGTTACTGCGTAATGACGAGGGACCAGCTATGCGATTCCTTCTTTCTTTTTCTGAAGCCGTGTTAAAAACGTTTCCGATTCAAAACGATCTCTCTCTCTCTCTCTCTCTCTCATGGGACGTGCCTGGTGAAAGAGAAAAATCGCGAGAGTACATTGTTCCGGGGTACTGAGGCAGACGTCGTCCAGCCACCTTATTTTTGATATTTTTTTTGTTGGACCAGGGCTCTGCAACAGGAGTGGGACACATAAAACAAATAAAAATAAAACAACACGGCGAGGTTTTTATCCCAGATAATGAAAGGGCAGCGCTGGCAACAATGTAAGAACAGCTTACGAGTGCCAGCTGCGCTCGGTTGTTCACAAGCAATTCCTCCTGTTTCTCTTTAATTATAATGAAGCGCGTCGAAAAACGAGAATTACGAAAAAAACAAAAACAAATCAACTCTTTGATGGCATGTTCGCGATTTATAAATGGTGAGAGTGCTTCTGAAGCCAGCTCAAAGAAGATGTCTTAATTAATTAATCAGCCGACTGCGGCTGTTCTTGTTTTGTTGCACGTACACAGATTTGCGTAGTCTGTACGCAGCGCGGAACAGACTACGTAATCTCCCTTCCCCCCCCCCCCTTCCTCCTCCTCATTTTTTGTGCAAGTTTCACACAAAAGTGCATGATTTGAGCTGCTTCTACCGAACTCAATTCTTTTGCTTGTTCGCTTTAGAAAGGAAAGCGTAAGTTGACACCTCGTCTGCTCAACAACAAGCACATCAGACGATGTCATACGACGCCTCAAACTCAGACTCGCAGCTGTCACACAAAAAGCTCCCGAATAACATCTCGCAGCTGTCACACAAAAAGCTCCCGAATAACATCTCATTAGCTTTTTTTTTTTTATCTGACTGCCTTGTGTTCAACCGAACTCGGCTATTTTGCTTGTTCGCTTTAGAAGGGCAAGCGTAAGTTGACACCTCGCTTCCTCAACCACAAGGACATCAGAGGATGTCATACGTCGCCTCACTCGGACTCCCAGCTGTCAAAGAAAGAGCTAGGCGAAGAACATCTCATTAGCCTCTCCTTTTTTTGTGTGTGTGGCTGTCCTGTGCGATGGACTATTGTGCTTTGTGAGTACAGATGAAGAAATAAGGAACTGCAGTCGGAGCGTATAGAAATCTTGTCTTCAGTCTTATCTCTGTAAAGCTCAGACAAAAAAAAAATCTTGGACTAAAATTTCTACGCCTGCCATTTTGTCGATAGTGTTACGGGGCGGCCAGCCGAGGATTGAGGCGCGAGGAAAGATGTACAAAAGAATATTTAATGGCCGCTGGCCACTGCCAGCTTCGTCGTCATCATGTTACCCGGGATCACCGAGCGATCGTCCCGATCGTTGACGCTACACTACGGTGTCTCTTGCATTGCAAAAATATAAAAATGGAGATGTGAAGTCTGTCATGTAGGGACTAATGTAAAAAAAAAAAAAGATGTTTTGAGAAATATATCGGGTGTAAAATTAAAATGGTTAAATGAACCGTCATAAGCAATACAACTGCGCACATACTCAAGCATACATACAAAATTAATAGCAAGACCTGCTGATGTAACAGTCAGCCCGGTTAATTTTTTTGTTGGTTTGCGGAAGAGTTAGATTTTACGCCGAGCGATCTCAGAGAAGGTCTTCTCCATTTCTGACAGATGAGAGCTGGCTCTGTTTGGGGCGATATGCAACGGAATGGGGTTTTCATTCATTTATTCATTCATTTATTGGTCTTTGTTGCAAAAAATGTACGCAAACACTGCCCGGACCCATAGCCAACGGCTAGTAACGGGTCCAATGGAAAAAAAGGTATACAAACATGCAGGCAACAATGTACCAAAATAAAGACAGTAAGTTAGTATAAAGAATGCTATACATATCGTCAGCAATAATTAAGGAAAGCGGTCTAGTTCACTTTGCAAAATTAACAGTTGTGGTTTTTTCCTTAGAGAAAAAAATGAAACACACCGCGGTAGCCAAGGTTGGATCTGAGCACGACTTTATGTGTGCGGTGCAGCGTACGGCAACTAAGTTGTTGAAGAAAAAAAAAACTACAGTAGGACACATTGGTAGGACGGTAGGACGCACTGGCTTATAGCTGTGCAGCGTTGAATTATGCAACCGTGTTCTAAAAAAGTCAGTTTTTGACAATTTTCCTTTTTGTTTCGGGGATCAAGGTATTGAGTAACGGAAACTCAATCTCTGATCTAATTGAAGCCGCTGAAAAAAAAAAAGCAATTTCTCAAAACTGTGTTATCGTGTTGACCTGACATGACGAATATTTTGTCGCTTCCATAAGTGACCATTGTTTAAAGTTTTAGTGGTTTCGGAACAACCGTTACAGCGTATAGGCGAGGTATCGGCGCGTTGCTGACTTGGCCGTGTGCTGGAGGTCAGCCGGAACTTAAATCTCGCGGAAAAACCGAGTACGTTATCTCTACTATTAGTTTACCAAAAGACGCGACTTCTTCTATTGAAGCACCACAGGCCACGAGGCTTAGCGGTCCTCGATAACAGCTGTCACATCCTTGATGACGACGGCGAGTATTTCGTATACTTTCGCAATCATAAACGGAAAGTACCGACGTTTGTACAGCCTGCATCGTGTACGACACGGCGCACACTATAGGTTTAACGGGCCACCTAAAATTTGAGTAGAGACAGGTGCGAGGCAGCGTTTATCAATGAAGGAGAAGGTCGCGTCATTACCAAGTCCTGCCTGAGTGATTACCGAAAGAAATCGCTTCATCCGTCGCCCACGAAAAGGCACGCTCCCCACTTTTATCCCGCGCTCATTGCCACTCCTTTCAATCACGTAGCATCCGCGCGTTTCCTGCGAGGCAAACGAACCTTGCGGGCCCAACAATGGGGCCCGCAGGGGCAGTATACATATAGAGGAAATAAAGCGACGGAGGAGGAGGAGGAGGAAGATGCCGCACTCCCGGCCGTCCGCACAATCAGCGCTGTTTGCACAGGAAGTCCACGGAGAGCGGCAGCGCGTCGCATTGCGACGGAATGGGAAAGGAAGCGGGTCGGCGCTGGAGTCGACCGACCTCTCCTCGTAGTCGTCGTCGTCACTGCACACACAACAGCAGAGCGAGGTCGTCCGCGTCGTCGTCGGCAGAGACCGATGGCAGCGCCAGACAGCAACAGTGTCTACGTGTTTGTTGTAATGTCTGTGCGCGATCATCAAGGAGGAGTAGTAGTGGTGGAGAGAGGGCGAGTACGAATGGCGTGGGAAGGGTGTGTGGTGCGGAGGCTGCAGCGAAGTAGAACGGAGGGCGCGCGGGCGCCCCATACGTTGTTCGCGCTCGCGTGCGTTCCCCCCTGTCCTTTTGTGCGTCTCCCCTCTCTCTGCCATCCTCACAGCGTCACCGTTGTCGCGTTCGCGGAGAAAGTCCTCCTCCGCGCCAGCGCGGCGGCGGCGGCGTCAGCTAGCGGTTCTTCTACGCGCCGACGAGCAACGCGCCAAAAGCAGCAGAAGCGGCGACGGCGGCCGATGTGCAGTCAGAGCACCCCAAAAATTTCCCTCGCTTTTCTACCCTCTCTCTCTTTCTCTGAGGGCATTGTTTGCCGCATCCTCCCCCTCCTTCGCCTGCAGTCGAGGCGGGAGCAAAGGCTTCAAGCGAGAAGAGGAGGTGTACACATCGAGGAAGCGGAGTCGTTCTCTCAGCGGGAACTCCCTCCATCCGCCTCCGGAGTCTCCGCTGCAGCGACGCTGGCCCGACGCACTATGCAGATGACAGCTTCTTCAAGCCAGCACGGCAGAGAGAGCGTCGTCCATGCAAAGCAGTTAGCTGGCTTATCCGGCGCACACAGAACCGCGATACCTGACCCGTGCCTCGCTCGTCGCTCTTCTTACTGGGGAGAGCGTGCGCTTTGTTGCCTGTCCGAGGGAGAGGGTGGATTACCTCGCTCGACATTATCCTCTCCTCGCCTCCCAGGCATCTTTGATGCTGCACTCTTCTTCCGCACGTGCCCAGCCTCCCAAAAAACTCGGTGTTCGCTGAAAAGCTCTGCTCGTGCTCCCTGCTGTGGACGAAAAAGAATGGCGGGAAAGAAGTAACTAGGTACCTACACACGTTCCCGACGCCGTCGGTCATTCAAGAGAGAGGGGGTTTAGCCTGCTTCCAGCCTCACAGTTTTCCCATTGCTTTTCTCTCATACCCCCCCCCCCCCTCCCCTCTCCACTTTCTTTCTAACCCCCCCTACTTGACTTCTCTTGGTTATTCACTCTGTGGGGCCGCTGATAAAGTGGCGGCCCGCTCCGGTGGGCCCCGAATTGTGGGGAAGAAACAACCATTAAAGGCGGCGACGCGGTTGCGTCAATGGGCCTCGTTGTAGTGCGGCTCTTTAAGCTCGTGTATAATACCTCTGCACTAGCATTCTTTCTCTTTTTGAGAGGAGGGAGCTCTTTTCTGCCGCAAAGAATTCGCGCTGGCCGACAAAAGGAAGCCGTTTCAGTAGTGAATCTCTAGGGAAATGCAAAGAGAGGGCACGGTAAGCCTAAAGCATTACTCTTGGCCCTCATTAAACCATTCACTCTAGCATCGAAAGGGCATGCGTCAGTGTCGACGGTTTAGAAGTAGCAATTGGCTTTCGTAGACGTACTCTTATTTTAGTGTGGGATTGTCTGAGTTTACATTAGCACGGCATGTGGCATGTGCTGTTTAGCGTACTGAAACTGCACGCGCACTGCGTGGTGCGCCGAAGGGAAGATGTGCAGATTAATAATGTGCGTTCGCATCGTAGAACACAGGGGGGGGGGGGGGGGGGGGGGGGGGGGCACTTTGTGCGGCCGCTGCAGCCGAGATTCGATCCCTCGACCTTGGGCTTGGGATGAGCAGCCGAATGCCAAAGCCACCGAGGCCCCGCAGCGGATTAATTCGGTAACAGATATCTGACGTATTTTTTTGGGCGAGATGTCTAGAGGTGCGCCCAATCTCTGTTACACGATGAGTGCCGTTAGTATAGTAGCGAACTTGCGTTATCGTCTGTGCTGTCCCCAAACTTCCCATCAGTCGATGCATGTTAAGCGATGAAGACGTGGTACGTATAAGGCTGAGCAGCACCGCTTTTAACCCTTACGTCCCTTTTTCTGCGCTGAATATGTTTCAACCATTCCGCCTAGCCCCGCTGTGCGCATTGCTCCCGTCAGCCGTATCGTTGAAAGTATGGTGTGTGTACCTGATATGCGCATATTTCACTGTGAGGCCCCCGCTATAGTGCAAAGAGCATTTAATTTGCAGCGTGTGTCTTTAGTGGCGCTGAACGGTAGCGGTGTGTTTTCCTGCAAGGCACTCACTCATAGCTTCAAGGAAGCACGAAGGATAACAAACATGGGAAATAAACTTAGTACTGCTAGGGCGGACCGCGGACTTTTCTATATATGTCCACCCGCACATTTTTCGCAGATGAAAAGCACTGGTTGCAGATCGCAGCACATTCTCCGGAACGCGCACCACCTGAACATCTGGGGCTACAGTATAATGCGGCAAATGCTCCTCAAAGGAGTTCCTTCCGCCAAAGGCGTCGATCGATTCGCCTACTTGAATCTTGACCGATTCCACTGAACTTGTTAGCGTGAAATCGCAGCGGGCAGGCAATGAAAGGGGAATAACTATGGCTTAACCAAATTAACGGCGGCATCATGAAAATCGATCGACAGGGCTTCTTTTGCGGGACATCTGCATGCCGCTTCGTTCTTGAGCTGTAATCGACTGTAGTTTCATGCAGCAGGTGGACGGTGTAGTTGTAGGTTACGACGATATGCGAAGCCCTGTACCCGGTTTAGAGTTTGTCATTAATTGTCGTCTTACAGCGATCGCGATGCGAACAAAAGACAGACGAATAAATGAATTTCTAGTGTTAAAATAAACAAAAAAATTGTAGCCGGGACAAAAAAAAAGCCTAAATGCGCAAAGAAAGCATCATCATCTCTTAAAACAAGGATTTTAACACCGCTGCAGAGTACAACGAAAAACAAGTAGAGAATGCTTCGACGGGATTAGGGGATCGTTAAACGGAATCTTTTGTAGTTACAGTTCTTTACCTTACTCGGTTTCTGTAAGGCCCTTAAAGAGATGATTACGCTGGTGAATGTGGATCAGTACCATACGACCAGTGTCCCATACAGAAACGTGGCGCTTACGTTGTTGAATCCAATATATCGGCGTGCAAAAACTACATGGTTGCTGGGGATATTGCGTCCGGGTGTCCAGCGGAAGTTCGCGGGCTACATTTTGAGCTGCGCGGCAACTGCATATAGAACGAGCGCAGGAAAAGGCTCTGAAGAAAGGAAGGACATCCAGGTGTCTTCCTTTGGCTGCACTCCTGGGTCCTGCTGGGAGGAAAGGAACGAAAGGGATGAAAGAAGGAGAAAGAGATATATTTATCTAGGTATACATACCTCACACTGCCCAAGGCATATCTCCAACACACTTGTAAAAAGAACCGAGGTGCCACAACTTGCCATATAGTTACACACAAGGCAGACGGTCTCGTTAATGAGTAATTGCTCCCTGTATGAAATCTGCTGTTCCACATTTGTAGCTTCCCTCGAATAGTCGGAGAGGAGGTAAAATGAAGAAATGTCCCTATGCTGGGATTCCATTGATTTCTAAAAGAAATGCTCAAGGGTGTAAGTTTTTCCGGAGCCCTTCATAACGCGTGAACATAAAAATAAATTCTTCTTATATTCTGCTTATGCTGCTCATCTATGTAAGGTTGCTGTTTCCAGCGGTTGTCTTTCATTTCTGTCCTCAGCTGTATCGACTGACAACTCCTCGTAAGGACCTACGCTCACCAGTGCTCTCCATTTCTCCGCCTCCTTTCTAGTCATTCCTGTGCTGTTTTCTCTCCAATGTTCACTAGTAATACTTTTATTTTCACGTAGTCTTCATTCGCCTTTCTTAAGTTCGAAAAGCAACGCAGCCTTGACTTCTGTAGCTTCGCTAGTACGTTAGCAACCCTTACCGTGTCTATTACACAGTTATCTCGTGCTCGCTTCTTCATGGTCCACACGTTCCTATAAACACCTTTATCTAATTCACTTCATTCCTCTTGGCGTTCTTTTTTTCCAGAGCAGCAGTCTCCACATAATCACAGGTCTTGCGTTAATGTTTTCTAGGGGTGTGCGAATATCAAATTTTTCGAATACGAATCGAATACGAATACTTAGTTCCGAATATCGAATCGAATATCGAATAATCAAGGACAGACGCATTTAATCACTACAAAACATTTATTTGGGCACCCAAGAACATCACGGTTCAACTATCGATGATTAAATGAACACAAAAGGTGTGTGTGGCTGCACAAAAAGTATCAAAGTCTCGAACATTATTCTTAGAAGAGTGGAAATATCAGCGAAGATGGCTAGTACATAGCATTGATTAAGGCTAGCTTGCCATCAGCAGAAAAGCGCGTTGCTGGGATGACGTAAAAGGTTGTCGTCAAGGAAAACCAGCTGCACCACATGGTCAGACAGAAGTAGTTCCCTTCTAACTGAAACGACTCCTCCAGCCACAGAAAATGCCCTCTCACTTGGCACTGACCTGGCACGTATTGCGAGGTACTTCGTGCACAGCTCTGACTATACCAGCTTCAGAAAATTCCCTCTCACTTGGCACTGACCTGGCACGTATTGCGAGGTCCTTCGTGCACAGCTCTGACTATACCAGCTTCGCAGGTATAGCCACAAAAAAGCTCACCAGCGCAGTCAGCTACGGCATGGCCATTGGAGGAAGGAAGAATTTTCATTCCGTGTAGGCGCTGCCATGTTGTTATATATCTGTCGATAGGGCTTGCACGCCGGTGCTCACAATGAATATTCGGCTAGATACGAATATTCGCGTCGGGTCGAATATTCGAAACAACACGAATACTTGGATTTCGAATCGAATTCGAATACTAAAAATATAATATTCGAAATATATTCGAAAATTTCGAATATTCGCACACCCCTAATGTTTTCCCTTAGCTAGACGGGTACGCTCATGTCCCATAACACGCCAGACAATTCGCTCTAGTTTTAATACAATAACGTTAAAGGCCCCGTTGTTGTCCAGAAATTCTGCGGTCGGCGCTGTCGGGGTCGGCGTTGTAAAAGAAAAATCACCAGCATCGCTCTAGCAGGTGGTGCCCATAGAGCAACCCAGCAGGTGGGTGGGCCATCTAGGTCATGTGACCTTGCACCGTCATCACAACCTGTCCACCGGATAGTGAGAAAACTGCCAACCGTGGCAGGTGGCAGTAAAAAAAAATTAGCAGGGGCTTAGATTTGGTTAAGCCTGGTAGGTTGCGAAAGCAAAAGCGCAGCGCCTCCAACTGAAGGAACGCAGTGCGCCGCGTCTACAGGTCACGCGTGGCTACCGGCCGCCGCTGCGCGACGACTCAAAGCGTCTTCGTTAATTTTTTCTATATTTTGTTTTTGATGTTGTTGCGACTGAGAGGAAGAAAACATAATCTACAGCTGGTATGACGTCACAGCGGCAGTAGCGCCACAGGTGCGCAGCGCGGCGTGACTGCAGCCGGGCTATCTGAAGGAGCGAGTTGGTCGCCCATAATCTACAGCTGGTATAACGTCACAGCGGCAGTAGCGCCACAGGTGCGCGGCGCGGCGTGACTGCAGCCGGGCTATCTGAAGGAGCGAGTTGGTCGCCCATAATCTACAGCTGATATGACGTCACAGCGGCAGTAGCGCCACAGGTGCGCGGCGCGGCGTAACTGCAGCCGGGCTATCTGAAGGAGCCAGTTGGTCGTCCATATTCACTCCGCTAAAGGTCAAACGTAACCGCCACCGGGTCACGCGAAGGCTTGAAAGTGCGAGTAGTATTGCTTTCGCAATAATAAATGATTGGTCGCTCGGGAAGAGCAACATGGGTCGCACAAGCCCCACCGGTGACATCACCTGCCACCGCAGGGCAGTGGCGCATTGCTTAACCGCTGCGCCACTGCGACGGGAGTGTTATGGCGACTCCCAGAGATCTGTGAATGTAAAGCCGAGAATCGCCAGTTTCGCATACATGAGCATTAGCCCATATTAACGCCATGACGTCATACCCTCAAGGCGGATCGAGCTTAACTGTCCTCTTCAATTTTTTTTTTTTTTTAAGAAGCCGGCGATTTTTTTATTCTTTTCTGGCTGGTCGCCTCTGTGGCGCTGTTTTTCATGGTGCCGTTTTTCAGGGCAGGGACTGCATTTTCCTAAACTATATGTCCCGCATCAAAATCAATACACGTATTAAAATGTGTAAGTGCGCCTTCAGGCCACACATTTTTGCCTGGCGCTCACCACACTGTGAACGTCAGGTGATGCCTTTTCGCGGGCTGCTATTAGCTTAGCCGCGGACACTAATGGTGGTGTAAGAGAAAACGAGAGTAAGTTAAACAGCACATTTGAAGTTCTCCGCTTCGCGAAAAATGAGAGCGAAAAACAAAACAAAAACTGGGATGATGACGCCTTAAAAGCGCTTCACAAAAGGGATACATCCGGCTTGACGGCTCATGCCTGTCGAACAAGCGAAATTAATTGCCCCAGATTTTTGTTGACTTCGTTTATTTCTCTGCTCCATTCTTCTGTCGCTCAACGGCAAAGGAAGAAGAATTTCTGCTGCGTGCACCGAATAAAGCGTGCGCAGAAAGCAAGCCATCTCGTTACAACGCCCATTCGGCTTATTTTATTTGTGTTATTCCCCGCTCCCGACACTGTTGCCCGCAGCACTCTTACTAAAAGAGCTTGTTCGCCTAACAGCCGGCTATCAACGCTTCCGATAAAGAGGCGCGCCGCGGGCAGCAACCCCAACGCTCGGGCGACGTTTTATCGAGCCTGCTAGCGTGCTAGTGCCAGAAGCGAGAACGTATATATATATATAAATGTATACACAACAAATAAACAAAATGCCAAGAAAGAGGATGGTGGGAGAACCCAGAGGAGAATGAAATAAGCGAGCAGAAGGGAGCACGTAGTTTAATTAGGGCTAAGTGAAGCGTTGAGTGGCAGACCGTCTGCTGCCTTTTTACTTATTTTTTTCTTTTTCTCCTTCGCTCATTCTTTCTTGCTTCTTCTATTCCTGCCTTCTTCTATTCCGTCCGTGCCGCCATGTCCTAGCTGTCGTCGTTCGTTCAGTATTTCCACGTACCACTGTTTCTTTTGTTTCGCTACACGGAGCTGTCCATCCTAATCTGCCCGCGGAATCTGCCGGTGCGCCGGAGGTGCGAGAAGCATGGCGTCGGTCACCTTTTTTATTTAGTTTTTTTATGTGGTTTTGCATTTATTTTTTCTTGTCTTGCGAGTGTCCGAGCCCAGAGGGCTGGCTACACGCCTAGTATAATTCCTCTCTCCCACCGGTCCGCCCGGCGCGGAGCGCGTATCAATCTTGCGGGAAAGTGGCGTGCACTGCCCATTTCTGTACGACCGGAGATTACGTCGCATCTACGTGGACACGCGATGGAACAAAGTTAGGAAGCTTGTCACGCGTACGACTTGTTATTGGTTCGGTCGTGAACAGGTGCGAGAACTATGAACGGGAACGTTCGGGTCGCGCTCAGAAAGACCAAAATGTATTTTCACTTCCAAATGCGAACTTCTGGATATGTCGTTAAATGGAGGAGGCGTCTAAGGGATAATTGCTTATGGGAAAAAAAAAAACGAACTGTTTTGCTGAAAGGAAGTTTTGACTGAAGGAAAATAGTTTCCTTTCATTATGTTTCGACGTGCACGTAAGAGTGTTGTCCATTGCGATTATTGTCACCTCTTTCGGGCCTCTAATACATGTCGATGAATGTTGACTTCTGAATTCAAATCGCGTCACCTTGGGCTGCCGTTTTCCGTTCGTAAAAGGCCTAATTAGCGCCGACACTTCTAATAGCGACCAACGGGTGAAGCGGATGCGAGGGAAGATGAGGGCTGCGAAAAAAAGGGCCGCCCACATTCTAAACACGAATACGCCTTCATGGGACTAAAAAGTGAGTAAGCTGTAGCTACTGCGCATTCCCCTTTTATAAAAGAAAGTGCTCAAGAGGACACCTTTCTCTATTGTGTAGCGTGAGCTACATCGGCCACAGTCTCGCCGTTTCGCGTGCTCCCTCCGTCGACCATACTGCGCATGCGCGAGGAGCGAGTGACGTCACTGCTCACGCTACGTATATCCTGACATAGCAGAAGTAAGCCACTGCCAACTTTTTTGCTTTAGAGTGTATAGCTCCACATACAGAGGACCGCTTATATGTGGCGCTTTTCTCGTTACTCCTGCTATTCGTAATGGAAAGCAAGGCAAATTACACCTCCTTTATTCGGCATTTTCGAGATGAAAGAAAACTTGCTATGAATTGGAGCTAGTACGCGGTAAACATGTACCGGTCGACACCGCATCTGACACTGTCTTGCGCAGGGTATTGCTTGTCTTACATTCACGCAGCGCGACAACAAATACGGACAACAGGAAGACACCACACAGTGATTTGTGGTGCATCCCTGTTGTCCACATTCCTTGTTGCGCTATGTAAATGTGCTCTCTAAACACGAATACACCTACACGGGAGTGAAAAGGGGTAAGCTGTTCTCTAGCACACTACCTTCTAAAGGACGACTTACTCATTCTTTTCTCTTTTATGTTTAGAGTGTGAACACGAAGTACCAACTATGCCAGCAATTTGTTTCGCTTATGTTGTCTCCAGTGTGATGCAGCCATTTACTCCTCCAGTTTCTTCTTATATACTCTAGAGAAAAAAGAAACGTTATGAAAATTAAGACTTCAATGGATATACAGTAAATGCGCCGTTTTACTGTTCAATCACTTCCGTTAGAAGCTTCTGGGCTGGAGAGAAAAAAAAAAAGAAAGAAAAAACGAATGACAGTTGACAACTGACAATCGTCTCTTCGGTCAGAGAGTCTGTCTCATGAAGGCTATCCCATGCTAATTTTTTTTTTTTGTATATCGCGCATAGCTTCAGTGAAAATTGTGCAAATGCCACAGAGCAACGGCGAAACTGAGTACACCAACGACGATAAGCCTTTCCCACGCAACCGTAGCGAGGCAGAGCGACAAAATAGCTTTTCAAACACTCACTGCTTTCAGCCCACCGTACCCAAACAACGGCACGTACATTCCTACAAAGAAAAATACAGAAACAAATAACGCGCCTGAAAAAACGTTTCTGATTCTTGGCATGCGCGCGAAGCAGTCGCAACTTCGAAGTCTGTTTGAAGCAAGGGAAAGGGAAATGGGAGGGGGCGGGGGGGGGGGGGGGGCAACGTGCGGTGCATTGAACTTATTCGCTGCAGTCAAATATCTCCTCTGCATCTAGGGTGGTTCCCAGGAACTCCCATGCGAGAGGATGTTGGAAAAAAAAAAAGCAAGTTGCAATGAATAAAGTCTAAAAAAAAGCAAGTTTCAAAACCCGCCATCACAGGCACGCGCGCTCAGTGCGCGGGTGGAAGGGTGCGCGCTCGCGTGGGTCGCAAACTGACTGGGCGAGAAGGAAGGCGAGGAGATTGAAAGCTCTTCACGGGAGGGAGGGTAGCTGAGAGCGAGAGGAGGTTTGAACCGCTCGAGAGAGAGTGTTTGCTTGCGCGTGAGTGTGCGTTTGTGCGCGCCTGAACAGCACTCGCTTGCATGGCGCCGGTTGTTTCCCAACTCAACATACACCGCGCCAAAGGTTCGGTGCTGGAAACGAGCGCTCTGCCTTCTTCCGGCCACCGGTGTGATCGCTCCTTTGCCGCTCCGTTCGACTCGGAAATGGCGCCAATGTCGGTGGCACTTGAAGGCAGCGACGGTCCAGTCGATTCACTTACAGAGCCACGAGAAGAACTGGTCAGGGAAGGAGCGGAGCAGAGTTCGGAGCGCTGCTGGATTCGTCAGACTAGACTGAATTACTTCGATGGGCTGGTTGTGGTCTTCGCGGCCGCGAACAGTGACGTCGCAAAATATGGCGAACTTAACACGCTCAATTTTCTACAGAATCTTAGACCAGGTCTTAACAGTCTCGAACGGGCGCCGAAATCAACACGTCCATAGATGTCAGGCTTGGCCCACCTCTGCTACCCGGGATCAGAATCTCGCGAATGAGACACGGATTTGAACCCACGATCTGTTCGTCGTCGGTGACAGGAAGCCTCTCGGCTACCTTTAAATCGCGGCACGTAACTTCCACGAGCACTGAATGCAAATGCATTGTTTCCGAGTTTGAAGCGCATAAAGAGTATATTAAGAGGGTCTGCCGCCCTGCATGGATGGGCGGAAGTAGGCGAGGCATGAAAGCTGCTTTTAGAAGATAAAATACATGTATTAAACGGAGAGAGTATGGAGAGGTTGAGAGGGGCGCAGGTACCGAAGTCGAGAGCGTCGTCTTCCGATATTGCGTGGCAGCGGCTGCAGCGGAAGCGAGCGGTCGGAAACCAGTCGGCGTCGTTCTGGGCCACTCTAAATTTGGAACGGGAGCGCCGCGGCAGCACGGAGAGAGGCTCGCCCCGTCGTGTGTCTCCGGGTCTCTGTCCCTGCCGCGGCGTTGTGAAGCTCCGCTGCACCTTGGGCAGGCTAGCCCGCCCTTTCCCATCCTTTCCTTCTCCCCTCCACCCTTCTCCTCCTCCTCCTTCACCTCCGCGCGAGCGGTTCTCCGGGCCTCCCGCAGCCTCCCCCGCACCCTTCCCTTAACGAGCTCGGAGAACTCTCTGGATTGCGGCTTCTCTGGACAGGCAGATCGTTTTAGAGGCTTTCGTGTGGCGGCCAAGGCCCTCGCCCCCTCTCGCTACCACCCCCCTGTTTCTGCAGGTCGACATTTTTCGGCTCGACACTTCGTTGTTTTGGCTTCGCTTACTTTGTAAAGAAAGGTGCTCCCCCTCTAATGTTTGCCCCGCTGGTGTCGCAAAGCTGGACTCTTAACGGCTGTTTACTAGATTGCGGTGAAGGAATAGATCGCTTAATTGCGCGTGCGCAAAGAAACGAGTACGGCTGATTGGTCCTCTTATAAGTGTAAGGATGACGAAGAGTAGTGCGGTTTCATAATGAATTATTTCTAGGTTTAAAACTGCACCATTCAACAGCAGCTTCTTGTTCTTGTCGCTTTATTCACGAAATTGCTCATACTGTACAAATTCTTGGGCTAATTAAGTATTCAGGTACTTGTATGTGTACCTGCATCTTTTTCCTTGTATGTTTGCGTGAACTTTCGTTTCAATCTCCAAGTCTTCTCAGCTTTTCTCAGCACTACGTAAAGCTGTATACTATGTTTAATGGAGTTTGTTGAGCAGTGAACTTTTGGACATAAAACTATTATTCGCTGTGTATACGCCCACTTGTTCTTACTTTCAATGCGTTAGCATTAAAGTCCTCACCGGGAAAACAAATGTGTCGTCTGTCGTAAAGCTCGCCCATTGGCTGAAGGTAAGTGACGTCACTTCCGCTAAAGGCATCAAATTCATCTAACGATACCGCATTGCCAACACATAGGGTAATAGCTCTGACTGTGAATTTTTTTCAGTGAGTAATCCTTTTCCTTGCGATTTCTTTCGTTCGCACTGTGGCCAATCAAGCAAAAAGTGTTATTTTATCCTGGGAACATGCCTAAGACGTCCATAAGTTTTTCTTTCCTTGCTCTTACTCCCTTTCCACTGTGTAAACACAGCATCTGTAGACAAAGCAACGCAAGTGCTATAAAAGCTCAGCTCAGCTGTCTTGTTCAGATCTGCTCAGAATTCGCTGTTCAATGCCACACCCAATTCCCCTGACGACTGCGGGTAGAACAGGTGCCCTCCTTGTGACCGCTGCTGTCTTTGCAAGCTACTGAACTATTCATGCTTCGGCTCCGAGGCGTTGACAGGCTGGCTTTGCCGGCTGTTTCGCCGTAAAAACACCCACCAGCAAGAAACGCTGTCGGTTTAAGTATTGATGGGGAGACAGCGGGAAACCGTGTCTGGAAGCCCGCACTGTTGCGCTGATTGGAGAGTCCCCTGCTCGGGGACGGCTGTCAGGCAATAAAGTGCCCACTCCGTGAGTGCGGTACCGCGACGTGTGCGCAGCCTTTGCAACTTCGCGCCTCCTGCTGAGGTTGCTTTCTTGCAAGAAACAACGAGTATGTAGCGAAACCTGTGAACGCAGCAAAGAAAAAACAGCTGAATGCCACTCAGCGAGAGGAGGAGGAGAAAAAACATGAGAAAACAGAAGTGTAGTTGTTCGAGATTATGGGTGAGGTCCTTATTCCAAGGATCCACTGGCTTGAGCTACGCTGCGGACCTGTTGGATGAGGGCCCTTTGGTCCTCCAGGTGGATGGATGGATGGATGGATGAATGGATAGGAGCGCCCCCTTTGAAACGGGGTGGTGGCAATTGACACCATGCTCAGTTTTTCTTTCTTTATTTTTGTTCAACTGTGCTGTCAATTCTCATTAAGATTCTTCATCTTCTTTACCTACGGTTCTCGCTGGTCAGCAGCGCCTCCCATCGGTCAAAAGATTTGTTTATCGTCTGCAGATTGTTCGATTTGGCACCACGTACCCACGAAACGTGGAAGAGTATAGAGCAGGCAAGGCACCAGGCACATGTTTTGGCGGCAGATACAGGCGAACACCTTTCCAAACCTCCATAGGTTACATCTCAGGGAGAAGATGCTGCTTGCCCTTCACAAAAGAAGCGTGCCAAACCTTGTAAGGTGATACAAACGCGCAGTTTTTCTCGACAAAAGCTGCAGTGTTGTATAACCGGCTCAATTATATTGTCACGTAGTGGTGACTGCAGTCAGGCAAGCAGCAAAACAGCGAGAATGGCTTCTAAACGAAGCTTTTTATTTGGGCTGACTTGCGCCCTCAAAGAACTGAATGACTCGGCGGCAGCGTAGCAGTAGGCGAGCTTGGCGGTCGTCGAACAGAATGCCGGCCGCTCTCGGCCATGCTCGTTTCAAAGCTGATAGCGAACTCTCGAGATAAATCTTGGAAAGTTACTAGAACATTCTGGAACAACATAGAATCGGCTCCGCCTGGATGCGATCAATCGAGATAAACCTAGGCGCGTCTTACATCACAAACAAAGCGATAAAGCGTCATGCCGGCAGCTTTGAAGAATGAACAGACACTACAAACATTCGCGGCAATATATCTGTTTGAAAGCTTGTTCATCGGTCGTTTTAGACTTCAGTTATTGACGTGAGTAGTAGCTCGTTTGATTATTTTGTGAATAATTTGACTGGTTAATTATTTGAAGTTATTACCTAGATATATCTGAGAGGTTGGCAACCAGAAAACGCTTGCTAATGCTTTGGAACCATTCGCCTGGTAAGTATGTATAGAGCACCAGGTTCTTTTGCACCAGCTTAATAAAAATTTAACCTCCTTGCAGAAGATAATGCTCTGCAAATGGGCTTCGTATCGCAGACCTCCGTGATAGTACGCGATGAGGGCACAAAAGCAGACAGTACACTCTAGACACGGAAACGCCTATACGAGGGGTAAGCTTTCATATAGCGCATAAAAAGGTGTACGCTAGAGGATAGTTTACTACCTTTTACGCCCTTTTTACTTCTTCCTGTTTAGAGTGTGAACCGCGCACGCTATCGCTCAAAACAGAAGCCATCTCGCGGTGCCATCTCGCGGTAAAAGCAGTGCCATTTCGCGGTAAGCTTTTTAAACATTGGGAACTGCTCAACACGACTACATTTTAACTTAAGTTCTTAGCAACGTTCCTACCTTACAACCTCCATCAGAGCAGCAGTCTTTTCCGTTAAGTACTGCGTTGCCATGTGCGGTCACTGCGGCGCCATCAACTTTTGGCAAATGCAGTGGCGAACTAATATGCCGCGACAACGCCAATGCTCTTTGCGACGTTCTGCCCCGCACTGATCTACTGCACCAGAGAGAAACCCAATTGCAGTCATTGTGAAGGACCCCTAATTTGCTGCTAGCTGGCGCACTGCATTCTATCGTGAACGCGAAAATCAGCATCAAAATATAGCACCAAAACGCGCGACACGACACTTCTTCCAATAAATTTAACTCCTAAACAATCCCACTATGGGGACACACTTAAACGAGAACAGATTAATAAAAAAATGGTTATAAGCCAATCTCTGACTGTTGTGGCTAACAGTTGGGAACATCAGTTATCAATCATTAATAAAGGATTTCAAGAAGCCCAAAACTAAACCATGCTGCCGATATCCGATGAGCTATGAAAGTTGTCTGCCGAAGTGAAGTGTCACGTGTACTACCGTGACACGCATTGACATCCCACTGCCCGAAGAAGTTCAAGAAAAGCGAGAACTTGCTTCAGAAAAATAAAAAAAGAATTCACACGTAATCAATACCTTTCTCTTTTTCTTAGTTCTTGTTTTCCCACCCACGACCAGGTATCGAATGCGTGAGATTGATATGCTCCCCTCCTGTGACGTAACACTAGCTCCTCACACGTGCCCACCTTCGTGAAAGGCACCTATGGGTGTAGGGGTGAGGAGGAGATAGAGGGCGAGGGACGATAGGTGTCGCCACCGCAGTTCGCTCTAAGGGCAACCAGAAACACGATGCCCGCGCACCCATTACGCCGGGGCTTGTATTACCGCGCGCCCGGAGGACTCGCACTTTCTCACCGCAGCAAGAAGAAGGAGTTGGCCGATACGAGAGCTATAGGGCGCTTCCGTCGAGACGCTGGCAGTACTACATCGACGCACCGCCGCAACCGCCGCCTCCTATGGGAGCAGCAGCAGAAGCAGAAGCAGCACTTATAAATTGCCCAGCCAAGACGCCGGCGCCTGCCCACTCAATCATGGAGCCCGCAAAAACCGTGGACGTCTCGGAGAACGCACGGACAGACACGCACGCACACACGACCGAGCTTCGCGTATTGGCGCGGGAGCGCGCGCGCTAACGAAAGCGACGTTTATCGCGCGCAGCGCGTTCGGCCGCGGCTCAGCATTTTTCTTGGCTTTGATCGCGTGCCTGCTGTTCGCCGTTACACAGTTGCTTCCCTCACCCCTACCCTCCTCCCTTCCTTCCTGGCACCCCCATCGGTCTCGCACCCCCTCGTTTCGATCGTCCCATTCGCCGTTACGCAGGTTTCGAGCCTTCCGCGGGCTGCTGCTGCCGGAGCACCCTTGTGCAGTGCGTATTGCGTACTTTTCTCGCAACTTCTACGCGTCGCTTCTTTTTCTGCTGCGTTTGCTGCTGTTACGCTGACGGTCGTATGCAAATCTGTCGCTTTTTCTTCTTTCCCCTCCGGTACCGGAGCCACTTTGGGGGCTCGTGCATTTCGCGAGCAGGGCATTAGCGTCCGTGCTTGTCTGTCAGTTCGCAGCTTCTTATACTTCTTCACTTCGGGGTGTGTGTTCTACTGACCCTTTTTATATGCTACGTTTATGACGCGAAATGATCGAACCTGCGCAGTCCTGCGTCGTAAGGAGAGGCGAGTCGAGATTCGCCGCGTGTTTTCCGTAGCAAATATTGCAGCAAAGGTGCATCATCGATTCTGACTGCTGCTAAAACGTGTAGTCAGGTCGCTGGTAAGCTGAAACTTAATCCGGTGTAGACCAGGCGCAAAGAGCTTTACGATATGAAAAGTGCCGCGCGTGCAGTTCGCAAACGCCTTGCAATCACTCTTGAAGTCCACGGTGCCAAGACGCCAGCTTATAGAGTTTACTGCACGCTTTTCACTATACCTTGGAACATGTCCTAGCAGTCTTTATCCGACCAAATAATCCGGCGATGTGTGTTGTTTTTTTAGTGAACAGTAATCTTCTTCAATCGAAATTCATTTCTACATTATTAATCCTCTTAACATTAAAGAAACGAGCATTTTACTTTCATGAAACATTAGCTGCTCTTACCAATGCATAAGCATTGGCTATACATATTTCAGTGAAGATGTTGTTGCTACTAAAAACGAAGACCAGGCCGCCGCGGTGGCTGAGTGGTCATGTCTCTCGGCTGCTAGCCCAAAAGACGCGGATTCGATCCCGGCCGCGGCGGTCGAATTTCGATGGAGGCGAAATTTTAGAGGCCCGTGTGCTGTGCGATGTCAGTGCACGTTAAACATCCCCAGGTGGTCGAAATTTCCGGAGCCCTTCACTACGGCGTCCCACATAGCCTGAGTCGCTTCGGGAAGTTAACCCTCTTCCCCCCCCCCCCCCCCCCCCCCCCACCCCCCCAAAAAAAATGAAAACGAAGATCGCGATCACATAGTTGCTCAGATGTAGATGAAAAGCTTAGCAGGGAAGAGAGTGAAAAAATATATGAAAAAATATAACAATCAACCCGACCCTTCATGCCGGTGTTGAGCTGCTCAGTGAAATAATAAAAAAAAAGCTCGTAATGATATTCCCGAGCTTTAATCCGAGTTATTGCATATGTTTTTTTATACTTTTAATTCGCACACTTTTCATTTGTACTTTTGTAATTTCTACAATTTTAACAAGAGCAAAAGCGACTCTGCCACTGGCGCGTGGCACTTGCAAACTTTGCCTGTCGCCGTTTAACTACCCTGAAACGCTCAGAGGCTCGTTACTGGCCTTCTTTTTTTGCTGTTTTTCTATTTGTTCCTTGTTTGTAATATATCCGTTCCTTTCCACGTAAAGTTTTCTGCCATACATCATATAACAGAGGAGAACGAACATTCTGAATATATAAGTTTGTTTGCAGTGGCAGAACAGCAACGCTGCGCATCGGTAAGGCACAGGTCCGAATTCACCATCTCATAGGTCGTCTTCTTGAGAAGGCTAGTGAGGGTCGTTTCTAATAGTTCTCGAATACGTCTGAAATATAGCTACTCAACGCGAGGGCTACCAACTAACCTCGTATATTACGCAAAGTACAACAGAAAAATTACTCAGCGTTCAACGGCAACTTTCAGCGTCGCAGCACCAAGTAGACCCTTTGGAGCTTTTTCGATAGGTCACTCGCCAAATGGAGCTTATTTGTAAGCTTTCCGCAAATCCTTTCTCATCAAAATGTGATCGTGGATGTTAGCAGTCCTGAATGCCGATGTTGGTTCAACCAGTGCAAGTTTCAAGTATTCTTTCTACGCAAGCAGAAGCATGTGTTAATCACACACTGTAGTCGTGTTCCCACGTTTGCCCTTATTAGCTCCCCTTCATTTCCTTTGTACACTTTGTTCCGCCTTTCTCTGTCAAACAAAAGTGTATTCTTCTTCCGCAAGAAATCCTGACTGCTTCTCATGGAAGACAGGAACCAGTTTATGCGTTTGTTTAAGTTCCTGCCTTGAACCCCGCTTAATTTGTTCTTCTTCTGTCTGGCCTCCTGCGAATTAACAAGCGATTGCACTGTGCGCCGATGCGCATTAAGCCCAGTCCTCCACATCCATCACCATCTACCTCGGCGCTCTTTAGGAACAAGAGACTCAGCTTCATTCACGATACACTTGCGTGCAGCACATTATGTAGACTTAAGTTGAGCACACAAAGAAACATGAACTTTTATTTAAAGCCAAACTTACTTTCGTTTCCCATCATTGAGCGCAGTACAGAAGGAAAAAGATAAAAGCATAAGAATGAATGACTAGAGGAGACTTGAGATTCCCGCGGTTGCATCCTAATCTAAAATGTTCTTTCAGCTCCCCTAGAACAGACGCGCCTTTATTCCACAGCGCACCTTTGCCTACATGCTTACCCCCCCCCCGTCCTCTCATATCTTCCCGGATGCCTTACTCCTCCTACGTTTCCCGTACTCCTATGCACTCGCTCCTCTTCAGCAGCATCTCTCCCTCAAGGGTGACAACGTTGCTCTTTGGGGAATCATTATTCAGTTCGAAGCCTCGTTTTTTAATTTTTTTTTCTTCTTTCCTCTTTCATTCCTCGCATAAGAACGAAGCAGTGCCATTCTTACTGCCTCTTTTTCTCAGCACGGCAGTGCAACATTTTCGTTCACACCTTCCCCCACGTGATGTACTGAGCCGTACCTGCTTGCGACAAAGTACGTAGAAAAGTTTCGTTAGCCAGACTTTTACGGGCCATTTAGCTCGCCTTCTGCTTTTTGTCACTGAGAGACAAGGGGGCGACCAACATTTTCCTTCCTTTTTCTCCACCTTATTTTTCTTTTCTGTACCTGCTCCTTCAGTCTGTGATTCGCTGTTTTCTCCTACGTCGCCTCCCGAGACACCGGCAAAGATGTGAAAAAAAAAATAAAAAATAAAATGGGGAGCCTGAGACGCTGGTTCTTATTTCATTGCAGTTCCTTTTCTTCCTGCGCGAAAGCTCATTCGACGCGGAGGTGTTAAAGGAATACAGTCTCGCTCTTGCCCTCTTTTCTACCAGTTCATTTTATTCTCTCAGCGCTGTTGCTGGTTTCTTTTTCACCGGGTACTTTTTTTATATTTTTTCGTTAGAACTTCTCGGGCTCAACCTTCTCGCTTCCATCGTGTCGGCGTTCGCCTTTGACTCGCGCGACGCTCGCTGCCAGCTTCTCCTTTGCACCTAGCAACGGCCTTACCTGGCGCGGTGTGTCTAACCTACACCTGTCCGGGAATTAAGTTTTCTTTTTTCTTCTTTCTTCATTCCCCACCTCTTCATAATGTCTTTCTCCCTCTATCTATCTCTCCTTCTGCTTACTTTCATTTCTCCTGCCTCCTTCCTTTTAATACACTCTGCTCCGCAACTCTTAGAAGACCAGGTTTGCTGCTCCTTTGATTCCACTTCTTGTACGTTCTCGTTTTCGCCTAAAAAACTTTTGTTCTCTCATTTTCCTTCTCTCTTCTTCGCTTCGTCGCTCTTTCTTTCGCTCGGAAAGCAGCTAGCTTTGCACCTTGGCATTTATACGGCGCAATTTTCGTTCACCGCCCTGTCCCGCCTCGCTCTCTTCGCTTCTTCCGGTTGTTTTCTGGCGTCGTTTCTGAGTCCGGCATTAAACGAGCGGCCACTCGGCCGCGTCTCCTTATCGTCTTTCCTTTATGCCGTTCAGTTTCACTTACTTTTTTTTTTTCCCCCTTTCATTTTTATCGCGGGCGATTTCGCTCGGGAGGCCATCGCTATTGCCGTAAGTCTCGCGGCCTCTGGTCGTGATCCGTGGTTCTCCCGTCTTTTCGAGGCGGAACTTGGTTTCCACCCCCCCCCCCCCTTACCCCCCCCCCCCCCCGCAATCTCTGTAACCTCTTGTTCAGTGTCTCCCTTTCATAAATTTGCTTCATTCGATGCGCGAACGTCGAGATTTAAGGAGTTTTATAGCAGGTCCTTCTCTTTTGTGTCACGACGTCAAGTTTCCGAGCATCTGGGAAAGGAGCGGGGAAAGCAAGAAACGGCCAGATACCTCGCTTTGTTGATCGTTCTGCATCTCAGGTATATAAGCTTCTTGGTTCATCCTCTGTTTGCGCATGCGTGCGCGTGTACGCTTGTGTTGGTGTGCGTATGGGGCCCTGACTAATGGCGAAAAACATCTTTTATTTTTTTTTGGGGGAGGCACATTTTTTTGAGCGTATGAGAGGGACCTCCCCCCAAAAAAGTGGAAGGGTTCCAACATAGTTAAACCGAGTAGACGTGATAAAGCATGCGTTTAGCCTGGTTAGCTCATATCTGGGTCGTCGGAACGTCTGACGACGATATTAGATTAGGGTTATGCTCTGATCGAGGTTAAGCTGATCTGATCTGTTCTCGCCGCAGGTGGAAGTTGATGGAGACGACGATGTGCCATGCACAGCGCGGCAGTGTCTTGCAGTTTAACACGAAGCGTTATCGGCTGAGGCGATAGCATAGAGCTCTCGTGCAGTGGGCAGTGAAGCTGATTTCTTCGCGAAGTTGTAGGTTCGAAACCCGGTCGCGGCAAATTTTGCTTAATTTCTGCAACCTCAAGGACAGGGATGTCACAATATTCTTGGTTGGATCTGACCACGTGAAGCAGTGCTTTCGCACTAAACGGAAGCAGTGATCAATCGGTACGTTTCAATCCCTCTTAGTATTTTATTTCTTTCCTGGGGATTACAGCAACCCTAATGAGCTTTGCCTAGTCTAAGTTTTTGCCCTCATTACTATGTAGCGACCGAAACTCTACCGCCTGATTGCTTTTCCATTCATGTCTATTGTAAATTTATATCTTTTTCGTAGAACTGAATTTCATTTGGTTGGTTGGTTGGTTGGTTGGTTGATTGGGGTTTAACGTCCCAAAGCGACTGAGGCTATGAGAGACGCCGTAGTGAAGGGCTCCGGAAATTTCGACCACCTGGGGTTCTTTAACGTGCACTGACATCGCACAGCACACGGGCCTCTAGAATTTCGCCTTCAAGAAATTCAGCCGCCGCGGCCGGGATCGAACCTGCGTCTTTCGGGTCAGCAGCCGAGCGCCGTAACCACTGAGCCACCGCGGCGGGGCTGAATTTCATTTAGTCGTGGCAGTGTTTGACTAACAGCGCTGCTTTTTCTTAGTGCCGAGAAAAAAAATACATCTTCGGCGTCAGCGATGCTGCGCTCATTTCTCTGAGGGACCTTTTGGGAGCAGGTTTTATTCGAATTGCGTGCGCTATCGAATATTTTGAGGACCTTGAGGTTATGCTGAATGCTTGGGGTAGGTTTTGAGCTAAAAAAAGAATGAAGTTTGGCCAACCGCAGAACTCTTATCATACAGCTTTAAAGCAACAATGCTGGAGAGCCTTGTCTCTAAGCCGCTAACTGCGAAGTCGATTCCCCGCGTTTTGGTGGCTGCAAATTGACTAACAGTGGAACACCGCATCAACGCGAATGCTTTCTGAGACTGACCTGTTAATATTGCAGTGGGCTTGCCAGCGAACAGGAATGGGCTAGTCTAAGACCAGGCAAATCTGCCATTCCCATTGCAGCCAGCGACACCTAGGTTCAAGGTTCTTTTACTGATAGTTCCGAATCTCTTGGCACTGATAGTGCCGAATCAGTTATGCGATCGTTGTCGAAGGTTTGACTCCCTACTCCATTCACGGTGCATTTTAGTTTATTCACTGCGGATGTATTTTTGGGTGAGACGCTGTGAGAACGTGAAGCCTCGGCCTAAACCTTGTTGATACCGCAGGGCGTCCCAGCTAAATGTAACCAAGCTTTTAAAAAACACGTGGTGTCCTAGCCGTGTGAAACCAAATGAGGGTTGTTTAGAGTCGCGTGACCTAGTCTGCAGTATTTTTTTCGTTCTTCAAGGTTGAATAATTAGTGAAGCTTAATTAACTAACTTTTTAATTATTGACTTGAGGAACAAAGTGTCAATCGAAAATTTGTAGATCGCTTTGAGAAACAGCTTACTGAGACATTTGCAGCAAAGTAATACTTACGTATAGTAGTTTTTTTACCGGCCTTTAACCATAACCCGCACAATAAGAAAAAGCTTCCACATGACAACTGTGCCACTTCAACGTCCCAAGACGCGCCTTAAAGAATAAAATCCATTTTTTCTGAAGTCCTCTCCTCGATGAGACTTTGGGTGCACACTGGGGCAGAGAAGTGAGCGAGCAGCTGGTCACGTAACAACTTTCTTCTAAGGCCAATAAATGAAGCTACGTAAATCGTAACTTGACGGAAATAGCACTACTAGCGGTTTTTTTAGGTGATCTAAAACTTTTGCATTGACACTTTCTTCCTGAAGTGAATAATTAAAAGTTAGCTAATTAAACTTAACTAATTAATTAACTTTGAAGAGCGAAAGAAATACTCAAGACTAGGCCACGCGACTATGAACAACTCTGAGTTGGTTTTACTGGACTAGGACACTTCGCATTTTTTAAAAGTTTGGTGACATTTAGCTGGGACACCCTGTATGTGCACGGATGCGTTCTTTTCTTGCGCCGTCGAAGAGTGCTTCACTACATTATCCAAGTGACTGCTAAGAAGCCACAACACAAATGGAAGGAACAGCACCCCGAAAATATCCAGCAAATCTTAAGGCGTATTCCAACCAGCGGTCCGGAACAAGCTTTCTGTTTACGCGCAACCGAAGAGAGCGTTTCAAAGGGCGATTTAGACTCTGATCCTGAGTTCTCATTAGACCGCGGCGGGTGTCTTGCTTCTTCGCGGATTCGGAGAGCTGTTGAGGATCGCCGACTGGAGTATGCAGATAGTTGCGGCAACACAGAACACGTCAACAGCCAAAACAAAATAAAAAATGCGGTGAAATGTCTTCAGGTGTGTGTGTGTGTGTGTGTGTGTGTGTGTGTGTGTGTGTGTGTGTGTGTGTGTGTGTGTGTGTGTGTGTGTGTGTGTGTGTGTGTGTGTGTGTGTGTGTGTGTGTGTGTACGCGCGGGCGGGCGTGTGCGTGTGTGTGTGTGTGCGCGCGTGCGTGCGTGCGTGCGTACGTGCGTGCGTGGGCTGTGTATGTTGTAAAAGGGGGGGGGGTGCTGTGCGCACCTGAAATGTTCTGAAAAGTACCTTATACGTAGACCCGACCCGGTACCAAGAAACGGCATACGAACATCACGACTCTGGTGTTAATAAAAAAAATTACCGGATCAAAACTTGAGTAAAAATATTTGATCAGAGCAGGACAATTATTTTGTTCTCAGTTTGATGAGATCTTTTGTCTGTACCCTTTCACTGAAACTTATTCCTGAAGCGCAAGTTCTCTGCAAATCCAGAAAAAAAAACACCTTGAACCTAAATATGCTAACAGTATCTATGACTGGCTATGCTAAGGAATAAAAATGTATTTTATCTGTATACTAAGTAAAAAGAAACAGCAATGCACGGAGCTTAATGCCAAAAAATATATATCCGATTAATCACAATTAAAAAAAAAGAACACGCAGCTTTTGTTAAAGATGCGCAGGCAACCGGGTCAGATTCGGGGTCGATCAGGATGGCTCGTTTGCATCGTCAGCATTCCAGATCTCCAGGACTTCCGCCAGTTTAACAAAAGCCCCATATAGAACAAAGTTCAGGCAAACCTCTTGCGCTTGAATAATGGATATTGGCTCACTTAATGAACGACTTTCAACAAACTCTGTGAATATATTGGAGAAAGAAGCTTCGCAAGCTAAATTTGTTTCTCCAAGCAATAAGTCTTTAATTAGAGGCTTTATTAGGCGGGGTATGTAGTGGGTGCTGCGCAACATGAACAGTGAATTTGAAAGAAATTGGTACTTATTATATACTGGATCAAAATCGAGGCAGTTTTGTTGGGGGTCGAAGAAGAACTTCATTTATAGCTAATCAGCTTATTAGTGAACAATGATTAGTGAGCTCTTTGATACTTAGCCGAAAGTTTCATTGAAATGCAAACTTGCAAGTCGTTTTAAAGAAACGTTCTTGTAATAACACAACTCTCGGAAACAGTTCTAGCTAAAACAGCTCCCGGGCTCCCCCCCCCCACCACCACCCTTTAGGTTTTTACTCCCTCTGAAAGTCGCTTCATGATTTTGTATTATTGCGTACCGAGCTCTGCAGAGCCCATACCCTGAAAAGTCAGAAATATAATAAATCCTTGCAAGGAAAATAAACTGCCGCACATCCAAACAAAGAGATGAGAACTTATGAGCAAGATTTTAGTGTCCTTACTTTCTTTCTTCTTTCACAATCTTTGTGCTCTGAACGCTGCATTCTCTGCTTGGTGGAATGGGGCAAATACGTTGTGTGAATCTGACCGTGATTTCTTGGTTTTGGTTCAGCGCTTCACTGTTCTCAAGGGTTTACTTTCTCGCGCTATCTTGGCGTTCACTTTCTTTCATTTCGTTTCAACTCCTTTTTATGCGTAGCATATTGCAATTACTCAATACAGCCCTTGGGCGCGGCCGGGCAGCCACCAAACCACGTGACGTGACGTCACCAAACCACCGGGAAAAAAAAAAGAAAAAAAAAAGACGTCTGAGCATGGTGGCGGTTGCCACCGCCCCGTTTCAAAGGGGGCGCTCCTATCCATCCATCCATCCATCCATCCATACGTTACGGAGGAAAAGCTGCTGAGAAAATCGAGTGCCGCCAAGCAATACCTCGCGCAAAAAGACCGCGCAATATGCAATGCATTCTTGGCTTAACCAAGCTAAGCCTGGGCATCTTTTTTTCCCTTCTTTTCTGCCATCTTCTGTCCGACGTTTTTAAGTGCAAAGTCCGATTTTAAGCGTGACTAATTACCACCACACACATGTACTCGCCAAGTGGCAATAGCCTCAGGTCGCAAATCCCCGTGCAATCTGAATTCATAACGAACTTTTCCGTAACGACCGACGCACAAGTGCTGCCACCTGGGGGACCAAGAGCGCATTTAGCCTGCGGAATTAATCCTGTCTTGGAGCTTCCCATCATTTTCTTTGCAACCGCTCGCTGTCATAATTACGTCAGGATTCTCTGATTCCCAGTTCTTCTTCTTTTTTTTTTTATTCACCCGCGAGGTACTGAATGTCAGCGCCTTAAAATTGCTGCGTGGCGATTTTTTAATCTTATTCACACGAGCAAAGACTGCGTAGTGTTGGAAAAGACGAAACGACGCATTAAGATTTCAGGATGGGAAGAGGTGAAATGCAGCAGGGATAATTGATCAGAGCTCTTCAAATTGCAAAAGAAATTCGCTCAGAGCCGCAGTCTGTGTAATACGAGGTAGATGCAGCAAAGATAGCTTGCATCAATTGCTACCCATTGATTCACGCAGATAGTGCAGGGGATGAGACCGTCGAAAGCGGGAGAAAAGACGGTAGAGTTTTTGCCAAAATTGATTAGACTCATTAGTTTTCTTCTCACACATATCGTGGAGCCCTTACGGCTTCCCTAAGATCAAAAGTTGTAGAAAGGTGAGGACGAGGGTTCTCCCTACCATACAAAGATATAGAGCTTGAAAGGTGGAATACGTGGAAAACTATTATACTGAGAAGAATGCCTTGCATGCTGGTTACTTGCAGCAAACGGTGCTAGTAGGTTCTTCGTGATGAGTTGGCTGAACATGAAAAATGAGCTCGTTTGAAAGCCTTTCTGATGCAGAATTCACGCTGAAAGCTTCCGTAATATTCTTCGCAGTACGTACAAGTTATATTAAACGAGAAATCCACTTTTGCCAGTCTTCTTTCTGTTTGACTATATGATGTCACATTAGACAGACGGGTACAAATTGATGATATGCTAACGATCCATGAGGAAATTCAGTCGGCCGTGGATGAGAAAGTGTTAATTAATCAATCAATCAATCAATCAATCAATCAATCAATCAATCAATCAATCAATCAATCAATCCATTGATCGATCAGTCAGGGATTAATTTACACCGAATGTACACACAACGTGCATGACCCACTCCGGAGTTTTTCAGCTCTCACTTAACCAGCAGAGGTGCTGCCCCTAGCACTGCTCCCTTCTTCCTCTCGCTGTACCCCTTTCTGCTTTAACCCTCACCTCTTTCTATCGTCTTATTGCTCTCGAGGCTTTATTACTGTTTTGCGCGCCAAGAGAAACTCTGTTACTTTCTCAGTCACTTCTATGTTAATTCCTAGTCGCAGCGAGAGCGAGTGTTAGTGGCTTCCTCTTCTTTTTTTCTCTCTCCCTCTCTCCGATCCATCTATATCCGCGACGCGTGCACTGACGAGTCGCGGGCCAAGATTAAAATCCCGAACCCGAGCCCAGCCGAGGCGGGCGGAGCGCAGCTGGACGAGTCGCTGCTCACTTATTAGACGCGGGGCTCTCAGGCAGCCACCTCTCTTCTCTACCCCTCCCCCCGCCCTTCTCCCAGTTCCTTTCGAATCGTTTCTTGCCCCCAGGGCGGCGGAACTCTGCGCCAAGCCCGCGGTTTGTTGAGTCCGTCCCTGCCCGGTGCGAAGTGCTGCCACGACTGCTCCATCTCCGAGCAGCATCCGCGTCCTGTTGATCCTCTTTCTTTCTTTCTTTCTTTCTTTCTTTCTTTCTTTCTTTCTTTCTTTCTTTCTTTCTTTCTTTCTTTCTTTCTTTCTTTCTTTCTTTCTTTCTTTCTTTCTTTCTTTCTTTCTTTCTTTCTTTCTTTCTTTCTTTCTTTCTTTCCTTCTCTCTTTCTTTCTTTCTTTCTTTCTTTCTTCCTTTCTTTCTTTCTTTCCTTCTTTCTTTCTTTCTCTCTTTCTCTCTTTCTTCCTTCCTTTCTTTCTTTCTTCCTTTCTTTCTTCCTTTCTTTCTCTTTCTTTCTTCCTTTCTTTCTTCCTCTCTTTCTCTTTCTCTCTTTCTTTCTTGCTCTCTTTCTCTCCTTCTTTCTTTCTTTCTTTCTTTCTTTATTTATTTCCTTTTACTTACGTGTTTGTTTTCTGTTTCCTCAGTCAAATAACCCCGATGCAGCCTTCGCTGCCGCACTTCGGCAAATCCCGGACCCAACTTCCATTTCCCTGCTCGCACGCTTGATCTTCCTGTTCGACGCTCTGTGCTGTTCTGAGAAATGTCCGCAAATAATGGCTTGTAAAGCTGAGCTTAGTGCGTGCATAACAGCGTCGAGGTCCGGTCTGGTGGGGATCTGATATTTGCGAAGCGTGTTTTTTTTTTTTTTTGTCTCATAATCATAAATGCCGCTGCGCATATGCCACTCGACTTGGCGCGTATTGAGGTGCGCAGAAGTTGTGGGCAGCATCAACGCTGTCACAGATACCCCAAAAAGTATGTATATAAAGAAAATCCAGGCGTCACAAAAAAGGGCGTCGCAGTCTGCTATGTTTCGGTTGCTTTGATCAGAAGCTTAAAGAAAGGCACGTCGTGCATGTGCGCTCTTTCGCGAACTGTACTGCCAGCAGAATAAAAAAAAAAAACGAACAATGGCGTTAATATGTAAAAAATTTAAAAAAAAGATTTGCCTTTACTCGTGCTAAACGCGAAACGTTAGAAAGGCATACGGACAGTCACAACGTTCAGCATAAACGTGTTTTTTGGATGTTCACCATAGTGCGAGGTTTACTAAGGTGTTGCTCGAAATTTCCCACGCGTTTTCAAAAAAAGCTGGCATTGTACGCAAACGCGGGTGCATAAACTTCGCAGTCAACCTTATTGAAAAACTTCTGGTCACCATTATAACCACAGAAAATGTACTCGCACCTGGCTTTATTTCGGGTAAGTAAGCACTGTTGTCCAAAAAAAAGCTATTACGTCTGTTGCGCATGTCTCGCTGTTGGCTTCAAATGATATGATCACCTACACTTCCAATTATCGCTATTTCTTCCTTCTCCTTTTTTTCCATACCAATGCAATGGCTTTGTCTTCAGTCTGCGTTGCCTCTTTTTTGAAGCCGCTTCATTTTGGGGCTAACAAGGCAATCACAAGCTCCCAGCAGCATCCCGCGGTGCACTGCCGTAACTTTCGCGACAAAATAGGAGTAGAAAGCGCTTCAACGTGTGATTACGAAAGCCTGGAATAATTAATCCACTCCCCTTTTTCCGCAGTGTGCTAGTATTGAAGATTAAGCGTCGCACCTTGCTTCGTATCTCAACTGGCGACAAGAGGCATTACAGAGCTGTTTCAAGCCCCACTCTCTTTCATTGACTGAGCCGCACCAAGCTAGGAGTGTATATTAATGCACACTGCCAAGCAAATTTGTCATTACTCGGGAGACAGCTCAATATATCCGAAAACGTTGCGCACACACTGTGAGCGTGAAAGTCAGAAAGAAAGCAAAGAAAAAAATGCAAGCACACCCTGCACGCTCGGGTTTGGGTACACGGAGCCCGATTCGATTAGCGATTCGACTGGCGCCGTTGCCGATTCGATTATTAACCCGATTGCCGAATCGATTACGGCCGCATTAGAGGCTCGGCGTCCGGGTGCAGGGGCAAATATTCGCGCGAGGAGCGCGCTTATACCCGACGAACGCCGGGACTGGCCGGGAAAGGTGGACAGGATGGCCTCTCTCCCGCCATGGGCGCGGGATCGATACCTGGTTCATCGCAACGGGCAGAAGGGAGGGAAGGGAATCTGGTCCCGAAAACCGGTGGACTGCTCCCGATTCCCTTCGCCGCCTCCCCCGCGTCTCGGCCCTGGTCCGAGCGTCGGGCACCTCATTGAAACTCCGACCAGTCGGACGACAGTCGGGAAAACTCGAGACAGATGGCCAGTGGTCGGCGCTATTTCATCCCGGGAGGAAGCACTGCCTGCTGACACGGCCTCCGAATGCGCCGTCACATCCTTCTTTATTCTTTCTTGTTTTCTCTCTTCGTTTGTTCACGCTTTCGCCTTTCTAGTAGTCCTTCGTCGAGGTGTATGCTGGGATGGGGAGCTGAATAAGCAGAGAGCGTCAGAGGAGGACCGTATGAGTTATATTTCTTCTCCTTGCTCGCGCACCTCGTGTCTCGCAAGAGGATGTACGCACCCGCTTCACCCCCCCCCCCCCCCCCCCCGCCCTCCTCCCCTTTTTTTGCTTTCTGAACGTTTTGTTCATGGACGACGTGAACAGTGTTCCCATTCTTCTGCCATTCGAGCAGTGGAGCATATCGCGCTTCCGCCAGACCCAGACTCCTGAATAGAACAGAAGCCTGAATAGAACGGCAGCAGCTTTTGGAGTCAACGCGGAGCTGTGCTTAGTGCCGGCGAGGAAATGCTGCGGCTCGCTCGCACATACCTGAACCAAGACCGAAACTTGCTGTCGTCATCGCGGAAAGTTTTATCGCAGTGAACGTGGGCTCTATGGACGAAGCGGGGCACATCTCACATCGTTCCTGACGTCCGATGATGCTTTGAGTTCGCCTTACCACACGTTGGATGGAAACAAGAAACGATAAATATAACGCGCCGATCAGTCTGCGCTGGCTTTCACACGCATCTCATTAACTTCCTGCGCGAGTCAGGTGGAAACCGTGTCCCTAACTTAACGACACGTTGCTAGTTCAGAGCTTTAATACAGTAAAAAAACTTGGGTGCCGGAAATTCGTCCTCTGAAAAAGAGGCTGATTACACCCGGCGTTGCCATAAATTCTAGAAGCCGGCCTGTTACAAGAAAGACAAGAAAGGTGCTGAGAAAATGTACTCAGTGAGCTGTGGTAGAAGCAAGAGTAAATTGATTTTTTGCTATTTAAAGAAGAAGCAACAATACAGTACGAGTAATAAGCCCGAAAGGATATTTCACGCTACATTAGTCACGTTGGCATACCAAGAAGGCTGAAAAAAAAAGAGAGAAAGAAAGACCGTCATAACACCGGCTGCGCCACCGCAGTTAGGGGCGTTAACGTGGATCCGATGGCAAATTTGAAAACTGTTTCTAGGACACCATAAATAAGCTCCGGTATACACCTCCTATGAGCTAGCAATAAATGCTGCGAGGGGCATCTAACACCTAAAATTATGTCTTTGAACTGAGAAACTGACTAGTTAGAGTAGAAAAAGAGCAAAATAGAAAGGAAAAAAAAATACAGGACTCGCACGCTCGCATTGCAAGCAATATCCCCAATAGACGCACAAAACATGGCCGCGAGCAGCCTATTCCACGCACCGCGGCGCGCCATTAGACAGCTCGGCAAAGAACGAGCTTCCCACCGCAGCCCTCTCACGCGACGTGCATGTACTGTACACTGCAACCGTAAGCTGCAGTTCCCCCCTCGCCTGCTGCTCTTCCTAAGCCGCCTTTTTAGCGCCTCTAGGTGCTTTCCGCGTGCTGCTCGCGAGGTCCCTACAGACCCCTGGGAACGCGACGATGCCTGCGGTGCTGCCGAGAACTGCACACTTGCTCTCCTCCACCCTTTCCCGACCACGTCCCAGAGCTGAGGCAGCCCGGAGGAGGCTTCTGCCGCAGCAGCGGCGGCGAAATGTGTCCCACGCGGTGTGCCGAGCCGAGATTGCCGTTCGCAGTGCGGGCAACGACGCCGAGAGGTTCACGCTTCGCCAACTCGCCTAATCTCGGCGCCGTCCTTTACGAAAAATTGGCTATCGGCAGCGGTGGCAGCGGAGTCGGCGTCGATGCTTTTCCCCTCTCTCCCATCTGCCTTCCCTCTCTCTCTGGATCTCTCAGTCGGTGCTGCTTCTCCTGCGCCACGTTCGGCTGGGGCTAAGCACCTTGGTTTTCCTCCTCCTTCTCTTCCACTGGACTCGTGTATGTGGAAGTAGAGATGTCTTTCGGTGGTATTTGTGTGCAGTGCCGGAATTCCCTGCAAGCGCATACATGCAGCTCCCTAGCGACGTGCCGGTGGAGAGTGACTGTTTTGCATCGAGTTAGACTAGTAGGATCTTAAAGGGAGTTCGTTAATTTAACACTGAAGTCCGTGAATGAGAGTCTGCTGGACGAAGGAATTAGTGAGAAGCCCTCTAACCAGAAAAATTGTGTGTACAAATCTTGGTGTGGACCAACTCAAAAGCTGAGAAAATGCTATTCCCACAGTTGTTGAGCTTTGCATATTATGTGAAGTCTCCGTCTGCCTCCACTTTCTTGTTTATGTAGACATCTGCGCTGTTGAGATTGGTCTGGTTATAAAGGTCGAGTCTGAGCTGCGGCGCCATTACAGATCAGGGTTCTTCTTTCTGTCGGACTCTGGGCTGTACTAAGTTGCTCTAATACGTTTAATCTTGCAGTAATATATTGGTATTCTCCATATTGGCCTAGTGAAAAGTTACGTTGCTTAATAAGCCATAGACGCAGCACTACATATAGTAACTAGGCCTCTAAACCCAAACTTCTAATTCAGCCCCCATCAACGTGACAGTAATGAAGAATGGGTCAAATCTCTGCTCACACATTGTAAATGATAAACGGTGGTATTAGAGGAGTGGCACAAGTAAATTATTGAGTCCAGCCGAGACAAAGAAAGTATGGCTTCCTAAAATTAGCACGCGCCGCTCTAAAGATCAAAAGAGGATTTCTTCGTGTTCTCGCCTACTGAGGTGAGCACAGTAAAACAACAATATAAATGGCACTACCATCTTTGAATGAAGCTTGTCACCAGCTTACGGCGCCAGCGAACCACATGTATAGTGTAAGAAAGAAGTAATCGGTTTCTCTTTCTTGACGACTTCTCAATCTGCATGCGTCTGTATGCGCGTAAATAAATTTCACCGTTACTTCTGTTCATACGAAGGCAGCACGGCAGCTTATTGACAAGGATCATCGCCGACCCATATTTCCCCCTTTCCCATCTCTCTTTCTCTTCTTTTCTTGTGTGACGTTCCAATGCAATAACTATCCGTTCAGGCGAACTTAGCACAACTAAGGCTAATTTTGTAGCCGGAGCCGTGGAAGGGTTGAAACCGCGTATCATAACTCCAGATGACGCTGGACCTTCCTATAGCTCCGTCCTTTCGTCCAAGCTGCACACAACTACGCCCGATTCTCGGCAGCGCTGCAGAGGCGTTAAAGAAATCGAGATGGTAGTAGAGGAAGCGCAGAGCGGCGCGACCAGCGGCAGTCTCTACGGCGCCGGCTCGGGGCAGCACTTCATCTCACTTTCGGCAGGGTCGGCAGCAGCGCCGACCGAGCTGGAGATCTCGGCGAGGAGCGTTTATCGATGGCAAGAGAACCCCCCCCCCCCCCCCCCCCCCCCCCCCGCCCCTCCCTATCGCCCCTTGCACCGGTTTCTTCCCTATAGACCATGCGGTGTGCCAGCCGATCTCCGAGATATGGAGGCGAGAAAACGGCCGCTGGCTCGAAAATGAAGACACCTCGAGAAGGGGAGAGAGCGAATGGCACGACCGACCCGGCGCGACGCGCAGACGCCTGGCTGCACTTTGAAAACGAAACTGAGCAGCGAAACGGCACCTTTGAAGGCGGCCGACGAGATCATTACCTTGCAGGACTAGCATTACGTTCCTACGGGTGTTCGCGTGTATAGGCGCTGCTCTGGAGATGAATTCACTTGTGTCGCTGCAGTGCTGGCTACACATACAGTCCTGGGAAGACGCAGCGTGGATCTCAGTTTACATGTGCAATTCAAGGAGGGGAGGGGTGGGTTTAGAAATACTGTGAGACAGGAGACAGAGCGCAGGATGGAGCGAGCTTTAATGGCACCCGCAAGTATGGCGACCAACCCTTCGAAGAAGAAGATGATCGATGATGATGGATATGTACAGATGAAGACGAAGATCGCATGTTGTGCTTTGAGCGATGATGATGGATATGTACAGATGAAGACGAAGGTCGCATGTTGTGCTTACACTTTCTCCCCTCGCGTACGAAAGCGACCGGCCCGGGCGCAGATTAGAGCTCAGTAGGGCGACGGGCAAAGGGTTTGAGGCGTGAAACATGAACAATCTCGGCACCTCGGCAACGACGATCATTAACAGGATGAACAGGGGCAACGCGATAGTTCACCGGGGACGTTTGTTCGAGTACAGTATACGGACCAATATAACGGCTCAAAAATTTTTCACACAATCCCGGGGTACGCACTGGAGTCCACAGCAGTACCTCATCACCAGGGTGAAAAAATATGGCACGGTGGGAGAGGTCATAGGTGTTTTTCCGGGAGGCTTGGGAGGCGTCGGTATTCAGGCGGGCAATGGCACGGCAGTAGGTAAGACGAGAAGTAAACTGTTCGTGAGAGAGTCTGGAAGAGGTTGAGGGGGCGGAGAAGAAAGACGCTTCGAGGGTGAAGGTAGGTTGACGTCCATACACAAGGAAGAATGGGGAGAAGTTGGTGGTTCTTTGCACGGCACTATTGTATGCAAAGGTAACGAAGGGAAGCATGGTGTCCCAGTTGGTGTGGTCGGGCTGGATGTAGGTGGCTAGCATATCGGACAGCGTGCGATGAAAGCGCTCTGTGAGCCCATTGGTCTGAGGGTGATAAGCTGAAGAGGTTTTGTGCACGGTTCTGGAGGCGTGAAGAACTTCGGCAAGGATGCTGGAGAGGAAGGACTTGCCGCGGTCACTAATAAGGACACGAGGAGCTCCATGGCGCAGAAGGATGGCGTTCAGGAAGAAGTGGGAGATCTCTGAAGCAGAGCCGGAAGGAACAGGGGCCGTTTCAGCGTATCTAGTTAAGTGGTCGATGGCAGTGACGATCCAACGGTTGCCCGTTGGTGTTAATGGTAAGGGACCGTAGAGGTCAATCCCAACGACTTCAAAAGGGGAGAAAGGACAGGGGAGAGGCTGTAGAAGGCCCGCAGGGGCAGCCGTGCTCCGTTTACGACGTTGGCAAGAGATGCAAGACGCAATATATTTTCCAACAGCGGTTGAGAGGCCAGGCCAAAAGAAACGGCGCTTGATGCGGTCATAAGTTTTCTGAAAGCCTAAGTGGCCAGCCGGGGGATCATCATGAAAGGCCTGCAAAACTTCTCGGCGAAGAGAACGGGGTACGACAGGGACCCATGAGTCACCGAAGGGGCTGTAATTGTGCCAAAGAAGGATGTTGTCGACTAGCTTGAAAGAGTTAAGTTGGCGACGTAGGCGGGCATTCGGTGGCCGCGTAGCACCGCTCAGACGGTCGATAAGAGTCCGGCAGTAAGGGTCGGCCCGCTGCGCTGAGGCGAGATCGCCAAGACTGGGAGCTGGCATCAAGTCAATGGGTGCGGCGGTCAAGGTTGAAATAGCCGTCGAAGGGGTAGTTTGGCAGTTTGAGGATGCGGAGGACACGGGTTGCGGATGCGGAGGTTGGGTTTGGGCGAGGGGACAACGAGATAGCGCATCGGCGTCCTGGTGTTTCTTGCCCGATTTATAGGTGACGGTAAAGTCATATTCCTGGAGACGGAGAATCCAGCGGCCGAGGCGGCCGGACAAGTTTTTCTGCGAGGACAACCAGCACAGGGCATGATGGTCAGTGACAACTGTGAACTGGCGGCCGTACAAATAAGGGCGAAATTTCTGAATGGCCCAGACAACAGCGAGGCACTCTTGCTCAGTTATCGTGTAGTTCTGCTCCGCTGCAGTCAGTGTACGACTGGCGTAGGCGATGACTTGCTCGCACGAAGAGTGCTGCCGCTGCAGAAGAACTGCACCAATGCCGTGTCCACTGGCGTCCGTGTGTAAAATCGTTGGAGCATTGTCGTCGAAATGTGCTAGTATCGGATCAGATGTGAGAGCCTTCTTTAAGGTAGTAAAAGCGACCTCACAGGCCTCAGACCAAACAAACGGCTGGTCAGCGCAGAGGAGCTTATGCAAAGGGGCCGCAATAGAGGCAAAGTTGCGTATGAAGCGCCGGAAGTATGACGCTAGCCCCAGAAAACTGCGCAGGTCTTTGACGCGCGATGGGCGAGGAAAATGCAAAACTGCAGCCACTTTATCGGGATCAGGCTGTACACCCTTCTGGCTAACGACGTGACCGAGTACCTTGATAGAAGTGGAAGCAAAGCAACATTTCTTGGTGTTTATCTGAAGGCCGGCCTCAGAAAGTGCGCTTAATACTTCATCGAGACGAACAAGGTGTTCAGAAAAAGTCGAGGAAAAAATGACTATGTCGTCGAGGTAGCATAGGCACGTTTTCCACTTCAGGCCTCGGAGAACGGTGTCGATCATGCGCTCGAACGTGGCCGGAGCATTGCATAGGCCGAACGGCATAACGTTGAATTCGTATAATCCGTCGGGAGTGGCGAAAGCAGTTTTTTCCTTGTCGGCCTCATGCATAGGTATTTGCCAGTATCCGGATCTTAGGTCGAGACTAGAGAAAAATTGTGCACCTTGGAGACAGTCGAGGGCGTCATCAATCCGAGGCAGCGGATAAACATCTTTTCTAGTGATCTTGTTAAGGGCGCGATAGTCAACACAAAAGCGTACTGAGCCATCCTTCTTTTGAACCAGCACGACAGGCGAAGACCAAGGACTCGAAGAAGGGCGTATGATGTGGCGCTTGAGCATGTCGGCTACGTTATCTTGAATAACCTTGCGCTCACTAGAAGACACACGATACGGGCGACGGCGAATGATGCCCGAACCATCTGTGTAGATGCGATGCTTAGCTGCGGTGGTTTGGCTCAAGGTTGTTGCCTGGGTATCGAAGGAAGCGGCATGCTTGGTCAAGACGGCAAGCAATTCATCTTTTTGAGTCGGGGTGAGACCGGGGCTAATAGCAGCTGAAATAGATGCAGAGGCAGAGGTAGGGGTCGAAAGAGCGAAGCTTGATGGGGCAGAGGAAAGAACGGCCACAGGTTGAGTGGTATCCACAGAAGCGATGGCTGTGCCTTGACGCAGAAGAATGGGTTCCGGCGTAGTGTTGAAGGCAGTCAGTAGTGAAGACCCATTGGTGAAGCGGAGCAGGGACGCGACGAGAAAGATGCCCCTTGAGAGAAGACGGGTGCTTGGTGTGACGAAAACATCCCCAGCGTTGACGTGGGCAGAAGCAACAGAGAGGACATCTTCGCAGCCGGGGTAAAGTACATGATCAGCGGTGGTAACCAGATGATGAGAAGGCAGGACAGAAACGGCAGAAAGGTCGGATTCAGAAGCCTGTAGAGTAGGGGGACAGCAGGTAATTACAGCTTGCGCAGAGTGGAGGAAGTCCCAGCCGAGGATGAGGGGATAAGCACAGGAGGGAAGCACAGCAAATACTATGTAGTGCAGGATGCCGTCGATAGTGACTCGTGCCGTACACAATCCGGAAGGACGCATTGATTCATCATTGGCAGCACGGAGAGAAGGACCACTGTAAGGGGTGCGCACCTTGCGAAGACGAGAACATAAATCAGAACTAATTACAGAAATGGCGGCGCCAGTATCGATCAAAGCTTCTACTACAGTGCCTTCAATGTCAACGGTTAACATGTTCGATGGCTGTGCAGGAGGAATTGAGAGGGCGGCGTGTGGTGCAGTTTTACCTCCGGAAACTGCACAATTTAGTTTTCCGTGTGGCCAGTTGTCTGGGAGGATGGTGGACGTAGAGGCGACGACGAGCGGCGGAAAGGCGATGGGGAGCGGCGGCGCGACGGCCTGTCGGTCGAGGAGCGGTCCGGAGAGGTAGAGGGATAGGGGGGACGATAATTGGTATGGTCAGCAAACGGTGGGCGGTAAGCGTACGACGAGTGCGGAGCGTCTTGGGAGAAGTCCGCGTACGATGGGCGACGAGGAGGACTGGAGGCAAACGCCGGACGGTAAGCAGGCGACGAGTACGTAGCTCCGTTGCGAAAGTCTGGGTACCACTCGCGCTCGTCGCGTTGACGCCGACGGCACACACGGGCAACATGCCCTCGAATTCCGCAGTAGTGACACACCGGCCGACGTGCAGGCGGACTCCAAACAGGACACATAGCGGGGCTCGGGGACACAGAGACCGGAGTTTGCTGGACGGGCTGTGGATGCGACGGGTAAACAGCAGCAGGAGGCGTCGCAGCAACCTGGGCATAGGTAGGCACAAAACGCGGTACAGGTGGTTCCGCAGCCAAGGGGCGAGTGACCGAAGCGAGCTCGTCTTTGATGAGATCACGCAAAGGCGAGGACGGCGGGGCTGGAGGCGGGTGGGAATCAACTGGCGGTAAGGTGGAGCCGTGCAGTTCCTCCCGGATAATGGAGCGAATCAGGGAGCGTAAGTCCACGTCGGGTGAAACTGGGGTGTCCCAGGTGTCTTTCAATCGAAGCGACTGAAGGTCGTCAAGACGATGGCAAGTTGTTCGGATGTCTTGGACTGACGTTGGATTCTGAGCAGCAAGCGTGTTGAAGGCAAATGACCCAAGCCCTTTCAGAAGATGACGTACCCGATCGTTCTCTGACATAGCGCTGTTGACACGTCGACACAGCGAAAGCACGTCTTCAATGTAGGATGTGTAGGACTCACCGGGTAGCTGAACGCGCGTATCTAGCTTTTTTTTGTAGACAGCGGGGCTTGCACCAGATGTGCCAAAGATTTGTCGTATCTGTGCCGAGAAGTGAGCCCAGTCCGGGATGGCATCTTTGTGGTTGACGAACCAAGTCTTGGCCACGGCAGTGAGGTAGAACGACACGTTTACAAGTTTCATCGCTGAGTCCCAACGATTATAGGCACTGACCTGGTTATATTGGTCGAGCCAGTCCTCGACATCGTCCCCACGAAGACCAGCAAAAATGGGAGGCTCGCGCTGGAGTGTGGTGATGGTCCAAGTGGGGTGTCCAGAAGATTGGGAAGAACCGGGTTGGCTCATCATGGCTGGCTCCAGACGGTTCGAATCGAGAGGAAGAAGAACGGGGGGCCCATCGGGAGTACGAGTGGTGTTGTCGCTGACAGTATCCATCGGTGCGGATGGTACGAGCAGGTGGCGACCGGAACGTAGCTGCAGTCTGGCGGCGGAGAGGACGCAGGGATCGAGAGCACACTCCACCACTTGTGAGACAGGAGACAGAGCGCAGGATGGAGCGAGCTTTAATGGCACCCGCAAGTATGGCGACCAACCCTTCGAAGAAGAAGATGATCGATGATGATGGATATGTACAGATGAAGACGAAGATCGCATGTTGTGCTTTGAGCGATGATGATGGATATGTACAGATGAAGACGAAGGTCGCATGTTGTGCTTACAATACACATTTTTTTTTTGTTTTTTCTCGCTAAGGCTGGATCATGGCCTTGAAAAGCAACTGTAGTTCACAGCTCTCGTTGTCCGATCCCATGGTTGCGTAGGATTTCTGAACTAAGGCTTCTTGGTCTGTAGGCTGATTAAAGGCTTAAATACCTTTCACACATCAGCTCTGTCTGGAAAGTGTCAAGCAGTATCCGATGTCTCCAATAGCGTGAATTGCTGGGCTAGTTGGTTCGTAATGCGCAGAAGGTATAGAACCTGAGAAAGTGGACGCAGGACAAGAAATAGGACGCAAGCACACAACATCGCTGCAATTACAGCTGATTTATTCCGATGAAGAAAACAGCATTTATATGTTTCTTCTGCGTAAGCGCACACCGTGAACAAGAAGATGGAAAGCAGGTTTGTTGAAGGAAAAGAGGTGCTTGTTTTGACAGACATGATGGAAGCCAACAGTCACCTAAACCAAGTATCACAGGGGATATGTTTTTTCTCCATTTGCGGCGTTAATTATGTGGAGATTAATGTGAAATTATTTCATCGCCTAAATATAATGATAAGAAAGCAGAAGAAAAAAATGGCTAAGGCTTAACTTGGTTACGCCTGGAGAATGCGAAGCATCATCGTGTCGCGTAATTTGGAGGCGCACAACCACAGCGACGGCGCGAGGTGGGCCCCCGTTTCTCCACTGTCGTGACGTCATCGTGTCACGTGGTGTGACGTCATGTATCACGTGATTTGGAGGCGCACAACCACAGCAACAGCGCGAGGTGGGCCCCCGTTTCTCCACTGCCGTGACGTCATCGTGTCACGTGGTGTGGCATCATCGTGTCACGTGATTTGGAGGCGCACAACCACAGCGACGGCGCGAGGTGGGCCCCCGTTTCTCCACTGTCGTGACGTCATCGTGTCACGTGGTGTGACGTCATGTATCACGTGATTTGGAGGCGCATAACCACGGTGAAGGGCTGAAGTGGTAGCTAAAGTAGTATGCTTCGCATAAAAACTTTTATGATCCTTGATCCTTGGTTTCCTTCCGTCATGTAAGGCCATGGAATTTATTTACGATGACAAAAACTGACTATTCGGTGATAAAAACTGAAGGATCGCTTTTGCATGGCCTCACGACGGCGTACTATTATTTCGTGCACTGCTGCGTTAGTTTCATTGTCAGCGTGATTTCACGCCCTTAGCTAGGTGCAAGCATTCTAAGAGCCAGCCAGCCTAACTTTCTTCTTTTAAGCAAAGGTCACTCGAAAGAGGAGCGTTCCATGTCTCTAAAAGAAATAGAGACAGCAGCAGTTACGAACTACCTAAACAGTGCAGGCTGAGCAGCTGCTAAGCTCCTTTGAAAGTGCCATATAAGAAGGAGGCTGTCCATGAAGAGATTACGCAACGATCATGGGTCGCTCAAGAAGCCAATGTCTGCGAGTCTCATATTAGGGACGGCATAGACGAAGCATATTACCCCATTCGTGTCTGAAGCTTGCACATGCTGCTGAATTAAACCCCTATTCGACCTTTGTTGCTTCGGAACAGAAGTTGATGAGTCATTATAGTCGTGTACACCATGCGGTACACTATGTGGTCCAAGTAGTGTACACCAAGTGGCACACCATCATGTCGTCCGAAATACATCATATGGTCGTGTGTCCCAACTTCCAAGAGAGCGTTGTGCAAGACCACAGGTGCATTACACTGAACTCTCGGAAAGGACAGGGGGGTACGTTTAAGTTATTTTTGTCACTTTTCCCCATTGTAGAAAGGCGGAACTTCTGGGAATATATTTTATCGTCAATTCATTATACCGGCCCAGATGTTTCGGGGCGCTTCATTATTTCTAGCTTTATTTGTTTTAGATATCGAATGCTGCAAGGAAACATGATGTATACAGTGTATACAGGAAGAAGAATAGAAGAAACACGGCCTGCGTAATTAAGAATTTGCCATCAGCAGTACACATCCGTGCAATCACACCCTCTTATGGGCCTCGCTTCGTTGCACTTTATAACGACTCCACGACGACGTTCTTGGTTAGTCCGCTTGTATTTCTCGTCGTGCAGTAGCCCCCGTCTGGCGCGAGCGCGTTTTCCCCACTAAATAGTAGAACTAGCTGTCTCGTCGCTTCGATCCAAATGCTTTGTGTTAAACAAAGAAGAAATCACACAGCTTTGAAACAAATACGGAAAGAATTCAGACTGACGATGAATGAAGTGTCCCTGAAAAGACAAAATGGTATACAACGTTCTCGAAAAACGCCTGCCGTTTTATGTGTGTGTTTCAGCAATATTATTTTTAACTCGGCTGTTTGCGTAGTGCGATCTCTGCAAAGAATTTCTGTGCATGTACTAGTGTCCTCATGCAGTCCATAAAAATGCGTCAGTGGTCCAGTCCGCGACAGCCCGTCTGCACGCTCGATACAGGCGACGACCGTGCGTTCGCAGCAGTCTTCGTAGTCGTCAAAACTGCCCGGCGTCATGTTTGTGCTTATGCACGCATCCACTGCCGTTTCGATGGTCGTTTAGCGACCGAGTGTGTGCTCGGCTGCATGCGATGTGTGCGTTAGTCGTGCGGTGGTCATTGGCGGAGTGGTGGCCGCGGATACGCACGACCGGCGTGAGGCACGGTGATGTATACGGTGTTATACGGCGTGCCCGCGCAGGTTTAGATTTACGGCTTGCGTGACTGCGCCGCCGTGGATAGCATTTCTACACTTTCGCGTGCCTTCTCGTCTCCTGCAGCCGCTCTTGCCCATTCCCTGTTTTGCTATCGCCGCCGTAAGTGTCACTGGGAAAGGTATTGCCTGCATGTCGAGAACTACTGATTGGGCGAGTCCGTGAAAAAAATAAAAATGCACGTTTGGCTTTCTTTATCGAGGTGTTATGGTAGCATTATCTCGAATGTTTGGTTATCTTGGTGTTATCTTAGCTATTTTGTTATCGTGATCCGTCTTGACAGCGAGTTGTGTGATATTTTTAATGTGATAGCGTTAAAAGCCTCAGCGGTAAAAAAAAAAAAAAATGTGTCGTTGTTCGTAAAATTTGCTCATTGGCTGAAGGAAAATGACGTCACCAGACCGGATACTTTTCATTGGCTTGAAGGAAGTGACGTCATCAGAGCGAAAGTGGCGTTACATCTGTTAAAAACATCAACAGCTTCGAATGCTATCACACTGCCAACACGCAAGGTAATTAGGTGCACCTACGAATTTTTCACTTATGTGCGCTGCACTGCAAAGATTTACTCGTCCTACTTTGACGACAAGGGGCACCAGCGAAGAGTTAAACTAAAACAAATGGAAATCGCGCATATGAACATTTCGCTGTACAGTCTCCCGCCCATCGTTCGGTCCACTTTAAAAACAAACCGCTTCAGTATAATTTTCGAAAATGAATTAACTGCAGCGCTACTAGAAGTATGCGGTATACATCTGCAGTGCGTCGCCGACTAAAGGTTGCTGGATACTGGGCTGGCAGAAAATAAGAAAAGTGACACACCCTGAATCAGCAGTGCGGCCCGCACTGTATATGTGTGGCTCACGCCATACCACCGTTAATTCCACAATGCTTACGCAGGGGGCGCGGCAATTCGCACTTCTCACGCATCCATCCTCCAGCAAATATCTGGCGCCGAGAGTGCGTATGTTACGCACAGCTATATGAGTACATCAGAAAAAAAACAACAGAAAAATATAGCGTTCAAGGCAGCCGCATGCCTGTACGGGCTTGGCCTAAAGTCCCTAGAACACATGGTTTCCTTTTGAAATATTTAACAAGGCACTTACAGTCGTTACCAGGACTTAATCAGAAGCTCCACATATTCGAAGTATATGGGTGAAGCCAAATGTTTTGCCCTTACTTCAGACGCTCTAGAAGCTTCTAAACCCTCGTCCTTACTCCTCCGAGACTTTAGGGACTTCTGGAGCGCCGTCTGCAAAGCAAGCGTGGTCACGTTTGGCCGAGGCGGTGCGTGTCAAAATACAATTGACAACTGCGTGAAGCTATAACAAGAGCAGAGGAGAAGAGGCACTTTTTATATACTTTTTTATTGCAGGCAAATGATTCCGTGCTTTCGCGTTATTCAAGCCCTCATGAATTGAACGCATCAAAGAATAGATGGCCTAATAAGCTGTGGGGGTGATGATGACAGCTGGTTGGATTTTTCACAACTGTAGCGAAAGATTATCTTGCGTGCTTTTTAGCTCATTGTTTGCGTAAGGCAGACCTAAATTTTGTATCCCATCTTCCTTGATTTCTACATTCCTTTTATTTTCAGCTCAGCTTCTCTGGTGTTACATTTCTGGAAAGACGCGTTTTTAACACCACCTCGTGCAGTCCGGAACCACGTTAGCCTATACGCTTTTTGGCCTAACTGCTCCAGGGCTATTAAAATGAAATCAAACCACCAAATTGCGTAAAATTTTCTGCCGCCCGTAAGTTACAACTCCCGGCGCAGCTCTCGCGCACGCTGATTCCAGCCTTATACCGTTTCTTCAGGCTTGGTCACGCGGGCCCGTATCGCCAAGTTCATTTCAAGTCAAAAGCTCGTCGAAGCGGACGTTTCTTTGTCCCGCCATCCCGTTCGAATGATCTTCGATTTCACGCGGCCACCTCCGTCATGAAGCAGTTCCCTCCCCTCCCCATTTTTCTTCCCGCACAATCCTCTTCTAACCCCGTCTCCTTTCTCCCCCAGATTCTTTTTTTCTTCCTTCCCGCCGAAAACGCGCGACAGTCGCGCCAAAGTCGTCAATGCACTCCGACAGGCAAGAAGCGCCGAGTGTGCGGGTCAGCCTTCAAACCGAATCGATGGCTCAATCAATAATGAGGCCGTCTTTTTTAGGCAATATCGCTCTACCTCAGACCCTTTCCTCCCCCCCCCCCCCCCCCCCTCCCCACCTCCGCTTCGGTTTGGGTGGCGCGCCACTGCCGGTCGTTTTATGACTGTAGGCACGAATGGTTCGCTTCATGCGGGCGTCCTCGATCTGCGCGTCATCAGCGCTGCCTCCGTCTCTTGTGATCGCATGTTTGTGTGCTCGTGCCTGTGTGCTTTCGCATTTCTTGCCCCCTACTGAGTTTCCGACGACAATACACTCACACTCTGCTTGCTTGTGGATTCGTTTATAGCGAGATCAAAAGCCCGAATAGCTCTCGAGTTTGCATTTGTTTTTAGCTCCTTGCGTCGTCGCGATGTGTGCCCGGCGCAAGTAATCAGGCCTATTTTTCGGACGAAAAGGCGTAGCAATGGTCGAGACTGGTCTTCGCTTTGCATATAAAACGCATAAGGGCACGTTGGCCTAGTTTTCCGAGTCCATAAATTGACTTTTGGGAACCTACTTCCCCGAACTGCGGTCAACGCGCGTGTATGTACGTGTTGATGCAGCTTGGTGTAGGAAATTTGTTATTTCTTGCTTTTCTTCCCCTTGCTTATCCAGTAATCAACTGCGTCACCTGTGTACCGTTAGAGAGTAACCAGGTGGTTGCCTTGATGAAATAACTTTATTTGCACCCGTCAAGGAATCAGAGGGCGAAAAAGACGAGTCTTGATCGCCGTCATCTTCCTCCCCTTTCAGCAGGCTGGGATCCCTTGGGATTCAGCGGTGTCCAGGGCCAGACGGATGACTTCTTTTTGTTCTTCTTCTTTCTGGCTGGCCATTAAAGCCTCCCAGGACTCTATATTCCTGTCTGGTTCGTTGTGGCTAGGGCATGTCCACACCATGTGGATCATGTCTGCTATTTCATTACAATGTTTACACCGGGGGTCTTGGATCGCCGGATGCCATCTGCTTATTGCGAGTGGGTTCGGAAAAACTCCCGCCTGTAACTTTCTCCATATGACCTCTTCCTTTTTGCTGAGGCCCTTGCATGCTCCAGGTAATGTCTGTCTTCCTAATCTGTAATGGCTAAGAATATCTTGGTACGTGTTCAGCTCCTCGCTCGTCTGAAGGGGCTCTCTGCTCGACGAGACCGCATTGGGGTCCCGGTGTGTGAGTCCTCGGGCCAATGCGTGCGCTGTCTCGTTTCCCCGGAGGCCCTCGTGGGCAGGAGTCCAAACAAGGTTAATTAGTTCTGCCGGTGTCGGGCCGGCATTCAGAATTTTGACTGCTTCGACAGATACCCTGCCTGCGTTGTAGTTGCGGATAGCCGATTTGGAATCTGTTATAATCACCCTGACATTCCGTTGAGTTAAAGCCAGCGCAATGGCTACCTCCTCAGCCGCTGTTGCATCTCTCTGTTGGGTGCTGCAGCACGAGACTCGGTCTCCGCCCTCCCTGGTCGCTAGGGCTACGAAACCCGTTCTGCCTTCATATTCCGCCGCGTCCGTGTAAACCACGTCCTGTCTATTGGCTAATTTTTCTGCAGAGCTTTCGCTCTGTCCTTTCGCCTACCCTCATGGTGTACCGGATCCATATTCCTTGGGAGTGGTGGGATTCTGATTTTGTTCCTTATGTCTGTTGGGATTTTCTCCGTGTGTTTGAGCCGCGCTCGAGGTTCGAAGCCTAGCTTTTCTAGTATTTTTAGCCCCGAATGGCTGCGTAGGAGTCGTTGTTGTTGCGCTACTCTGGTAGCCTCAATGAGCTCGTCTAGTGTGTTCGAAATCCCCATGTTCAGAATTTTCTGGGTGGATGTGTACGGGGGGAGGCCCAGAGCGGTTTTGACGCCTTTCCTAATTAGGATTTGAATCTTGTTTTTTTCTGATTTGGCTAGCCGTAGGTATGGTGCCACGTATGTGATTCTGCTGATTACAAATGATTGAACTAGTCTTAAGAGGTTGGTCTCCTTCATTCCCGCGTGTTTATTTGCTATTCTTTTGAGTAGCCTACACGTCTGGCTTACACTCGATTCGAGTTTTCGTATCGTTTCGGTGTTCTTACCGTTTTCCTGTATCCTAAGACCCAGTACTCTAATCACCTCCACTGAGGGTATTTTGTCCCCGTTTACCGCTAGCGTTATCGAAAATTCATTGCATCAGGGTTCATGGCGAATGTATTGCAGACACAATCCCGTTGTTATCCAGCATAACCACGTACACTGTAAACATGAATACGCTTTTATGGGAGTCAGAAAGAAAGAGTTTAGTTTAGTTTATGGGGTTTAGCGTCCCAGAGCGACTAAGGCTATGAGAGACGCCGTAGTGGAGGGCTCCGGAACTTTCGACCACCTGCGGTTCTTTAACGTGCACTGACATCGCAAAGTACACGGGCCTCTAGAATTTCTCCTCCAAAGAAATTCTAGCCGCCGCGGCCGGGATCGAACCCGCGTCTTTTGGGTCAGCAGCCGAGCACTATAAGCGCTGAGCCACCGCGGCGGCTTCAGAAAGGAAGAAGCTGTCCTTTAGCGCACACCGTTTTATAGAAGAGAGTGCGATAGAGTACAGCTTACTCCCTATTTACGCCTTTCTGTTTAGCTATCGGCAACCAACTTGTTTAATGCGAGGTTGCCTTCTATGTCGCTTTGGGTACAGAATGTTTTCATAGAAAACTAGAGCAAGCGATTACATCGGTATCTCGCTAATCAGCAGAAAAAAAAAATGAACCTGTGGTTTCTCAATATTTCGAAGCGGTTTACTGTTTGTTTGACAAAGAAGGATTTTGTGGAAAGCATACGCCATTTGACAACATGTCATTCAATTCACATTTGCCTTTCTCATTTATGGTGACCCGCCCGCTCACAATGGCGGATAACGCGCACTTCATGTTGCCTTCTTTGTTTGCTTTTTAATTCAAATGCACATAACTATGCACCTTTCCCTGTTTCTGCCTTTGTTTAGGGTTATGAAATCGCTCTTGACATGGGACGTTGAATTCTGCGGAACAAAGGAAATACAATCATCCTGATGAAAAACACGACGAAAAGTATGCCTTTGCGGCGGTTTAGTTCCTGAGCAGTTTCTCCTTTTTGAACGCGCTTTCCAGACCGCTTTGACATCCTTGGGGACGTAGAAAGCGGACCGTGTCCCAGGCTATCCCGGCGGGCCACCGATAGCCGGCATTCCGTCTCGAAATTACACAACCGGCGACTGCTGTTTATCGAGCTGTCCCCCTTCGTCTTCCCTTCGGCGAACGTTCGTCTTGTCCCGTGTACGCTTTTCCACTGCGCCGCCTTCCATTTCGCCGAGGCCCGAACAAAGCAACAGCGCGGGAGGAAGCATTGCTTGTTCTTGACGCCAGCTCAGTGGAACGCGAAGTCAAATGCACGTAACAAATGGAGGAACGGGAGAGGAAAACGGGGAGACTGCTTCTTCGGGAAGAGGGGGGAAGGGAAAATCTGGGAAGAAAAAAGGGGAGTAAGAAGGGAAACTGTAAGTGGCGTGGTATAACGGGAAGTACAAAACGAATGGATGAATGGTCACGGGAAGGGTGACACACGGGGTCCCCATTCTTTCTCGGGGAAAGGGAGAGAGGGCGGTAAGGAAGGAAGGGAGTGGAAGGAGAAGAATCTCTCCGAGCACTCCGACCAGCGTGGATACACTAAAAGCCTTACACGCGGACTCCTCAAAAGGGAACGGAGAGGCCCCGCAAGGAAGAGTAATGTTTGCCGTGCCTCTGCTCCTGATAGACGGTCGGCTCTGTCGCGGATGAGACGACAAAAAGATTCGGCGGGCGACCCTGTCTTCCCTTACCACCCCCCCCCCCCTCCCCAACTCCCCTTCCACCTCGAACCCCTTTTTGTTCCTGCCTCTCGAGCCATCTTCCTCTCGGAGGAAAGCCCGGGAGAACACGGATGCCAAACCAAGCGAGAGAGCTGAAACTATTTGCAAGAAAAAAAGAATAAAAGAAAAAGACAAAAAATATTAGGAGAAATCGAGCGAGTCGTGCGCAACTGAAAACAAAAACGCCCATCGCCGCCGATGTTGCCGGAGGGTTGGAAACTCAGAAACAGTTCGTACCCTGTTGTGGTTTGAGTTTTTCACCGCAGCTTTTGCGTGCATGCAGCCAGAAAAAAAAATAAAGAAAAAATCAAATGCCAGTGGGATCTCTTCGTCGGACATCGAACGGTGACGATGCCGCAGGGCGATTGTTTCGGTCTGCGCCACGCTTTATTTCTCCGTCTAGGTAATCTCGTAGCGCACATATATGCCGCGGCTAATGTTCTGCTTCATTCATGGGAAGGCCGACTATATTACGCGTGTACCGTTTGTGTCCGAGACTGGCGCTTCCCTACACTATGAACAGAAAAGAGTATGTTATGAAAGGGTGTGCCCTAGAGTACAACTTACTCCCTTTTACTCCCATATAGGCGTATCTGTGCTTAGAGTGCTCTGCGATCTCCTCACTATTTTTCCGACATACCACGAAACACTCCCTCGGTACAGATATCTTCGGCTTTCGGTGGGGCGCCGCATAGCCCAAGGGCATTCTGCTGACAATCCCTTCGAAAGAAGGAGCCATTCAATACGAAAATTCCCTCAAGGTAAACTGTTGTGGCACACGCGTGAAGTTGAAATAGAGATTGCGCTGTCCCGAGTAGCGAAAGCGGAAAAGGAAGGCTTGAGGGTGGAAGTTAGGCTTAGCGATTGTGGAGTAGTTTGGCCGCAAAAACTGGAACTATTCGAGCTTAGTGAGTATAACAAACACGAAAAGAAGATATTAAAGAAAGGGCGCGAAAGGAGTGGTGTCCACTGCAGATGTCAGCAGTGAAGCGATCGTTTCTCAGCCGCGTCGTATATCTGCCGCTGACGCAACTCCGGCCAGGCTTTCACAAGACCGTCGTCTATAAGATCAAGGCCGGGCCGTTCGTTTCAGCGCTTTCGCGGACCTTGCTTTTGTCTTGTTGAGGTTATCGAGAGAAGAGTGCAATTCCGTCGTATGGCGCATTTTCGTCGATTTTCTGGCAGCCAAATCTCGCAAGCGGTCGTAAAGAACGACAGGGGTTCAAAGAAGAGGATCCTGTATTATTCTCGTCAAAGTCTATTCTAGCTCCCATTTCACTCTTTTATTTTCGCGAGAAGTCTTCCTTCCTTTCAGAGGCCATTGCGTGCAATCTTCACCCAAATTATCTTGCGGCACGCGTCCCGAGGATTGTCGATGCCGAAAAACGCCATGCATGCCATTAGCGATGCTGCGATAAACTTTTTGCCGCTCTCTAAATCTACGACGAAATGCTCATGAAACGTCAATTAAAGCATGTTAAGAGAGGATAGCAAACGGAAATATAGGAGGGTTGCCGCAAAAGGCTTTGACCGCCGACCTTGCAGTGAAGGAAGCTAAAAAAAACACAAAATATTGGTAGGGTTTTAACGTAGGTAAAGCGAGTAGACGTGCGAAATCATATGTTTAGCCTGTTTGGCTCAATGTCTTGCTTTGCTGGCTGGTCGGCACATCTGGCGACAATATCAGCTAGATAGTAGAGTTAGTTTATGTTTAACACGAGGTGTGGTCGGCTGCGGCGTGACCATATATATAGTGCTCGTTTTTCTCTTTATTTATTTATTTATTTATTCAAGGTCAGGCTTCGGGGATGAAACTGCTTTCACAGCTTTGGTCACGAAGTAGAGCTTTGGCTCTGAAAATTGATCGGCTGTCAGATGGTATCATGCAATAAACTGCGTAGACAGAATGCGCTTTTAGGAAGGTGCTCGTCCATTTGCTGCGTTTACCTTTTGCCACATCCCGCTGCCTGAAAGTTGCGCCAATGAATTTCGCTTTACTTTGACTGGTTTTAATTATTGGTCGCTAATAATCATTTGATAGTTTCACGTTTGTCGCACTGTGCACATTTCGTCTTACTTGGCGCGCCGTGTTGCATCAGCCGATGACGTGCACCCCCTGACGTGATCCGCATACGCGCTCTCGCTTTCGGCATCGCTTTCTCTCTCTTCGCCTCCACTGATGCATATTTTCCTCTTGACACTCATTGAGGCGTAGCTCTTGTGCTCGCATCGCTGTAGGTGCCTGAGGCTTCTCTCGACGGCCACGCAGAGACGCACGCCGGCTTTTCCGCCGAAAGCCGCTCATACTGCTTACGCAGTTAAAGACCCCCCCCCCCCCCCCCCCCTTAAGAACAGAAAAAAAAACATCGAACGGTTTCACTGCCTATGTAACGCGAGATTGAGCGAAAAATATTTTCGGATGTGAATATTACATTGTTTAGTGTTTATTTTTGTATTCTGTGGTGAAGTCCGCGAGGTGTCAGTGTATGATGTCACTCATTAAGTCACTCTGCTCACACTACTCAGCGTAGCACGCTGCAGTTACGTCGTGCACGACATCCCTGCATGCTGACCAATCAGAGTAATTGGAGAGAGAGCGAATCACGTATTATACGCATGATGTAAACAGCGCGAACTACAAGGGACAAGGAGAGAAGGGACACAGGACGAGCGCTGACTCGCAACTAAAAGGTTTATTCACTGAAATCTTCTTATATGAACAAACAATCAAAGGGAAGAAACAACACAAAAAATTAAAAACCATGAAAGGCACATTCGTCAGGTGCTCCCGAGAAAATTCATCTCCCTATCGCAAAGGAAAACAGATGGTTTGCTGACGCAATTCAGTTGATCCCCTGCGATTTGAAAAGCCTCGACAACTTCTCGTGTCGTCTGATCACTGTGGGTGTATAGTACACGTGTTTGATTGAATAATGCAGCGCATTTTTTCTTTTTCTTTTTCATGACTTTACATTCTAGACAATGTTTGACCAAATGTGAAAGGTCATCACCAATGTTTAAGTTGTTCCTGTGCTCTTGTAGGCGCTTATTAAGGCAACGCCCGGTCTGACCAATGTAACGCGCTCCACAGGAAAGGGGTACACTGTATACAACACATGTTTTACAGGCCACAAACTTATCCCTGTGCGCAACGCCACATCCTTCTTTTTTCTTCTTGGCCTCTTTCTTTCTTTCAATGGCAGGGCATATCTGTTTGAGCTTGACGGAGGCTGAAAGAAACACGCCAACTTTGTACCTACTTGCTACGTTCTTTAGTCCGTGGGAGACGCGGTGTACATATGGCAAAACGGCAAATTTCTTCTTTTCAGGCTGGACGTCTGTCGTAAGCGGAGTGACCTGACGCTTTAATGACTGAATTAACCGAGAACACGCCCCTGCTATCATCTGGTCTTGATATCCAGCAAACTTAACCCTAGACAACTGGGTTTGGAAGCTATCTTGAATGGTGTGATGACAGGATTTGGTCAAAGCACTTCGCAAGCAGGAACTGATTATGTTATTTTTTACTAATTTGGAATGACCGGAGTGAGAATTAAGAAGTGTCTTTGACGACCTCAGGAACAACTTAAACATTGGTGATGACCTTTCACATTTGGTCAAACATTGTCTAGAATGTAAAGTCATGAAAAAGAAAAAGAAAAAATGCACTGCATTATTCAATCAAACACGTGTACTATACACCCACAGTGATCAGACGACACGAGAAGTTGTCAAGGCTTTTCACATCGCAGGGGATCAACTGAATTGCGTCAGCAAACCATCTGTTTTCCTTTGCGATAGGGAGATGAATTTTCTCTGGAGCACCTGACGAATGTGCGTTTCATGGTTTTTAATGTTTTGTGTTGTTTCTTCCCTTTGATTGTTTCTTCATATAAGAAGGTTTCAGTGAATAAACCTTTTAGTTGCGAGTCAGCGCCCGTCCTGTGTCCCTTCTTTTCTTGTCCCTTGTAGTTCGCGCTGTTTACATCATGAATATCTACCAACTCGCCCAACTGAACGTTTTGCTAAACGTATTATACTGCACCACGCTGATTGGTCAGCATGCAGTGATGTCGTGCACGACGTCACTGCATGCTGACCAATCAGCGTGGTGTATTATAATACGTGCTTCGCTCTCCCTCCAGTTTCCTCCTCGCACTCCTTCGTGTTGCGCCAATGTCGACAGCACAGAACTGGGAAACTGCCTTTAACAGATCCCGCTCTAAATTTACTTCATGCGCTCAAACGAAACAAAGTGCGGGGTATAGTTAACGCTTACAACTCAAGAAGGTCGCTGGCAAGAAAACGAGCAGCGTTTGGGAAGCCTTCAGTGTCTAGAACACGAAGCACACGATATGTGCTTGCCATAGTTGCCAATTGCCGAACTCAGTGCTTGTCCTTTTGCAGAAAAGGGAGGACATACTCGAAACATGCGCTGAATGGTCTCGACACATCTATACAGGTATGCACAGGTTGGGCTCTCGGCCATTGCAACAAAGAATGGGCACTTCTTCGTAATTGTCCCATGGTGCCACAAATATTCCAGTACGGTTTCTCCGCCTCATTTTAAGTATGGTGGAAGGCGAAACTGAAGTTCAAAAGGGCGAGAGTGGGAACAGAAAACGGCAAAATCATCCGAGTTCCACTATGCATACGGTCGGCTCTCTTGCAAGTGATTAGGATGTCTATTTATGTGTGAGTATGGTATGATATTGTATGAAACAGGAATTGAACCTCTGCGCCTCAAGGCAGAAAGCACTCAGCCTTGTCGCAGCCGCGGCAGAGAAGAGTGTGAAGCAACACCCTCAACGTACATGTTGTTCTACTAAAATAAGCTGGAGTGGTATTTAGTTAACTTAGAACAAAGCCAACATTATGCCATTGCGATAGCTTACACACTACGCTCTATACAGAACGGAGTAACAAAGGGATTAAACAGTCCTACACAACACTTCCTTTTATAAAAGAGAGCGCGTATAGAGGATTGCTTACTCACTTTATAAAGATGAGGCAGTCAGCAACAAGACAACGAATTTGGAGTCTTTCTTTTTTTTTTGCGTCACTTTGATATGTAATGTATGTTTAACACCTCGCAGCATTAAGAGCACCGTTTCACCAGAATTAGTCAAAAAACGTCGCCTGCCGATCTTCGAGTGGAGTCATCTCTATGTTTATAGCGCCATTTAAAATGCGCTGTAAGAGGCGCACTTTCCTAATAATCCCCACGATAGAAGGTTTCCTAACGAAATAAGACATGCACTCTGCGCGAAGCGCTTTTGCAGCTAGAAAGAGATCCGAAAATTATTCATGGCGCAAAATAAGGATGGTGAACGTGTTCGGCATTTCTGATCTTATAATCTGATTGTAAGCCGATATGCGACCACTCAACGTATAACGTAGTTTCTTTCATCTCGCATTTGTCCAGCCTGTAGCAACTTCAACTCGGTTTTCTTTCTTTTTAGATTTCAGCTTGCCGTGTTCTTTCTGACTTCGGCTGAAAAGGCACGCAAACCGTATACTCCAGCTTGCACCGCATATTTACGTTTACAGCGTATTCACAATTCTATACTTGTGGCCTAATCCTGTTCTGGGGAGGGCATAGAGTTTCTTACTACAGTTGAACCCCTCAATAACGAAAGCCCTCAAGAACGAAATTCTCGTGGCAACGAAAAATTCTGGCACCGCCGGCGAACTCCCATAGGGTTCAATGAATTTGTCCCCTCTCAACAGCGAAGGGTTTTTAAAAAGCAGTCCCGCATTAACGAAAGTTTGAGGTAGTGATCTGCAACATTTTTTCGGCACATCAGCCAGTCGGGAACATAGAATGGGCAAAACTGCAGCAGCACACTCGTCCGACAAGTCGGGCCCATTCATTTCACCTGCCAACAAGCACCGGCGCAGCCATTTTTGTTTACTTTCGGTTGGTTCGGTAATGATGATGATAGCAAAGCATTTCTTTTTTTGCCCGCTGAAAGCGGATTTTTGCTAGCCCGTCTGTTGGCGACTACGCACTCACGTGACGTTTCACGTGACGACACCGCCGGCCAACCGGGGAAGAGCAAGGAACCCTTTTTTTTTTTCTTTTCGCTAGTGCGCCGACCACGCTATCTCGCCGATCTCGCCGTCCGCCTTGTGCAAGCCGAATTCGCCCGCGACTTGCTTGTGTACTGTGTTTTTTGTTGTTTTTTTGACTGTCGGAAACATGCCGCCTCCTGTAAAGAAGCGCACGGTTTTGACGCTGCAGGCAAAGGCTGCAATCATCGCCGAAGCTGAAAAAGGCAGAAAGACGGACATTGCGGAAGAGTTCAGTATCCCGTGCAGCTCACTTTCTACGATTCTGAAATCAAAGAATGGCATCATGAGGAATTCAGCGACGACGCTATTATCGGCAGTGTGCGCAAAGGAAATGAGGCGAGTGACGACGAAGATTGCGAAAACCAAGCTAAGCAAGTAAGCTCGCGTGATGTGCTTGATGCTTTTGACATTATCCGGACTTTTCTCGGCGACCACGACGACGACGAAGCTATGCATAGCTTATAAAGCTGCGAAGCCAGAGTCGTCAAGCTCCTGCACAGCAATGTCAAGCAGAGCAAAATAAGCGACTTTTTCATTAAATGTTCGTTCTGCAAGGTAATGGGTGTGCTTATTTGTCTATTTTCGTGACAGCGAAATTCTCACGACAACGAAAAGGTTTTTCTGCTCCGGCGGTTTCGTAATTGCGGGGTTCGACTGTATTACCTTGAAAGCTGGCGGCGCTGCACTTCAGCCACCATGGACGCTCAGAGCATCATGGGCCGGTGAGCTAATTGGTGTGGGACAGTCGGATTTTTTCGGGAACATAGAGTGGCACTACTAAGGTTTTTTATTCCAAAAACGCTGCTCTCCATGTGTGCGCGCATACGTGCTGCTTCAGAGAATAGCCGTCAAATGGCGCGCCCCGCGCGCAGACGACTTTGGCTGGAACGTGGCGTGCAAACGCCATAGTAGCGAAAACGCAACTGTACCCGACGCCAGTAAAAGGATTCTCTTTCCGAAATGTCATTAAAAAGCCTCTTAAAGTGTTTAAGCTACTACATTTTTTAAACATACTTATGTTTTAAAAGTGCGCCTGTTAAGTACGAGATATTAGTTTCTGTATTGTTCAATGCTTGGCCAATAGGAGAGCTAGCACTCTCTTATTTTAGGCAGACTTTGCATTTACACGCTTTTCTGCTCGTTTCTTGCAATTTATAGACAGGATATTGTATGTTATGGCATTCTTTATCATCGAACAGCGTTTATTTGTGCATTATTTTTTGGCCAAAAGTTGTTGTTCTGTAGTCGGTAGCTCACCGGCCCATGATGCTTTGAGCGCCCATGGTGGCTGAAGTGGTCTTAAGGGACCTCCATGCTAATTCCCATAGACGGGGTGCCAGCTTTCCCTCTAGGCAATAGTAAGAAACTCTATGGGTGAGGAAGTGCGTTGTCGCTTCTTGTGAGCCAGATCAGGCCGCACCCTAGGCCTAGTTCTGCAATTCCATCTACACCGGGAGTTTTTTTAATACTCTGGAGAATTGCACAGCACTTGGATTCGAACCCCGGTCCTCTTTCACGCGAGGCGGATGCTCGGCCTCTACGCCATCGCTGTTCCGTGTATTACGTCCAAAAGAACATCAAGATGAGGCTGATGATGATCCACCTGATACCTTTATTGTAATAAAGAGACTCGTCCGCCCGCTCTGTGAAGGTAATCAGAAAAAAAAGTACCTTTAGATCACTTTATTTCACTTCATCTTTCAACATTTACGAGCTAACACGGACGCAACAGTATAGGTCCTAGTTCACGGTAGTTGTTTGTGTCCGCATTCAGAGCGACAAAAAGAAAAAAAAAAATGCGGGGAAAAAAGGTACAGATTGTGGCGGCGACAAGCCAATCGCACGTGAGGAGGAAACAGGAAAAAAGGAAACACCAGACCACTACTTCGAAGCGCGGGACGCCTCCCTCGGCGCTTGTTTGCTCACACGTCACGCGACCCTGGAGGGCAGCTTTCAGAGTGCTTTTCTTTTCTAATCTTCTCTTTTTCTTCCCTTTATTTCTTTTCTCTCTTTTTCGTATCGTTGTCACCCGCGTCTTCGACGGCCACTTTTCATGCAGATATACTCCGGCCACGGCGGCTCTCGGTAGCGATATATAGAAAGCTTCGCACCCCGGCTCCGTTGCACTCCCCTAAAAGCGCGCTCGCCACTCGTGTTCAGCCCCTTCTACGCCGGGGACATCCTGTAGCTCGTTCTCCGGGGTGACATAGTGGAAGAGGCGCCGCTGGTCCCTCTGCTGCGTCCAGAGTCACTCCGGCAGCGTGTAAGTGGCTCCAATGGTGTAAGCTTCCACGCTGCGCTTCAGGTTACAGTAGACAGATGAATGAGAAAAAGAGTACGCGATGGGAGAAAAGTGTCCGGCACTGTGGCGACACAAGCGTTTTTAAGTGTGTCGGTTCGCGATTCGTGGGGTTAGAAAAGTCGGTTAATGTGAACAGAAGCGCCACCCTCGCCGGACGCAGCTGTCGAAAGTGCTGAATCACCGACTCTTCTCAGGGCCCGGCATCTCCTGCTGCACGCAGCGCTGACGGAAGAGTCTGCGAAGCGTCTCCTGTGGACCCCGGCCTCCGCGGCGAGTGAGGAGCTGCGATTTGAGGCCGGGGTCCACGAGCTATCTTCCCCTCTCTCACCGCCTATCTCCCTCTCTCATTGGGGGCTGCAGTGCTTGCCATCAATCGATCGAATCCTGGAGAAGAGATGGGCAGCGGTGAAGGCGTGAGGAAGGCGGAGGGAATGGAGAAGGGGCTGCCGCGAGGAGAGAGTGATAGAGAGCGTGTTTCAGGGGGGAAGAGAGTGGAAGATGTACCACAGGCGCGCACTTGCGCACACGCACACAAACACACTCGCGGGTCAGCGGCGCAACTTTCTCACTTCCGCACGTTCTCTCGTTCCCCTCAGGTACTGCGCAAACGCGCAGAGAAAAAAACACTCACCGCGGCGCTCTCTCCAGTCCCCCCGAGCACACTTGAGTATAGGAACGGCCATCACTTGCTACCCCTTGGCCCCGCTTCGAAAACCCCTCGCGCGGCGCCGACGCACTCCGCTCTTCAGTTGGGCGCCTTCCTCTCGAGTGGCCCGCAGTATGTTCTGCGCGGGATCTTATTCGCCGTCTTCTTTTGCCCATCTTTGGCCGAGCTGGGCTAAAACTATACTTTATGGCGGGAAAACTCGGTGGATGTGCTCGCCGCCGAAGTCCTGCTTGCTCAGAGTGCGCTGAAGAGGACTGTTTGGATTTCGAGAGAGTTGTGGCGGATTGTAGAGGAACATTGAACGTTATGTGTAGCCGCGACTCGCCACTCGTCACCAAGGATTAGAGTGCGGTCAGTCGGAGCGACGACGTGTCTTTCACTCCAGCGCTGTGCGTGTCCGAAAGGCCTCCTAGCGGTCGTTCATCTTTTCTAGTTATTGTTTTTTTTTGTTCCGTGTTCTGAAAGTATATGGGAAGAGAAAAACCACTGGATAACAGCGTGCCATTGAACTCGAAGCAACGTATATTTACTGAAATACCAGGAAATACCGATATAAACGACAAAGGTTTAACTTTTTGCTTTATTGTCTGGCGATAAAGAGTAATGTCGCTGAAATAAAGTACGATATTCTCACGACTGAAGCAGCATTGAGATGAAGAAAGCGCTACGATTAGTACTACTTGTTTTTTTGTTTTGTTTTCTACAAATATTTATTATTATTTATTTATTTTTATTTATTTAATACTGCAGAGTCGCTCGACTCCAAGCAGGCATGAGCACGGGCATGAGCACAGATACAAATGAAAAAACAAGATATGCACGAACTTCATACAAGAGCAAACGATTATGCGAAAAATGAAACCAAAAAGACAAGGGTTTCACACAGGGTGTCGAACCGGAACCGAACCCGAACCCGAAACCGGAACCGAAACCGAATTTTCGCCCGGAACCGGAACCGAACCGAACCCATATTTTTTTCGCCATCTTGGAACTGAACCCGAACCGGAACGATTCAAAGGAACCGTTCCGAACCGGTTCGGGAGCCGGTTCACCCCCACTTTTTTGCATCCCGGCATACCTCATCTTTACGGACAAAATTAGATTATCTAGAGCATAGATTTACCCATCCGTAGCTCTCTGCGCTGGGAAGTGCGAAAATGGTACCCACTATATGTGACAGCAAACTTACAGGAAGTCTGGTGCCTGGGAACCTAATTGACGCTTCTGTAATGTACTAACGCCAATTCTAAAGACTTGTACGTCAGGTTTATGTGAAATCTTGAGTTATTACTTCTCCCCTTTTACATATTTGCGTACATCTTTAATCAGATTGTTAGGACTGCTCTAACTCAATAAAGTACTATAGACACCCAATTTTTGCTTGCGTGCTTTCTTCTTTCAAACGATGCGCTAGACATTGGGGTACATGGAGCACCCCGTGGTATTCACCAAACACATAATAAATAATTTATATTTGAATTTCTTCTTGACCTTGTTTCGGTTTCACCAACATAAATATGGCTATGACGTGTAGTAGAAATTAGGTCGCGTGAGGTGCAATAAAGCGGCAATATAACTGCTGATACGTCGTTCGTTGTAATTATAGGTCTTGGAGCCGCCGGCTGATTAAAGTGCTATAGTGAGACTAAACAACGTATCAGCGTTTGTATTAGTTTTCCCGTGCATCTCATGACCTAATGTTGAACTCACGTCACAGCCATCATTTTGTTGATAAAACCGAAACAGCATGGGAGAAAAAAATTATTTTATAAATTATTTATTGGCAGTAGGCGAATACCGCACGGTGAACCATGTAATCTAATAACTATGGCGTCATTTGAAAGGAGAAAACACGCAACAAAACTGCATGTCTATAGTCATTTCAGCGCCGATTGAGAATGCCTTTCTTTTCTTTGCGTCATTTCCCACAAATAGATGAAATATTAGCGCGAGGACCCAACAACGTAGTGATGGTGGTTTTTGAGGGAAGGAAATGGCGCAGTAACTGTCTCACTTCTTGATGGAACACTGACCCATGCCTTAAGAGAGGGAGGAAAGTGGGAATGAAAGAAGAAATAGAAACAGGCGCAGTAGGGGAGGGCTCAGCAATAATTTCAACCATTAACATGCACTGACATCGCACAACACACGGAACCTTTTGCGCTTCGCCTCCATCGAAACGTCGCCCCCGGGTCCGTGTTGGAACCCGGGTACACCGAATAAGTAACCGAGTGCTCTAACCACTGAGCCAGCGCAGTGGGTAATGCAACATTTACTTTTGTAGGCGCTCATCGTCTCAGACAGCAGGTTCTAAATAAAATCCCTCACGATGGGTCTGTGTGGCAATAAAGGAAAAAAAATGTCTCAATGGCTGTGGAGCTCGCCTGCCGATTCCGAAAATACAAAAACCAATGTGTTCTATCGCACGTTGCAAATCCCCAGCTGGAGCCCGCCACTACACCGTCAATCTGGGGCCCGCCACTACACCGTCTATCTTATAGCCCCAATGTCTACTCGACACGTTAATCCCAAGATATTACTACTAGTATTAACAAAAGAAGAATGTATAAATTCGTGCACCTTCTTTTTTTTTTTAGAATCGGCATACTCTTGTTTGTGCGCGACGGAAATATGCAACGAAAGTCGTGTTTTTGGCAACGGCGGAGATGTACTAATAAGAAAAAAATTAAATACCGATTACACAAAAGGGCAATGCGGAAATACATGGGCTCGCTGGCATGCGATAGTTATTACGCCAGAATGATGCTACTGCGATGAAATGTAACTGCGATGAAGTGATCTCGTTATGCCGATTTGTTGAAATAGTTCTGCTTGTAAGAAAAAATTGCTGCCAGTCGCCAGCGCGCGGTTCTATCCGCTGTTCTCGCGCTGCTCGATCTTGAAATCTCTGTCTGGCGACTTATATCTACTTCTCGCTGTCATAATTCCGGTTATTAGTGTGTGACATGACAGGCTTATGATTGTAGGCTTTTTTTTTTCGTAGAACGCTTGGGCGACTGAATATGTTGAGCCTTCATAACAATCTGCCTCGGCCATATCGGGTACAGGTGGGTGATGGGGGTGGGGAGATGGGTGAAAGTTTTTGAAGGTGCATTTTTACCAGTGAATGCCCTGATATGCGTCCTCCGGAGTGTGCATCAAGGATGGGTGCTGCACGCACGCAACCCCCTCTCTCTCTCTCTCTCTCTCACACACACACACGCACGCACACGCACACACACACACACACACACACACACACACACACACACACACACACACACACACACACACACACACACACACACACACACACACACACACACACACACACACACACACACACACACACACAGCGTGGTTATTTTTGGGAAAGCAGGCTATACTGCTAACGCAGTAAAAAGAACAACTGAAAGAGTATGCATATACTCTAACCTCTCACTCCGAGTGGGATTCGTACCAATGGCGGCGCAACAGAAAACTGTTTTTTATGGTTTTTGCATGGAATATTTGGAACCTCTCTGACCCTCCTCATGCCTTACTTGACCGCGTCTAGTTCAGCGCTCTCGGCATAAGGCCTCCTGCCAGCATAACTCTCTTTCTCCGCCCGCACATGAAAATTCCAGACGGTGCAGACGTCAAGAAAGGGGAACTAGTCAGGAGGTTGAACTTGCGCAGCATATTCCTCCTGGGTTAAAGTGCACTACTCAAGCAGGACGGTCTTGTAGATGCAAAATACAATACAATACAATACAATACAATACAATACAATACAAAACACTACAATACAATACAATACAATACAATACAATACAATACAATACAATACATCTTTATTTTCCAGAAAACAACTGGATGGTATCTTGGGCTAAAAGCTACACAAAAGCTTGACGAGGCCCAAGAGACCATTACAAGGTAGCAGCGTAATGAATATGAATAGAACATAATGAAGATGAATAGTACATAAGTAGACAGCTATAAGGAAATAATAAAACAGTTACTGTGGCAAGTAATAATGATTTCAATCACATAAAGCAGCCAGTAATGAACTGAAACCAAAATAAAACAACTGAAAAGCGCATACGCGGAAACAACAAACAAAATTGAATGGATCACAACTGCACGAAATAGGAATGTAATTGTTTTTCGTTCAAGCCCTCTGTGTGTCCATATTTTTTTAGTATTGTGGGGAGGTTATGGGTAAGTGACTGATATTTATAAAATGTACGAAAATGAGGAACTGCCCACGCAGCAACGGATGAAATCCACCGGCTTTTCGCCTTGCACCTCATAAGGTGGTTTATAGCGTATACATAGCCGATTTTCATTAATTTTGAGTTCATTTCATTTTGCGATTCTTGCCGAAAATTCATCTTTGCTGCGGACAATAAAATAAAATGATAAAATAATAAATAATAAATAACAAAATAAAACAATAAGTGAGAACATCTCGCAATAAACAATTTATTCATGATTAAGTAACGCAGCAAACACGACAAGAGGAAGACGGGAGACGACACGAGCGCTGACTAACAACTGGTTATTTTTTCTGGGAAAGGTATATCAAGGCGCAGGACACAGGGAACAACCCCAAAAAACAGAACAACAAAGGTTAAAACTTAAAAACCATACTGCGCATGCGCATTACAGTCGAGTCATGATGTCTTTTTCAACGAAATTCCACGACTATCTTCCATAGTAGACGGCACTCCCCTACCTCCTGGACCTCACACAATTGCCAAGAAAGCATGCCTCCTTATCTACAAAATTGACAGATTATGAAGCAACACACGCATCTGTTTCCTTCCTGATCATAAAGGCCTCGACCAACTCCCTACAAATGAAAATAGGGTTATTAAACAGGACACTTGTCTTCTCTACTCGGGGAAGCAATCGTGGCACTCGCGGCAATGCAAAGCAAAGTTGTACGACACCGCTACTTTTTTCACCCATTTGTGATGTTCGAACAAATGCCCCCTCCTTCCCCACTTAGAAAGACAAGTCTCCTGTTTAATCACCCAGATCGAATTTGTAGGGAGATGGTGGAGGCCTTTATGATCAGGAAGGAAGCAGATGAGCGTTTTGCTTCATCATCCATCAATTTCGTAGATAAGGAGTTAGGCTTTCTTGGCAACTGTGTGAGGCCCAGGATATAGGGGAGTGCCGTCTACTATGGAATATAGTCTTTGAATTTCGTTGAAAAAGATGTCATGACTCGACTATGATGTGCATGCGCAGTATAGTTTTGTAGTTTTAATCTTCGTTCTTCTATTTTTTTTTTTATTGTTCACTGTGGCCTGCGTTTTCATATACTTTTCTGAGAATGTAATAAACAGTTGTTAGTCAGCGTCTGTGTCGTCTCGAGTCTTCCTTTTGTCCTGTTTACAGCGCTGCTTAAGCATGAACAATTACCAACTAGCGCAGTTTTATGTTCTCGTAAACAGATCTTTGCATTTTTTTATTTTGTATACCGATGTGCCAGAAAAAAGCAAACGCATAGCAAGGTTGACTGAAAGTCATCTGCGTTCTATTTTTTTTGTCCTGAACCCGTTTGAACCCGTTTGAACCGGTTCGAGACAGTCCGAACCGGTTCGAACCGGAACGGAATGGCCCTCTGGAGCCGAACCCGGAACTGAACCCGAAAGGCGTGAACCCGAACCCGAACCGAACCCGAAAAAATGCCGGTTCGACACCCTGGTTTCACATAGAAAAGGCTCTCAAATTATCAACAAACGTTTCTACATTTGGGCTGTTCACTACACACTTCGGCAATTCATTCCACTCTGCAATTGATTTGAAAAAAAAAAAATGACTGTTTAACTGTGTTAGAGTATGCACGAAATTCTTGCAGCATTTTTCTATGGTTATAATGCATACTTGCTCGTGAAACAGGAGTAATATAATCATGGGTATTTATTCTAATCAGGTTATTATATATTAGGTACAAAAATTTCAATCTTGCTTCAGTCGCCTTGTCTGAAGGGATTCTAGGCCAATAGAATTGATCATAGCAGATACACTATCTGTTCGTTTGTATAGATTGCAAATGAAACGGGCCGCTATCCTCTGCACTCTTTCTAACTTGGAGATATTCTTGGCCGTAAATGGGTCCCATAAACAACAAGCATATTCCTGACGAGGCCGCACCAAAGCCTTATACGCTGCCAGTTTGACATGTTTTGGGGCCTTTGACAGTTTACGCCTCAAACACCACAGAGTCTTCAGAGCTTTCCCGCATGTAATATCGATGTGAGCATCCCAGTTTAGGCAATTAGTTATCTGAACTCCAAGGTATTTCACAGACGAGGTTTCTGGAAGTGGTATACAATATGGATGCATCAGAACAGTTTTCTTTTTACAAATTCTAAGTACGGAACATTTATTAACGTTAAGAAACATACCCCATTGGTTACACCAGTTTGAGATCTTCTGCAGGTTACTGTTAAGCTTAATTTGGTCGGGTGTGGAGTTAACTAAGGAATATAAAACGCAGTCATCTGCAAATAGTTTAACTCTAACTTCGGAATCAACCACATTAATTATGTCATTTACGTAAACTAAAAATAAGATAGGCCCCAGAACTGATCCTTGCGGAACACCAGATGAAACCGGAAGTTCATCAGAGTACTCATCGTTAACACGGACATATTGAAATCTGTCTTCTAAGTAGGCTCTAATAAGGTCAATAATATTAGGATTGATTCCGGCAGTGTAAAGCTTTTGTATGAGTTTAGTGTGCGGAACCTTATCAAAGGCTTTGGCGAAGTCAAGAAAAACAGCGTCCATTTGTTGTTTGTTATTAACTGCAATAAAAAAATCATGGCAAGTGGTTATCAGTTGTGAGACCGTAGATAAACCACGCCTAAATCCGTGCTGCTCATCACATAAAAAATGGGTCGATTCCAAAAATTCCGTCAGAGCTCGGCAGATCACATGCTCGAACATTTTGCAACTGGTCGAGATCAAAGATATTGGGCGATAATTAGATACACGAGAGGGGTCACTGCCTTTAAAAACAGGTACGACACGTGCGGTTTTCCGTTCCGATGGGACTGCGCACTGAGACAGACAGGCGTTGAAAATAATATATAAGTAATGTGATAACCATTCTGCGTAACGGCGGAGAAAAGCTGGAGGGATGTTATCAGGCCCACTAGACTTTTTAACGTCAAGTTTCAGAAGAAGATTCAAAATACCTTCGCGGGAGATAGTAACATCTGTCATTAGAGAAATGTAGCCGTCTGGCTTAGAAGGAAAACTCGAGGTTTTATCGGTATACACTGATTGGAAGTACTCATTAAACACACCAGCAGTATCTTTTGACCCTGTGACAGGTGAACCATCAACTATTAATGACACATTACGTTGTTTGTCGCCATTAATGTATCGCCAGAACTTCTCCGGTGCTTCACTCAGAAAGCCCCCAAGCGTAATATTAAAAATATATACACATCCATGCGCTAACGTGAAAGAGATGGGCCGCATTTGGAAGAGGTACACCTCTCCAATTTTTTAGAAATATCATGACAGCGTCGACCAGATGGTCGTGCAGCATCCCATAAAAGATCGCAGTTTCGAAACGGATTAGATTAATCGCATGCGCACAGAGCAAAGGAGCAGATGAGCAATGGTATTTCCATAGAGTTGTCAATATTACCTAGGTGGAAAGACGGCACCACCGTCAATGCAAGTTTCTTAAAGAGGACTTTTTCCACCGCGGGAATGCCGGGAAGATGAGGCTTCTTTATTTGGTTTTTTATTTGCCTTGGCTAGCGTCTGACCGAAAACGTCTATTCTGCCTCGAAATCAGGAGCTGCGCCACGAGGCTCTCGTCTGCGCGCGGATGAAATTATTTTAATAAGTGTGTTTTTCGGTTCTCTAATTAGTTTAACACAAGTGTACGTAAGGCTGGTATGCAAAATTTCACAACATTTTTTTCAGTTTTGTCCCCAGAAGAGTCGTGTTATTGCAGCTTAATCCACATTTTATGCCCAACAATATCCAAACCATGTACCAAACCTCATCTTCCCGGAATTCCTGCGCCTCTCCATGGTGGATAAAATACAGCGCCGGCTGCTTTCCCTCCGCATAATATAAAGGAGTGAATTTCTGTTGTATGTAAATGTAGTTTTAATCACCTAATTCTTCAGTTACGTCATAAAGAGGCAGATTCCATCTCTAATTCGCAGCATCTTTGACGGTCACCTGGTAAATTATTATGTTGTTTACGACATTTTACTTTTACGCCAATGCCAACTTGTGGAGAAGGCACTAGTTTACGTCACTAAGAGTGGTTGGGCTTGAAACAAACAAACAAACAAACAAACAAACAAAATCCAGGTTATTTGGTCTGCTGCCGTAGCGTGAGGAACACTGCACTTTGGCGACAAATCTAAATGCTCTCATCATTAAACTGATCTTTTTAGAACTTTTGTCCGGGCTGGCTCTAAAAAAAAAACGAAAAAAGCTTGTAGTCCGAATCTCTTCCGCTATACTTCCGCTGAATCCGTCTGCTATAGAGTTCACTTCATGGAGACGAGCCATTAGCGATGACGATAGCCATGATTTTTTTTGGGGGGGATGGGGGGAGGGGGAGCGGGGGTGCATTCTGGAGAAACTGGGCGTTTTTTCTCTTATCACCTCCTTTTAATTACCTGGGCATAGTAACGAAACTGTATTTAGAAACTTAAATATTGCATTTTTAGATAATGAAAAGATTGACCTTTACGGAGATATACTTTATTCTGCACCTTATTTAAGACAACATTCAAAGCGCAAACACATTTTGCGTCTTTCTGTGACTACCGCAACGTCGCAATTAAACCGTGAAAACTCATATAAATCTAATAAGCGACTTAAATTTTTTTTTTTTATATATATATAATGATAGCGTTCCACTTTATAAAGCCACCAGCTACATCTCTCAGGTCCATTTGCTTTATTTGTAGGAGGCTCAAATTTTGAAAGCCAGGGATACCGTGCGGGAGCAGGAATCGGGAGCAGCTATTAAATATACTGCGCGCCATAAGTAATGTCTAAGTAGCTGCGCTACAAGCACAAACATAATTTCATAGTTCCCTCGCGGGTGCTATTAGTTTCAAAGGCTGCAGCGCAACGCAGTATGCCGAGCACTAACGGCGCAATAGACACACTGCTAATCCTCTACTACTCGCTGCTGTGAGCAGTCATACTTGAAAGATGTCGCAAGAGGCTCCAGTACGTTCACTGTGCTAATGAACAGCATCCGCCAAATAGTCATTTGTACACAACCCGTTATCATTTTTTTACCGCCCTTCTAATCGCTAAGGCCCATCTCACTCCTTGCGAAATCATTCTACTTGAATTTACACCATGGAAGTTAAACCGCTTTAAGAGCTTGAAAGCAAGATCATCCCAGAGATGTCTGCAGGCATGGACGATACCGTGGTCAGTTCTTCCTCGTCGTTTCTCCAATGATCTTTGTGCACACAACCCTCCACTGTGGATATATGTCATTCCTTCAGAAGCAACAACATTGTGGCCAAAGCCTATAAACCCCGAAACAAGCGCTAACCGAAACAAAGGCTACTCGCAAGGTAAGCAGCGAAGCTAGACAGGCGGGGACGAACGTCGTCATTCCACCAGGAATATAATGAGGCTTGCTCTCGCGTTTGCACATAAAATCGTCTTTCCCGACAGCTCGTGCGTACGCATGCTTCCCTAACGACCACGCTGATCTAGGCGCTCCCCTATAACACAAACTGCTTCCAGTAAACACTCGCTTGATGTCCGCGTCACGACAGCGTCGTTGCATGCGCTAACACGCGACGCCTCGTTGAAGCACGCGCGCTGCGAGTACTCAAAGCGCGTATACGTGAATCGACGCTTCTTCAAAGCGACCGTTCACCGCCGAGAGGCGCTGCAAGCGCGCGCGACGCCCTCTACAACCGCGCCGTAGAGCAAAGCTCGTCAAGCATATGCGTGGCGTAAACAGGGGTTCCCCTCCTCCCTTATTCTCTCGACGCCTCTGCGTCTCCTTTCTACCCCTCTGTTTAGCTATCTCACACTTCTCACCGTCGCGCGGCAGTTTAAACAGCTCGCGCCAAGTGTTGGCGAACGAGCGTGTCGTCTGCCGAGCCACCGGCGTCACGCGCGTCGCGCTCATTATGCGCTCCACCCCGGAACTTCGGTGCAGTGTCTGTCGTACTTCCATCGTCGACTTGTTCGTTGTGTACTACGCACCGCCAAATAAATACGTTGGCTCTTATGGTGGCTGGCGATTAAGTCGATTTGCGCTCATTTATGCCGCTTGCATCTCAGTCTCACTATTCTCTCCTTAGCGAAGGGACTGTGTTCCCCGTATACTCTCGTGTTGTGGAGCGTAGGACGATACTATGATGCACGTAATCACCATTGCAGGAACTCTAGGGATGTGCGACTGCTTATTTGTCCCTCTGGGAATATAGCCAGCCGTTTCTGACGCCTAAGGATTGTGATGTGTACAAACGTCGCCAGCCTCGTGCGTGGTGCTGTAGCGATGCAGTGCAATGAATACTAAGTGAGATCAGCTCTTGAGGCGTCGCGAGCTCTATGTTCGCGTCTGTGTGGGCTTTAGTTCAAGGGATTTTCTACTTGCGAGCAAGCACACCTAGCAATTCTGGACAAAAGCAATTTTGAACTGGAACCAGTTTATGAACGCAATTTTGTCATAGATTGAAAGATTTCACTACAGCAGTCAATATATCCGCATATCTCTCTCGTAGGCAGGCTGGCATTTTTTTTTTCGCTATTAGCGTTTTTGCTATCGTTAAAAGCGTTCGCCATTTGTTTTCTGTGGAAGTCTTAACTGCTCGATGCGGGCAATGGAAACAATTTAAAAGAAAGGTTTTGCGACACATTGTAAGAATGGACTATTACATTCAATATTTCCAAAATAGTATCTTAAAGTTCTCCTGTATTCAAAATTTTTCTCCAAAAATGCTGGACATGTATTTAAAACTCGCTCATTGATTAACACTTTTTTTCTAATTCTTTGCTGCGCAGTTCACCACTCAAGTGTTTTGGCCGTTCTGCACGGCTTCGGTGAGGCGAACGATGGCTGTGACAGCTGCACTCAGACGGTGCTTAAAATTGCGTGCGAGAAAGAAAAGTTCCGCTCGCCGAATTTTTTTATAAGAGAGATTCGTTACGACAGGACGAATAAAAGAAGTGCACGAGCAATTAAGGGAAGGACAATTGAGAAACTTGTAGCGCGAAATGTCTGCGCAGTATATCGTGTATGCTGCCAAGCCTGATTGCTCTCATACATTTTGCGATGAGCTGAAATGTACGTTCACAAACAGAACGCGTTTAATTCCTGTTTATTCTATTCTTATCGTTTATTAACACTGTCGGAAGAGCTATGGCGCTCCGCTGCTGACCCGAAAGATGCAGATTAGATCCCGGCCGCGGCGTTCGCATTTCGGTGGAGGCAAAATTACCCGCCGCGGTGGCTTAGTGGTAAGGCGCTCGTCTACCGAGCCGGAGTACCCGGGTTCGAACCTGACCGTGACGGCCGCGTTTCGATGGAGCCGAAACGAAAGAGGCGCCCGTTTACTGTGCGATGTCAGTGCACGTTCAAGATCCCAGGTCCCACATCAGGTGTCCGCCGAGATATGTGAGACAGATACTGCGCCATTTCCATTCCTCAAAAACTAATTAAAAAAATTCTGGAGGCCCTTGTTTACTGTGCGATGTCAGTGCCCAATAAAGAACCCCAGGTGGTCGAAATTTCTGGAGCCCTTCACTACGGCGTCCGTCATAGCCAGAGTGGCTTTGGGACGTTAAACCCACATAAACCATAAACCTTATCCAAGCCGGTTTTCAGTTATTAAAAGTGGCACGCTGCTACAGACAGCAAGCAAAAAATTCTAATGAGCCAAGGGAAAAAGTGGAAGGAGATTAGTAGAATTGAATTTGCTATTCTTCCTTTCTATTGACCACTGTTTCTCGTTGCGTTGCTGCTCCTGACCTGTTAGTCTATTTTCCTAATTAATCCTTCATTTTTAATTCTAGAGATGCATTAAATCCTATAAAGGTTTTCCGTCGTTAGGCTTATTCGCCTCTTACATCACGTCCTTGATCACTTTCTGCTCAGATCCGCCATACTAACTGAACCCCGCAGTACCTTTCAAGCAGTAGAGCGGACACGGCTATGGTTGACACATCGGTCGATTACGCATCTAATTCGCGTACGTTAAGCTTTGTGACTGTGGTTGAAATTTTGGTGTCACTTTAATCTTTCATGATGCAAGCCGAAGGGCTTGCAAAGGCTTTGCAAGGGTTTGCAAAGCACGAACTATTGGGCGAGTTGGTTTTGCATGACACCTGCGCGTAATCGATAAACGCATGGGCATGGTTCATGCAGCCACTTGGCCCGTTGACATCTGATAAACTGCTGATACCCGAACAGTGCTTATAGCTGTCTGCAAAACCTGTTGATGCGGTTTTTGCGAATTTACCACGCGAAAGGCCAGATTCTGCCAGTTCCGTTCTGGACTTCGTCTTCACGCAAAAATGTCCAATGGCACTAAAAGCACAGCGAAATGGGAGGATAATTACTAGAAAAAGGGGTTTGTGATCACACGCACCTATCAAATCTTTTGAATTGTGTTCATTCGCTGCAAGAATGCGTTAGGGTCAAGTTTCGATTTAGGATGCATTTGCATTCACAAGATTCTTCCTCACCGACTACAATAGTGTCCGTCAGCTGAAGCACCATAACTACAGCGCAAACGACAGGACAGAGATGAAGAAGGGACACCACACAGCGCTGACTCACAACTTTGTGACTGAGGTTGAAGCATAGCTTCAGCAAAAAAGTAGACCGCCTGGCAAAGGCAGGCTACCCATCTGAATTATTAGTTTCCGTGGCAGGGAAAACTACTGGAAAAGTTAAAATCAAAAGGAAATAGTAAATGTACGAAAGAGACGAAGAAAAGGAAGATTGTTGTGCTGCCATATCTTCACAAAGTGTCGCACAATCTGAAAAGAATCGGAAAACATGCAGGCGTTGATGTCGTCTTTTCGGCGCCCAAACGACTGTCCAGCCTGATTAAGAATGTCAATTCAGAGATTAAAGAATCGCGCAAGTGCCCGATAAAGCACGCAAAACAGTTCGTGCCTTGCCAGGAAGGGGTGATATATTCGCTGCCACTGTCTTGTGGCAAGCGATACATCGGCCAAACCGGCCGATGTTTAAACGAAAGACTCAGAGAGCATGAGTATAATGTCTCCCGTGTCGCTATCTCTGGCCACGTGGCGAAACATTGCAGGCACTGCAAAGGCAATGAAGATGACGATGACACCTACGTCTGTGCGCCAAACTATCAGGAAAGTGCAGTGTTAGAAAAGAACCGTGACTCGTTAGCAAGGGAGATCATTGAAGCTCACTTAATAGGTAGGCTCTCGGAAGAATGCATCAGTGCTTCATCTGTCGCGTTGTCAGAAAAAGAAAGAAGATACCTTGATTGCGAATATTGACAAGTGCTTGCTCACTGATTATATTGTATTCTGTCACTGCTTATATTGTATTCTCGCGCATGTGATTTGCTTGGCGGCATATGACTGGTACACTATTATGTCAGTCACGCATGTAAGTGTGGACTGCATTCTTTCTGGCCGCCAGGGAGGTATTTATACCTTCTGGCATCCAATAAACTTTAGTTGTGAGTCAGCGCTGTGTGGTGTCCCTTCTTCATCTCTGTCCTGTCGTTTGCGCTGTAGTTATGGATCATCAAAAACACCAACTCGCCCAACAAATGCTTTTGCTTTTGTCGAGCTGAAGCACGATGTCTTAAAGCGTTACAGATTTCACGAGATAACTCTGAGTGTCAAAGATTGGTCGTTCGGCTTTCTTGCGGTACTCGCAATGCAAGCAAGGTGAAAATGCAGAAAGGGCGAAAAAAAAAAACTGCCTGAAGCGAGGGGATATATTTGGCATCCAACAAAGACCAGGTCACGAAGGAGCCGGGAAACGAAGTTAGGGGGGAAGACGGCGTCTCACTCAGGAAAAAAAAAAAAAAAAGAGGAGGGAAAAAGTAGCTTCGAATGAGGGGGATGACAGTTTGAGAAAGAATGAAACTGCACGCAGGCAGTTAGTATGTGTGCAAGACCGGGGATGCCTCTTTCCACATTCACTGCGCTCATACACTCCGAGCGTAGACTCCTTCGGGTAATGTAGCCCATAATGGTTAGCTGCAGTCTATGGTCCGGATATATCTTTGACAAAACTGCAGGAAACACTGATAATCCACCCTGCATTCTACAAGACAACGTTAATCTCGTTAAAAAAATGGAAAGGAAGGACTCGAGGGGACAAGGGCTGCTGACTGGGTTTTTAGGAACTCATGACTATTGGTTCCGTTTTGGCCATATATTTTCGTTTTATTTTTGTGTGCTACTTCCCTGCCCTTATGTAATGGGTATCGTAAATTATGATTGTTGTTGGTGATGATGACCACGGGGGGCTCATTTCGAGCTCCAGATAGCGTGCGTGACCACGATCGTAGCAAAAGAGAAGTCAACAGATAGAAGAAAACAACCTCGAATATGGCGTCTGCCTAGGGGAACTTTACCGCATACATGTATGTCTCCGCGTGTTCGCGGTGTTATTAGACACGCGTGTCTTTATACAGTTAGTCACAAGTTTATACAGTGTAGGTAACACTGTCATATCTATCAAATCCATCATTATGGACATTGAACATCATCAATGCTCAACTACCAACACTAGTGATGAGGTTCTGCTTCACCTAACGCTGCTAAGTTATGCAGTAAAACATCCTTACTCTTCACAAAATTCGCATTTTTTGCTGCTGTTGTTTAATACCGTGCTTCTTCTTGCGCTGACCCAGACTGAAATATTTTCTCTCGCAGTAAACGTGACCAGCAGTGAACAGGCCAATCGTTCGGTGCTTTCGAATTTTTATTCAGTGAGCCAGCTAAGATGAGCCCAAATATGCTTTCCTGTTGTCGGATGAAGCCGCCGCGCACATTCAGTGAGAAACGAAGATTAGTTCCCCATTATTACCTTCCTTCTTCTCTTTTTCTTGCTCGTCACCTTAACGACTCCCCCCTTCACCCACCCTCATTATTCTGTCTCTGCATCGCGCCGCCACCTCTTACATCTACTAAGACGCCGCGTCGAACACAACGGAAATCGCTCCTCTCGCGCAAGTCAGTCATGCCGCGTCGCTGCTGCTCCCGGGAGCAGCGTAGACTGATTGCCAGGTAAAAAAGCCGGTTCCAGCTCGTCGCGACACGGCAGGAAACGGCTGCTCCATCCCCTCCCCTCTCGGCGCGCGAGCGACAGTTGCTCGCGCGCTGAGGCGCCTCCACGTGACGCCGGCGCTCAGGGAGCCTCCCGTGCTTTTGTGCTTGCGCCTATACCCCGCGGCGCAGTCTTCGGCGCGGAGCTCGTCTATTTCCAGCAGACGCGGGAGTATGGCGCGCGCGCCCCTCTCAGGCGCAGCTGTCGCAAATCTTCGCAACGTCTCCTCGCGTGTGTGTGTGCCGCACGCGTGGCGAGTCGCACGCACCGCTGCTTGTCGTTCAACGCACCACGTGCTCGAACCCCTCTCGCCCCTCCTCCGCCCGACTCAGCCCATACCTCCTTTCCCTGGCTCAACCATGACTTCGTAGGCGCACCCTGCTTCACCCTTCTCCTCGCGTCACGCGCACCCAACCCACCTCCTCCCTTTGTACCCCACGGGAGCTGATCTAACTCCCCGGTGTCTTCTAAGAGCGAAAGCAAAATCTTTTCACTCGCTGTTTGCGTGGCGTAGAATGTGTTGCGGCCGTGGCCGCTGTGTATACACTGCGCTCTTTTCCGTTTCTTTCTTTGTCTTACGCTGTGCCGCGTTTTCGGAAATCGTGGCCCGATACTTTTCTTGCCTAAGTTCCCCGCGTCTGCCGCTCAACCTCACCCGCCTCTCTCCCGACCTTCTCTTCTTTCTCCCTCCTCCGTCGCTTGCCCACGCTTCTTTTTATCCTTCCTGTTTTTCTTCTTGTCTGCCTCCTTTCATTCTAAAAAGAGAATATCGATTTGGAACATTTGAGGCGTTGCTACGCGGGGCTCTTTGAAAGCGTTAACTCGGTTCAGCAGCCGAGCTTTTCGGCGCTGCTTTGAGGCTTAGGGACGACGACCGAACGGGTTCTTCTTGGCCGCCGAGCGCTTGTAGGATGTAAGCAAGTTCCGGTGTCGGGGGACGGGCTCACGTCGCTCCTCTTATCGTCTTTTCCGGGCCATAGATCGCGCCGGGATTTATCTCCAGGTTATAACGTCCGAAATTGTTTTTTTTTTCCTTTTTTCCTTCTGGCTTTCAATGGTCTTCTCCTCCTTCTGTTTCCAAATCCCTTAGAAGAGAAAAAAAGAACAATGAAGCTGGAATGAACCGTTAGGGGTTCGCCTTACTGGTTTCAGTGTTTCGAGTAGCATTCGCACCCTGATTCTGTACCGTGCGTCGACGACGTCGCGTTGGATTAGTTTTACTGTTATCACAATTGCTCAGGTAAATCATTACCACTTTTGAGTACAGCGGTTAGGCACTAGGTATATAACGAGATAAGCGGTCATCACTGATTGAAAATAAGTTAAAATTGCGGTTATCACTGAGATACTCTGTGGCGGTGTAATCTCTGGGCCTTCTTCATCCTCGAAATTCAACGATCCGCAGATTTCCCTGCTTCTCAGTGTTTTAATCGTTGTTACATGTGTCTGCCATCATCTTCGTGTAAAACGTTTGCGACTAGCAAAAAGCAAATGAAAATTTGTTTTTTGGGAAGTATATGGCGCAGTAACTGTCTCACTTCGCGGCGGACACCTCAAGCGCTCCGTGAGGTAAGGGAAGAAGTGAAATATCGCATTTCTCCCCAACCACCTCAAAAAATAGATAACCGCAAGCTGTGTTTTCCACACGGCTTCGTTGCGATTATCGGCAGCCCGACTGCCGAAGACACATTGCAGGAAAGTTATGCGACCGAGTTAGTGCTTAAAACGAACACTTAAAACGGGAGATTGGTTGCCAGTAGGTAAGAGAGAAAGGACCTACTAGATTTTCAATTACGGGTCGCATCACTTCATGCACTCATGCTTTAACTGTGGATTAAGCGCTAGACTGAATGGTTTAGTTGCGCCAGTGTAGATGCGCGGGGAAGCCAACTCACCAGATCTCGCATTAGTTCTATTGCATGAGCTGGAAACGACAGTAGTTTTATTCTTAATCTCTTCTCTCTTATCTAACGTTGGCAGTCCTTAAGTTCACATTATGTGCCTTGACTATCCACTTCACCGCTAAGGATTTGAAAAAAAATATACTGAAGGGAAGGGAAGGTATTCTAAAACGGAGCTCAAATTCGAAGCAGTTCAAAAAGCAAGCAATTTATCCAATAAAATTGACACTCAGTAGCTGTAAGCAGTAAACATAGTCAAGACGATTCTGAAACGGGGTAGCAGTTTTGCACTTCCAGCCACTGAACCGGTAACGCACTACTTGGCGCTAAATTAAACAAAGCACTCGCTTTTGCTTTTTCTGGAACATCTTTTAGAGCACTGCTTTTTGTTGTTGTCATTGACGTGGTGCCGGAAGATTTTCGTAAAGATCTTCGGCTTTCTTGTGCGAGTTAGCGAATTACGTCAAGACTGCATTTATCATCGGGCTAATGCCGAGCTTGACTACACCAGGAATCTCTTTAATGATCCGAAGTGCCAAGGTCGACATTCATTAGTGGCCAAGACTACTGTGCCTATAATTCTGCCATGCTACCATGATACACCTGCGCAGTAAATGCCGTACGCTGGCATGTCTAAAGTGTAAGCTAGTAAAGAGGCGCTCTTATACAATTTGCTCTGGAGGCTTCACCCTCTATTACTTCTTCCTTTACCTCATCTTCTTCGTGGCTATATGCAGTGTGCGCTTATGGAGACATTGGTGCCCTTTATTTTAAGCCAAGCTTAAGTTGGTCATGACTCTTATGCTCAGGTACAAACCTGCGACGCTACGGGCGCCGAAAACTTCCAACGTTGGCGTTATATGTACTTCTGCCATAAAATAGGCATTCCCAGACTTTTTGCGCCGATCCGAGCTAAATAATGGAGCGGCAACGATATCTGGATCTTCACTCAGCCAGAAGGAATGAACTTCACTCGCGCGACCTCTAATGCAGCGTCTCTTTGTGATCCCACTGCATAAGTATCAAAACCATTCCGAACCTCGGAAAACCACGCAGCGTGACGAGAGGGAAACGCGCCCCTCGGGAACTCATATTGACTGGCGCAGTACAAGAACGACGAAAAGACGCGAAGGAGTCGTCCCGCAGGAACCATCACATCATTAACAAAACAAGAAATGCAGAGCAGCAGCCGAAACCGCGAAAAAAGGAGGGACCCGCAGGCGAATGTTCTAACGCGAGATGAGTGGTGTAAAAAAAAGACACAAAGCAGAGGGAACGACACGGAGATAATCACCGCGCGCGACACTTCTTTCGCATACTTTGCCGCACGCGCAGTCAGAAAATGAAATTGAGGAAGAAAAAAAAAGAACTGGAACACAAAGCACGGGGACAGCCGCGTCCACCGCTTGGAAGAACACAAGACGGCTTCTTTCACGGGCGCCTCGATTTAGTTCTCAGAACTCTCGCTCTTTCCCTTTCTAACACCCTCTCCCCTGACTGTTGACACTTTTCGGGGTCCTTCGCGCCCGCCCTTTTATCTCTGCCCCCCGCGCCTCACCCTTTCGGCCTCTCTTCTGGTTTCTTCTCGTTTTGGTCTTATTATTTGCCGAACGCTACGCTTTATAGCGTCCCTGCGGGAAGGAGCTGCGATCGCTTCTATTTATAAGGAAGACGCGGCGGCGGAATAAAAGGCTGAAGCTAGGAGGATACGACGCCGACCCTCCGGCGCCGCCGCTCTTATTCGCATCTTTCCAAAGAAGGCGCTAAATGCGTGTAGTGCGGAGCGGCCAATGTACCGGGGTAACCGCGGCTACCCCCCCCCCCCCCCCCCCGCCAATACACCCGTCTTTTGCTTTTCCTTGACGTGCAAGTCATACCAGTATGTGACGGCACTGTTTGCGTTTTCTGTCGAATGGTATTTAGCCTCTTTGGGCTACGCTCGCTCACTCGCTCACTCACTCACTCACTCACTCACTCACTCACTCACTCACTCACTTACTCACTCACTCACTCACTCACTCACTCAATTACACCCTCACTCACTCACTCCCTCGCTCACTCAATTACACCCTCACTCACTCACTCTCTCGCTCGCTCAATTACACCCTCACTCACCTACTCACCCTCTCACTCACCAAATTACACCCTCACTTACTCAATTACACCCTCACTCACTCACTCACTCTCTCACTCACTCACTCAATTACACCCCCACTCACTCACTCACTCACTCTCTCTCACACCCTCACTCACTCAATTACACCCTCGCTCACTCACTCACTCTCTCGCTCACTCAATTACACCCTCACTCACTCACTCACTCACTCTCTCGCTCACTCAATTACACCCTCACTCACTCTCTCACTCACTCAATTACACCCTCACTCACTCACCCTCTCGCTCACTCGATTACACCCTCACTCACTCAGTTACACCCCCACTCACTCGCTCACTCTCTCTCTCACTCACACCCTCACTCACTCAATTACACCCTCGCTCACTCACTCACTCTCTCGCTCACTCAATTACACCCTCACTCACTCAGTTACACCCCCACTCACTCACTCACTCTCTCTCTCACTCACACCCTCACTCACTACAGACTTACACAAACGGTGAAGCCTTGATTGCTGCTTGATGCCGGCAACACGTCGACAATGGGCAAAAGCAGTATAAGGAGACAGCGTTCTTAGCCGTATGTTCGGGGACTCGGATTTCATGATACTTTGCAAGCATTTCCAGCGCTGCAAGCAACGTCTGGGTCCTTGAAGTACAGTCGTTATCGAAAATATGCAGTCCAAGGGGTTTGTTTGCTTCCCAGTCGTGCAGCGGGGCTATTTAATAAGCACATTTGACAGTCCTAAGATTGGAAGGTTTGAGGACTTAAGTTCATCCCGCCTTCGTGGGATTAGAGTTCCTGAGCGTGCAAGAGGAGCCTCGCTGCAGGACTCAGAAGCAGACCCCTTGGGACGTTGCCTTGGGCTGTATACTTTTGACAAAGACTGCAAATATATCATTAGACGCACGTTGTCACGATTAGCCTGTGTCGAAACCCGCTCGCAAACGGCAGCACATAGCCGTTAGTCCCACCAACTCCTGCATATCCTTTTCTCCTTTCTATGCAATCTACCAAATGACGTAATTGCGTCTTCGCGTGAAATAAAATATCTGATAATATGCAAACCACCCTTCATCATCCTGCTGTTCACTAAATAGCGCGCAGTAATTTCTCGCTGCCTGCATATGAAGTATCATCACACACAGGGTATCATCACACACAGGGCGGACACTAACTTGTAGAATGAAAAAAAAAACGGCATGTGCTGAGTCCAAATGCCGCAAGGCAGCTGCTGCGAATAACCGGAGTTACGGACACACGAATGATGCCTGCCCTTGCAGACACATTTAAATGAATGAATGAATGAATGAATGAATGAATGAATGAATGAATGAATGAATGAATGAATGAATGAATGAATGAATGAATGAATGAATGAATGAATGAGGCGGTCGATCAGTCGGTCGGTACTTCGGTCGGTCAATCAGTCAGCAAGCCAATACCGAGTCAGCGGATTGGGTCCACACTCACCTACGGCTTTGAAATATAATGTCGAAGTCCGTAACTGCTCGTAGATGTTGCACGTGACTCATTGATAAACTGCAAACGGATAAAGCAGAGGACGACAGAGGATGCTCACGCTGACACTGCAGGAGCCTCGCATATACGCACACGCAGGCTTACCTGAACTGGTTAAACATAACCATTTATGACCGCAACCTTTTCTCCCCTCTGACTGGCTGTCTCTATGACGGCATTCACGACAGCAACGCGGCGCATTTGCAACGTTGTTCGCCATGCCTCGCATTCCTTACTGTACAGGGGTAGGACACAGGAACAGCAGTGTGTAAAAGCTGAACAGACGCTTTCAAACAAATAAATATAGAGTGTTAGAGTAATAATTTAGCTCGTCCCAAGGAAAGAGGAAAAAAGCACAGAGCTGGAATATTGATGCTTGGGTTCGTGCTCTTCTCGACCGCATTTTACCCTTAGCAAGAAGCGGGCAAACCGTGTGGTGCGCTTCCCTCGAACAATCGCCCATTTTTCACCATTACTTAGTCGTTTACAGCGTTCGAGCGCTCGGTTCGGGTGGATTTGAAGATCAATCATTCTACAAAATTAAGCTCCGAAGCTTTCCGCCTTCCGTCGTTGTACGGGCAAGATCAGGAGTTTTTCTCTTCTGGAGTGCAAAGAAAATATAAGAAAGCCATTAGCAACTGAAAATAAAAATTTTATCTTGAAACGGCTTCGCACAGAACGGAACTTAACGATGGAATACAGCGGGCTTATGGGGTTTATTCAGCCCCTAGAATATTAGTAAATTTGTCGCGGAATAGCAGCAACATGGTACTCGCGCTGCTGTCTGGTAACTCAATGCCAGACAGTTTTCTTTCTGTCCTATGCTCGCTTTTTTTCGTGGACGCACTTTTTCTCTCTGGCTTCTTGGCTTAAGCCCGTCTGCTCTAGCTCGTTAAGACTTGGCCGAAATTCAAGAATAATTGCTTAGCCCGGCCTTGAGAGAATAATTAAAAACTAATACATCGTCCATGGCGCTTACAGCTTATCCACTTAGTCTGCCGAGCATTCTTAATGAAGCAAAGTCGAACGAATATTAGGATATATTTAGCGATAATAAAGAAGTATAAGAAGGGTCCTGGAAACAGAAAAAAAAACAACAAAATAGTGGAATTCGCCTATTATTTTTCCCAGAAATCATCCAGCTTTAGCATTCATTCTTTCCTGAGGAAAGAGAGGGAGGGGGGGAGAGTTGACAGTATTTCTGCTCGCTTGTGCCTGGCAAATGCTAAAAGCCATTGAGCTCTGCCTAATGAATTATGGAATCTCATCAGTGCGTCTATCGATTAATGTTTTCGGACCACGGATTACTTAGAAGCGAACACAGCTTCGTCGCAGTGTAGCATATATAGCGTTTCTATGATGCTGCCGATGATCCTGTTCAGTTTATGTGTACAGTCTTGGTGAAAAGTCTTACGACTAAGGACTTGTCGCTTCAGCCCCACAAGAGAGCCATTACGGCGCTATTAAAAACCGAAGGACCTTGAAATACTAGCAGAAGGTTTTTTTTTTTCTGGATGAAGAGAAGCTTTCTGCTTGACTTGCGTTTTGAATGATCCGCTGCACGGGGCATTCTGGGGACATTCATTTCACTGGAGGTGAACGCTGTGGCCTTAGGACTTTTGACCAAGACTGTTCTTGCGGGGAGCTCTGTCTTAGTCTTGAACGTACTCTGAAGACTTGCACTAGTAACATAAATAAAAAGAAACAAAATATGCTGACAAAAGCCGCCAATTCGGGCTCCCAGCAACTTGCATAACAGTCCTGCATCGCGTATGCTATTTAAACTCGCATGTTTTTGTTTTTTTTTATGACAGAAATGCGTCCTAGTGCTTACGCGCTAGATTTCCGTAGCTCTGATTTGGCGTCCGCACAGCACAGCTCAATTGGATAACAGTAAAGACCGGTAATACCCTCACCACACACCGTACTCCGCATAGCGCACTCCGCACCTCACACTCCGCACACCTAACACCGCAGTCAGTCTGCACTACGCACTCCGCATTCCGCACTCTGCACTCCGCACTTCCCACTCCGCAACCGAACACCGCATTCCGCATACTGCACTACGTACTTCATACACCAAACACCGCATTCCGCACTCTGCACTACGTACTTCATACACCAAACGCCACATTCAGCACTCTGCACTACGTACTTCATACACCAAACTCCGCATTCCGCACTCTGCACTACGTACTTCATATACCAAACATCGCGCTCCGCAAACCTTATACAGCTATGTGACCATGCATATAGCGAACGCCTGATAATATGACCGCGTATGTGGGAGCTGAGGTTAATCATGTTATACTGGTCAACTGAAACTAGAAGACAGAGGAAGGCAGCCTCTTTAGTATCATACGCGGGCTTCTATTGGAGCTGCCCTATCCTGCCATAGTCAAAGACTTTGATCAAAAACTTTGATCCCAACATAGATGGGCGCTGCCCGCACTGTGGAGAGATCTACGATATCTTTCACATGCGGTGGGCACGTACTGAGAATCCTCACCTTCCCCTTTCTCATACCACTACCCGAGAGGCATGGGAGACTGCCCTCCTCAACTGCTCCACACTGGAGTCCCAAAGGGCTCTGGTAAAGCGGGCGCGAGACGGGGCCTCGTGGTGCGGTGTCTCAGGCTAAGGATGCCGACCAAGTAGCGGGATGTTCTGACCCCCAAACTCACTTTCTGATGATTAAAGTTTTTCACCACCAAAAACGCTATAAGGAGAATATAGGAAAGGCACGGCACACTGACAAAATTTTCTCCCCCCTCCCTCGTCTAGGCTT